>NW_010960187.1:1186495-1213495 GCF_000463585.1 Tarenaya hassleriana | reverse complement strand
CAAGCCCAGGTTCTGTTCGATCAGTTTCAGTCGCAGCTCAAGCAACTTGGTGCCTCTCCATCGGATTCAGCTCTGACAGTCCCCTCCACCACCACTAATCCTTCTTCTTCCTCAGGTATAACGCTTTCAACCCGTTCTCCTTCTCATACCTCTGTTCCTTTTTCAGACCTATCACCAAATATTTGGATTTTAGACACTGGAGCCACTAGTCATATTTGCTGTGATTCTCGATTGTTTCAGAATCTTCACTACATTACTCCTCTCACTGTTACATTGCCTAACGGTGATTCCATCTCAGTTACTCACTCTGGCTCTGTTTTTCTGTCAGCTTTTCTAGTTCTTGAATCTGTTCTGTTTATTCCTTCATTTCGTTTTAATCTCCTTAGTGTCAGTGCCCTTACTAAAAACACCTCTCTTACGGTCTGTTTTTCTCATGACTCCTACCTGATCCAGGACCCTACGCGGGGCTTGACGATTGGGAAGGGTAATCAGATCAACAACCTCTACACCTTGGCGGCACAGGACACTTCCTCTGCTGCATCTATCCCGCCTCTTCTTTGTACAGCTTTATCAATCTCCAAGGATGTTCTCTGGCATAATCGCTTGGGACACCCATCTACTTACAAAATACAGGCTGTTTCGGCTTCTTCTCAGCCCACTTTTGTGTTTTCAGACACTAAATACTTACGTTGCCCTGTCTGTCCACTTGCAAAGCAACATAGACTTTCCTTTCCTTTTGGTGGTCATCGTTCTACTGATGTTTTTGATCTGGTTCACCTTGATATATGGGGACCATTCCATGTAGAAACTCATGATGGCTGTAAATATTTTCTTACTTTGGTTGATGATTGTTCTCGTCTTACCTGGGTTTACTTTTTACACTCTAAATCTGACGTTGTTTCTAAATTGCCAGATTTTATCTCCTATGTTCAAACTCAGTTTCACAAAACAATCAAAACCATCCGTTCGGACAATGCACCCGAACTCTCCTTTACCGAACTTCTTCAGTCCAAAGGCATCCAACATCATTTTTCATGTCCTTACACACCGCAACAGAATTCGGTGGTTGAACGTAAGCACCGTCACATCTTAAACGTGGCTCGGGCCTTACTTTTTCAATCCAATATACCTCTTATATACTGGGGTGAGTGTGTAAAGACTGCCATTTATTTGATCAACCGAACCCCTTCTCGTCTTCTCAACCATAAAACACCTTATGAAATACTTACCAAAACCCCACCAACCTATGATCACCTTCGTGTTTTCGGATGCCTTTGCTACGTCTCTACCTTGTCCAAACATCGCCATAAGTTCTCCCCTCGGGCTTCTCCGTCCGTTTTCCTTGGCTATCCACCAGGTGTAAAGGGTTACAGAGTTTTAAATCTGGAAAGCAATGTCATCTCCACATCTCGTGATGTTGTTTTCCATGAAACCTCTTTCCCTTTTCTGGATAAACCCTTAGAGCCAGAGTCTGTCATTTTTTTTCCATCAGATCCACCTTCTTATCACTTTTTTGATCATCCTTTCCCTTTACCCTCTAGACAATCTAATGTCTCAGAATCTCCCGTTGTTTCTGATCATGACTATTCCCCACAGTCAGCTTCAGATTCAACTTTTTCTTTGCCATCCCCCTCTCCTCCTAATGTCATTGATAATTCTGAAACAATTCGAAAATCACAGCGTTTGGTTAGGGCTCCAGCTTATTTGGCAGACTATCATTGTTATTTCCTCACCAATAACAAACCACCTCAGTCTCCATACCCTTCGACATTACATCCCATTTCTTCTTGTCTATCCTATCACAGACTTACATCCTCTTACAAGCCTTTTGCTCTCTCAATCCTTACATCAACCGAACCTAAAACCTTCTCCCAAGCTGTCAAATCTGAATCCTGGAGAGACGCCATGAGGCTCGAACTCGATGCTCTGATCCGGACTAAAACCTGGACTTTCTGCACTTTACCACCTGATAAACACCCTGTTGGCTGCAAGTGGGTATTTAAAACGAAATATCGGGCTGATGGCAGTGTAGAACGTTACAAAGCTCGCTTAGTCGCAAAGGGGTACACTCAACTCGAAGGCATCGACTATCTCGACACCTTCAGCCCTGTGGCTAAGCTCACATCAGTTCGTTTGTTGCTTGCTATCTCTGCATCTCAGAATTGGTTTCTGCACCAAATGGATGTATCAAACGCATTTTTAAATGGGGATCTTACTGAAGATATCTATATGTTACCTCCTCCTGGATATTCTGAGCTTCAGGGGGAGACGATTCAGCCATCCATGGTCTGTAAACTTCATCGTTCCCTTTATGGTCTCAAACAGGCCTCTCGTCAATGGCATTTAAAACTCACAGCAGTTCTTCTGGGCGCTGGTTTTCGACAGTCAAAGTCTGATACATCTCTCTTCATCAAGTCCCATGATTCTAACATCCTGGTGATCCTGATTTATGTTGATGATTTGATCTTGGCTGGCAATGATTCTGCTTCATTGGATTCTGCTAAATCCTTGTTGAACAGTCAGTTTCAGGTTAAAGATCTCGGTCCACTTCGTTATTTCTTAGGGATCGAGGTTGCAAGATCCACCCATGGTCTGCATCTTTGCCAGCGCAAGTACACATTGGAACTCCTTGAAGAGTATGGCTATCTCGGTGCAAAGCCAGTTTCTACTCCCATGGATACTCGGGAAAAACTGGGACTTGATACTGGCGATGCTCTGTCTGATTCTACATTCTACAGACAATTGATCGGCAAATTGGTCTATCTCTCAGTTACTCGTCCAGACATTTCCTTCGCTGTTACAAAGCTCAGTCAGTTTTTATCGCAGCCTCGTTCTGCTCATTTACAAGCGGCATTCAGAGTTCTTCGGTATCTGAAGACTTCTCCATCTCAAGGTCTGACATACTCTGCTTCTTCCTCCCTGCAACTATCTGCCTATACAGATGCAGATTGGGCAGCTTGCCCCGATACACGCCGATCTATTACTGGCTATTGCATCTTCTTGGGCAACTCTCTTGTTTCTTGGAAGGCCAAGAAACAAGTTACTGTCTCTCGAAGTAGTGCGGAGGCAGAGTATCGAGCCCTCGCTCAAACGACCTGTGAGTTACTTTGGATCCGAAATCTGCTTTATGATCTGCATATCCCTGCTTTGTCTCCTGTCCCGGTTTTCTCTGATAGTCAATCTGCCATACACCTGGCCAACAATCCTGTGCATCATGAACGCACGAAGCATGTGGAGATTGATTGTCACTTTATCAGGGATCATGTTGCCTCTGGATTCATCAAGCCCCTGTTTGTTCATTCTCGACAGCAAATCGCAGATATCCTTACCAAACCAGTTTCTACAGATTGTTTAATCCTTCACCTGTCCAAGATGGGAATACAAGATTTGTATTCTCCATCTTGAGGGGGAGTTTTATCCGGTTAAAAATTGATTTCTCGAAGCATCGGTTTGGCATCGGTTTAGCAGACACTACTCTGCTCCTCTGGCGCTACGGAACGTGTACATGGTTTCTTGTTTCTTATAGCCTTTATAGCTCATAGTAGGTTTGGGACCATAACCATTTTTTGCAAGTTAGAATATTCTTTCTGTGTATAAATAGGGGTATTGTAGTATGAGTTTTAATATACAGAAAACCATTTTTGAAAAGCTCTCTCGCCCTGCTTTTACATATCAAAACGGATAAAGCATCCAGCCCACCAAATCTGCTTTTATGTTTTATGAATTTATAATTTTCAATTTTTTTTCTCCCTGTACACTACAAATTATTATTTGTTTTCCAAACCTAACAAATGAGATGAATATAATATTATAATAGGTGCGGGTCGATCGATTGAAGGGGCTCATTATTACTATATTAAAAGAAAACGAAAAAGTCATGCATATATGATATATATATATATATATATGAACACATTAAATTTCATAGGAAAAAAAAAAGAGAAAAGATTTTGGATTGCCCACTAGACAGTCTATAATTGCACGCTAGTTAATATTAATTAGCTATAATGAGTCGTGGGCCTAAGTTGCAGTGAATTCGTACAAAAAAAAAAATTTAATGCAAACTTTAATTTTGAATTTCCATTAGGTTACAACAAAATATTAAGTTTTATTTATGATGGGCCATTTATATATTCATCAAACAAATAGACAACTAAGAATGTATTGATCGATATTTTGTATGCTTGTTAGAGATTTTTTTTTATCATGTTACAAATTATGATCAAATCATCAAGCTTAAAATGCATTGAGACATATTTCGGTTATTATTACATTTCAGAATAAAAATAAAAATTTATATTTAGAAGAAAAAAGGATTATATAATTACGCTCCCCAACAACGCAATGCTTTTATGGCAACGGTTACTTGCACGTGAATTGCAATCTCTTCAAGGGTTATACAGTGGAACGAATGGTCAAACTATGCCCAAGAACAGCAAAAGCATTCGTTGTACGGCCTTTTGTAAATGTTTTATATTGATATTATATGTAAATTTTTTATATATATATTATATATATATATATATATATATATTTATATATATATATATATATATATATATAAAGGGTTTTCTCTATCAACATGTGAAAGAAGCATACTCGAGCTTGGAGTTTTGGTAGGGGCCTGTGTATGTTTATTGTAGATTTCGCCCAGTCTTCCAACTATTTTATCTGTTCGCATTTACTGAAATTATGCGTATGTATGTATGTATGTATGTATGTATGTATGTATGTATGTATGTATGTATGTATGTATGTATGTATGTATGTATGTATGTATGTATGTATGTATGTATCCTCATCCATATGATATGTCCAAAAGGTATCAATAAACAAGTGTAAGTTGGTCCATAATAACATGTACTTTCATTTGCTATGATAAAGACCGGCTAAATAGTAATCATACAATAACATATAGTAAACATTTTTATTTTGAGGAACTGAATATACGGTCCACATAAATACAAAGTAAAAACATGTATGAAACGGAGTCTAGACGTTACATGAACACTTAAAGATTAAGACATCAAAATACCAAAAGAAAACAACAAAAACATATGGATCGATGATCTGAAAACCCTTCCGAACCTTTGTTTTAGGCTGCGGATGCGTAATTAGGATCAGAACTCGAGCCGTGGCCTTCTTCTTCCTCGTCTTCACCACGAAGTTTCTTGTAGACGAAACGCTTAGCTACCACGAGATAGACGAAGAAGCTGAGAGCGTTAAGGGAGGCGATCACCCAATAGAAGTAATCGAGATGAGCTCGGTTGAGGTTGTTCCCGAGCCATTGCTCTCCGCGGCGTTTGCTGATCGACTGGACGGACGAAATGATCACGTTGCTGACGAAACTCCCGACCCCTACGACGCTTATGAAGCAGGCGGCCCCTATACTTCTCATGATCTCCGGCATTTGGTCGTAGAAGAGAATGTTCATGCCCACGATCGTGAACGTGTCTCCGATCCCGGTGAGTATGTACTGAGGGAGTAACCATAAACTGCTCATGGGAACGATTGCCTTTGGATCGTCGATTAGCCCGTGATCCTTCGCGACCTTAAGCCTCCTTGCCTCCACAAGTGCACATATCACCTGTTACGACGCATTCATAAACCAAAAAAAAAAAAAGAAATCCATCAATGAGTTCAAGAGATTATCGAGTCGAGATCTCGAAAATGTTATTCGACAACGAAAAGAAGAATGTTCATAAAGCAAGAAGGTCGATATACAGTATTTCACATTACCATGTTGAGAGTTGCGATGAACAAGCCGATGCCGACCCTTTGGAGAACGGTGATTCCAGAATGATGCTTGGTGATCTTCCTAGCGGCCGGAACGAGGACTCGGTCGTAGAGAGGGACGAAAACGAGGATCGTGACCCCGACAACGCTCGTAAACGCTGCCGGAGGGATCGTGAAGCTTTTCCCGATGGTACGGTTCATCGTGCTCCCTTGCTTGTTGAAGAACGTGTTGAGCTGAGCGATGGTCGCGCAGTACATTATGAGACTTAACCATATCGGCACGAGCCTCAGCACCAACTTCACTTCCTCCACTTGGTTTGTCGAACACAATCTCCAGGGGTTCCGAGTTTTGTCCGAAGCGTCCACTTCGTCAATGATTGTTGCCTTATCCAGAAATCTGTATTAATTATTTGGCCATAAAGTGTCAATAAAATTAAATTATTTGAAAAAGGTATAAACTGATGCAAATTTTATGCTAAATTGAGTGAGTATTTTTAAGATGTAATAATATAGATCGGCATCACCCTACAGATTATATTTTTAAAATGATAACACAATCTCAAAATTGGTTGTTTTTTTCATTTGAGATTTTTAAATTTTAAAAAGTAGATCTATTTGATTTGTGATTTAATTCAATCCAATTTTTTTAAACTATATTTAAATTAATTTTTTATTCTAATTTTTTTTTTAGTTTTCATATATTTTATTCATCCGATTCAAAATGGCCATCTTTAATTTTTTTTTATTGGCAACTCTAACCTACCCAACCGGACAAAAGGGCACCCATTTCTCTTATATGGCTTTTGGTAGACATAATAATATAATAAAAAAAATGTTGGAAAACGATATTCAAACAAAATAAAATTAATAAATTAACAATAACCAAAGATCCAAACAAGGTGGAGGGGATAATGACAGTATCCACTTAATTAATCAGCATGCGATGTACGATTTAGTGTTTTAATATGATGGAAACAGGTATTTGTTTTATTTAAAAAATGTATAATTGATTACATTTAATAATTAATGTCCATCTTTAGTACAAAACGCTTTAGCATCTACACGTTAATTCATGCACATGCTCTATGAAGTCATGAGGAAACCAATTTCACGATATTCGATCATCTTATATTTGTACTTGAAAAACATTTTATTACTCTATACTTATTATATTGACATTGGAATAATTTATTAATAAAAATCAAATATAAATTCAAATTGAATGAAACTGAAACGAATATAAATTAATTTTGAAAACTATATATTTATGTAAAATATATATTATGTTTGTATATGCGTACGTGTTAAGTTATGGACGGGGTTTGAATAATTAATTTAATAGCCCGTAATTTACGAGTTGAAATATATTTAGTTAAAGAATAGACAATTACAACAAAGTATATGAATTTTTAATATGCAAACGTTATTGTTTTACGGTAAAGTCTTTGAACTCTTCATAATTCATCTCTCTCTTTTCAACGTTCAAACTTTTCGCGCAAAATATAAAAATAAATTAGAACTAATTCATAGAAATACAGGTGTCACTCCTCGGACTCCGAAAATAATTATTGTGACTATTGGTCAAATTTTTAACCTTTAAAAACTTAATAATAATAATAATAACTTTATATCATGCATGCTTGGACCACCTTGTTAACATTAAATTTTAATAATGAAATTGGGAAAAGATAAGATATATAATATAAGCGAGAAATGTGAGTACCTGAATTGATTTGTACGTGCGAGATATTGTTTACTCCCACTCGTTTTTGTTTGACTCGTCGAGCCATCCTCCGAGTCCTCAGAGCAAACGCTGTAACGGTGGGGCGTGGTACTCACGCGCCACTTCTTAAAGGCGGCGACGAAGACCTGAGCCACCCTGGTGAAGGGACTTCCGACCGGAAGTTGTTTCCTGTACTTAGGGATTCCGATCAGAAACAGAATTAGGGCTACGGCAACGGTGCCGGCAACAACTCCGAACCCGGCGGCCCAACTCACCCGATCCTATATTTTTTTCAGACAAAATAAAAACATCTCAAATAAATTAATAAATAATTGTATTCATATATGTGTGTGTGTGTGTATGATTAGGATTTCGTTTCTTCCTTTTTTTTTGGAAAATTACTTTTTTTTTTTTATAGTTTATTGAATATATTTTTAAAACTCCAATTTAACAATGATGTGTATGTGGAATTCGTATTCGAATGAATGAAAAAAAATGAATTTTAAACCAAACTAAATAGATATCACCTTAAAAATCCTAAAACATTACCCATATTTTTACAATAATTATATATTTGGGATTTTTTTTTTTGGCAGGCTTTTTTTGTTGATTTTTTACTTTTATTTTTTTGTTAAGTTTTAGTACTTTATAAAATTTGGTCACATTTACCATGATTGTTTTACAATATCACCCCGAACGTGCCAGGATAGTGCCCTTGTGACAAGATATGTCACAAACACACTTAGTTGTGCGAGGTTCTGACAATAAATTGTAAGATCAATTTATATATTAAAAAACTAATTTATTAGTTTTAAAAAATATGATCAAATAATTTGATGCTATCTACATATTTTAATAGGATAGCTAGTCAACTTAGGGGAATAGCTAAAGACAAAGACTCTGAGTAAAAAGCATAAAATCTGAATTATCAATAAAAAAATGGTAGTTTAGTAATGTACCTTTTTAGTAATATTATTTACCGATAAAAATGTATTTTTATGGTTACCCACTAATTAAAGACATTATCAACAAAGACACGGCTACATAAACATAAGTTTATTTTTATATAATTTTAATATGTATAGTTTAAATAGAATAAACACGACCTACCATATATTCCTAGTATCACTTTAACAAACACCACACATAAATATGTTTGATAAATAGCAGTATAGTTTATAATATATTTCTAATTATATATCTATGTGTATATATGTGTGTAATCGCATTAAATTATATATATATATATATATGAATTATCAATACATTAATATCTTTTATAATATATCAATATCTATTGGAAGAAAAAATAACTAGCTTTTTTTATTATAGCTTAGATAATAATCAGACGTTAATTATCAAAATCTAAGAATCAATTTCAAAATTAAAATCGTTGTAAAAATATATAATTCGAAGAAATAGCCGTTTTATATACTGCATAAAAAAAAGAGAGAGTATCATGCAATAAGATAATACCTGAATGAAGACAAGGCCAAGGACGGCGATGGAGGAGCCGGCGACGATGGCTAAGTAAAACCAGTTAAAGAATGAATACTTCTCCATCTTCTGGTCGGCGTTTTCCTCCCCGAACTGATCGGCGGCGAACGTCATGATACAGGGCTTGTGCCCTCCTTGTCCGACCGCCAGTACGTACAGCGCCATGAAGAACATCTCGTCCCTCAGCCGCCGTGGCACCACGGATACCGATATCGGCAACATTGCCATCCCCTGTTACACGTACGGTTCGCAAATTCATCAGGACGTACAATGTCAAAGAATTATACAATAAAGAACAAGGGAAACCAACGTATTAATGGGTCACATGTCGCAATATATCAATATGCATATAAAAGGGTTTGTGAATGAGAGAGATAGAGAGGCCGGACCAAGAGGTAGACGATGGAGGATAAGAGAACGGTCTTGAAGCGGCCGAGGACAGAGTCGGCGAGAAAGGCTCCGACGATCGGGAAAATACAGGAGACGCCTATCCACGTGTTGATGTTTTTGGCGGCCGTGGCCGTGGACTGGCCTAGCTCGTTCGTCAAAAACATCATTAGATTGCTCGCTAGACCGTAAAACGCGAAGCTGTCTGCGACCTCAACCGCTGCATCATCAGTACGAAACCCAAACACCAAATAAGACGAAATAAATCGAAATCTCGAAGGAGAAAAGACGATGAAATGCTCTTTTTTGGGGGGGTCACCGGTTATAAAAAGGGCAGCGGTCCATCCTCCTTTCTTGGTGATCCCTTTGGTGTCTGAAATGACGGACTTAGGGTCGGAATCCGCCATTGATGTCTGGTGATGGTTTAGGAGATGGGTGTTGGAATCTAGACTTTGATGTCCCTTTTTATATCTGAAAAACAAAAGTTTTACCTTAGTGGCTCTGATTTCCAGGCAAACCCCACTTTTCTTATTTATTTATTTTTACGTCGGCAAATCTTGTTTAATGGACTTATATTATATATATTATATATTTTATGTATGTATGTCGTACCAATGCACAAGTAAATCCGATTTACAATCTGGCACATTAAATGGCTATCTAATTATTAATCAATTAATTCGTTAAGAGTGGAGGTAATGGGATTATGATGGTTGCGCTCATTACTTAGTGGTGTAATTTTTTTTTTTAATTTGTATAATGCTCTTATCATTTGTATCCATTGTCGATTTTAGAATAATTTTAATCGTGTAGAGGAGATGGGCTAGAAAGAAAAGACAACTCAGAGGTAGAAGGAGAAGATATGTGTGTAATGGATCGTATATATGCAATGTTTCATATTATTCACAAATGTCTTCTCGGACCAAAACAAATATATTGGTATGTCCAAGTTTGGATGGTTTAGTAATAAAATAAAATGCAAATGACAGTTTTATCTCGAGTTCAAATCCAAACGTGGAGAAGAGTATTCATTCGATTTTTTTCGATTTTCTTGGGAGATATCGTTGGGTCAAATGATGATAAACTTTCGAATTATAAAAAAAAAATAATCTGTTGTTATGTGATAGTGTGATTTAGAAAAATGTTTCCGTGGCATGATTTTATGTTGATACGGACGATTTTCAAGTGAAAATATATGAAAAAGGCTACCGAGGAATTCTATACGGATGGAAATAGAGATTTCCAAAGCAATGCTGTTTTTCTAAAACTAGGGTATTAAATTTGATTTGAAACTCGAAGTCCGATCCGAGACCATTCGAAAAATACCGGGGTTCGAGTATAACTCTATATATATCCCCGAACATATTTAGATTTTCATATCGGATTAAAATCTAATTTCTGATTTAAATTAGATTACAAAAAATATCATTATTAAATGGGAATTCGACTCAACCCGAATCCAAATCCAGAATCTATAGAAATATCGTTTGGGTTTAGATTTGGTTGTATAGACCCGAAAAAATTACCAATATAATAAAAATACATTTTGTTATATGTATGAGTCAATTTATTTTCCCTTGCGCTGAGAAAGTTTTTTTTTTCTTCTTAAATCCACCACTACAAATTAAATATTCATTTAAAAAAAGTAAAATTTTTAATTGAAAATTTTGACTTGCCATTTCCCCCCAAAAAAAAAGGGGAAAAAAACGAAAACCGTACTGCCAAACAAAAAACACATGAAAAAAGCATTTTTGGCTGTCTTTCCCACCTACGATATAAAATTCAAAATAATAATTCCGCACCTTTTTGAAAAGTGTAACGGAAAAAAAATATATTTTAAATATATAATTCAACATTATAATCATTTCTTCAACTGTAAAATTCAGTTAGGGTTCTACCGACTCCATAAATGGACTGCATAATCATTTGGTTTATTGTATGGTCAAAATCTAATCTTTTACGCAACAGTGATGAACAGAAACCTTTATAAAAAAAACTCAAAAAAATATATAATCGATAATCTTAATTTAAGAAAAATAAACATAACATTGCAATCCACCAAAAATAATGACTCACATTCACTTGAAAAAATTCCATAAAATATTGATTTTTTTAACTCCGGATTTCACTTATTGGATTTGAGTTTTTTAAATTCTAAAAATTATACCTATTCAATTAGTACAGCAAATTTCGGTTTAATTCAAATCTTTTTCCCGAATTTGATTTATATTTGGATTTCATTAAGAATATTAATTATTTTTCTAAAATATTTTTAAAAATTTTGAATTATTTTTACTTTTAATTAGGGTTTGATTAATTTATTTCCGGAAAGTTTCAATTGGGGAAACAAATTTGCCAACCCGAAAGAGGAGGATTCAGCTTGAAAGCAGCCATATATAGATAAACTTTATTTCAAATTGCCTTAGAGATCCACTTTTGTTCGAATGTCTTCATGCGTATTGCTATTAATTAGCATATACCAGTGGTCGAATATTCACATTCTTCAATGTCATTTTCCATTTTTAGATGATTTTCCATTTTTAAAGCTGTAGTTAATGCTAATACTTAATAGTATTCAAATATAAATTGATTAGAAGTTAATAATTTTTTTTGGTAAACATTGAAGTTAATAATTTTGGTACATAATACTAATATGTATAATTTTTATATGTAAGATAATTTTAGGTTTTTTTTTTCAGATATTTGATTTGATAAAAATCCAAACAATAAATGGATCTAACTTTACATATTTCACATAAACTATCAATAAAATATAGATCACAAAAATATGTTTGTGTATATATATATATATATATCATCTTCAGTTTTTTTATTTTTAATGTTTTTCCAATATTATTTTGACGATATTTTTTTAATTATCTAACTGAATACCGGGTCTTATATGGATATATGGAAAAGACTATCAAATGTTTTTTAAATATAATGATATATTTAGATTTCATTTGTCTTCAATTCTAAATATTTTCGTTTGACAACTATGTTTTTGTAGATTAAATTTTGTTGTCTTGATAACTATAGTCTAGTATTCCATAAACAATTATCGCTAGCATTTAATAGTATTCCAATAACATTATTGCAACATTTTTACTGGAAAACTTTAATAATAATAATAATAATAATAATAATAATAATAATAATAATAATAATAATAATAATAATAATAATAATAATAATAATAATAATAATAATAATAATAATAATACATAACATAAATGACATAATATCTTGTCTAATCAAGATTTTATTGGAATTTAATCTATTTTGTATACTGATATAGATAATTTCTTGTGTCTATCGGAGATTAATTTTTTGTGTCTATCGGAGATTAAATTTCGGGATTGGAGATGGAGCGTATATTCTATGTCATATAGATGATTTACAATCCCGAGATTAATATGGATTTCCGATTAAAACATTCAGTTACTAAAAAAAATAAAAAATAAAATATGAATTCCTTTTCCATCAAGAGCAAAGCGAAAAAAAAAAACACGCAATACATAAATTGCAAAAAGATAGAAAATTTGGACCAACAACCAACAAAAGTATTTCAGCCACAATTTGTGCTCTTCCACCTTTTTATTGCGAGTGAGCACTGACATTTTTCTCCTAAGAATTCCACTATAATATATAATGTTTTTTTTTCGTATAGTGCATTATATATATATATTATCTAGATTAAAATATAAGATCTTAAATAAATCTATTGAAAAATATAAAGAGTTTCAGTTCTTATAGAATTTAAATATTAGTGTTTTCTATTTAAATTAGATTTATATATTCTTATCATTAGAATAAAAATTTAGAGTTTTATGGAGAGAAAACTACGTTGTATATTTAATATCATTCGGTCATCAATAACACAACGCTTTATTTCGTAAATCTTGGTAAAGCCCTTAATTATTTAAATTAATTAATATAAAATTAATAAAATTTAATGTATGTTTTACATATAATCCAGTCAAATCAAATTAATATTTATAATTTGTAATTATATAACAAATATTTATTATAAAAAAATCAGACTCTCCCCGGGAGATGCTGTTACCCATGAGCCCAACATCACATGAACTTACGAATTTGTGAACACAAATGGTTTGGAGGTACAACAATAAAACAAGCCCACCACATGACTCTTCCTCTTTATCTAAAGGTTGATACACACTGTTCTTCACAATTATATTGCGAAGTTTGAGCAGACTTTTGTAGATGAATAGAAAAAAAAAAAGTAATTTGTTATTTGGTACATGATTTGAAAAAACAAACAAATAGCTGAAGGTGCCGGGGAAAGGACATGTCATTTGAACGGTAAGACCCGGCATTTCATATGATATAACCCTAATCAAATGTGTGTATATATATATATATACATATATATTTTTATCAAATATTTAATTTTAAAATGATGACATGACGTTGACATATCAATTCAGTCACCGCCATGTTAGGAATCCGTTCGCCAGTAAAATTTTTGGTCAAATAAATCAAAAGTTTTATATGGAAGAAAATTGTAAGTTTGTAATTTTTATGAAAGTTTTTATCAAATTCAGGGTTTTTCTGTGGGAGATTGTAAGTTTAGGGTTTTATAAGAAATATTTTAATAAGTTTGGAGTTTTTTTTTATGGGAATAACCCAGGATTGGCTCAGTTTGATTATGGTTGAATTGCACAAATATTTTCAAAATGCCTTCGTTGTATTTAGTGTTTCACCAGTTGGTTCATGAAACGTAAGTATTTATATTCGTAAATCTGTCTTTTTTATAGATAAACCCTCGTGTTCCATGTGCATGATTTTTTCTTGGAGGAGGATGAAATGATTTGACTTTAAAGTCTTTAATCTAATAATATGGTTACCCATTGGACTATTGACCTATTGATATACTTTTTTCCTTTTGTGCGATATTTAAATGCATTAATTTGCTATTTGGTTATCAGTCATTGACCCTGATTTCTCTCTCCCAGTTGCTCACATAATGGAAACTATGATTAGGTTAATATATATATATATATATAATCGAATTGATTATAAAAAATAATTGAAAGAAAATGACTTTGTTTTTAATGATAAATATTTTTAATAACAAATAAATTCAAATAGAATGGTCAACAAGTGTTTGTTTGATTCTCGACAAATTTTAAATATTCCTCAATCCTCAAAACAAACGAGGAAACATAAAACTAATCTTTTCGGAAGCAGAGTGAGTTAGGCACGTGAGGGACACGTGACAGCCTTTCCCTTTTGCCTTTGCGCGCTCCTGCGATTCTGCGAACCCTAAAATTCACCAAGCACCGGATTCAAAATTTTTAATCTGAATTTAACAGTTGATTTTCCACGCAATAATATTGTGATTTTAAAATTATTTTAAAAGCCTATATTCATATATTTCTCATAAAATTACAATTCTGTAAAGGATGAAAAGAAAAAATAGGTTTTAAATTAAAAAAAGGCAAAGACTTTACCCAAAAAAATTCATGCTTCATCATCAAAGGCTTTCATTTCTCCATCATCTCCCATCTCATGAACATATATATAATATCCAAGAAATGACACTTTGGTTTTACTCAAAACATTTCCAAGATCCCAAAGTTCATACTTTCTATATATATATATATATATATATATATATAATCCCCAAGTAAAGGCACTTTTATTGAAGTTTTATGCGTATTATATACACAAAAGACAAAGGAAAGATTTTGCAAAAGGAAATGCTACATGATAATGGTAAAGCTGCATGCATGCATACACTTTTGGTCTAATAGTTTTGTTGAAGAATGTTCATTACAGACATGGATGCACCAACATTACGTTTAATTGCAAGTTTTAAACTTTAATTCCAAAAAACAATTCACATGGGAATTGAAATATTCTATTTTTTCTTGGTTAAAAAAAAACGAAGTCAAACAAAAGATATGAAATTCATGGAATCCGAGTTGGGCATGTGAGAGAGAGAAAAAGTAGATTGAATTGAAGAGTGAGAAGACTTTGCCTTAGACTTAGAGATAAGGACCCAAAAAAAAGTACCAAGCTTTACATTCTGGGAGTTCCCTCCCTTTTCCTTACGGTGTCAATTTGGGCGTGAGACTCTTAAGCTCGATCCGGTCCGGTCTAACTAAAAAATTAGCGGATTTAGGTCTAAGTTTCTCGGTCCGAAAATCGGATTTTCAGGTCGAGTTCGAATCGGATTTCGGACTAAGTCGGATCGATCCGAAAGTCTGAGATTTATGCGGATCGATCCGGTCCGATCTAATCCGATCTGCGTCCGGTATATACAAAGTCTGGGTTTTGGGCTTAACTACATAAACTTAAAAAAAATCGAGTCTATCCGAACGTAATCCCGAAACATTTGAATCGAGTACAAATTCCGACTGGATCGGACCGATTGACACCCTACTTTTCGTTCTTTGTATCGCTAATTGTTCAAAGAATGATGACAGAAAGAATTAAATTGCGATTTTCTTTCTATTTTTTACTCCAAAAGATTTCAACCAAGCTATAAATCCTACAGTTGTCGATGCCCATTTTCTTTGCTTTCCCTTCACTGCTCTCTCTCTCTCTCTCTCTCTCTCTCTCTCTCTCTCTCTCTCTCTCTCTAGTTTCCTCCATTGCAAACGAAGCTTTCTTTCCAGCTTTAGTAGAGATTCACCAACCATCTGGCCCACCTTCGCCCCCTTTTTTTTTGTACCCTCGCAATTTTTTTTACAGACGTATTCCTGTCTTCGTATCCATGTATGTGGGTATACATACATATATACACGCTCCCCATAACCCCATTTTCTTTTCGGTTGATTAGGTTTCCTGGCTTTTTTCCCTTCTGTTTCCTTGTTCTAATACCATTACCATAAAATCGATTTCCTTTTTGTAGATGTTTCAATCTTCTGGTTGGCGCGAGAAACTTCATCTGCAATTCAACGTCGGCATATCTGTGCCTATTGCGTTCTGCATTCTCCGAAATTTTCTTCGGTTCGCTTCAGAAACAAAAAAAAGGAGTGCCCTTTTTCTCTTTTTCTTCGTTTCTACTATTCCAAGAGGAAGATAAATCAAAAGGGCTACGCTTATTTCGTCGCATTCTGAGGTAATTTATTTTATCGTCATGAAAGGATAGTCCTTTTTTAGTTTTTTTTCCCGGTGGCATTTTGTGATTTTCGGTCTTTGTCTCTTGCTTGGATAGGAAGTGATGCTTTTCCAGTGTTTTGAGAGTTGGGCATTTCCTTTTTTCCAGAATTTTCACGTCAGTATGCTTGATTACGGCGGGGCAATTCATTGCCTATTACTTGTTTGTTGATATGCCGCAACTAATTCTTGAAAGATTTACGCTTTTTGAATCATATATTAAACACTTCCTTCGCTTGAAAGGTTTACGCTTTTGAATCATGGCATGACTCCTCTTTGTCCTACGGCTTCTGTGTTGCTTGGAGTTGGAATAACATCTGAGAGAATCAGACGTGTTCTTGCCCTCTTGATGTGCGCATATGTTAATTGGCACTTTCTCTTTGTACTTGGGGGGAAAGTCGTGCTAGGACTTTGGTCGACGTTGTGAAAGAAGGCGAGCCAGTTTTGACATCAGATACAAGATCAAAGATGAGCAGCCCTTTGGGCGCTGAAATGTCGAAGACAATATCGATTTTCGGTCTAAAGGGTTTGAAGTTGTGGGTATTGATTTGTTTTGTAGTTGGCGTAATCATAGTTTTGGTTCTCTGCATCTTATCTCTCTGGGTTACTTTCCGTCGAAAATCCAGAAAATCAACAGATAAGTTCCCCTTCAACCAGATACCATATGTGTCGAAAGATATCAGGGTTGACAGAGTTGGGCTTCAGAGTCAGAACTCTCACCCTGAGAGTTTGCATCTCACAGTAAATGATCATAAATCCAGTGACAGAAACTCGGAGAAAATGATGACCTATTTGGGCAGAAGCAAGTCCAGTGATAACGATAATTTAAGTCAATGTAGCTCGGTGCATCATCACGAGAGAGCTTGCAGCTCGCAATCTGGTGAAGAAGGAAGCTTTGGAGGGACTGCTTGGAGGCAATCTTCATTATCATATGGAGGGCTTGTAACAGCATCACCCTTGATCGGTTTGCCAGATATATCACATCTTGGTTGGGGACATTGGTTTACCCTTAGGGATCTCGAGCTAGCCACAAACCGTTTTGCTGCAGAGAATGTGCTTGGTGAGGGTGGTTATGGAGTAGTTTACAGGGGTAGACTCGTGAATGGTACCGAGGTTGCTGTGAAGAAGCTTCTGAACAATATGTAAGTTTTGTTTTTGTAGAATCAAATCTTCACCAGTCTGATATTTCTTCAACTCACTTAACAATCCTATCCTGTGTTTCGATCATCAGGGGACAAGCAGAGAGGGAATTCAGGGTTGAAGTTGAGGCAATTGGTCATGTACGGCACAAAAACCTTGTTAGACTTTTAGGATACTGCATAGAGGGAGTTCACAGGTAAGACTCTAACCAGGCTACCGATACCGTTTCTCTTTTATTTTCCTTGTAGTTTCGTTATTAGGGCAGGAGGAGAG
This sequence comes from Tarenaya hassleriana, assembly GCF_000463585.1. NCBI lineage: Eukaryota > Viridiplantae > Streptophyta > Magnoliopsida > Brassicales > Cleomaceae > Tarenaya > Tarenaya hassleriana. The sequence continues at coordinate 1,195,608 of NW_010960187.1, read as the reverse complement.
ATTTCCTCTGTAACTAGTGGGTATCATGGCTTAATAATTTATATGTTGGCTTTGTGCAGGATGCTTGTTTATGAGTATGTCAATAATGGTAACTTAGAACAATGGCTACATGGAGCCATGCGCCAACATGGCGCTCTCACTTGGGAAGCCCGCATGAAGATCATTCTCGGTACCGCACAAGCGTAAGTTGTTTGAAATGTTGACTTTTGACATGTTTCTTGCTTGGATATATATAATCCATCATCTTTTCATTCCTCATTAGGACTATCAGATTAAGCTGTAATACAGCGCTAGCATGCACGTAATTTGAATAGAATCTTTAAATGTATTGTGAAAATGTCTGCATCTCATTTGTTTCTTGTGTAAATTACAGGCTTGCTTATTTGCATGAAGCAATTGAACCGAAAGTAGTGCACAGAGACATAAAAGCAAGCAATATATTGATTGATGATGAGTTTAACTCGAAAATCTCTGATTTCGGATTAGCCAAGCTCCTGGGCTCTGGTGAGAGTCACATTACGACCAGAGTCATGGGCACCTTTGGGTAAGTGTGAAAAATGTATAATACACTTTTCGGAGAATGATGTCTTCGTGTCTGCAATATTATATCCTTACTTAGTCGTCTGAATGTGTTTCAGCTATGTAGCACCAGAATATGCTAATACAGGATTGTTGAATGAGAAGAGCGACATCTACAGCTTCGGTGTTCTGCTTCTTGAAGCTGTGACTGGAAGGGACCCAGTTGACTATGGACGTCCTGCTAATGAGGTGAAATAAATGTATTATCTGTCTGAATATTATGAATACATTGCAAAACCTCTGATTCGATGCTGAATATTATAAACCCATTGCCAGGTGAATCTCGTTGAATGGCTGAAGATGATGGTCGGGACAAGAAGAGCTGAAGAAGTTGTTGACCCGAGCATTGAAACCAAACCCAGTACACGTGCTTTGAAACGTGCCCTTCTAGTGGCACTGAGATGTGTGGATCCTGAGGCAGAGAAACGGCCAAAAATGAGTCAGGTTGTACGGATGCTTGAAACAGATGAACACCCGTTTCTTCAGGTACGTGTCCATGTCCGGTCTAACTGTATTAACAACTGATATGAATGCGCTCAAGAACTTGGAATATGTTAAGTCGTATCTTCTTTTTGCAGGACCAGAGGAGCAGAAGGAGCAGAACGACGAGCATGGAAATTGTCGAAACTACAGAGGAAGCAACCGGCACTAGCAAAGGGCCTGGCCATTCAGAGAGCCATACTTCGAGACCTGAGAAAGCTCCTGAATAGGAAGAAGATATCACTTGTTCCGCTTGACAACTAAATACACGCTTCATTTTCCGGACGAGTTTCCCGCTTGTGGAGCAGATAAACGAGTTGGATTACAAAGAGAATCAAATCTCACGATCTTGAGATTTCAGATGACGGAAGAATGGCTCTTGTTGTATCTAACACCCTGTGGAGTAAGTGATGGCCGAAGCAATGCCAAGGGGCGGCTTTTCGATTTCTTGATCGATAGCGAGTTTTTTCTGATGCAAAAAAAGGCGTTTTTTTCCTTTCTTCTGAAAGTATCTTTCTCTCTTGCTTTCATTCCTTCACTGTTACTCTGATGGAGATCTCATTTTCTGGTTCTTGCCATATAGGCTTCAACTTTGGTAGCTTTTTTTTCTAAGCCTCCTTAATGTTTTTGTACAAGAGAGTTAATGTATTTGGGTATATGATCAGAGTTTTGAGTATGTATGCATGTGGTTGTGCGTACAAAGGCATGCCATGCCCTGTTGGGACAATGATGGCCTCCTCCCTGTCTCTTGCCCTTTTTCTTGAGCCGACAGAAGATGGAAAATGACAGGAGTTTGAGCCTAGCCTAGTCATGTCCGCGAGAGTTGATGTTTGAAAATCAACGAAAACAGAGGAGAAGGGGCAAAAACAGAGTTCAAACTCGGTGGCCCAACCAGCATGAGAGGGCCCTACATCTAAAATCATCAACACCAAAAACTGTAAGCATATATGTAAAAACGCTCTCCGAGCCCAGGCTGTTGAGATTGGTTCAGGCTGTGATGTCTGTGAGACGTTGGCTGATTTCTCGAGAAGGAAGCAGAGGGGACTCGCATTCTCAGCGCAAATGGCTGCGTCACGACTGTCACGTTGAGGCAACCGGTCAGCCCGGGGGCAGTCATAATGTTGCACAGCCGGTTCAAGATTCTGTCTTTGCTTGGATCCGTCTTGCCTCCACCTGCACCGGTCGGGATGACCGTTCTGACTATTTACTTAGCCCGGCCTCAGGAACAGATCGTGGGGGGAATGGTCAGAGGGCTTATTGCTTCTGGTCCTGTCGTGTTAAGGGCTGCTTTCATGAACACTGTTTTCGATCGTCTTCCTTTGGATGCTGCTGCTGCTGATGAAGCTACTGTTCATGCGGATACAATGCAGAGTCAGAATTATTACCAGAATGGAAGCTCCCGGGACTTGGACGAAATATACAGATTTACTCAGAACCTGCTCGCAAATGGAAATGGAGCTTCGGATATTTACCCGTCGGCGCCTGCCTGAGCCATGTCAAAACCTCAGTACTCCACCACCGTGCTTTATCACAGCTCATCTGTCCCTTTTGTTTTCTTTTTTACTACTTGGGATTCAGATCGATGTTTCGGTGGGCTTATATCTGTACCCTGTACCAACAAAACTGAAAAGAGGAGAAGAATCAGAAGATCACACCATTAAATTGATTAACACGAGCTTATTATATAACCTCATTAAAAAGAAAAGCATAAGCAGCACAAGATCCCTGCAAGCATATGCTTCTGCATTAACACAGACATTGAGCGTAAGACCATATCTTAATCACTGCAAGTTGCATCGGGCAATGTCGCGATGTGATCACGGTCTCTATCATCCATTAGGGATGAGCTCAAGCTGATGACGTACTCTCCCTGGCTTGCACCAGAAGTTTACCGGCATTCTTTGAGCTTCGATGCTGTTGTTTCCAGAGAAACAAATGGTTTACTGGATTCCAGTGACGACCGGGAATCCCGTCGCGGAGAAATTTCTCTGCTTGTTGAGTAGAATCCTTGCGGCTGCATCACCTTATTGATAGAAGAGCTCGAATTTTCTCCCGAGAGTGGAGTCCTTCGCATCGCTGATGATGATTATGCCGAAGCCTCGTGGTTTTGCCCACAAGGAGACTGCTTCAAGAAGAAATTACAGTGAGAAAGCCATAGAAGAATACCTGAGTCCGATGCGGATGTTGTATCAAACTTCCGGGATTTTGGGAATGAGGGTAGGAGGAGACTCTGGTCTGCCATGGAAGGATCAGTCGGTGTTACACGTCGGAAGTTCTGGAGAAGCAGAACTATTCCAAATCGATCTCAGATTCCTCCAGAATCTTCATCGATTGTCTCTGTCTACCTCTCTAGAAGTTCCGTGGTGTAAGACCAACCGGGATTAAAAGCAGCAAAGTTCGAACTGGTTGATGGAAGATGCCCCTGCATGATCCTTGAATATAGTACGACTCGGTTAACAGTTAAAGAAAATTCAAGGGGACAGCTCATGCACATCATTCGTTTGAAATGTTTTATGGCATTCAATTCCGGTAAAAGAAATAGGGTGAATGCGGTATTAAGAAGCAGGATGCACTACCTGATTACGAGACTATTGACCCTCGGACTGGAATTCATTGGGTAACCATTGCTTTTCTTCATTAACAGGACTTGAACTTTGCGTGTATGAAACGAGAGCAGCCTTGCCTTGGATCTTTGCATATGCCAAGGTAGCGATCTTCCCAGTATTGAACTTCTCCCACCTTTTCCCGTTAAAAGTCTGCGGGGAAAAACACGCAAGGCGAGTTTTTATTTATTTTTTGTCTTAACAATCTGCAACTAGTGCATTTAGATAAGCAGACGGAGGAACAGAAAATCGCAATCCGCACTAAATGGAATTCACGACTAAACAACAGGAAAATCACGAAAAACTCAATTGAAAGTGTGCAAGAACAGAGTTCCAGTCAAGAATAGTTTCCAACAACAATTTCAGAGAGCAAAATGTATTAACCTGGTGGAAGGGAACGATGTGCAAAGGAGAGACCATATTGATCAAAGCATAACCCAGGTTGCACTTGTTCTGCAGACAGAACACAATTAAGGTAAACTGTCATCAACCTCTTTGTGTCATAACAACAGAATCACTCATTACTCCTCATGCAGTAGTACCTTAAAGTCGGCTGGCAAGTAGAGAAAGTCGTAGTCTCCCTTGTGTTTTTCATCGATTTCAGCTGTCAGCATCTTGAAAGTGTACCTAGAATACATTTGAGAGAGTTAAACATCGCCTGCATGCCAGAAGATTATAGATCGATTTCACCGACCGACTTACTTGTTTGGGATGTTCTCAATCATTAATGTAGTCCGGATATCATCTCCCGTAGTAATTCTGTCCAAATCCACATGACACCATCTATCATCCATGATTTGGGTTTGAGTGTGATTCTCAAGCTGCTGGACCCTGTCATGCTCAACATACCGTTCAGTCCTCGTAGATCCCGATCCCGGATTCCCGCTATAACGGGCTTGAGGCGTTGGCAACATGCCAAAACCGGGGAAATCAGGTTCAGTTTGGCTCCATGGAAGACCGACGCCAGATTTTTCTTGTGGATGAGCTCGGATTTCCGTCAGAAACTGTCCATTGATCCCTTGTGACTCCCAACTGTAGCTTATTTGGGCACCGAGATGAATGCTTGAGGGAGCAGAGCCCACATGATGCTGGTATTTACCAAGCAGGGAACCTTGTCTACCAGAGTATGGAAAACCATGCCGAGCGGTGAAAGGACGCCCAGAAGATGACATCGATCCAGCGTGACCAGAATAATTGAAGGCCTGAGGAGGACTTCCCCATAGATAGCCGTGATCAGATGACGTCCCGGAAGAAACCGAGAAACGCGAATCGAGAAATCGCATAGAGTTGGAAACCGCCCCTGCTGAATGCTCGGGAAAAGAACGAGGCTCCGCATAGAAAGTGTTGCGAAACAGACCCTTGTTCAGAGTCATTACTCCTTGGTCATTACCAGTGGGTGAAAATATTGGAGAGACAGTTGAATGAGATGGGAGAATCGAAGCCAAGCCGTGCGGGTTGCCGGGGTTTGCTGGCCTGACGATTTCTAGTCCGTGAGACCGCGGAAAAGCATGTGAACTTTTGGCGCTGATTGGAGGCCCAGTGTTTGCCCAATTACCTGTTAATGAGATTAAGTGAATTTCCCGACAAGTAGCATTAACCCACTCGGGAAAAAGCATGGGAAAGGAAGGGAAGATTAAATTATTACCTGGAGGAGAACCGGCAATCTGCGAACCTACCTGGTTGAAGAAGCTCTGAGCTTCATGTCTCTCCATGTCCTGACCAGCTATTGGAACCGAGCTGCAGACAGAAACATTTGACTCACTTGCTATGCAAGATAATCGTTGATTAACATGGGGATAAAATGAATAAAATATAAAGTGGGTTATTTTTCTGAATAAAAGATAAATGTGGTTTATTACTAGACAAACAGACCCACACAGACAGAAAGCCACTGACAAAATCTAAGATTCTCGTACTTGGAACACACACACAAAAAAACAAAACAAAGATAAGATCCAGAAAGCACATGGAGAAGGCTCAATCTCATTTATGGTTAAAGACATGTAGTTGCATGAAAAATAGTGTTTCTTGGAAGAATATGAGCAAGAAAAACTTTCAAAACAGCAAATTCTACGAAGGAAGTCATGATACTTCAAGAATCTGAAACCCAGCAAACGAAACACACGAAAGTCAAGAAGAGATTTCCTCGCCATCTTTAGTACATAATTCTTTATGATCACTAAAAACATGCTTCATGAAAATCCTAAGATCCAATCTTAGCTGTAAAACGCAAGCAGCGAAGGAATTCAATACTTACAGCCGACGGGCCCCACCAGGGCGGCTAAGTTCAAGCTTGATTCGTTTTCCACCTATCTCGCTTCTGTTAAGTGCTTTCAGAGTTGCCTCTGCATGTCTAACATCAAAGTACTCAATGAACCTATGGAATCGCCTGTGCGGGGTTTCTCTAATCTGCATTTACAAGTCAAGTTAAAAAACTCGTGATTTTACCCATCAAATGAAATAACATGAGAAGAATTTCTAGCCGGTCATCTATGACATAAAATCCGACAGGGCAATATAAATTCACTTCCTAAATTGAGAATGCATAGTTACCTCTTTAACCTCACCATAGACACTGAAAATCTGACAGAGCTCGTCATTCGACACAGATGTATCCACGTTGAAAACTACAAGAGTACCTTGATTCATATCTTTCTCTGATGGATTTTCCTGTCATACGGGATATTCAACCAATGATTCAAAGATGATATTAAAGGAGGATCTTTTAAAAACTCCAAAACAAGATAACTTATCACAGTTTATACCTTGGGAATCGAAAAGTGGATGTCCAATGTCCTTTTTCTTAAAAGTGTGCCCTGTAATGCGCGCAGTGCAGTATGAGCAGCTCGGATATCATAGTAGGATATCATTACAAAGCCCCTGCTTTTGCATGCAGTGTACAAACTTCTGATCTCTCCAAACGGCTGGCAACAAATAGAACCCGTGTCAGCTGGAGCAAACGCGAATATAAAGATGCGAAATGGTTTCAAAGCACAAAGATTTAGACAAATCTAATGCAGGCCCAAACCTCGCACATTTTTCAGGTGTAAGATAAAACAATGGCAATGATACAGAATCACATTAATGCTAACAATCATTTGACAGGAGTAAAATGCAACAGAGAATGTCTGGTAAGTACCTCAAAGAGGGCCCTTAACTCAGAGTCCTCGATATTGCTGTTGATGTTTCTCACGAATAATGTCCTCGAAGGATGTTCACCGTGAGGATGTTCCACTGAAGATCTTCCAGACATGTTGGGAAACTTACGGGGAATAAGGGAATCTGCAACACCTCGACCAGACATCTGAATCTCTGATACATCAACAACATGATTGTCTCGGGGTTCAACGTCCAATTCCAGACCCCCTCCCATGCAAAACACATCACAGTCTTCCAGATCCTCCAGTTCGTCAGGCAGACCATTGAAATTAAGCTCGTCGATGAGACCAGGAAGGAGCTCGTTTTCATCCTCAGGCAGCAAAATTTCCAATGAGTTAGGCTCAACATCTTCGGATGAATCCTTCTCTGAGTTTCCTGTGGCTAACTTGTTCAAATTGGGCGAGCTATCATCGAGGGAGAGCCAACTGTCTGAATCAGTATAAACAACTGCATGTGTAATAAGAAAAGATATCAGCACCGAACTCAGAAACAACTCGACTGCCACTTTGATGTTTAAGGAAAAGCTTGGGCATACGCTTTTCATGAGAAAGTGTGGGCAAAGAGCTTGAGAACAAGGTCACATGACTTGAAGTCGGATATGCATCGCGTCCATGAGGACTTCCCGATGGTCCACTCGCCAAAGGACTCTTTGACATGTCCTAGATATAACACATAGTAAGTAGATGCGGAAAATAATCCGATCAAACTGTAGTTTTCTTCAGAACATTATAGGTCTCTCTATCACATCCTTATCGGACAAAACATCTACTTAAGAAACAGGAGTAGGTGTTATAGTTATGTCCAGACAATTATTCCACAACAGGAACGAAATCGAGGAAGATGTCGGAATAGAAACTCAACGAACTCCATCTCCTTCACAGAGACTAACACACCATGAACGCAGTTGGTAAACTCGATGGCTATAACTCAAGGGTTCCACCCCAAATCCTTGTTGCTTATGGAGACAGCAACGCGAACAGGAATCATCAACTCAGCAACTGACATTAAAAGCTAGAAAGTCACCTGTCCTTGAATTTTGACTAAGAAACAGGCTTAATTTCACCAAAAAAAAAAAACAACAGGCGAACGCCGACTCTGAACTCCATGAATCAGAAACAAGAAACCGAGTACGCAAATCAATCATCAGGTAAATAAACAGGGAAAAACGGGAACATCATCAACTCGATGAACTGAACCACGCGGCATGAAAAATCACAGAGAAGGAGAAGAAAACCATAACATGATCGACCGAAACGAAAATCTGGAGGAGAGAACGAAGAGTACCTTTGATGGAACAGATGAACAAGGCTAAGTTGCTCGATCGAACAAATTCTTCTCAAAGATATCACAAAAGAATCGAGAGAGAGAGAGAGTTTCGTGGAAGAAGAGGAATTTCTTTCTTATACTCCACCTCCTCCTCCCTTGGTGCCGGGAGATTATACTCAGCAGAAAAGAAAATAAAAAAGAAAAAGACCGATAGAGAGAGAGACATGGATACGAACTCAACTCTCGCATTTATGTTATGTCCTGTGGGTTCTTATAAAAAAAAAACAATACTTTAAAATAAATCACTAATATTAATTTGGTATTTTTATTTATAATTACAAAGTAAATCCCCTGTCTCTTCATAATACACTAATAATACGCTATGCTTACTCTTCAGTTCCTTGTTTCGTGGATATGCATAACGGGAAAATATATGTGTTGCAATCGAATTTTTTGTTTTCTAACTGAGTTTTCAATTTTTTTTATCATCTTATTGCAAGTGCCAAGTGGACAAGTTGGCCGTCTTCTTGTGGGCAATCCATCGTTCTATATATTTTAAACCCCCATATATATATATATATATATAAATATATAAAATAGGAAGACTTGGTAAAAAGAAAAGCAGTTCAAAAAAAAAAAGATTAATGGCAACAATACGTGGGCCTAAGAGAATTCCGATCTAATCATAATGGGTGTAGAGGTTAGGCCCACAACATACACACTTTATCATGGGCCTCCAAAATATATTTTTTTTTCAGTTTCCAAATTTATCTAGTTAATTTACGACTATTAAATTATTTTTGGAGCAAACTATATGTACTATATAATTTTGATTTTAAATATTATTTTGGAGAAGTAAAAATATACACATTATTTTATAACATGATCATCATGATTGATGGAGCGTATGGTCGCTTAATTGTAGTCACTTTTCTATCAAAAGTTTAGGATAATAAGAATTGGAAAAAATTAACAGTGATACTCTCCTTGCAGCTGGTTTTTTTTTTTTTTTTTTTTTACCAAAAC
>NW_010960187.1:1176318-1185852 GCF_000463585.1 Tarenaya hassleriana | reverse complement strand
TTGTTTTTTTTTTTTTTTTTTTTGTCACGAAAGGACTGACTCACTTTTCGACAGTCACCCGTCATGAACTGGGAGCTCAACACGTGGCAGTGAATTTGGTAGGACACCTGCACTGCACCAAACCCTCTGCCTGTGTCAATGGCTTCTCTTCTAGAATGAGAGAGGATTCCACTGCAGAATTTAAAAAAAAAAAAAAGATCTGCTGCCCTACTGTTGTTTATTGTCCCCAAATTTCCGTCAAATTACACTTCCATGCCACTCTCCCATCTCTCTATTGGTCTCAACTAACGCATGACATAATAACACTAAACTATAGTATACAAACAAGAATGTTTCATAAAAAGCATATCATAGTATCTTAATATAAGATGTCTACTCGTTTAGCACTTGAGTCAATATGTAATATATACACACAGACCAGCAATACCTTCAGATGATTATGTCATCTTATTGCTTTAGCTCGAATATATAAGATTTACCGTCTTATGATTAGATTTTTTTCTGGTCATTTACCTTAATAATTTATCTGACCCATTTTTCTGATTGTTGACATGTTTATTGGATTTTTTTTTTTATAAACCATTTGGCCACATAATGTAGTCGACTTCCTTTTTCAAAATTCTGGAATACTACCCTTTTGGGGTACCAAAATTACAAAAAACACATTAAATTTTTATATGTAAAGTATGCAAAATTGAATTAAATTCATACATGAAAAGTAGATTTAAATGCATTAAAGTAAGTGACAAGTGTAGTTTTTGAAATAATAAAATAATGAAATCCATAACGTCTTCCAATTTTAACCGTGATTGTTTTTTTTTATCGTTTACTATTTTCATAAAAGATGTGAAAAAAAAGGAAAATAAAAAAGGAAATCTTAAAAAAAAAAAACAGTTCACCGAACGCGAACTAAACCCTATATATAATCCCCTCTAGATTCATTGCTTAATAATCCTTCTCTCATCTCGTTTTCACTCTTTCGCTCGTCTTCTGTGTGTCGGTGATCAGATCTCATCCACGAGACATCTCGATTTCCCCCGACAAACGTGCGTCCGAGACAATGTTGCTACTCAGCTTTCATTCACTGCTCGATTTGTGTTAGCTGTTGTTGTCGAATTCGGTGGTTTGGTGTTCGACCGCACGGAGAGGCTTCTTCTGTTGCGTGCGGGAGGTGCATGAGAAATTCGCCTGCAATTCTCTGTCCCTCGGTTGTCGATTGCCGGAGCAGAACCAGGTGGGATTCTGGTCTCGTGATCCGTGGTAGCGGCTGATCTGATTGATCCCTCTTCGCCTCATCCTCAATTCGGGTTTTTTCCCTTTTCAGGTCCAATCCGGTTCCCGAGATCCAGGGTTTTAGTTTTTTTTTCTTTCTCGTGGGTTCATCTACTTGCTTGATTGAGTTGTCGGTGAGCACGATGCAGCAAGATCATCGCAAGAAGGTGAGTCTGTTTTCCTCGAATTTTGGTGTTCTATCGATCCAGCCAGTTATTGTCAAGTATCTTGTCGTGAGGTATTCATGGATTTTGGATTTTTCATGGTTTTGGGCAACGGTGGTCTTTGTTTGTTTCAAAGAGAAACGACATTCGGTTTTGTACGTTACGAGTGTAAAAGGACAACGTATAATTAAGACAATATGTCTCGTCGCAGATATTTGTTTCTTGTATCAGAAAGTGCACCATTGATCCATGATCCATCTGATTTAAGACAATATGTCTCTACCTGAAACCCACTGCATCAGATTCTAGTTCTGTTTTTTTTTTTGTTCCTGAAAACATCGGCTCTGAATTGAGGTTTAAACTCAAATACCTCAATCCTTATTGCAATGTTGATTATCTCTTTTTTTTTAAAGATAAATTCTTAGACTTTTGTCATCTCTGTGTTCTTCTCTTCACTTGTGTGTTTACCCGATTGACTTTGCAGTCCCAATGTGATTGCTTAAAGTGATGAATTTGATTTCATTCGGATATGGGTGTCTGATTGAACCTAGGTTTACATGAATTAAGGCATTTGAAAGTTATCAGCTTTTAGTTTTTTTTTTTTTGTGTCTTTTTTGTGGGAGGAAACATCCAAATTTTGTGTTGGTTAGAAGGAATTGATCTTCAGTGGGATATGAAGTACATTTGATGATAAGTGACTATTCAACATTCTTTGGCGGGATTTGTTTCATTTTGCACGTCTAATATCCACTTTCTTTGCCTACATTATCAGATACTGGCTTCAACAGCATGTTCTTAAAAGATCGGATCTGATTGCAGTTGGAGTTTTTTTCATTAAGTATTGCAGTGATAAATGTGTTAGTATGTGTGTATGTATTGAATGACAATAGCATACATGGCGTCTTGCACTGGAATCTTCCCTGGCTTAATTATTACATTGTGCAACAGAGTACTCTGGAGATGGAGTTCTTTTCCGAATATGGTGATGCCAATAGATTTGAAATTCAGGAAGTGATTGGAAAAGGCAGCTACGGAGTAGTCTGTTCAGCGAGAGACACCCTAACGGGTGAGAAAGTTGCGATAAAGAAAATACACAACATTTTTGAGCATATATCTGATGCTGCGAGGATACTGCGTGAGATAAAGCTGCTCAGACTTCTAAAGCATCCGGATATCGTTGAAATTAAGCACATTATGCTTTCCCCTTCAAGGAGAGAATTCAAAGATATTTTTGTTGTTTTCGAGCTCATGGAATCGGACCTTCATCAAGTCATCAAAGCCAATGATGATTTGACACGGGAGCATTATCAGTTTTTTCTTTACCAATTACTCCGAGCACTGAAGTATATGCACACCGGTAATTTTTTCTTCCTTTCGATATCGAGTCATATTGTTGTTCTTATGTTTCCTCCCATTCCCTACATGGGTTGATCCGTTTTGTTTTTCAAACCGTAGAATAGTTTTACGCTTACAAACTAGAATATACTGTAAGTTTGGCTTTTCTACTTGGGATTTTACCGTGCTTTATCTTTATCTTCTTGATTTACTTCATAAACCTATGCATGGGATGAATTATAGATAGTTGTAGTGCTACTTATGTAGTTTCTCATGCCTTGGAATTGCTATTAGTACATATTTGTCTTCTGAAAAATTTTCCTATCATTGTGTCTGAACTTACCCCTACTAGAGATTCTATCCATGTTATCTATCTTGTTGCAGCTAACGTCTACCACCGTGACCTGAAACCAAAGAACATATTGGCAAATGCAAACTGTAAACTTAAGATTTGTGATTTTGGGCTAGCAAGGGTTGCTTTCAGTGACACGCCGACAACCGTCTTCTGGACGGTAGGCTGTTGGAGAAGATTCATTAAGAGTTATATTCTCCTAATGACTATTCAACCTTATATTGGACATATTTGCAGGACTATGTTGCTACAAGATGGTATAGAGCTCCAGAGCTTTGTGGATCCTTTTACTCTAAGGTGCTTCATCTGTAGTCATTAACATCTTTAACTGAAGTATTGCGATTTAGCTTTAAGAAGCATACAGTCGCTGGTCTTGTAATATGTTTTTTTGAAGTCTGCACCTCTTTGTTTCCAGGTTCAAACTCTGCATTCATTTTTACTACAAGATATGAAGATAACATGTGATGTATTTGGCTTTGTAGTACACTCCTGCAATTGATATCTGGAGTATTGGCTGCATTTTTGCGGAGGTATTGACAGGAAAGCCAATTTTCCCTGGAAAAAATGTTGTTCACCAGCTCGATCTGATGACTGATCTGCTTGGGACACCTTCACTGGACACCATCTCCAGCGTATTGGTCTTCTTGTCAAAAGAATGCAATTTTTTCCCAACAAAATCTAGTCAAAAGACTTAAGATGAGGATTGTACTTTTTGGATATGCAGGTACGAAATGAGAAGGCGAGGAAGTATTTGATAAGCATGAGGAAAAAGCCACCCATTCCTTTCGCTCAGAAATTTCCAAATGCTGATCCTTTGGCTCTGAAGTTGCTGGAGAGGCTTCTTGCCTTTGATTCAAAAGATCGGCCAACTGCTGAAGAGGTTATTTTCCAACTCCTAACATGAATTTCTTTTCTTATTTCTACGACATTTTTTCCCTATCAAGTGCAGAGTTTGCCATTCATGTTTGAATCCTTTGTTGTGACCCATAAACTTGACCCTGTCATATATATACTTTTAATCAGGCACTTGCAGATCCATATTTCAAGGGGCTGGCAAGAGTTGAGAGGGAGCCTTCATGTCAGCCAATCACGAAAATGGAATTTGAGTTTGAGAGACGAAAGGTCACAAAAGAAGATATAAGAGAGCTGGTTTTCCAGGAGATACTCGAGTACCATCCGCAACTGTTGAAAGATTACATGAATGGTACTGATAGGGCCAGCTTTCTCTATCCGAGGTACTAATTGTTTGTGATTACTACATTCTTAGCAGGCACCGATAAGGTTGGTTATGGGTTTCTCATATCTACCATGACTTCAATGCAAATATTTACGGTGTAGTGTTGTCGATCAATTTAGAAGACGGTTTGCTCATCTCGAAGAAAACGGAGGCAAACCCACCGGGTCGGAGACTCCTCTCGAAAGGAAACATGTCTCTCTTCCGAGGTAAATTCATTTTTCTCCCGACGTTCCTTGTGGCTCATGGAACTTTTTTCTGGTTTCGGTTTCTATGTTTTCCCCCAAGCACAAATCTGGAAACTGTTAATTGCTTCGCACTAGCTAATTGATACCGAGATTTTCCTATTCGAGAATCGAAATAGAACATTCTGTTTTAGGCTTAATCAGAAATGGTAGTAAATATGCTGATGATTTGTTACATTGTCTTCATCTTGATCATGTGTTGAGTATTGACTTCTACCAAAGTACCAGTGTCGGTTTTCCAATCTTTGATATTCTTTTTAGTTCGGACACTACTTCCCTCTTTCAGTCAGCTTTACAGTTCTCTGTTAGATGACAAGAGCTTGTCGTGTCTTCATTCTCTCAGATCCACAGTCGTGCATTCAAGTACAGTTTCTCGCGGAGGACAACCCAGAATCGCTTATAATACCGCTAATACCTCGGCCCCGGAAATGGTTCAAAATGTTGCGATGGATCAACAATCATCTCTACAGGCGCATGAACTAGGAAACCAGTCGGGTAAATTCTGATCTTTTAATTCGAACCCCGATGTTTCAAACTGTTACGTTGAAAAAAAAGAAGTAATGATCTGTCTATATACAGCTTCCAAACCAAGTGCATTCACTGGCCCGGTTGCACCTTTCGACAACCGAAGAACCGGGAGAGAGGCATATGATCCAAGATCGTTCATCCGGAGCACCACTTCCATCCCAGCCCAGGCTGCCTGTGCCTACCGAAACCCTAACATAGGTCCGGAATTCACACCGGAAGTGGCAATCGACATAGACAACAACCCGTTTATAATGACTCAAACGGGAATGAACAAGGCCGAAAGCATAAGCATCGACACAAACTTGTTGCAGGCAACAAGAACTGCTCAGTACGGCGGAATTGGAGCCGCCGCCGGGGTGGTGGGAGCGGCGGCTGGGCTGAGTGCCTCTGCCTACCACCGCAAAGTTGGAACTGTTCAGTATGGTATGTCGAAGATGTACTAAAAGTTTTTTTAAGTTTTTTTTTTTTTGGAATTGTGTTTTGCGAACATGTCAAAGTTCGGACATATGTTTCAGCTTCGGTCTGTAAATGTCAAGCAGCTGTGTTCATGCTTTGGTTGTTCACTTCATCCTTTGGTATTTTTTTTAATTGTTTTTTTTTTTCAGATACACAATGGATAAATCTTTGAGCAGGCATGTGCTACATGCTACTATTTAATTTAATTTTTATATCTTTAATCCAATAAAATAAAAACCAAGGCATGATTTTCTCTTCAAAATATACAGCAATTATTTATATGCTATTTAATGACCCTCAGACGTGTCAATCTCCCATTGGACAAAAGATTTTTGTTGGGAAAGAACAAATTTAATTTCACATGCTCCTTCCTTACAATATTGGCGCTTTTACAAATATGTCCCCAATGTTTTGCAAAAGAAAGCCCTTAAATCTATAATTAGTAATCTTCAATACGAAATAAAAAAGCCTAGACTATTATTATTATAATTTGATACTAGAAATTTGAGTATAGAATTAGGAGATATTTTTATTATTAAAATTTAAAATTATAATATATAGATCAAATATTGTCATAAAAAAAATGGAATTGTATGTTATTAATACTCAAAAATAAAAATGAGATCAAATTTTAAGTATTATAAAATATGATGATAGTTTTCTAAATTCTTTGTTCATGTCTATTACGCACCGATATTATTTATTTCTTTTTTTTTCCTCCAAAAACATTAAATAATCCTGAAGAAAAAAAATCAAAAAGAGAGTGATTCCAAATTCAAGGGAGATTCGAATTAATGCACAAACAGTGGAGAGAGTGTTTGTGGGGAGCCTTTGAAACAGTTGATCAACTGTTGCAGACAGACAAAGACGATTGAGGAGTCGAGTGTTGTCTTTCGGACAACGTGAAATAACATTTCGAATTCTTAATTTAAGTTTTGGTTCGGCAGATTTCTAGAGCTATTGAAATATGAATTTAAATGTTTTGGATTTTGATCATAAAAAAAAATATACTCGAATACAAATTTTATATTATATTTGAATCCTCGATTAAACATTCGTGTCGGCCAGATGGTAGGGTTAGTCACAGATACTAGGATTTGATTTCGAATCCGGTAACATGTTTTTTTTTTTGGTTTGCTGAAACTATAATTCAAATAATGGATAATCTGATTTAGAATTCAAATTTAAAATATTAGATTTTCCAATAATTACCCAATAAAATGAATAAAAATATCTGAAAATCGGTAAATATAACTAAGTATTAATATTTAATATTTTTAAATAAGAAATACCGAAATACTATTCGGTATTTCTCGAGCTGAACCGAACCGTTGGATACCCTTAATTTTGTAGTTACGTAGTTTGCGGAATCTTTCATGTGAATATTGCATATACGTGTTATATTTGTTACATCGACTAGGCATTTCGATCAATCATAATATCATATAAATCTCGCTATAACAATCAACCGCAAAACTTATGCAACCTCCATAGAAAATGAGCAAAATGCGAAATTCGTGGTAAATTCGAGATTATATTTTTAAAAGATGTTATGATATATAACCAATCCCTTGTATGTATATATATATAAGCAAAGAGATTGATTATTTTTTTTTTATAATAATTCGATCAATCATAATATCATATAAATCTCGCTATAACAATCAACCGCAAAACTTATGCAACCTCCATAGAAAATGAGCAAAATGCGAAATTCGTGGTAAATTCGAGATTATATTTTTAAAAGATGTTATGATATATAACCAATCCCTTGTATGTATATATATATAAGCAAAGAGATTGATTATTTTTTTTTTATAATAATAAACTATATCTTTGTTTTTTTTTGTGTAACTAAATTTTAAATGGACCTTCCACATGCAATGGCATAAAAAAGAATATCCTATATGAATATACTTCCATGCCTCTCAACATGTGTATATTTATACACTTGTTTTTTTTCTCCATAAATCATATCGATAAATGTAGTTTTTTTTTACCGAATTTAGGTTAGTGTGTGTATATATATATATACACACATGGGCGGAGCTAGAGAAATATTTAGAAAAGGGCACAATCTAATTTTAATATTTTATATGGGGTTATTTAGTAAATATATTTAAAATTTTATAAAGAAATTTAATATGTTTTTATGAAAATTACTGGGGGCATGTGCCACATTCGTCGTGTCTTGCGTCCGCCCCTCTCTCTCTCTATATATATATATGTTAATGATTAGCATCTCTATGACCACACATATACATACATACATATATATATATATGCCTCTTTATATATAAGAATAGAAACAGATTTAAGGTTTGGCGTGTTGATCTAATGGAATATTATTACATCGATTCGTTTGCAATATGATTTCTCAAAAGATGAAAAACATGTTCCCACCCCCCACGACCCCACCCGTCTCTTTCAGTCACTTCATCTTCCCTTCTTTATCATTCTCTCTCTCTCTCTCTCTCTCTCTCTCTCTCTCTCTCTCTCTCTCTCTCTCTCTCTGCCCCTTGCTTGGTGGATTCGTGTTGCTCGCTTTGTTTGCGTCTTGTCCAATCCCATATTAAGCACCCCCCTTTAGGGCTCGATCGTTTTTAAACTAAATAAACCGGAAATATCTTTTTTTTTTGTTGGGTTTTGTCCCAAAGATTACACCTTTTTCAAGATTCTACCAATGATCCAAACTATATAAACTAACATAGGCCATCATGATTTGCCCATATAGAGCTTATATATATATACACGTATATATATATACACATTAGTATAATCCATGATTCCAACGTTGGACCATTATGAGACCATCCTGAAGAGAATTCGCTTAGTCTCTCCCTCTCAACCCTCCAAAAAATGCTCTCTTCATCGTCTCTCCCTCACTCTCTCTTGTTCATCGTCTCTCTCATCCTCGGCCATGCAAACGCGGAGCAGCAACCGAACTCTCTCCCTCCTTCTGAGTCGGAGACTCTCTTCACTATCATGGAGTCTATGTCCTCCGACCATCAATGGCGCCTCTCCTATCCGAACCCTTGTGCCCCTGGCTCGTCCTGGCCCGGTATTGAGTGCAGAACCGGACCGGATCGTGTCCTTCATGTCTCTCGCCTCGACTTCGGTTCCCCACCTAACCCTTCTTGCAAGTCGTCTGCCTCTTTTCCTCGCCTCATCTTCTCTCTACCTCACCTTCAATCCGTCTTCTTCTTCGGCTGCTTCACTCGCTCGCGCGCCACCATTGTTTCCCCCTCCAACAAGCTTTTCTTCAACTCTTCTCTGCAACAGCTCAGCCTCAGATCAAACCCTTCTCTCACCGGATCCATCCCTCCTTGGATTTCTTCCCTTACGTCGTTAAAGACCCTCACTCTGTCCCAAAACCGATTGACAGGAAACATCCCATCGGCGATTTTCACATTAGAGAACTTAATACACCTTGACTTGAGCTACAACATGCTCACGGGGATCATTCCCCTGCAACTGGGCAATCTCAAGAACCTCGAAGGCTTGGACTTGAGCTATAATTCGCTCGTGGGTTCGATCCCTCGCACGATTTCCGAACTGGGTTTGCTTCAGAAGCTCGATCTGAGCTCAAACTCTCTGTTTGGCGCAATCCCCGACGGCATAGAGAAGCTACGTTCTCTGTCTTTCATGGCTTTAAGCAACAACAAACTCAGAGGGCCGTTTCCGAAGGGAATTTCCAGGTTGCAGAACTTGCAGTACTTCATCATGGATGATAATCCGATGTTCGTTCCTCTTCCCGCTGAATTAGGGTTCCTCGCTGGGCTCCAAGAACTCCGTCTCTCTAACTCAGATTATTCCGGGAAAATTCCAGAGAGTTACACAAAGTTGACGAATCTAAGCTCGCTGTCTCTGTCGGGCAACAAATTGACAGGCGAAATCCCATCTGGGTTTGGCTCTCTGCCTCACATTTTCCATCTAAATCTCAGCAGG
>NW_010960187.1:1163367-1176111 GCF_000463585.1 Tarenaya hassleriana | reverse complement strand
CAGGAACATGCTGATCGGAGTCGTGCCCTTCGATTCAAGCTTCCTGAGGAGATTGGGTAAGAACCTGGATTTGAGCGGGAACCCAGGACTCTGTCTGAACCCGGCAGACGAGTTCAGTGTCGTGAAGACCGGCGTCGATGTCTGCGGAAGGAATAGTTCAGGCCGTGGTGGTGGCGATGGGTCATTGATTCATCCATTGAAGAAATCCAAAGCTCCTCCGAATCATTACGGAGCTTGCTTCCACCATGCCTTGTCGATTCAGCTCGCTCTGTTTCTGGGTTTAAACCATCGCTTGCTTCTCTAAGGGGCGGAAAAACAAATAATTTAATGTTATTTATAAAATATCCCTGAAGAAGAAGATTGCTGTTTCCCAGGCCGACCGTCTCCGGGAAATTATTGTAGTTTTTGTTTTACTAAATCATGGGGGTTCTTTAATTTCCCTTTTTTTTTCACCTTCTTTCTTCGATGTCCTATTTTAGATGTGTTTTTTATTAGAGATATCTATAAAAATATATCAAAACTATAAGTAATTTTTAGTTATAATTTACTTTTAAAATTATGAAAATACTAAAGTTTAATAATAGAATTACTTTTATGTCTTTACATTTACAGAACACTTTTCTGATAATAAAAAAAGCTTAAAATTATCACGAATGATTCGTTATATCATTTTGTAAAGAAGGATTCTATGAAACGAAATACTATATCCTTTCATATCTTATGAATTGATTTGTAATAGATTATACATAAAATAATAGAATCTGTTGTACTATGATACAAAATATAAAAATTTATCACACCAAAATAAATAAAAAAGCATCTACTACTTTGCTTAGATGGCTCACAACATTTGTAGTAGTTCAGTATCAATTACATACGTGCATATTTGTGCGAAAAATAAAGAAAGAACAGACCGATTCTTAGTAAAAATTAATAATTTTTTTTTTTTTAAAAATTTTTTCCCCCCCCCCCCCCAAAAAAAAAAAAGAAGAAGAAAATACGATAATATTAAGCCAGAAAAATGAATAAAAAAAATTAAATGTGTAATAAAACCGGATGGAAGAGCTTAGGACAAAGATGAAACGACACAACCTGAAGCAGACTGACCTCTGGAAAATAAAATAAAATAAAATAAAATAAAATAAAATGAATGTTGGACCATACTTATTATTAGAAAAATAGTCAGAAAGTTTATATTTCACATATAATATTTTAGGCTAAGCTAATTAGTATTCATTTTATTTTAAATTAATATAATTTTACAATTCTAGAAGAGATAAGTCAGTCAGCTCACAAAAGCAATGATCCTTTTTTTCACGCTTTTTTTTTCTCCTGATTTCCCGTCAAATTCCATTTACATGAAAAAACGAAAGGGGGACCTAAAGCTTAGTATACGATATATTCAATGGTTACAAGAAAGAAATGAATGGACTGTCTTTCATGTGAAAACAAAATATAATAACAATAAAATAAATAATATACAATATATATGAATACAATTTTTTTATGAATATTTGGGAATAACATAATAAAAAAGTCCTATATTTTATAATTTATATAAATTCACAGTAATACCTAATTTTCAAGTTCTGCCCAATTTTTGTTTGCGCCAATTCAAAAAAAATATCAATCAATTTAGCCGCGAGTTAATATTTGCTAACCTTTTTAAATGTTTATATATTTTGAGTTACAGCTTTGTTTTCGGATTTTATTTTTTTTTTTAAAAAAGAAAAGATAAAAGAAAAATATCTATCGCTCTCATTTCAGAGCCTCACGTGGGGAGCGACGGTACTACTTTTTAAAGTACGAATCTATTACATGGCAATGTCGCTTTTAACCTCTCATTTTATTTATTTATTTTATAATCACCCTCTCATTTGTTATATACTCGGAGAAGTATATAGTTAAGTAGCGAAATTTTACCAAATATACTATTGGAGTTAATGTTATATCAATCATTCAAAATTTCAAATCACACTTGAATTTTGTATTTACACCAAACATTTTATATTCTATATGGAATAAGTGCATACACATTTTATGTTCTTTAGATCAACTCATGTATTTTTTTTTTCTCGTATGTTTTTAGATAAGAATAGGATTTTTTTTTTGTTTAATATAAGAGCTTACATTATATTTCACAATTTGTTTGGCTGGTTTCATTTTTTCACCATTGGTTTGATCGAAGTCAAACCACAATTTATGTTAAAATAAAATCTCCCCCATGTTTTCCAAAAAAATGGGAACTTAAAATCTTAAATTCGATAATATAAGATTTGTTTAATGATTCAATTACTCATAATAACAATTTAAGACAATCCAAATCTAAACTTGGATTATGATACTATGTTATACTATGGAAACATCATTATTTTGAATAGGGATGAATTATTGGTTGATAACTAAATAACTAAATCGATCCAAATCTAATAACGCATAAATATAATCGAACCGAATTAGATATAAAATCGAATGGTTATGATTTTTTTAAAACCGATAAAAAAAATTGAATCCAAATCAAATCGAATAAAAACTAATAAAAAAAATTCGTAATTTTTTTTAAAAAATGAGTATTTTTAGTAAAACTAAACCAAATTGAGATGAACCAAATTCAATACAAAAACTGAAAGTTTATAATTTTTTTTATAACATAAATAACAAAATCTAAATATAACCAAAAAAACTCACAAATCACATTGTTTACGGGATTTAAATCACTGTAATCTTAGAAAAACCAGGAAAAATATATTTCCTTTTTTAGTACATTTATCATTTATGTTGATGTGTGTGTGTAATTTTATGGTTACACTTACAAGAAAATAAATGATGCAATTTCAGCAACAGCAAGGGCAATCTCGGAATTGCATAGTCTTGCGGTGGTCTTGTCTCTCGTCTTTTAGAAATCAATTTCCCGTGACGATTTTCCACCGTTCGATTAGATGGGTCCCACTCAGAAAAGATCGAACGACCAGGAGTTTGACAGCTACAGAAAAAACTGGACCCACCTTATGAGTCGCCTCTTCTTCTTCTTAAACTTGAACTAAACCCTTAATTTTCGATTAATTACACAACGACCACTCACTTTCGTCGAGGCGGGGCGATCCCTTTCTCAGGCGGGAGTCGGTCACTTCACTTATCTTCGTTCGGATCTCAAAAATTTCTCCAAATCCCCAGGTTTCTATTCTCTCTTATTCTGATCTGTTCAATCTCGCAGGAATCTGCTTCCGGTGGTTCCTCAAAAGGCCGAGGTACGATCCGTTCATGAATTTTTCTCCCCCTCTTCGCTCGAGAGGAAGCGATTTTTCTGAATTCTCCGATAGATTGGATGGTTCCGCTGATTTGTATTTCTTCGCGATGTTTTGGCGTGCCCAGCTGTGAAATTTCAAACCTAATCTTTCCTCTACTCTTCGCGTGATTCGAGTGTGTAATGCCGCGTTACGCTGTTCTGATGTGCGCAAACGGTTATGTTCTTCGTGTCCATCTCTATTGATCTCTTGTCTCGTGTGTTTCGTCAATTCAGTGAGCTGGAAAGATGGCTGGCCAAAACCAGCGCTTGAATGTGGTTCCGACCGTTACAATGCTCGGTGTCATGAAAGCCCGTCTCGTCGGGGCTACGAGAGGTCACGCTCTCCTCAAGAAGAAGAGCGACGCCCTAACCGTGCAGTTCCGGTCTATCCTGAAGAAGATCGTATCCGCCAAGGAATCCATGGGAGATATCATGAAGACATCCTCGTTTGCCCTGACCGAGACAAAGTACGTTGCGGGCGAGAATGTCAAGCACGTTGTCCTCCAGAGCGTCAAAGAAGCCTCGCTGAAAGTCCGATCCCGGCAAGAAAACATCGCGGGGGTCAAGCTACCGAAGTTCGAGTACTTCTCCGAAGGAGAGACGAGGAATGACCTGACGGGTTTAGCCAGAGGCGGGCAGCAGGTGCAGGCCTGCCGAGGCGCCTATGTGAAAGCCATAGAAGTTCTCGTGGAACTTGCTTCGCTCCAGACGTCGTTCTTGACGCTGGACGAGGCGATCAAGACGACGAACAGAAGGGTCAACGCCCTCGAGAATGTGGTGAAGCCGAGGCTGGAGAACACGATCAATTACATAAAGGGGGAGCTGGACGAGCTCGAGAGAGAGGATTTCTTCAGGCTGAAGAAGATTCAGGGATACAAGAAGAGAGAAATCGAGCGGCAAGTGCAAGCTGCCAAGGCTTTTGCAGAGGAGATGGTCTTGGAGGATATCGCTCTGAAGAGAGGCATTTCCATCAAATCTGCTCACAACTTGCTTGTTGGTGACCCAGACAAGGATGAAGACATTATCTTCTGAGTTCGGTCTTTTTTTTTTTTTTTTTTTTTTTCCTGCTTGGACATATAGTCTGTCTCATCAGAAATATTTCGTCAAATAGAGGGTTGATGTCTTGTATATCAGTTACATTATTCCTTGATATTCTTTGCCTTAAAACGTTCCATAAACAGGTTTTTCTTTTTTGATGAGTTGCACTTTGATGCAAACACTGCGTGGTTACGATCCAAGATCTGTAATTTACATTTACAGTATAGCTAGGTTCCGGTTTTATATACAATACCTTTGTTTATACATCTTGAGTCGATCTGAGTACTATACAGGTTCTAAATGATGCGCACGTAAATGTGCAGACTATACTAATAGAACGTACCTGTAGCAATATGAATATGAATTGCGTAAATGACTTTCAGTTTTCGGTTTCGGATGAAGCCTCGGGAAGTTTGAAGGTTGGTGGCTTATCGACACCTCTTCGTGAGTACTCCCTCCATCTCCGAGCAGCAGCAGCGGCTCGCTTTGCTCGTTCTTGCACTTCTTCCTCTGTTACGTTCAAACATTTACGAGCTTTTCCTCGTTTGGTTTCCGTAATTAGGAAGTGAAGTTATGCAGATTTGGGTGATGAGGTTTTCGTCTCTCTTACCCGATTTCTTGTAGTCTTTGGGTTTTCCCCAGAGGTTATCCCAGTAGGAAGGCGTTTCTTCCGTGCCTTTCCGCTTCGTCATCCTACTTCTAGCTTGTCCCTGAAACATAAAAGTTCGACCCACTGATGTTTAGGTACATCTAGAAATCAGACAAGAGATAGAAGAGTAGGAATCCAGCAGAGCATATTCAATCTCGAAGCAAAGGGTTTAGACGTGGATTTAGAAGATAGAACGGGGAAGGTTAGAGTTCATACCAAAACTTTAGCTTGTCTTTTTTCCCACCGAGAACTCGCCTGCCAACATATTCAGGTTTGATCAGTAAAATATGTCCACACACCAAAACGGTCTGGCCCTAGGATTACAATCTATTGCATCTTCAGAAACAGATTTGAAACACCTAGGATCATATCAACTATGTCGCAGAAAAAAAAAACTCGGAAAATTTCATATCTTGTAAGCTTGTTAAGGTTCTACTGGTTCCTCCCTCTTACCATTCTGAATACGTCGACTGCTCCAGAACCCATTCCAGAGAGCATCAAAGCAACCTGATTAAAATTATGGACACAAAAGATTTACACAGGAGTTTAGAAACAAAAATAACAGAAAGCCAAGAAAAAAAAAACTGCTGAGTGAATTCTCGTCTTACATTCACTCTTTCTACCCTTCGCATCTCGTCTTCAAGCAAGGACAACTGCGCCGCTGATGTCCAATGGATACAATCGACCGGGCTGACAAAAAAGAAAAATGAGTTTTCATCTGTTCTTTGAAATAATGAGACTCCCAGAATCATTTGAAACATCGACAAATTTAAGTAGCCCACCATGTTTCAACTGCTTGCTGAGCTAGATCCCGGTTTCCACATTGGCTGTAGGCTCGTGCTCTTCCAAAATCTTCCTCAATTTGGAATATATCTGGAGCCACATTGGCACAATTTTTGCAACCTATAGAACAAACAATAAACACGACTATGGTCATACTAGAAAGAGCAGGAAGTTATTTAAATATAATCTTTGCTGTACACTATTTGGAAATACACTTGATGGTACTTGCTGCAAGATGTCACAGACTGAAAGTCTCAGTGCAAGGAGTGAATTCAACACGTACCTATACAAGCAAATTCATCAACAAAAATCTGATCCCTTTCGCCAGAATCATCAAGAAAGGGATTGGTTGCAGTAGCTGCATACCCATGAATTTCATCGTACACCATCCGCTGTACAGGATCGCTTAGCACCTGCAATGCAACCGTCAGTACGAAACCGAATCAACATACATTTTCAGTTCAAAGTTAGAAATACTCACCGCATAGACTTCGTTAATGAACATGCAGAAGTTAGTGGTTTCTGGGTTATCGCCGCTCAAGTCGGGATGGCAAGCTTTCATACAATTATAGTAAGCTTTCTTGATCTCTTCTTGTGTTGCATCTGGAAGCTAATGGGATGATACAGAGCGTGAACAAAGTCATTAGGGATTCAAATCTTCAACATAACAAATCTAGCAGAGGTTGCAAGATGATAATGACCATAATTTAATGGATTCACTCCAAATCGAAACGGATACATTCCCTGCATAATGCACCAGAGTTGTATTTTCCAAATAGTTAGGGACAGATGATTGTCCCGACGCAAGTACTGTCTTCCCAGAAGCTTTACATTCGAGCTCGTTGTTCATTTCCACTCGATGAATTTCTCATAACCAAACAATTAAGATCAAAGCTCGAAGTTTCAGAATATAAGCACAATAATCTGAATCTAATGCAGCAATGAGGTTCTACACATACAAAACGATCCAGTAGAAATCGGCTAAAATTTGTCCTAAATTCCCTAATGCGATGTTCCAAAACCATGATCATAAGAGATTTGCCTCCGAAACAGGGAAGAGAACAGCAGAGTTTACCAGTCCGAGGACGGCGTAGTAATCATCGGCGACATCGTCGGTGAAAAGAGAAGCAGGATCCTCCGTCGCAACTCTCAGCCTGATGCCGGAGCGTCTCCTACCGGGGAAAGAAGAGAAGCACCAGGAAGAACCACCGTGGGTCTTGGCGGGAAACCTCCATGGACTCGATCTCGAGCTCAGAACCGGGTTTTGAAGCTTCAAAAGGTCCGTACAAACAGGAGAGAGTAACTGCGCCATCGACGAGACGAATGATCCAATGGAGAGAGAGTGGGAGAGAAAAATCTCTCCGAATATAATTGTCGGAGATAATTTTCTTTTTTAGTTAAATATTTTTTTTTTTGAGGAGGGAGAAATTAAGGCGCGAAGAGGGTGGGATGCTGACGTGGCAGCAGGAGAGCCATGGAATATTTTGGAATCTAGTGTCGCCTGAGAAGAATCTAGTTGAGACCAACGCAAGCGTGTAACCGAGAGGTCGGCACGTGTCAGCTTTCGGATAAATGTATCCCTCACGCTTCCGCCACCCGCCAATTTGGTTCTGTGAAAACCGAAGGCATTCTCCGATCCGGTTTAGATTTGGTTTTGATATTTTTGAGGTTAGGATATTCATTATTGAAAATAATATTTTTCGAACCTTTATACGAATTCACATTAAAATCAATTTTTTGATGATATGATATTTATTTAAAAAAAACAATTCCAATCTCTGAAAAGCCCGGAGATTGTGACAAACAATTGTATAAAATTCGTTATAACTCTCTAATAATCTCATAAACTAAGGCATTAAATTAAAGTTTAATTAAAGAACCCATATTTAAAGCGTATTTATGCGGTCAAAATTTGGGCTTTAAGGCCCAAAGTCAGATGAATATTTTTAAGTGAAGGATACAAATCGATGACAGAGAAATCTTAAAGTAAGCTTTTAATAATAAATAAAGGATCGCTCCTTTGTATTCGGCCTTTTATCTTTTATTTCTCCAATTTCTTCTTACGCTCCTTGAGACGTTCGACGCCGGCCTTCTTTCGTTTCTGACTTATCTGCAATTTCTCACACAAACACGTTGGATTTTCTTTTTACATGTACATATGCATATATACACATACATATACATATATATATTCAAGGTGTAGAACCAAGAGTAAGTAATAATGCAATACCTTCATGGCTTCATAGAGCTTCCTCTTCTTACGAGACATCAACACAGTACCCATGTCCGCGTTCTCGTCATTGGTTTGATTGGCTGCATCATCAAGACGTGGCTCTTCTTCCTTTTCTTCTTCTTCTTCTTGCCCCCTATCGTCCAAGTCATCAACCTTATCATCGTCTACTGTCCCAACTCCCTTGAGTTCCATTTTCAGTTCATCATGGTACTGCTTCTCCAGGACCATCATCTACATACACTCATACCCACGAATTGCAATATTTATACCACTCAGAGCAAGGAGGAACAGCTTCTATTATTTCTCTATATAAAAAAAACGACAAAAGAAAAAGGTTCATACCTTCTTCTTCCTCTCAGCAGCTTCAGCTGCCTCGGCACGGCTCATAAAACCTTCGGCCAATAAGCTCTGTGGATGTTCCAGATCATCTTTCCCGACATCAGGCAATGGCAAAACTTCACTTCTGGCCGCAGCTTGTAGCCTTTTGATGGTTTCAGCATAATCAGGAACATATCCCTCTGCTTCGTTGTCAACAAATGGTGACAAGTGCGGAGGAGGAATCCTGCTCAATAGCCAACCCAAAAAACACACCACCATTGCACCGCTTTTTCTTTGATCAAATTGTAAAACACCATTATGATGAGATCTCAAATTGGACAACGAGTTAGGTTCATCATTACCTTCCAACCATGTAGTTCTCAGTTGGCAAGATTATCCTTGCATTCACACAATCATAAATCCACTGTGGCTGGATGTATTCCCTTGACAGGTACAGATGACCTTGGCTTGGCTTATCAACAATCTGCAATACAAATAACGAAAGCAAGTTTCCATTGTTGCAAGCTCTTGAAAGTTGAAACAAATTCTATCTACCTTTTCGTCTTAGATATAATAAATGGGAAAAGGGTGAGAAATTATACAAATGGCTGACCTGATGTGTGATAGTTTCATCATCTTCCTTGAAAGGCGCAACTTCACCTTCCCAAGATACGACACCCCCGAAAGAAGGAATGACAAAAAGCAATGACTCTCTTGGAACCTATAAGAGAGGAGAAAAAATCAGAATGATTCTGCATCTCTTGGAACATATGACCTAACTGATTTGATTGGTGTTTCAAAAAAAATTATTAAGAGACTAATCCATTCACCGATCCACCAGAAAAGAGTTTATATGAGGAATAAAGTCAGAGCCATACCTCGCGACTGAGGAAAAATTTCATACCCTTGAAGAGCTTCTTGCACACCTTTGTTTCTTCATCATCTTCAACCTCTTCATTCGCAACAAGGTGCATCAATGCTCCAGGCTCATTAGAGGGCAGCTGGTGCTGCAATTGCGAAAGTCGGAGATCAGACTCCTCATTGGCACTTGACTCTGAGTTAGATGAACCAATGGCTTGAGGTTTCAAGGCCAAACCCTTCGAGCTAGCATCTATATATCTTGACAATGCATAGAGATCTGAAAAATTAAACAAATACCCCCATGTTATCTTCTATATATAAAAATATTCTACATATTCAGATTCAATCTTATAGCAATGAAATAACAAACCAGAATAAGTTCCAAGAACTACTCTCAAGTGAGATCATCTTCAGAAAGAATTATGTGGATACTTTACAATACCTGCTGCTAAAGCCTCCAATTGAGGATCAAGGATAGGTGGATACTTTACATTTACAGAGTGATACATCTTGAAGTTGACAAAGGCAAGTAGAGTCTGCATTAATATCAAAAAGAAAAGATTGGCAGTTAGAAAGCAAAGATGGGTAGCCTACTGGACCATGCTAAAATTAGGATTTAGGAGTTTGGACAGAAAGAGAAGATTCTGAGAGGTCAATGGATTCTTACTTCATAAAATTCCAAAAATGTCAGCATGACTCCAAAATCAACATCATTTGTCATAACTTGCTGTAATACGTGAGGTGTCAACCAAGTAATCTTTTGCCCGTCAACCTCAGCCTATAAAAAATAATTAGCAAAGCATTCTAAGAGTAACTATGATGTTGGCCCCATCATAACTTTTAAAGAAAGCCAACATGCAATATTACCTGATAATATATGCCTTTAACAGACACAAACACCTTCCGTAACGAATGGGTACGAGATATGTAAGCTTGCCATTCATGACTCAATCTGATTCATAATAGCAGAAGACCAAAATTCAACTAGTCAGACACAAAAGCATAATAGATCTCACTACTTTAGTTTAAAAAGAAAACATAGCAGATAAGACTCTGACCTTCTACAGTTGTGCACACGTTTAACATCGAGATTTTCCCTGTCTGTGGCAGGTAACACCGCAAAAAGATGAACCATGGTGAGACAGTCGTCCAAGTCTCTAAGCGCATCAACAAAGGTAGGATACCTACAAAATTCAACAATATGAACAGAGATTTCCATGAAAGTTCAATCACAAGTATATATACAAGTCCCTGTAGCTAACCTTTCTCGGATCAATCTATCTAGTTTGTATGTCGGTTGACGCGTAAGCAGAAGACGTGCTAGCTCCTCATTTTTCTTAGCCTTGGCTTTGGTTACCTTTTTCTGGTATGTCCTTATTTCTCTGAACTTCTCAAGTAATGGTTCATGTTGAAGGAAAGAAATATCCTTAACATGATA
Organism: Tarenaya hassleriana; assembly: GCF_000463585.1. Classification (NCBI taxonomy): domain Eukaryota; kingdom Viridiplantae; phylum Streptophyta; class Magnoliopsida; order Brassicales; family Cleomaceae; genus Tarenaya; species Tarenaya hassleriana. The sequence continues at coordinate 1,165,505 of NW_010960187.1, read as the reverse complement.
GTACGTGTGATGGTTTCCCTTAATTTTCTTCTTTGGCTCCCGGGGAAACACACCCTTCACGATGCACAGTCTCCTACAATTCCACAAAACACAAACAAAACTATACTGTCATGACCAACCAAATCAAATCGGAATTCATCTGAAAATAATTCAAGATGATTCAAAGAAACACAGTTAAGGAGGAGAAAAATGGATGGAAACCTAAATAGCCTGCCAACGATTTTTCAGAAACATCAAACCCTAGAAAACAGAGTAAAGGAAAGAGACGACAGAAACGAGAGGTTGTTAGAAAAAAGAGAACCTAAACAGATTCAGATTGACTTGAAGATGTTTCAAGGCCTGCGTTCTGGTCATATACTTGGCAGCATTTCCTTCCTTCTTCTTTCCCTGCAAAAGAACGAAAAATTTTCCAGAGAATCAAAGAAAATTTTTACTGAGAAAGTGCGAGAAAATGAAAATTAAAAACCAAGCAGCCACACTTTTTGGACAATTCACTAATAACCCGAAGCACAGAACGAGATGAGATTAAAGATACTCACCGGCGGTCTGTAGTGCTTCGGCATGATGAATCACAGAGAGAGCAGAACTTGCAAGACTCGCTAGGGCTTAAGAATCTCCGAAGAAAAGCGGAAACTCGCTAGGGTTCTGCAGAAAGCGAGACCGCAAATGTCGGCAAGGGAAAACACAGGAATTTGGAGAGGATCACCACCGTTTACTGAGATTATTTGGAAACAGTAAATTCAATCGTAATATACAAAAATAAACAGCCTATTTCATCCATTAGAAACAAAAAAGCCAAGGCCTTGCAATAACACAAGACACCACCATTCCTTCGAAGATGCCATACAGGGACTTTTTTGCATTACCAAAATCGCGGAGAGCTTGACGGCGGGTGTGAACCATAAACAATAGCAAACAGTAGCGAGGAAGATTAAAATAAGAACAACAAAAAGGAAAATGAACCCAGAATCAACCCATAACTGATGATACACGCACAAGCAGATACAAAGTGTGTGTATGTGCGTGTTTACCTATATATGTGTCAAAAATCAAAACCCTAACCTCAACCGAGAAATCTCGAATAAGAAATCGTAAAAACAAAAACCTAAAAGACAAACCTGAGATACACGCGATAGACGACAGACAAAGGGAGAGAGGTGAGCTCGGTGACGGTGACGGTGACTGTGACGGTTGCGGTGGCGGTGGGTGAATTGCAAAGAGAGTTGGTGAAGGTACCCGGCCGCGGGGAAGGAGAGAGCTTCAAAAAGGGAGGAGAGCAAAAGAAACACCTTAACAAAACCCTAGATCAAAAACCAACGACTCCGGACCAGGGTTTTTGCTTCTTGCACAATTACGTTTTTACCCTTACATTTTCCTATATGGCCGGCCGATTCCATCTGCTGTGGATAAAAATAAAACTACTTTTATTCTCGTTATAAACTCAACACCATAAACTCATATAGCTTTGAATATCTTACACCTATATTCACAAAACTATTATATTTAGGGAAAATATAAAAAAAAATAACAATAAAACAAATGTGTTACGATGATCCTAAAATTTCAGTTCGATACAGATATGAATATATTCAAATTTAGTTATGTAAAATTTAAAAAACTACAATCACTCATATCGATTCGGTTTTTATTAATAAAAATATTCAATATTTCAAAAAAATGCTTGTTTTATGTTTGATTTTATTTGAATTCAAAATTGATATTTTCATTATAAAAGAAATCACGGTTGAATCAAATCCGATTTACACAATTAAATATATTATTCGATTCAAATCGGTTAAATTATTCGATTATTAACCGAATGGATAACCCAAATATTTGTGTTTCAATTTTTTTTTTAAAAAAAACACCCCATGATTGTTTTATTTTTCAATAAATTATTTCACCTGATGTTAAATATTAAACAATAGATTACATCGGTGTCAATAAATCTCCGCAAGTTTTATTCCTGTAAAAAAAACCAAGAAACCCAAGTCCTGTTCTGATAGTTGATAACAAGCTAGGGACAACAAAAGTGATGATTGTTACGGGGAATCGCTGGCTTATTACACAAAATGGGCACTCGAAAAACGGTTAAGATTCTGGCGGAAGAATAAAAATCTAACCGGGGGGGGGGGGGG
>NW_010960187.1:1158922-1163300 GCF_000463585.1 Tarenaya hassleriana | reverse complement strand
GGGGGGGGGGAGTCTACTGACAGCATCAAGTACAGGGATGAGAGTACGGACTGTTGTGTATTGGATCACTTGAGCTGCAGCTTGGTATAGAGATCGGCTGCTCGGGATAACGACTGAATCGATACGGGATAACCCCGACCCATCTGCAGAAAAAAACCGAGACAAACTTTAAAAGGAATCATCAAAATCTAGGGATAGCTGGAGGGCGAGCTTTATCACACGACACAGAATGTCAGTAAATGATCAGTTTCGGCAAGCCTAGTTTCGAACGTCTAAGAACAGGAGATGTATAACAATAGCCGGGAACAGTTCGAGGAGTCTTTGGTATATCGATATCAAGCGAGAAACTAACGAAAGGTACGAAAGAATCTCTAAAAAAAGGAGCATGAGATTTGATTGGAAGCTTACCGTACTGCATAAGTGGAATGCATTCACATAACCAGCATACTTTGAAGCTGTGCAGGAGGAAGCAACAGTTAGCTATCAATTCAGCCATGGATTAAAAGCAGACAACCTGCTTAGTTATGGAACACTTCGAAAGACTAGTTTCAGGCTTACTCTTTTTCAACCCGGCGGGCTTTGCCTGTAAAAGAGCATTCATAAACGCACCAACATTCTCCCGTAAAGCCTCCTCCGGAAAGCTCAACTGCAGAGGTAGGAGTTAAATCTTCCATGAATGATGAAATCGGCATACCTTTCACCTAAAAATCTCAGTTTCGGGTCCAGTGGAGAGGGAGACCATACCTTTCCAAGCGGCACATGTAAGATAGAAGTTTTGTCCATTCTAAATTTGGTGTGACCAGCCTTTGCGTCTTTGACAGCCTTTGCAACATCCTTGGTCACACTGCCTTGCTACAACAATGTATCCCTTAAAATCACTTAAGAGGGGAATGAACGGTATTATCAATCCATAGATTAGATTAAGATGTTAGGAAAAAATGTCACTCACTTTGGGGTTTGGCATCAAACCATGATTGTTAAGAATCCTTGATATCTGCAGATTATTCACAAATCATTCTCTGTCCATCTCTTTTCAATCCCAACGAAATTTTGATAAGTTGCTCGAAAATAAAACAAAACCTTATAAACACGAGGCATCATTTGGGGAGTTGCAAAACATCTGTCGAAATCAATCTTGCCGCTCTCTGCAGATAAAGAGTTAAACCAGAATAAACAACCTGCTTGCTAACCTAACTGGCAAAAATCCAAATAAATAACGGTAAGAGTTAAATGGAATTCGATATTCAATTACTTAATCAGAGGTGGCCAAATGGATTCATCATTGACAATGTATGCATTAGCACTAGCGCAGATGCGCATAAGAGAAAACAAGAACAAGGAGATGAACTATAACAAGCAATAACATCTCTTTTTTTTTGCATTTAAGACAAAAAAAAGGTGAAACTCGTCACTATCAACATGGCAGTCAAATTCAATAATTCATTACTTGAGATTTCCTCGATAAGGTCAAGACCGCCTACGATATCTGCTCCTGCAGCCCTAGCATCCTCTGCATCAGAACCTTCAGAAAAGAACGCCACTTTCACCCCCTGAAAGATGAAACCGTTGCTTAAGAAACCGTAAATACCCGATAAATAAAAAATTAAGGCCGTGATAGATAACAACCATAGTTTTAGTACCTTCTTCACGGAATGGGGTAGAGCCAAAGTACCACGAACTATCTGCAGTTTAAACAGTGACAGTGATTAATCGGGATGCAAAAGCCATATATACAAATCCCAGATATAGAAAATCAGAAAACGGGCAAATGTCATATGGTTAGAATGGGAATCGATGGGCAAGAAGAAACCAAAATATAAACTTTTCTCCGGAGAAAGATCTGTTAATATGAGAAAATCAAAATACCAGCTCAGATCGGCCTCTTTCAATACCCAATCTCACATGTGCCTCTAGAGTCTCGTCGAATTTTGCCTTGGCGTTGGCCTGTACCATTGGTAGAAACAGACAGCAACAACAAAGAAAAGACAGTTGCTAATGAGAAACTCAACTTTAAATCAAAATATTCCCTGTGACTTCCTCCTCTTCCTCCCTTACCATACTAAATCTGAACCAGAACATTGCATGACAAATTTTACAATGCTGAATACCCTTACAAGATTCACCATTACACAAGAACTAGAAGACAGTAGCCCATCCTATATTCCTATGTCTTGTTCTCGATACCGAACAAGTGAAAGTTTCAGTCTTTTCATACCTAAGCCTGAGGTGTAACTTTCTATGGTCTCTTATGAGCTAAGTTCTGCTATTGTTCACACATGGCAGGAAAGAAAAAGTCCTAAGCATAGTCTCTTCCCAGCTTCCATTTGAGACGTTTTCATGTTCATGGAGCAAAATGTACGGTTCTAGCGATTATAGCTTCCATTATAGCAGTTCCTTAAGCTTTGAAGCTAACCTTTATCTCTCTTATGGCGTCCATGAGATCGAAAACAGGTCTCTTTCCCTGCTTCAGCTCCGGCTTAAGCAATGTTGGCAATGGAAGCGAAGCAGTATCATCTTCCACCGGAGAAGCTCTGAAATACCGTCTCCTGGCCCGATTATCCGCTTCGATCCTCTTCCTTTCCTTCTCCATCTCCTCCGCGTTCTCCTCCGCTCCCGAAGCCACGATTCGATCCTCCGGAAGCGGAGCCACACGCTTCGGGTACGACACCGGTGAGATCGAAGGAGCATCCTTCACGTAGCGAATTTCCTCGCGCGTCCAGCTCGTGCGAGCCTCCGTAGCCACCGAATCCGGGAACCCCTGTGGCTGACGACTCTGCGCCGATTCGTCCTGCGGCCGCGAAGAAGCATCTTCTGCGGTGGGGTCTTTGGGTTTGACGGCGTAGGATACTGGTTGGACAGTGGCGGGCTTTCTCGGGGATTCGCTCGGATTCGGATCCGGCGAAGGATTCGAATCGGAGGACGAGGAAGAGAGGTGTCTGGGGAAGTGTGGAAATGGAGAAGAGAATGGCTTGGTGATGCCATGGCGACGAGCTTGAGAGAGTAGAAGCTTCATGGCTGCCATTGTTGTCTCTTCCGCTGAGGTTTTTCGGCGACACGGCGGTTTTGGGGTTTAAGGAGGTTTCGTTTATTTCCCCAACAAAACGCTATGAATTGCGTTCGCGACCAAAAAACACGAAATTTTTATTTTATTTTTTTGTCACTTTTACATTTGTTTTCCAAATAAAAATAAAATGATAAATAAAAACAAAATTATTAGAACATTTTTCGGAGTTCAAAATAGATGTATTCGGATACTCTAACCCTAGTATCGTTGCCGTGATCGGATCTCACGAACCCTGATCGATCCGGATACCCGTGAAAACGAATTTCACCCATAAGCCACTAAAATCCAACCCGACGAGTTTTCGTCGTTATTCGGATCCGAATTTATTCTGTCGATGGATGAATACTCGATTTCCAAACTTTCCATCCTAATCTTAGCTCGGATTCATCATCATTGGATCCGAAATTACTATGACGATGGACGAATACACGATTTTCAAATTTTCAACCCGCGAAAATTCGGAAACCCTAGCGAGTGTGAGTGAAACACCGATATCTGTGTTTAATGTTATCTGACGTGATTGGACTTTAACTGCGGCAGTAGTTTGGACAGGATACAACAGGAAAAGATTTGTCCAAAGGGGGGTTTCAAAAATGGCTCAACTGTCCCAACAGAAGATCGAACATGTCGTCGGGAGTCAGAAGAGTCGTTCCTCCGATAGCCAGTTCGATATCCGGGCTTCCGCTTTCCGACACCGCCTCCTGAGCTTCCAGAACCTTCTCACCGACAACACAGAAGATACCATCATTACTATGGCATTTACATACGAACCAGAGCCTAAACCCCAAGGCTTGAATTATCTTACCTCGAGACCGTTGATTCCCCCGACGACAAAGACAAGAATCACGCTTTGATCCGCAATACTCGGTTTCGCCTGCACAGTTTGTGTCGGTCGGGTCGGGATTTCGATGTTCATAGCGAGAGAAAAAAGCAAAAGTCTAGAAGGAGACTAACCTGGCCAAGGCCAAACCTACCAAACCCGCTTTTGAAAAGCCTTCCCACGGTAGATGAGTGGTATTCTAAGCCATGTATCTCGTTTTTGCTCAACACCCTTGTCAGAATTCTGTATAGTAACCCTTTGCTTCCTGATGGATCCCCGCTTTCGAAAGCCAACGACCCGTCCTTCAGTGGCTGATTTCTCGTTCTCAAACTCGATAGTTTGTGGAGAAACCTAAACAGGTTGTCCACCCGATCCCGCAAGTCCAGTTTCAACTGCATATCGTCGTAGGATTCATCTCCTTTACTATGATCGGCATTTTCTTCTTCTTCTTCCTCGTCACCCCATTTACCCCATGGGTCATCGTCAAGAGCGTC
>NW_010960187.1:1139827-1158643 GCF_000463585.1 Tarenaya hassleriana | reverse complement strand
AGAGCGTCGATATCTAATTGATCAGAAGCTGTTTCTTCTTTGGTTTCCTCGGACTTTAGATGGTTCAATCTGCCCTCGAGCTCTTCTGTCAAACCATCGAGAAACTTTAGCTTTGCTGCTGCAGATGGATTTTCAAGAACGGCATCAACGATAGCTTCTTTAAGAAAATGCTCCTCTTGCCAAGAGAACGGACCGCCTGAACCAGATGTCGGGAAATTCTCACCAGCCAGGATGTATCCAACGACTGTAAGAAGAAGGGCATCTCGGAAAGATAGCAACCCTCCCGACATGGAATCCGATTTCTCATCCTTATTTCTTTGCATTTCTGCCAAGGCGCTTTTATTGATAAGATCACTGATTTGAGCAGCCAAACTCTGACTTGTGTCGCCGGCGCTGACACGTAACATTTTCTCCGCGCTGCTAAAACCATCCCACCTGGCGGCTCGGGATTCATCGAGGGCGAAGGTAGTAGCTGCTGCTAACTGAATAATACCTTTATTTCTCAGCAGAGACGACTGGCTTTTGGCCAATGCTTTAATCATGGTGTGAAGCTCCGACTTTGTAGCATAACCAGGTCGAGATCTCACATTAACAGCGATATTCTCACGACGCATTGCCTCCTGAAGCCATTTCTTCACCAAAACAGCTCCGTCTTTCGCTTTTCTGTCGAGCATGGCTTCAAGGTAAGGTGTTCCCCTAAAACATTCGGTCGCAACAAGGGAACCGTTCAGCAATTCAGACCAGAGAGAGTTAGCCTTCTCATCACGAACTTTACCACCGCTGTTAAGCGGATCTACATCTTGCACGGGGGAAATATACGAATCCCAGCCACGTAGAAAAGCTTCAACTCCTTCAGGAAGGCGAGAATCCTGGATCTTGCAGTCTTCTTCGTTTAATATTTCCCCGAGTGGTACTTTAACATCGATAGAAGGACGTTCTATGCTAGGAGGCCCTTGCTTAAGCTGCGCTTGTGAACTTCGTATGTTGGCATGGGGTGATACTCGTTCCGCCCGTGGCAAAGATGAAAATATACGATCGACTAGTGAATCCCCATGGCAGCAGGGAGTGATAAGATCAAGCGTCCGGTCGATGAGTAACAAGCCAGCAGATCTCTTGCGGCGCCCTACATCATAAAGACTTGACATATCTGTCATGATCTTCCCAATACTCTTCGATAGCTCCCCAAGTGAAAAGATTTCCAACTTCAAGTCCATCTAATATTATTTTGAAAACAATATCAGAAAATGAACAAAGATGTCAAAATTTTTCATTCATGCAAAACAGGAATTGTGCATTTACCTTCAGAGCCAGATGGTAAAGAAAATGTGCTGTAAGAGTTGCCCCAGGGGGAACATCGTCAGTATCGGACAAAGATCCGGTACTTATGGAAGGCAGACCATAACTAAGAGAATCCTCGTGTTGATTGGACAAGGATGCTTCTGCGACTGAACCCTGGGAAGGCAAGACAAACACTCTAGGGGAAAACGGGCAAATAACCATGGGGAAGTGACAGACCGAGACCACCAACTTTTGTCCATAATCTTCCGCCCCACCTAATGGATTATCTTTGTTTTCACTAGAATCAGAATCAAGGGTCAGAGGATCAAGTAAAGATGAGAACTTTAATTGTCCTTTGTCTTCAGATGTTATCTTGCTTTTCTTGATATGTTCATTATAATCCTGCACAAGTAACGCCTCATACTCTCGATATGCATCTGGACCCAGAGGTGAATCAGGGCATGCTGAGTGAGCTCCCTGCAGGTTTGGTTCCATTAAATTAGATTATACAATAAAACACTAAGTACATGAACGGGAACACGAGTAACTCATTCTCGGGGTATAAGTAATGTGTTGTCATAACAAAAACACAAGACCTAGGAATCATGAACAGAATATTCAGTCAATAGAGGAATACACCACAGTACACATAAGAAGTTCAAAAGATGATAACAACACTAATCTTCTCAAAACATATCATGTCAATACCAATACAGACTTGAAGCGTGTCAATCAAATGAATGAACCTTTGACTGCCACTTCGAATATGATATAAATATAACAATGATTTGTGATGATAAGCCAGATAACTTATGCGTATTTTCAAACCGAAAAGAAGTGTCCAACAAAATGTCCCTCATCCTCTCCCTCCAGCCCACAAAAGAGAGAAGGGAGAGAAAGATGAAAGGAAGTCAATAATAGCAAGTAGGATAGGCACCTCAGCGATTGATGTAAATATTGCACAGTGGCGAACACCTTGGTGTGAAATTAGACACCGTAGTGTATATCGATGGGCATCATTGAGAAGTTGAGACGTCATGACCATGATTTTCTTTGCACTATCACTCTCTGAACTCCAACCAGCCACCTATAGCGATAGACATCAAAATTCACTACCTTCAAAAAAAATCAGATTATGCACTAACAAGACAATGAAAAAAGTAAGATAACTCTTTTTCGGGTAAAACATATTCCCTTATCACCAAAGTATGATATCGAATGTATGGTTGGGCATGGCATGCGGGGATTTTAGGCAATAAAACAGAATCATACACTGTAAAGTACAACCTAGGGAAGACATAACTGAAGATAATGTCCCTTAAGAATTCAGGTTTGAATTTGCGAACATCTGCAAGGAATATTCTCCAACTCTCTCATCCCAAAGACTAGTACACTTTTCTATTACCGAAATAAAGGAAATGAGATACGATCATGTCGATGCAATTCAGAATTCAGCGGTAATAGTAACTTGCCTGTCTCTTTCAGTTGATCATCATAACAACTTAGGAGCTCCAATTAGGTCTACCAAGTTTCTCGGTATAAAAAACGTTGTGCACAAAGTAATCACATCAAAACCAGCTTACCGCATCAAGAGGATTCACGTTTTCAAGGCTGCAGATTGACCGAGCTCCCAATTCCAAGAACAAAGGGAATGCTCCAACAAATTGGAAACTTTCTGTGCACCCGGCATCGATATACACAATGGCATCTTGAATATCCTCTGATATCTGCAATATAACGGGGGAACTCAAGATTTCAACACAAAAAGTTCTTCCCCATTCCACTCGAAAGTTGTTAGAGTTAACAGATGATGTTTTTCCATTGCCGGTTTATCCAAGACAAAGTTGTTCCGTGCCAGCTACTTTCGAATCGATTTACAGGAAACTTAAAGCAAAATCACATTGCAGAGAAACCACTGATGACCGGAAAAGCCTAGGTCCCAGTATAATAACAGATGCGGTGAAACAAGAAAAAAAAAACCTAACTATTGAAGAAAACTGCACGAAATTGCAGATAAAGAAGAAATTTATAGAAATTGGAGTTGTACTTGGCGGATCGAATCGAGGCAAGATATGGCGACATCGATCATAGCCATAGCTCTCCGGTCCCGCAGAAGCGCCGATCCCAGGAACAGCAAAGGATCAAGAGACAAGGAGAAAACTTAAGTAGAGACAAGTACCATGAGAACCTCCGTAAATCAGTGAAAGTCCAAACCACCGGCGATTGACGGCAGAGACCAACGAAATGATTCGCCGGAGCTGTTCCCGACCACCATCGAAGGTATATCTTCATTTTGGGTTTTCCTCCTTAAATGGGCCTAATATTTGGGCCCGAATCTCTTCTTTTTCGGTTTCCTCTGTGAACACTTGTCGACATAAAAAAAAATATGTAAAATATCTAAAATATCCTCCTTTTACTAAAAAAACTATTTGTGTTGTGTGATTATATAAATAACTATATGATCACATTATGGTCATATTGGTCACAACGTTAAATTTACGATGATTTCACCAAGTGATTAGTATGATGTATAAGATGTGACTATAATGATTTGATATGATCACTATAAATTTAACGTTATGATCAATGTGATCATCATGTGACCATACAGATATTTATATCACATGGTCACATTTAGAAAAAGATATATACAAAAATATTTTTAGCAAAGAAGGATATTTTGAATAATGTTCCCATATAAAACAATCTGAATAGTTGACGGGAGATGTGTGTGGATAAAAGTATATGTTGAAGTCAAAAGTAGTAAAATAGGGGTATTCTCTATTTTTTATAAGGGTAAAACCTCTAAAAAAACTTCCAACTTGTAAAAATATATACAAATAAACCGGAAAAACTATCATTCAATCTCCGAACTTGTAACTTGTCACTGAATAAAACTTCGAACTTGCAAATTATTGTTCTAATAAACCTTTGACCGGTTTGACCACAATTTCAAACGATCGAAAAACTACGTTTGACGGATTGCTGATGTCATTTTTTAAACTAAAATTGATAACATGTATAAGGTGATATCAGCAATATGTGAATACCTAAATTTTGCAAGTTCGAGGCAGTGACAAGTTACAAGTTCGGGGATTGAATAATAATTTTTCAAATTCAAGGTTTATTTGTATATATTTTTGCAAGTTATAGGTTTTTTTCCAGGGGTTTTACATGGCCGAATAATAGAATACTCTAACAAGTGCAAATGAAAAACATGTGAACATGTTTCTTCATTCTTCTAAAACTCCATCAAAACCCAACCACAACCATCACATGAGAAGCAACTGGTTTTGATTTTTCAGACAGAAGAGGATTCAAGAAATCAATGTCTTAAAAAAAGTAACAAAACATCATAATCATTACCAAAAATTACTCAGACGAAAGAAGAGAAATCATCAAATAAGTTTATACCAACCGCCATGGGTGGCTTCCCTTCTATCATCTTCTTTCCTCAGTTTCTCACAGCACTCTTCTTCATCTTCTTCTTTGCCTTCTCCTTCAATCTGCCACCTGACTCTTCTCCCTCCTTCTTCCGATTCTTTGGCTTTAACCCATCTCTGCTCTTCACTTTCCGATTCACATCGTCCACTTTCTTCTTCTGTACCACCTTCTTGACCGGCTTTTCACTCTCCCCTGCCTTACCGATCTTCCTCCTCTTCTCATCACCAGCAATATCATTGCCATCCATATACCGAACCTCATGTATCATTCCTTTCTTCTTCTTCGGCTTAGCAGCAGAGGCACCCTCTTCGTTACTCTTGGTATCATCAGTATCACTCTTGGCTAATTCTTCACCGCCACTCCTTTCCTCAACACCCTTTCCATCCCAAGAAGCATCGATTTTGAGCTTCAAATCAGGCACCGATTGATACATAGGCAATGCTAAACTCTCAGACAGCTTCAAATGAATGGACCTAATGCTTTTCCACTTACTGGGCACAATCTCAGCGACTCCGTTCACAGTCGCCATCACGTTATCAGCGATTTCATCGCTCTCCATGGACAATTTTCCCACCTTGACGACGCTGCAGGTCCCGGTCCTCATGAAGAACATAGCAGATCCACACGCCTTCTCCATCTGCTCCTTCCAGTTCTTGTGCTTCAGATCGACTGGCACCGGAATCTTCTTGCTCTTGAAGAACTTCTTCCCCAGCAACCTCGGCAACAGCGGAATCACCCTCCTGTCGGCGAAAAACATGTCGTACGAATCGCAGAGCTTCCGTTTCGCTTCGTACGGGCGGTAATCAGTCTTCAGCTTCGAGAGCTTGATAACCTTACTGATGGGTATGTCATCTGCTTTGATCTTCTTCATCACGTCTTCCTTGACGAGACCGCTTTTGGGTCGGTCATCGATGATGAGACAGAACTCCGGCGAATCTTCACACAGGTTGACGAGGGGGTGAGGAACACGGATCCGGTGAGGATTCGTGCGGCTCGTCTGCGGAATCTTCTTCAGGGTAACGATCAAGTAGACGAACTCGTCCTGCTCGAGAAGCTGCGGCTTCTCGTTCTTCGATTTCTCCTCCCTCCATTTGAGAAGGGCTTTAACGGCGTTATCCACCGTCTTGGGGCTCACCCTCGACAGCGGTGGCTGTGGCGGCGGCGATGCTGCGTCAGTCATGGAGTAGAGAGCGTTAGGGCGAGAGAAGAGGGTTATCGGTGACTAGGGGTTTAAGGGAGGAGATACTTAGTGGGCTATTTTAGGGTTTCTACTTCTTGGTCTGGTCCAAGATATTAATGGGCCAATATTTGATGTTTTTTGACCCGTTTTTAATATTTGATTTATTAATTTTATATTTCTACATGTAAAATATTTTTTTTTGGGTTAAATGTAAATAAACATGTAAAATATTATAATAATATTTTCGTTTTTAAATACATATAAACATATTTATACTGGACGTCTACGAGTTAATAATGTATTTGTAATAAGACTAATTGTATATTAAGAATCCTGAGTTATGTCTTTACACAGATAATAAACTAATTAAGATATTGCTGCAAAGCTAAAAAAACAAATTAGACGTGTAATTAAGGGGGGGGAAAAGGCATAAATATATTGCAATACAATAAGAGAATGTTACAACTGCGATAAAAAAATAAAATAACTTGCTCCCAAAAATTATTATTATAAATAATAATGTATTCACAAACACATCAAATTCACACCTTCGTGATGTATGAAAACAAAAAATTACACACGGAAATCACCCACGTCAGTCACCGCCGCATCCACCGCCTCCGCCGCAACCGCCGCCGTCGTAGCTTCTCCGGCGCGAACCCTTTGTGGACCCATGGCCGCAAGCGAAAATGACCGTTGAGATGATTGAAAGAGACGATAAGATCATACAAACCCAGAAAACCCCACCGGAGAAGAATTCATGGGGCCAGAGATGATGATTTTCTCCCCAATCACTTGTTGCGTATCCTCTCGCCATTTTTGCGTTTTCTGAATGTTCTTATCGTCGCTGCTTCGGTGACTTTTATCGCTATGTAAACCTTACATATATACATAGAGAGAGAGGGCATGCCCTGACCCCTTCTTTTAAATAATTTAAAATATTAATAATATATCATTAACTCAAATTTATTATATAAATTAACTGATAAAAATTTTGTAAGATGTTTATGCCCTAAAATTTGTGGTACAGCCCTATATATACGTACGCATGCATGACATATGCACGGTATGACAAATACGGCCGCTTCATATATATATATATGTATATGTATATGCACGCGTTTACTATAGATGAATTGTATTCGGTTTAATGAATTTCACGGGCTTTCTGTTGTTGCAATCTGTAGGTTCATAAAAAGTTCAGGGTTTGACTTTTAATTAATATATAGATATAGTTACTTTGAAAGATAATTTGATTGATTTTTGTTATTATTTAGCATATATATATATATATATATATATATATATATATATATTACACCACCGTTACAAAGAAAGGATCCAACGCACGCGACAACACCAAGATTCGACGGAAAAAAAAAAAAGAAGAGTATTTTTATAAAATTATTACACATCGACACTTTTTTTTGGTTAATTATTACATCGACATTTGTACAAACGAGACTTCCACCGGCGGAAAAAAGTTTTACCCGCCACAACCGCCGCAGCCGCCACATCCTCCGCCGCATCCGCCGCCGCCACCGCCGTATCTTCTTATTTTCGTGTCGCCGGTGTTTCCGTCGCCGCAAGCGAAAACGACCATCGCGAAGATCGAAAGGGACATTAGGATCATGCAAACATATAAAATCCCACCTGACATATTATGTGTTTCCCAGTCTCCTGTAATAAGTTCTCGCGCCATTGAAATAATTCTTCTTCTTCTTCTTCTTCTTCTTCTTCTTCTTCTTCTTCTTCTTCTTATATGACTTGAACCTTATGGTTATGGCACATACATACATATATATATATATATATATATATATTGTGGTTAGTGCAGTCATAAACGCCAAAGTTAGGATAACATATATATCCACGTATGTGGTGCAACTTGAAATTTATTGACCGGGTATATTAAAAACCCTCGCCGATTTCTTGATTTTGGCCGAAATTTCTTAGATTCAGACCCACCATCTGACATCGGTTGAATAATCCATATATACATACATACATATATATATTCTTCTTAGAATTTACGATTGTCTGACTTTTGAATCCCGTTTTCGGTTTTCTGTTTTGTATGATTTCTGGTTCGGTCCAATATGTTTCGATGGTTTGGATTGGTTATTGGTATGGTTTCGTTTATGGATCGGTTTATTCTATTTTTTGTTGTGATACCATATATTGAATTTGAAAGAATTTAGATGATAATTCATAATTAAAAAAAAAAACTAGGGTTTTGTACATCTGACGCCAAATCAATCCATTCAATTTGCCCTCTTATTTTGTTGGAAGTTAATGTATCTATGTAATTAAAGTCAAATATATGCCCCCTTGGTCGTAACGTGTGCGCCACATACGTAAATGACACATTCAATATTCATTCTATACGTCTAATTACCGGTACAATATATCTAGAGAGAAGAGCTGTTTGTTTGTAGTGATGGTGAAGTGTTATAATTACTACCAAGAGTGATCATTTTGGGTTTCGTTTTAAATTTGGTTCGGTTATATTCGGGTTTGGTTATTTCGGTTATAGAAAAATTATAATCTTTTAATTTTTAAATAAACTTTGGTTTGGATCGATTATTTTTCGGTTTAGATTCAGTTTTTTGTTGTAAAATATTCATTTTTTCAAAGAAATTATCGATTTTTTCGGTTATTTTTTTAATCATTTCGATTTCGATTTTTTTTATTACCGTTCGATTTTTATGTCATAATAGTTGTCTACAACGAGAATCAAACTCGATTACTTTAGTTCATGACAAAGAATCTGACACAATTAGTTATGATTATACCTAATTTGATTCGGTTAATAACCAAAATGGTCATTCTTATTACAAATTATGGGATGATGTATATACGTGCATATATTGATATAATTTAGAAAATGATGACATGTAATATATGTAAACCTTTCCTTAATCATCGAAACTACATATATGAAAATTGATAACTAAAAATCTCACCGTTTTTTAAGTAACGACAATTCTATTCTCAAATATCAAATCAGTACAATCTAATTCATACAAAATTATTATTAATTTTAAGTGTACAAATAATATATTATTCTTTAAATCTGTAATAGAAGGTGTCAAGAAAATTATACCAAACAGTTGGATAAAGATACATACAATATGTTGACCAAAACTAATCCCACACACTATTGACTTTACATATCTACATTGAATAGAATATAATTGTTAACCGGCAGAATATATAATATATAATTGTATTTGAATTGAATTATATATAAAAATTATTTTTTTTCAAAAAATGAATAAATTTATCGAAATGATTTTGATTCCAAAGGAGAGTTTAGAATGTTGGTCAGAGTGTTGGACAAGTTGGATGATGAAAACAGTTGGATCGATAGCTTCTTTAGAATCGTATTTGTTATTCGCAACAATTATATAAAGTTACAGGTAAGTTGAATATTTATTTAAACTAAACTTTAATATCGTACTGAATATTTATGAGTTTTCATTTTTTTTTCACGTTGTTACGTGATATAAAGGCATGGATAACCTTGCTCAAAGATATAAAATTAGGTTGTAGTAAATATCTTTTTCTTTTCTCGTTTTGTTTATAAAACAAACTCTATAAAAATAAATCGTGAATTTTGTATTATTATTATTATTACTATGTATTTCTAAATTACAATTATGTTTTCAATAAAATTTTGAAGTTTGAAAATTCAAATACCCAAATATTTTGTCGGGTTTCCAAAACGGTATAAACAAATCAAGACAACCTTGATTCTTTTGGATAATTAATCGATCCGTACTCTTATCATCTTCTTCGTGTTCTTTAAAAGTAACACTTTTACGTAGGGGTGTGCGTTTCGAGATTCGGTTCAGAATTTTAACGGTTCGATTCGGAAACGGTTTATTCGGTATTATAAAATTTGTACCAAATTAGTACCGTATATTATTCGGTTCGGTTCGGTTCGGTTCGGTTCGGTTCGGTATTATAACGGTTTGGGACGGTATGATACTAATAAATAAGTACCAAATAAGAACTGAAATAAAAACAGTTCGGAACGGTTTTGGACGGTTTATGACATATTTATAATTCATATAATATAAAAGTAAAGATATCCAACATAATAATTTTATACAACAAAATAAAAGTTTTGAACTTGTAAATTTGGAAAAAATTCAACATTAATCTCAAATCATTACGCAAACAAACTCTTAATATTAGTAAATATCATAATTAACTATTAATATTTAATATTTTTTAATTAAAAAATAAAAATACCGAAATACCGTTCGGTATTTTTCGAACCGAACCGAACCATTCTCGAACCGATCGGTATTTCAAATTTCGTACCGTTCGGTATTTTTATATAATACCGAACCAAACCAAAACCGAATTAATCGGTTTGGTACGGTTCGGGACCAGATTCCCGAACCGAATTGCCCACCCCTACTTTTACGAAGAAATCGTTGCTAACGGGGCACATAAGCACATTGCCACTTGACATTTGCTGTACGGATCAGATGATGTCATTGCTGGGTACGAAGATTATGTATTGGGCTTTTTCAGCCCATTATATTAAAGCCCACATATTGGAGCTTTTACGCTCACAACCTTTTCACCTTACAAAAAAATAATAATTTGATATGACAAAGATATTATAGATTAAATTTCAGAAATAAAAGATTTTACCTGGATTTACAATATTTATTCAGTAAGATAATTTATGACGATTCCCAAAATGTGAAACATGCATATAAAAGGGTTAACATAATAATAATAGTAATAACACTCATAAAAAAAAACTATGTCAGAAATTTAATAATTAGTATACTTAAACTTACTTTTTGTTATGTTAATCTGTGACGTATGATGTAATCATAATAATAATAGTAATAAAAATCTCGTCCATATTATACATAAATAACATAGTTGATTAACAATAAAATACCAACCAATAATATTAAGATAACATATTGTTCCATAAAACACACAAAACCTTAGCTAATTAAATTCCTAGTTAGGAAATGAGCTAAGCCAAACTATTGATTATAAGTCCATAAAACTAACTTATATTTTATAAAGGTATCAAACAAAATCTATCACTTATAAAGATTTTAATCGTCATTTCGGTTATTTTTACTCGTAGCATTAGGGGTTGATGTTTATAAGATCGAACCGAACCAAATTCGAGAAAGAAAATATGTATATATAGCCCTGATCCGCATTTAGAGATCTTTCATCCTACAAACCATCAAGAAGGAATCCGTACGAACATCGGTTATGTGAATCACATGGTTATTGTAAGGGTCTAAATCGTCATCCCGGTTAGGTCATATCCGTGAAGTCGATCATACTGTAAAAATTAATCAAACTTACAGATACCGATATATAGATGGGATTTAAACGCCCCAAACAGATCGAAAGGCCAGCTTTTCGAGAAAATAACGAGCACGAAAACTTACACCGCTACCATAACTCTCACTATATATACGCAGGCATGCGCCATCTTGGCTAACATCGTCGTCGTAAAGCGCTTTGAATGAGAATGCTTTTACAAGGAGATGGGAAAGAACCCTAAAAATCCATAAACATTTGAATATGTATGTATATATATATATATATATATATATGTGGGGGTGTGTGTGGTAACACTCATCATGTATCTTCTATATACAGAATACATGCATGCAGCATCCTCAAAATCAAAAGCATAAGAAAAGGGCCTAAAAAAAAGAATAGTTTCGAAGTTATCATATGTGGGATATCTTTTGTACCCTTACTGTTACACTCAAATGTTCAAACTAATTCCAATTATAGAGAATTTTTATTCACATTCAACCAAAAAAAAAGTGTAGAGAATTTCAATATCATATATCTATTCTTTCCTACAAAAGGCAAAAAGAGAATAGTCTTGGACTGAATTTGGTTGCATCAGATTCGATCCCAAGCACCATATTGTGTGTCTATCTCGTGGAATTTTGCAAAATTGAGATATATATATATATATACACACACATATGAAGGGACAGTAAATGAAGGTTCAAAGATGTAAACACTAAAAGATTGCTTTACTGTTCCTATAAAGAACCTTAATTAATCACCTTAGATTAATCACTAATCAGACCAGATTTCAATGATTTGTCATTTTCTTTAGGCTATATTTATTGAAATTGGCAAAAAAGAAAGAGGTGGATGCCTTTGCATGATAGCCATCATCAATGGGGGCACAAAATCTTACAAAAATCTTTAAAGAGCCACATCATGTATGATTGAAATCTCGAAGCATTCAAAGAGCCAATTATTACAGACCTGTGTAGAACAGTGGTCAATGTGTGTCCGATCGCCTGTTCATATATGCATGCGAGATTAAGAAGATTTAATCCCATCTCTTATCTATTAATATAATTAATTCCACATATACATATATGACGACGCAATTCAAAGTTTTTTCAATCTTGTTATGATCAGTCTTGATTGATTAGTTCCTCTCAAAGAGCACAAGAGCTCTATGCTTGAGCGAATCTTTGCTAAACCCCGACCAAGTATTCAGATTTCTAATCAAAGAATCAACAAAAATTTCGTGTCGTAGGTAGCTGATTAATTACTTATATCCAAATTAGGGTTTGATGCATGCCCATGTTCTACGATATGCATGATTTGTTGCCAAGCTCGTAGTGATCACCTAAGTCTCATAAGTAATCAAGATCGGATCAAGAACCACATTGCTACATATATCTTCTATATATATCTATATACACACACGCGCGTGCGCATATATACATGTATACATAGATCCAAGAGAATCTTGATCAAACTAGGCAAACAATACCAAAGATATATATGTCCGGAAGATGCAAACCAAGGAGAGAAATAATTACCATGGGGAGAGAACTCGGCAAAGATTCAAGATCCGACGAGACGTCAAATCTAGGAGAAGGAGGAGGAAGACGAGTCGTGCGTCGGCTTCTTCTTCTTCTTCTTCTTCTTGTACGGAATGCCTCTCGCCTTGGCCTGACAGTCCCTGACCTCCTTGAGGTAAGCCCTGATGGCTCCGCTGGCGAAAGGGTTCGTCTCGGGGGGCCCACCGTTCTCCTCGTAGGCGGCTCTGAGCCGTCCGATGAGAGCGTCGAGGCTCCCCCAGGCCTGCCTGAGAGGGCAGATGCATGGAGCCGGCGGCTCGGGCTGGCCGTAGAACATGCAGCCGGGGACGTGGACCTTTGTCTTCCCGAACTGGTCCAAGTACCTGAGGAAATCAAGCACGTGGCTGCAGCTGCATTGAGACAATGGCATCGGCGGCCTCTGGTTCTTGAGATACTGTCCGAAAGTGTTCCAGTCACGCCTCTTCTGCGACTCGTACCGGCTCGGAGTCGCTGGCTGCTGCTGCTCTCCTGACCCTGATGGTTCCATCAAGCTCTTTCCTCTCTCTCCCGATGATGACATCCAATGATGCTGATGATCGGGTCGTTCTTTCTTGGATCAAGAAAAGGGCTTTAATTTTTGCTGGTGGAGGGTTTTGCTTAATCAAGAAAGGAATGGAGGTTGAGTGATTTTTTATGAGAGGTGAACGAAATAGTACAATTTTGGAGAGATATACAGAGAAAAGGAGAGGATGGAATTCATGCCAGAGAGCGGACTGTCATGGGGCCTATGCAAACTTGCTTTCTTCGCCCTTCTCTTTTCTTCCTTAATCTTTTTTTCCACATAGATTAAATATTCCATTTCATATATATATATATATATACACAGATATACATGTATATTGTCGCCATAGGCTTCACTAACCCAGTTTCATATAGTTCCAGTTACCTGGTTATAATTTTTTACAATACCAAATACGAATATTTCAATATTTTCATATACATACATACATATATATATATATTGATAGATATCAAATTTTAGTTATTTGTATACTTTCTGTCACCAGTCGTAATTTATACACCAAGACCTAAATAAAATAACCGAAATATAATCTTAAGTTTCACTTAATTTATCTCCTAACAAAATGTATTGATATGTAATATTGTATAGTACATGTTTCCTTCTCTTATTAGCATTAAATTAAACCTGTAGTGAATTTCTATAATTTTCAACATAGAGGATGTAGACCTTGCGGTTAAAACCAAACCAAGCCTAATTAATGTGCCCGATTAAACCCTGCGTTTAATCCATCATCATTTATTATTATTTAATTAGTGAAGAAAATAGTTGGTAAGGTTTGCCTCTCTTATTGGTCAGGAAAACTAGGTTTTCCTTCTTTGTTTATTTTATTTTATTTTTTTGATGGAATAGAATCCAGGAAATCTTAGCTAGGTTATACCTCGTTAATTTAAACATATCTATGAATATAATATGGTGGCTTTTATGAGATTCGATTAAAAGTGTAATACATAAAAAATTATATATATATATATGTGTGTGTATATTTATAATGCGTATTTGTATACTCTAAATGCCTCGATAAAGATTGAACAAAAGTAACATCACCAAAATTTGTATACAAGAGGAATCCTATTGATCTTAAACGATATTATAGTCATAATTTTCATCATTGGCATATATATATATATATATATGATGACTAACTACAAATCTAACCAGGGTTTATTAATGATTCAATGACTCATTAATTAGGGGGATATCGCTAATTATTTAAACTTAATGGGATTAATTAGTTTCTAGTATAGGATATTGTAGAAGCTGATTGGGCATTTTTGTGTCCGCAGATGTCTTGCAAACTCAGCACTAACTGAAATATTTATACTTTTGGAAACGAAACATATGATTTCCAAATACAATCAAAATTAATAATGAGATTTTTTTTTGCTGATTAGAAATACCTCATACCCAATGAATCGTTGGTTCAATCATGTATGTATGTATGTATGTATGTATGTATGTATGTATGTATGTATGTATGTATGTATGTATGTATGTATGTATGTATGTATGTATGTATGTATGTATGTATGTATGTATGTATGTATGTATGTATGTATGTATGTATGTATGTATGTATGTATGTATGTATGTATGTATGTATGTATGTATGTATGTATGTATGTATGTCCAATTTGGACATACCAATTTTGGGAAATTATGTAAACGGTTAACGCATAATATGAAATTATGAATCACTAAGTGATGTAAAAGTTGGGTTATAATTTTGAGTTTTGCAACCAAAACATGAAACTGAACTGACTTTTGCTAAACTTGTAGGGACAAACCTAAGTAAACCCGTCAGTCATTGGTTGTTTGGAGAATCTAGGTAATTTCTAAGGCAATTTTAAATTCTTTTTAATAATATATTATATAGCTTACGCTGCATATATCATAGAGTTTTTTTATTATCTTATTTCTATTATTTTATATTACTAGTACAGTCAATTTGCCACAGGTTGTATTTATTACAAGTGTATATTTCATGATCTGAAATAAATAAAAATAATAATTAAAAAAAAGTACAAGTGATCGAAATTCTGAGTCGCCATGATTTAGGGAGTGATATCTACGTCATATGTGGGAGAAGGACAGATCACCTATTCCGTGGGCCCCACGATGTTCCTACTGCATGAGAAAATTCAATTATCATTTTATTTTTGATGAAAATAAAAAAGATTCATACTTGCTTTTTCTATTTTTGGTGAGTTTTTTAGTTTAATATTTGGCTTGGTACTATATACTAAGCACGTACTTCAAATATTTCAGAAATTAGTGGTTTATTTTCTCCGAAAACTAGTGGTATTTCCCTTTAAAAATAGGATTCACGTAATCAATTCGAATCCGAAATTAATCAATATAATATGTGATATAGTTTAGCTGTGTTTCATGTAAAGAATTATTTTTTGGGTTATGTTATGTGATAGGTTAATTAGGTATATTTTCATACAATTACATGACTTTTCCGTTAATCTAATTTTAGGAAAATGATGGAAAGAAATAATTAATGGGAGCTTTTCCTGTAATAAGATTCCGAATTAGGTCATATCTATGTTGAGCGTTAGACTTTGTAAGTGATTTCATCCCTCAACTCAAAATAATTTTTCATTATTTCTGCAATTTATTACAACGAGATATATTCAAACTTCATTTAGTCTTAGATATCGAATCATTGCAAATGGTGTGTCATCAATGATGACATCTAATATTTTCCTCCTATCCATTTTTCAATTTCATATATTGTTTAATACGATATATATATATACACACACACACACGTAGATAGAGAGAGAGCATGTCATGTGGTATGTGTACACACATTAACACACCAATTATTTTTTTTTTCCTCAATCATGAAATTGACTGCTTGAGAATATAATTTTGCCTCGTTTTTTCTCCTCTCGCTATTATTGCCTTGTAGACCTCCGTAGGCTCTTCCTTTACCTTCCATTAATATCCGAATTGGTTTCCTATTACACACACACACACACACACATATATATATATATATAATATTCTGATCCCGTACACTGACTGATATATATATATATATATATATCGTGGTCACGTCTTTCAAGGGTAACATAGTAGAAATCTGTAGAACGTACAAGGATCAATATTTCCCGTGGTGGACCTAGAAAAAACTATAACTGGGGCAAACATAATTTTAGGTTTTTTTTATATGGGGGAATTTAAAATTTTATATAAAATTTTATATGGTTTATAAGGAAAATTAAATTTTTTTAACTAAAGCAATGGGGGCAAAGGACCCCATTCTCGTGGTCATGGGTCCGCGCCCCTGAATATTTCCATTGTTAGTCAATCGAGTACTCATACATATGATATATATATATATATATATAACTATATGTGTATAGTTCGCTCACTGTTTGGATATTCTGTTGCTTTCTAAATCTTTCAGAAATTACGTTAATTTGTTTGCTTGTGATGTTTTCTAGGGTTTTCACCTTTTTTTGTTTTTGTTGGGTTGGCGTAGGGTACGGTTCTTTGCTTTAAACGTGGCTCGTCTTTTCTCCTCCATATTGTAAATTTGTAAGAACCTTTCTTCTTTCAAGAGGCCATCTTTCTTTCCACCTTTTGTTTGCATGCATGCTTTTATCAATTTAACTATATATATATATATATATGTATATACACCTACTATATGTACATATATATATATGTGCATACATATATATTACATTTGACTTTTATGGTAAATTTTATGGGTCGGAAAGCTAAAAAGATCGACCATCACCTCCTCCTCTACTCGTCAAATAATCTCGTATAAAGAAAGAAAATCCTAGGATCATTTTTTTTTGTTAACGATAAATCGTATAAATATAAATGTTTTACAATAGGGAAGACGCATCATTCCTAAGTACAAATAGTAAAGATCATAATAATAGATCCAAATGAAACTGGAGAGTTATACTAAACAGTCATAGATATTTAAAAATTATAACCAAAAGCAGTAGAAATCTAAAATCTATCTTTGCCTTTGCGAGTTTTTCCGACTAGTGTGAAGTCGGTAGGATCAAAGTAGACTTTGTCAACCATACGCAATGCCAATGTAACAAGAGGAGAAAGGTGTACTTATAGGGGGGGGGGGGGGGTGGGGGGGGGGGTGTGTGTGTGTGTTTATATATGTATATGCAGGGCCTTGCCGACTAATGAAAGGGCAAAACTAGGAGGGGCCTTTGTGAAGGAAGGGGTGTCTGGTCATGAGTGCCCTTAGATCGTTATTCAACCTTTCCCCTAATAAGGGCAAATTATTATCCCCACAGATCTTGTAATTTGTTCCTCTTTTTCACGACCCTCCACTTTTCATTTTCTCAACCTTTTTTTTTTTAATTTGCTATTATTTAAGGCAACCAACAATATCAATTGTTGGTATTCGGTTTGGTTTATGGTCTCTGAGTGGTTTCTTATAGCAAATGGAGATACATATAGAATCCGTACATATATACGACCCGTATATCTTTGTCTTGACACACCAAAAATATTTTCAACTTATATGGTACATCGGATACTAAACGGAATAAACGTGACTTATTAACCTTAGCCATCGTCATATTGTTGTGCAAAACCCGGCTTTAATTTTTCACCCCCTCGGCTTGCAAATCGTCGCAATTCTCCTAATCACATTAAATTTACGGATTGACGTTTTGATATTCAAACGATTCGGTTTGGAAACAGTATTTTCGGTTTTACAAAAATTATACCAAACTAGAATTAAATGTTAAACGGTTCGATTTTAGTATCGTTTCGATTTGGAATTTATATCGTTATATGAATGCAAAATAAAACCATAATATTTACATATATATTAGTGGATAATTCCGATTTGATTTTGATTCGATACTTGTCGGATTCAGTTTGATATTTATATTGTTCCGGTTGAGAATGATTTTATAAAAAAAAAATGTATCAAATTAGCAAGGAATTTTATTCTTCGGCTCGGTCCGATTCAAAAGGAAGTTGCCCTAATGTGTATACTTCCCTTTATAGAAATATTTCTTTTGAGGGTTTTGATCTTGATGTCTAGAATAATCAATTTGTTATATATTTTTAAGTAAATTACAATTATTTTGATTGATTGATTGATTGATTGAACGATTGAAAGATAGATTAACAACTTTTGAAAAGAAGAAGAATAATCATTCATCCCATGTGTTTGGTGTTTTTGTATAAAGTTTACCTATTCGTTAATTCAACGCACATGTCATGCATCTTGAAATTTATAATTTTTAAAACTTAGAAAACCCTAATTTTTATTATCAAATTTCCTAGAAGAAATATCAGTATCGATCACAGCAAGTGGTTTGATATTGAATACGGGAGATTCAATATTCGCAGCTGCCAGGTATTGACTACTTTGATACGTTTAACCATGTTGCTAAACTGTCTTCTGTCCGCCTTCTGATAGCATTAGCTGCAGCACAAAATTGGCTTCTGCATCATATTGATGTCTCCAATGCATTCCTTAATGG
>NW_010960187.1:1133754-1139449 GCF_000463585.1 Tarenaya hassleriana | reverse complement strand
AGAGGTGAGAGACTCGTTAAGAAAGATGAAAATAGGTAAAGCATGTGGTACCGATGATATACCTATTGAAGTGTGGAAGTGCTTAGGAGAAGACGGAGTAATTTGGCTTACTAGGTTGTTTAATAAAATCCTAGTGTCGAAGAAGATGCCAAACGAATGGAGGCAAAGCACTTTAGTCCCTATTTTTAAAAATAAGGGAGATATCCAGAGTTGCACAAACTATAGAGGCATAAAACTCATGAGTCATATGATGAAGTTGTGAGAAAGAATCGTAGAGCGACGTTTACGTAGCGACGCATCTATTTCTGTAAACTAATTTGGTTTTATGCCCGGAAGATCTACAATGGAAGCAATCTTTCTCATCCGGAACTTGATGGAGAAGTTTCGAGATATGAAGAAAGACCTGCACATGGTATTTATCGACCTCGAAAAAGCTTACGATCGAGTACCAAGAGAGGTTTTATGGTGGGTCTTAGAGCGTAGGGGGATATCGGTAAGATACATACAAGTATTGAAGGACATGTATGATGGTGCGACTACTCGTGTCCGAACAACAGGGGGTGACACGCGAGATTTTCCCATCTCGATAGGGTTACACCAAGGGTCCGCTCTAAGTCCATACCTCTTTGCGTTAGTCATGGATGAACTGACTAGAGATATACAGAAAGAGGTACCGTGGTGCATGATGTTTGCGGATGACATCGTGCTAATAGACGAGTCCAGAGAAGGAGTAAATGGACTGCTAGAGTTATGGAGGAGTACGCTAGAGACTAAGGGTTTTAGGATTAGTAGGATGAAGACTGAGTACATGCATTGTGACTTCAGTGGCAAACGGCCTAGTGATGTGGGAGTGACCCTACAAGGAGGATCAATCCCTCAAAACCCGCATTTTAAATATCTTGGGTCAATCCTTCAAAAGGATGGAGGTTGCGATGAGGATGTTAGCCATAGAATAAAAGCGGGATGGATGAAATGGAGACAAGCCACAGGAGTTCTTTGTGACCGTAAGGTTCCTTTACGGTTGAAAGGAAAATTCTACCGTACCGCCATAAGACCCGCATTGTTGTATGGCAGCGAATGTTGGGCGGCGAAAGGGCAACATATGTCAAAAATGAGTGTGGCCGAGATGAGGATGTTGAGATGGATGTGTGGACACACAAGGATAGATAGAATTAGAAATGAGAGTATTAGAAAGAAAATAGGAGTAATAGGCATCGAAGAGAAGGTACGGGAGGGACGTTTAAGATGGTTTGGACATGTACAACGGAGACCGTTAGACGCGCCGGTTAGAAAAATAGAGAGTATAGAAATAGAGATGAAAAAGATAGGAAGAGGTAGACCTAGACTTACTTGGGAGCGTGTGATTAGAAACGATTTGGAAGTATTGCAGATTCCGAAAGAATTAACAAGTGATCGAAATGAGTGGAAACGAAGGATTCATGCGGCCGACCCCAAATAAACTAGGGAATAAGGCCATGTTGTTGTTGTTGACTAACATTAATATTTTTTTTGAGGGGGGGGAGAAGTAATTAACCCTCCATTACAATGAATCCGGCTGATCATAAGTGTAACATAGCTGGTCTTTCTCTGTATGATTCTTTTTAGCCTTGACATTACAGAAAATGGAAAAACAAAAACCTTAAAGATCAGATACCCATCTGCTTCATCCAGAGAGACCATTTAACAGCTTCAAGAAACTCATCATTCCTGCGCAAAGCAGCTATCAGATTGGTGTAGGTTACTTTATCAGGCACTATCCCCTTCTCCCTCATCTCCTTCACCAACCCAACAGCTTCTTCGACCATTCCAGCAATCCCGTATGCCTTTATCAGTGTGTTATAGCTGCACAGGTCGGGACCGATTCCAGATTCCTTTAGCTCTCTCAGCACCTCTGTAACTTCATCGATCCATCCTTTCTCTCCGTAGATATTGATCATGATGTTGTAAGTGTAATGATCTGATTTGCAGCTAGTTTCTTTCATTCTCTTCAAGACATTCCTGAAGTTCTCCATTTGATGATCCTTCCCATATGCATTCAACATAGAGTTATAAGCCTCGAGGGACACTGAGAAGCCATCAAACTGCATGTTCCGAACTGCTGATGACATGTTTGTGAAATCCTTGCTCTGTCCATATATATATATATATATATATGAATTATTTATACAATTTATACCATATTAAATTGAATTATACTTCTCACTGATTATATAAAATGCGAAGAGAACGTTAGAATTATAACAAAAACGAGTATTTTTTATTATACATAAATCTTTTTAATTTATCTCTCTATATTTTAAGAAACGTGATGGATTTGGGTCAAAATAATTGTGGAATAATTTCTGGTCTCATGTTGGAATGAATCCTATTGGACGGCACAGCAACAAATGAAATAACAAAGAAAAAAAGTTAGTCACTTTATTTTTTTTATTTTTATTTTGTATTCATCTAATTAATTTATTAGGAGACCTCACATTTTTTTTAAAAAATATCTATATATATACACCTTGGGTCGGCCCGACCCGGCTTATTCCAATGTTGTTCTAAAAATGGGCCTTATTTTAGTGGGATTATCATGCAATGGACATATATATACACTATACAGTAATATTGTTTCATATAGATTACAATCTTTGTAATATTGATTTTATGTATCGTTATATTTCTTATAAATTAGTATGTGGATTGAAGAATAATACGATTCTTAATTAAAAAATATATAAATGATAATAGTAACACGTGGACTCTATTATAATGCAAGTACGCTTGGATCTCTCTTTTCCGACACGTCTTTCGTTTCATGGCTTACAATTTCAAAGGGAAAAAGCTTCGTACAACTCTCACTAGATATTGGACCACTAATTAATCAACAAAAAAAAAATATCGCAGATTGGATATTTGGTTTAGGGCTTGTCATGACACACACATTTAAATTATTTTTTTTTGGTGAAACACACATTTAAATTTGGTCGGTATACAATCGTTATCTCTCTTGAAAACGATTTTGAATAAATGTCTCTTTGGTCCATCGGGTCATATTATCATACAAATGATTCCATTTCCCTAATTCACGTGTATATAGTGTGTGCATGGGCTAAAAAAATATACAAAATTAAACATTGCCAGCATCATGAACAGGAGCCCGTTTAAGCTTGATCTATCAATTTAAATATCAATATATTAATTATATTGTATATATATAATAACGGATTATTCAAAGGTAGAACAAGTGGGGGTGCGTTGAAGAACATAGAAATGTGGTTCAATTTCAAACGAGTAGATCATGTGATGGTCGTCGCACCTTGACCGTGGAATTTAATTAATTACCATGCAAAATCGTTAACGTACGTACGAATCTCCCACGCCATACGGACGATTTCGGTTCTCCATGTCTTTTTCTAACCCCCTTTTAAATAAATGTCGCAAACAATACGACAAACAAATTTCGGGTCGCATGAAATTTGCGTGGAGGAGTTGCAATTGGATTTAAATGAGACCGATGTCCTTATGCACCATATTGGCCCGTCTCTTGAGTAGACTTAAAAGTCTGAATACATTTAAATATATATATATATATATATATATCTGTGTGTGTGTGTATGTATGTGTGTGTGTCTTAGTGTATATATGTGTGTGTGTATATATATATATGTTCGGCGATTGGTTTAATCCTATTTCTTAAGTTGTTTTTCATTGGGTTTCCAATTTATTTTATCCAAAGTGGAACAGTATAATGGAAATAAACTAAAATGTATGGTTTTTCTGGCTTTATGCTAATATCTAAACAGATGGCATTTTGTATATAAAATCGAATTTAAAATAATAAGTTGTAAATTTGATTTAAAGATAAGATTGATATAAAATGTATGATTATCTCAAAATGTTGGACCATCTTTCCCATTAAAAACTAATATATTATCAAGAATATTTAATATAAATATTTTTTTTTCTAGAATTAGAATATTGATATAATATCATGACATCAAATTCAAAATTTTCAATGGTTTACACCACTAAAATTCAGATTATCAAACATTGATGTAGAGTGTGTGTGTAAATTCGTTGTTGAGTATATAATACATCACAAATCCAATGCTTTATCAATTATTTTATATATAAATAAATGGGAAATCTCATGATTTTTCCTTCACGGCTTTGTAGAGATAATATGATCCAAAATCAGTATATGCTTTGGCATATTCCCTCTCCTTTCTCTTAATTATCTCCACGTTTCTCTTTATTTTCCTTCTTATTGCTTCATAAAACTATACTCACGTTTATATAGGGGCATTATCCAAAATACACTCCTTTTGCTAAAACTATTTTTACATATACCTTTCTCCAGCTGTGATCTTGTGACCAGAATTCATGTATGGTTACATGATGGCCACATTGATCATAAGGTTAAATTTATAGTGATTACATCAAATCACCATGGTCACACCTTACATATCACACTAATCATTTGGTAAAATCATAAAAAATCTAACGTTGTGATCAATGTAATCATCATGTGACCATACAATTATTCTGGTCACAAGATCACAAATAGAGAAAGGTAGGTGCAGAAATAGTTTTAACATAAGAAAGGTATTTTAGATATTTTGCCGGTTCATATAACACTACAATTTTGTTATTTAATAATAAACGCAGGAAAAAATATGAAAGAAAATGAGAATATTCTTTAAATATATACTTAAATTCTCAATTATTTATGATCTAAATATTTTTTATATTTACAAGAATATTCAGAAAACTATTATTTTTATTAATTTACAATACTCAAAAAATTAATATCGAAATATATAAATTAATGAACATAATAATATTTAATATTTATAAAAATATAATTATATTTAAATTTATACATAATTGAGGTTGTCATGAGGTACTTTTTTTTAATTAATAATATTTGAAGTGTATTTTTTTAAAGAAAAGAAAAAGGGAACCGGTGACTCACCCTCCTTCTCAAACTCAGGACCGTACAAAGGCAACATGGACCCGTGACAACGACACACAAAATACAATATCGGAATATCCATTTATTTCTACGTCGAATCTCACTAATTATTATTAAAAAAAATATTAGTTTATTTTATAATACTGCATAATCTTTCTAATCCACAGAACTTTAATTAAACCTCGTGAAATAAAATAAAAAAACATTTCCTTCGTATTAAAATTTCTGAAACCTAGAGTATAGTTTACTTACAAATATTTTACGTGCCAAAAAAAAATAATTCCTCTGGAGAAAATCGTTAACCAAAAGAAAAATGCATAAAATATTAATAAAAATTCATAAAGAGAAAATAAAATAAAAGGACAGTCTGGTCTATAAATAAACCCCAACTGCATATCGAATGGTTTAGCTTTCACTTCCCAACTCTCAAATCTCTTCAGCTTCCATCTTCTTCCTCTTCCTCGTGAGCACTCTCTCTTTCGTAGTTGAACGAAGCTTCTTTCATCTCTTCCTATCTGTATTTGCGTATCACGAGAAAGCTCACTCCACCGTCACTTTTTCTTTCTTTTTTTTTCCTTCGATTTCCCGTCGTACCAGTTTTATCGGCCACTCGGTAAATCAGAGAAGAACCGGGTTTTTGTATAAATTGGCGTTGAGTTGGGTGAAATGGCTGCGAGAAAATTGGAGAAGATGGCTTCCATTGATGCCCAGTTGAGGCTCCTGGCTCCTGGGGAG
>NW_010960187.1:1129088-1133735 GCF_000463585.1 Tarenaya hassleriana | reverse complement strand
ACGCTCTGTTGTTGGATCGCTTTCTGGATATTCTTCAGGACTTGCATGGCGATGAAGTCAGAGAATTCGTATGTTCCCCGTCTCTTCATCTTTGTTGTTTATGCAGCTGTTGCAGTACGAATTGAGACGAGACACGAACTGGGTTTTTTTGTTAAGATTGAGAAGCGGCAGAAAGGGAAAAGAGATGAACTTTGAGATTAATTAGAGTCACCAGATTGGAAATTGTGATGTGGGTTTGGATGATTTCTTTGTTGAATTCATGCCAAAGTTCAATTTTGTGAAATGGGCACAAGAGATTCAGGAAATCAGAGGATAAAGTTCGTGCATTTCATGTAATTCGCCTGTTTAGGTTTTGTTCTCAGAAAGTTCCACAGAGTAGGATTGTCTGATTTGGTGGTTGAGATACTCTTAACTTGAACAATGTAGCTTGTAAACTGTGTTAAAATCCTGGATCTGAGTTGTTTAGTTTAGTCCAGTGTTATTACATGAAGTCTCGAACAAAAGCCATGGATAAGTACGGAAGCTTCTTTCTATTCTACTCATGTTTTCTGTTCTGAAATCAGACAAATGCCGGTTTTTTGTGTGTTGAAAGGTTCAAGAATGCTACGAGGTTGCGGCCGAATACGACGGGAAACGCGACACGAAGAAGCTGGAGGAGCTCGGAAACATGCTGACGAGTCTCGACCCGGGGGATTCGATCGTGGTCACAAAGTCTTTCTCGAACATGCTCAGCCTGGCCAACCTGGCCGAGGAAGTGCAGATTGCGTACAGGCGTAGGATCAAGAAACTGAAGAAGGGCGACTTTGCCGACGAAGCGTCCGCCACTACTGAATCCGACATCGAAGAGACTCTCAAGAGGCTTTTGCAGTTGAACAAGTCGCCTGAGCAAGTCTTTGATGCTCTGAAAAACCAAACTGTTGACTTGGTCTTCACTGCTCACCCTACTCAATCTGTTCGCCGCTCTTTGCTCCAAAAGTTTGGGAGGTTTGTCCTTTTGCTGTCCACTTCTCGTTTTCTGCCACAAGTGTTTGGTTAAACTGGTTTGCCCCTTTATGCCAGGATCCGTAATTGCTTGACTCAGCTATACGCTAAGGACATTACTCCTGATGATAAACAAGAACTCGATGAAGCCCTTCAAAGAGA
This sequence comes from Tarenaya hassleriana, assembly GCF_000463585.1. NCBI lineage: Eukaryota > Viridiplantae > Streptophyta > Magnoliopsida > Brassicales > Cleomaceae > Tarenaya > Tarenaya hassleriana. The sequence continues at coordinate 1,132,592 of NW_010960187.1, read as the reverse complement.
GGTAATCTATCCTAAATCTTGTTCTATTACCAGTGTTTTGTCTCCATGGTTTTGGTTGTGTAAAGAATCTGACAGTAAATGCTTATGTTCTTGATTGTTCAAAAGATTCAAGCTGCTTTCCGGACGGACGAGATTCGGAGAACTCCTCCAACTCCGCAGGATGAAATGAGGGCAGGGATGAGCTACTTCCACGAGACGATCTGGAAAGGCGTTCCAAAGTTCCTGAGACGTGTTGATACAGCTCTCAAGAACATCGGAATCAACGAGCGGGTTCCTTACAACGCCCCTCTCATTCAGTTCTCTTCCTGGATGGGTGGAGATCGAGATGGTACAGTATGCTGTCCAAGTTTTCGCTTTATTTTCCCGTTTTCTTGCTCGGGTTCTTTTTAAACTGTTCCGGTTTTGATGTGTTTCAGGAAACCCGAGAGTAACTCCCGAAGTAACGAGAGATGTATGCTTATTAGCCAGAATGATGGCTGCTAATCTCTACTTCTCCCAGATAGAGGATCTTATGTTCGAGGTATATATCGTACTATAAATACTCGAAGCTGTAAGTAATATCGATCTTTCCTAATGTTTAGTTTCTCACCGTCGAATTTCCAGCTGTCAATGTGGCGATGCAACGAGGAACTTCGTGTCCGTGCAGAGGAACTTCAATGTTCTTCGAAGAGGGACTCGAAACATTATATAGGTGCTTTCTCGGTAACTTTTTGCATATTCATCATTTAGATATACCCGAAGATTAAGAAGTTCTGCATATTTTTTCGGGATTTTTCTGATATTTGATCGGGAAACTCTTCTGCTCGATGCAGAGTTTTGGAAGCAAATTGCTCCGAAAGAACCATATCGAGTAATTCTCGGCGATGTGAGGGACAAGTTGTACAACACACGCGAACGTGCTCATCAGTTATTGTCGACCGGAGTTTCAGACATCCCCGACGAAGTGGTTTTCACGAATGTGGATCAGGTTTTCCTCCCTCGTCCTGTTCTAATTATCATTTCGAGAGCAATGTTGTTTATTGTTTCTTGTTTCTTGTCCGTTGGTGCTTTATATGAAGATTCTAACTGTTTAACCGTTCTTCGGGGAAGTTCCTCGAGCCGCTCGAGCTCTGTTACAGATCTCTCTGCGACTGCGGTGACCGAGCAATAGCCGACGGAAGTCTGCTTGACTTTTTACGTCAAGTCTCTACTTTCGGGCTTGCACTCGTGAGACTGGATATCCGTCAGGAATCCGACAGGCACACCGACGTCTTGGACGCCATTACAAGGCACTTGGACATCGGTTCATACAGGGAGTGGTCGGAAGAAAAGAGGCAGGACTGGCTCTTATCCGAGCTAAGCGGGAAACGTCCTCTCTTTGGCCCGGATCTTCCCAAAACCGAGGAAATCGCCGATGTTTTGGATACGTTCCACGTCATTTCGGAGCTTCCCCCGGATAGTTTCGGTGCTTACATAATCTCAATGGCCACTGCCCCGTCGGATGTACTCGCTGTCGAGCTCTTGCAACGAGAATGTAGGATAATGCATCCTCTAAGAGTTGTCCCGTTGTTCGAGAAGCTGGCCGATCTAGAAAACGCTCCCGCATCCGTTGCCCGACTCTTTTCCGTCGATTGGTATCGAAACCGGATCAACGGTAAACAAGAAGTGATGATAGGGTACTCCGATTCTGGAAAAGATGCAGGCCGTCTCTCCGCAGCTTGGCAGTTGTATAAAACCCAAGAAGAGCTCGTGAAGGTCGCGAAAGAATTCGGGGTGAAACTGACAATGTTCCACGGGAGAGGAGGGACCGTGGGGCGAGGAGGCGGTCCGACCCATCTCGCCATTCTGTCCCAACCGCCGGACACCATCCACGGGTCGTTGAGGGTGACGGTTCAGGGTGAAGTCATCGAGCAGTCGTTCGGGGAAGAGCACTTATGCTTCAGGACTCTCCAGCGGTTCACTGCCGCTACGCTCGAGCACGGGATGCACCCTCCGGTTTCTCCCAAGCCCGAATGGCGTGCCCTCATGGACGAGATGGCTGTTATTGCAACCCAGGAGTACCGTTCTGTCGTCTTCAAGGAGCCTCGTTTTGTCGAATACTTCCGTCTGGTAAGAGACTCCTCCCTCCCGATTTCGTTCTCGACATTGTAATAGCGATGACTGTTCTATCATTTTATCGTTCGGGTGCGTTTGTAGGCGACTCCGGAGCTCGAGTATGGTCGGATGAACATAGGAAGCCGGCCGTCGAAACGTAAACCGAGCGGGGGAATCGAGTCGCTGCGAGCGATTCCGTGGATATTTGCATGGACACAGACGAGGTTTCACCTTCCGGTCTGGCTTGGATTCGGAGAAGCCTTCAGGCACGTGATAAAGAAAGACGTGAAGAACCTGCAGATTCTGCGGGAGATGTATAACCAGTGGCCGTTCTTCCGAGTGACCATCGACTTGGTCGAGATGGTTTTCGCCAAGGGAGATCCCGGGATCGCGGCCTTATACGACAAGCTCCTCGTCTCGGAAGAACTCCAGCCGTTCGGACAGCAACTACGTACAAACTACGAAGAAACCAACCGCCTCCTTCTCCAGGTAATAAGCGCAACCGCTGTCCTAACTAGTGCTGGTTATATGCCGACTATACTCGAAGTGATAAAATCCGTTCGAACACTTGGCGTTTTCAGGTGGCGGGCCACAAGGATATACTCGAAGGGGACCCGTACCTGAAGCAGAGGCTGCAACTACGGGACCCGTACATAACGACGCTGAACGTGTGCCAAGCCTACACGCTGAAACAGATCCGAGACCCGAGCTTCCACGTGAAGGTGAGGCCGCACCTGTCGAAGGACTACATGGAATCGAGCAAGCCGGCGGCAGAGCTCGTGAGGCTGAACCCGAAGAGCGAATACGCCCCGGGACTCGAAGACACTGTCATCCTGACCATGAAGGGCATTGCCGCCGGCATGCAGAACACTGGCTAAGCCCCATCTTCCCCCGCTTGTTGTATCTGCACTCTCTCTATTGTTCTGTTCATGTCCTCTGTTTGAACTTATCAACGTGTCACTACGTGTTTAATCTGAGTACATTGGTTAATAACCGAAGTGAATCGTTCCAAACCGAATTGAATTGGTTAATAACCGAAGTGAATCGTTCCAAACCCAAATTGAATTCGATTAAAAAAATCGAATAGTTGTGATTTCTCGTAAAAATTGAATTCAAATCAAACCAAACCCTCCCCCCAACAAAACTTGATTCTTAAATGAGTTTAATATGGATGGCATTTTGGTATCTGGTCGAGTTATTTGGTTTATATCACCCGTTTGATTCGGTTTGGTTTGACGGTTTGATTTGAAAATAGTATTGGTTTTTTCGGTTTGAACCGAGTTGATTTTGAAGAACCGTATTTCGTCGAACCCAAATTGAAATAAAATTGAATGAATTTAATATACAATAAAAATTTATATACGAAATATTCGAATTTAAGTATAACCGATGAAACTCGAAATCGCATCCCTAAAGCGGATATGGAAGAGC
>NW_010960187.1:1116363-1128766 GCF_000463585.1 Tarenaya hassleriana | reverse complement strand
GAGCGGTTGAGTCTCTTTGTTCATCGATGAAGAATATTTGGCTTTTAATTTTTTTTTGGAATATGCCAAAAAATATTTCTTTTTGGAAAATAAATAAACGAAGTGATAATTGTGGCTCCGGAAAATAAATGGATAAAATGTCGGAAATTAAAAGTAGACGGTGGGTAACGTGGTTGACGTGGCTTTATTTTATTGGGTTGGGATATGTGGGGTCCGTGGTCATAAAGCACCTCACTTATGATTACCAAACATTCAATCATGTCTGAATTAAAAAAACTCAATATTGTTTTATCTACTATAAAAATCTAATATTTTAAAGTTTCTACTACTCAAAAGTTTTGAAAAAAAAAATCAGTATTTTTTTCATCATAATATATTTTAAATATATTACTAAACACTCTAGTTGAATTTAAATCTACTTTTGAATTAAATTTGAATTTATATATTTAAAATTTTAAAATTAAATTAAGTTTGGGTCAAGTTTATTAATTTTTATCCTATGTTTCTCATCATATATATCACGTTTCTAAGAGCTAAATCAGTTTTATATTTTTTTTTACATAGAATTCAATTTTCGTTGGATTTTTTTTTATTTTGTTCAATCAAATCGGATGTAACAAAAAATGGTAAGTTATAATTTGAGACCATTACAATTTAAAAATATTAGTAATTTTCTGGGATCATAATAAATTTTAAACAGATGATAAATAGAGAAGTATTTCGATAAAAGCAATAAATTGAATCAAATTAATTTTGAACTTAGAAAAATAAAATAGATATTAATAAATTTAAATATTATATTTTGTTTCGATACAGTATAAAGTTTACAATATTAAATTTTGAGAAAATTATGACAGAAACAAGTACTAGGATTTTTTTTTTGGTGTTTTGGTTATAACAGAGAATTGTTTTATTCGTATTCCCTTCAATAATTGCACGAGAAACCTGCGTTAATTACATTTGTGCCCCTAGCTACCCGGAGATCTGTCTTCCATCTGTTCTCTCAACCAAGTGGAAAACCAGCGAAGGCAAGACTCTCGTATCGAGAAAGACCGTCTCAAATCCGGCGAAGAACATTCAATTTTCTTTTTTGGTTGTAGATATTTGTCATGGATTCTGCGAAAGAACGTGAGAATTTCGTCTATGTCGCTAAACTCGCAGAGCAGGCCGAGCGTTATGAAGGTACGGAGATTTTCTCTCTAGGAATCTCTGAACTCTCATGATCAGTTACTCTTACAGATTTTCAGATCCATTTCGTGTCTGATTTTTATGGGCTTTGGGTCTGATTCATGGGTTTTGATCACTTAGTTTGATATTTGCTATCTTTTGATTGTAAGGGAGGGATTTCCCTTTTCCGACATTATCGGCGAGGTAATGATCTCTGAAGACTCGATTTTTTCCATTTGGGTGTCTGAAATGCGAACACTTGTTTGTGATTCTTTGCCAGAAATGGTGGATGCCATGAAAAATGTCGCGAAACTGAACGTTGATCTGACGGTAGAAGAGAGGAACTTGCTGTCTGTGGGGTACAAGAACGTGATCGGTGCCCGTAGGGCGTCGTGGAGGATTCTCTCCTCGATCGAGCAGAAGGAATCGGCCAAGGGGAATGAGATTAATGCCAAGAGGATCAAAGATTATATGCAGAAGGTTGAATCAGAGCTTTCGAACATATGCGGTGATATCATGTCAGTGTTGGATGATCATCTGATTCCCTCTGCCTCACCTGGTGAATCAACCGTCTTCTTCCACAAGATGTAAATGGCTTTCTCGTATGCTTTTTCATGATGTTTTCCATTTGTTTAAGATGGCAGTGTCTCTGAAGGTTTTGGGTTTGCAGGAAAGGAGACTATTACCGCTATCTTGCGGAATTCAAGTCCGGCAACGAGAAGAAAGAAGCTTCTGACCAGTCCATGAAAGCATATGAGGTGTTCTATTGTCTCCAATCCATTATTCCTTTCAGCATCTCTCTCTCTCTCTCTCTCTCTCTCTGCGTCTTCCCATTGCTGCTGTCTCACTTTTGTGATTTTCTTGTTCTTTGCAGACTGCTACCAGCTCCGCAGAGACTGAACTGTCACCTACTCATCCTATTAGATTGGGTTTGGCCTTGAATTTCTCCGTCTTCTACTACGAGATCATGAACTCACCTGAAAGGTCCAGAAAATGTTGGCCATTCTACTGAAATGAATCTTCTTTTTTGGATGTTATTTAACATTCCAGTTGTTGTTGTTTTCTTTTCTTTCAGGGCCTGCCACCTTGCTAAGCAGGCATTCGATGAAGCTATCTCGGAGCTGGACACTCTGAACGAGGAATCCTACAAAGACAGCACCTTGATTATGCAGCTCCTTAGAGACAATCTGACGTTATGGACATCTGACATTGCCGAAGATGGAGGTGATAATCATTCAGGACATTAGCAAGCTGTTAACCTGTGACTGTTTGATGCTGTTACTTAAATGTCTTCGGTTATCGTCCTGCCTCTGTTGTTGTTTGCCATCTTTTCATCTTTTATATACACGGTCATGTTGTGAATATGGTCATCATTGTCACTTCTTCTGCTTGTTTATGTTATGTTGGTATCTTGCTCTCAAGATACTGGTGTTACTTATATCCAAAGTGTGTGAAATGATATATATATATATATATATATATATATATATATATATCCAATAGCTCCACAGCTAACAATGCATGATAACATCTCTTGCTAAAGGCTAACACTTTTCGGTAAGCAGTAATTCCAGTAGTTTGTAGCAGATCCCATGGATTGAGAGAATAAACTTGTTTCTTATCTTTGGTGGATTTTGCTCAATAAGAGCTATACTGTTTAAGATCTCCATCCTTGATCCTATGTTGATAGTTCTGTCAAGGACAATCAGAATGATGTTTTGTTAGTTGTTACCAATCCCGTCTGTCTGCCTGTCTGCATTTTCTTTGACATTTTTTGCTGTAGATTCAATATCATATGTAACGATTAATTTGTCTATGCCGCAGAAGATGCCCTGAAGATGAACGGCTCTGCGAAAGTTGGTGCAGGTGGAGATGATGATGCAGAGGTAATCTAGAGAGATCCCCGGTTGGAAAATCAAAGGAATCTAATAGAATCAAAGATTCAAAAACTCAAAAACTTTAGTTGACAATCGATACCGATACGAGACTCTGCGCTTATCTCTATCTCTCTGTTCTTCGTGCAGTGACGAACGCGTCCACCCACCTGTGGAAGGACATGATGATGGAAGGAAGAATGTGAGTGAATAATAGTGAAAGTTAGGGTTCCATTGATTCTGGAGGGACCTGTATTATCAGTGTCATTGTACTCTCTCTCTCTCTGGTCGTCTGATGTTTTTCAGTTTGATCTTATTACATTGTATGATAACTTTCTTGGATGAGGGCTTACTTGTGTAACTACTGCTTCATGATCTTTCCTTTCCTCCCTTTGTTTTATGTGTTTTCACTTGAATTTTTATCTCATGAATCCAACCGCTGTTCTCTTTTTTTGGAGAAGTATTGGTTTCTGTTTTGTCTGTTCTGAAGGGGGTCTGGTTTACCTTTCTATTTTTGTTTTCTACCATGAAATGGGCTTGGGCCCATTATAAAGGCTCACAAGGCCCAATAGAAAGATTCTTCGGTTTATTCCCTCGACTTCATAGCGTCGACTTTGATGCTGCGCAGCGGCGGAAGTGATGGATATTCAGTGAAACGGACGGTTGAGATTCAAAGTAATCAAGTAGATCGGACGGCCTTCACGTGCTTTTGTATATTCCCACCGAAGCTATGGTACATTGCGCCTCACACGAACCTTTTAGCGTCTTCGTCTTCACGAGACTGCAAAATCAAAAACCCGCAAAAGGAAGAAAAAAAAAACTGGGATTTTGATCCGTCAAGGATTCACCGCAGGATCTCTGTTTCTGGGGAGATCAAGCTTCATCTGTGTCGACCATGGAGAAAGACAAGAAAGCATCGACTGACCCTGGGACCGTCGATGATAACGAGGAGACAGAAGCTATAGAGATCGTTCTCTTTCAAGTGTCCGAATGCTACGTTTATTTGGTAAATCTCTCTCTTTTTGCATGGTTTAGATCTTCTCGTTGAAATAATGAGATGGGTATGTTGAGTTTTTTCTGAATTTTGTGCCTTCCCTCGAAAGATCCCAACTTTTTGTTTGGAAATTTTTTCTGGATGGTTTAGGGGAGGGTTTTGGATCTGGTTCTAAGTTTAGCTTAGTTCACTCGATCTGGTATGAGAATCTGTTTGTCAATGTAGATTCTCTATGAAAATCATCTTAATCGGTGTTTGTCTAATTCCTTTCCTGGTTTCATGAAATTGGTGTGGATTGGATGAAGGATTTTACACAATTCAATTGATAGCTGTACATTACATGATCAAGCGGATAGCTTTGTTTCAAGGAGCCTTGTGTTATTAGATCTTTAAGGCAAATGGTGAAGTGTGTTGGCTTGGCTTTTGACGATCTTGAGTTGTTTCTACGCTGAACAGTGGTTGGTTGGTCCCTTAGTGAATTAAGAGTGGTGTGACTGTCTTCTGATCAAGAGACAAACTTTCATTTTCTACGATTCTTTAGATCTTTGTTCTACTTTTCCTTAATGACGGATGTCGGAATGTACCAAACTATGCTGATATATTTCTTCTCTCCACTCCACATTGTATGAACCTGGCCATTTGCCTCTCACGATTTTCTTTGACAATATCGGCGGTTGGGTTTTGTATCGAGAAATTGGTACTTAGCTGCCCATGCTAACAGTTTAACAGTTATTACATGTTTGACATTGAATCTTGTGTTAAGACTCCATATTGGTTGCCGGAACTTAATCGCCTGAGCGGAGAAGAAAAGAATAATATTAGAGCTCGGAGTCGGATAGACATTATTGTTTCTCTTATTGTTTCTCTTATGTTTTGTCTGATAGACATTAAGTAGAGTACTAAAACTTTGTGCTCGGCTTTGTTGCTGCTTTCTTTGCAGATACCTCCGAGAAAAAGCGCTGCTTCCTACAGGTTCTTTCTTGTATTTGTGAAAACATATCTTCTTTCTCAACTGATATTTAACTGTATATCGAGGGATTCTCTATCCCAGTACTGTAGAGTTCTTAGTGTCTTGATAGTGCCATTAGGATTCATACTGAGCCCTTGGAAACTTTGGAAATTTGTCATGGAAGCTTATGTTCATTGTTCAAGTCATATGATACGAGGCATTTCTGATTTCAAATCTTTTACGAATTTCAAGAGGTCCTCCTAATCTTGATATGGGATTTTCTGATTAGCTTTTCGTTTTCTACTCAAATTGGGGTTTAAACATTCTGGGTTTATTAGGTATCTGAAGGTGGGAATACCTTAGATGGAGCTGATGATTTGTATGCCGGCTGTCGTTTTTTCAGGGCAGATGAGTGGGATGTGAATAAATGGGCATGGGAAGGGGCATTAAAAGTCGTTAGCAAAGGTGAAGAGTGCATAATCAGACTTGTAGATAAAACCTCGGGTGAACTTTATGCTCAGGCGTTTCTGAGAGATGGTGAACCACATCCCGTTGAACCTGTAATTGACAGTAGCAGGTATGAACATGACTGTAAAGGGGAAAAAAATTGAAACTTGGGCATTCCCCATGAAGCAGCAGCTACTGATTCACTGATATAGAGTAGCAGGTATCTAATAAATCGATCTTTTTTCCTGGCAGATATTTTGTTCTTCGCATTGAAGAAAAGATAGGTAATTTATAGAGATGCTAAACTGTTTGATATCTTGTCTCGGGCTGCATTTTTTATTAAGAAGATGAAATCATTCGGTTGTTGAATATATTCCTTTGAATCATTGCAGGTGGTCGTGTCCGGCATGCTTTTATTGGACTCGGGTTTCGAGAACGAACTGAAGCTTACGACTTCCAAGCTGCTCTTCATGATCATATGAAGTAAAGTCCCGATTCCAAAACCCTCACTGTCTTTTGTTGTCTCTTTCCAAATGCACTAAGCTACAGCAACTATACTGAATGACGTCTGGTCTCTCAACTCTACTAAAGGTACCTGAACAAGAAAAAAACAGCGGAAGAGATGGAACAACAGTTTCAGAGCACGTCTTCTGTCGATTACAGCTTAAAGGAGGGAGAGACAATCGTTCTCCAACTCAAGAACGTAAGGAAAAAACGCCATGCCTTCTCCTTCAGACAAGCTTTCGTACTTACATTCTCTTTAACTCCGGTTCTTTAATTGTGTCTGAATGATCGAACAGACGAGCAATCGGGACATGAAACCCAAAATACTCGAGAAGGGTCTGAGCAATATCGCGTTGGAAGATAAGGGCAAGGGGAAAGAGGCACTTTTGTCTATCATTCCGCCGCCTCCTCCAGGACCCCTCTCTCCTGCCGCCACCACGCCGACGGTGGGGAAGTCGCCTTCAAGCCTTCCGCCGAATCTCAGCCTCAGAAAAAACTCGGAAGAAACGAATTCGCACAAGGAAACCGGAGAGGAGAATCAAGCCGAGGAACTGAGGACAGAAGATTCACCGGACGATGACTTTGGGGACTTTCAAGCTGCTTGATGAATGAGAAAATAGCTTACGAACGGACAGAACTTCTCTGTATTGGCTTGGTTTTATATCTCTGTGTAATGTGACGGATAGAAGTCATTTCTTGTATACATATGCATGAATATATATATATATATATACATATACACACACACACATATTTCTTTATTTTAATTTGTATTCATTGGTTTCAATATAGGAGAATTTGTCTACAATATTTAAATATCGGGTGTTTTGTTAGATAAAACAATTCTAAAGTGAATTGTAAATATCAATTTGCAAGTGAAAATATGAATGGAATTTAGTTACGCAGAAATGGTTTACACCTCATTTTCTCAAGTCATACATTTATTTATTTATTTATATGAAACCACTTTACACAAGTTTTTTTTTTATAATATTGTTTCAAATACTTAAAACACTTTAGCGGCTATAAAGACAGGGAAGCTGTCTCCATTGACGATTTTGCAAATAGTTCACGATGATCATATTAATTTGTATATAAATTTATGCTTTAAATTTTGATTGAGATCTAAAAATATTTACCTATCATTGAATTTGATAGAGAATGTTAGTTTAAAAGAATATTTTTATTAAGTAAAATTGAATGCAAATGTGGTCCAAGATAATATAATATAAAAAATAAAAAAGATATAATTTTATGAAAAAATGTAAATTAAGAAATGATTGAATTGAAATATGAAATATCTTGGTACATATTTTGAATGTAGTAGCAAGACGAAGAAAGAAAATGTCGAACAGAGCTCATTGATTCCACTGGGAAAACGTAGAGATTTTAAGAATCCATTGATAGTTGCAAAGAAAAAACTTTGAATTTCTAAGAAAAAAGGGAATTGTTTTTGGAAATTTTAAAGAAAATGATGTTCTAAGACGACAAACTCCGATCCAACATTGAAAAATATAGAAATTCAATCTTTGCGTAACTTTAGGTGGTGCTTTACACACATAGAGAGAGACTCCCATGTGAGAAACTCTCTCTCTCTCTATCTCTCTCTCTCTCTCTCTCTCTCTCTCTCTCTCTCGCTCGTGGAGTGTTATATAACACTGAAGTCAGAGCATCTTCTTCCCCCCCAAATCCAAAATGGGTTTCTCTTTCAAATCACAAACGATCATCTTCTTCCTCTACCTCTCAATCTCCACAGCTGCAACAGTGCAGTTAGTGCAAGCGATCAGCTCTTGCAAGAACACAAGCAGCAGCGACGACAATGGCGGCTTCTTCAACGGAGGAAGAAAGCTGGCAGGAAAATGCAACTGGTTCAGAGGGAGATGGGTGTACGACGCAAAGTACCCACTGTACGATCCCTACAAATGCCCCTTCGTAGATCCACAGTTCAACTGCAAGAAGTACGGCCGTCCCGACAGCCAATACCTCAAGTACAGGTGGCAGCCCTCCTCCTGTTCTCTTCCCAGGTTCAATGGGCTGTATTTCTTGAGGAGGATGAGAGGGAAGAAGATAATGTTCGTCGGCGATTCTCTGAGTTCGAACATGTGGCAGTCTTTAGCTTGTCTGATTTACTCTTGGGTTCCCAACTCTAGCTACTCTCTTCTCCGACAAAAGGGTCTCACTTCTCTTACCTTTCAGGTTTGTGTTTTTTATTTATTTATTAATTATTTTCATTGATTTATACTTAGAAAAAATATATTTATTAAATAATTTCGGGTTTTTTTTAGAGGATTTAGTGATAATTCAATAAAAAAAATATAGGAGAGAATGAGCAATTAAGAGAGGGACGTGATTGGTGGGAATCTCTGTGGAATCATGTCATGTTATTAGCTTTTATGATGATCCTCGGAAATATTTGATGCATTTTTTAATTAATTTATCTTTTTATATACCTTTTTTCTTTTCTTTTTTAAATCATTTTCACCGATCTTTGCTATAATTATATAGTATTCTTTTTTTTTTTTTTGCTTTTCTAAATATTCCTAAAGCGTCGAAGGTCATAATTCATTGAGATAGAAAAGAATTTGCAAAGGTAGCACATGGCCGAAATCTCTCCCAACAACATTACTTTTTAAAACACGTATCATAAATAAATTTATTTGTTTTATATATTTATATATTATATTTCTTTTAAATTTATAAAAATATTTTATTCAATTTTAATTTCATTTGAAATTATTTTTCATAAAAAATAACAATTTAATAAACAGTTGTTTTGATTTATTTTTTTCATTATTTTATATTTAATTCGAATTCAAATGATTTCATTTAAGTAATTTATAATGGATACTTTTTAACTTGAAAACAGTTTTAATTATATGCGATTTAATTTCTGATACCAAACGAATTATTATTATTATTTTTTTGATAACATTGGGGAACCCTATCTTACAATCTTTCAGACCGCACTTTCGTCGCGGACATGAGAAAACTCCAAATCTACGTACATGAACTTGCAATACATACATGGGAGATAAACCAGTTCAGAGACTGACAGGCGAGGAGGTGAGAGGAAGTCATGCGAGGAGGGATCGAATCCCCATCTCATGGGCGCCACCCCATCCTCCCAACCGCCTGAGCTGGGGTTTCCCTACCAAACGAATTATTAATTGGAAAAGAGAGAGCACTTTTGTTTCCCACGCGCCTGTGACACGCGCCACCGGCACATTCTCCGTGACCTGAATCTTGCACGAGAGATACGCACACACACCGTATAATAATTCTATTTTTTTGTATATCGGATAATATAACAAATTATTATGTGACAAAACCCGCGTTTTCAATAAAGCTATGCTTTTGAAATATAATTATTACATAAGAATAATCCTTAAAATGTTTTTTTTTTGTGGGAAGGATTACAAGGTGACGCTGTTGTTATACAGAACACAGTTTCTGGTGGATCTTGACTCGGAGAAAGTGGGGAGAGTCCTGAAACTGGACTCCATCAAGCAAGGCGACATGTGGAGAGGCATGGACGTCTTGATCTTCAACACGTGGCACTGGTGGACCCACACCGAGCGCATCCAACCGTTCGTCTCTCCCTCCCTTGCCCGATCTATTCTGTCTCGAGTGTCCGTACGTACATATACGCTACAGTCTTTGTGTGTGTCTTGAGCTGCATGTGTGTGTGTGTGTGATGATGAACGTACAGGTGGGATTACATGCAAGAGGGGAAGAGACTGTACAAAGACATGGACAGGTTGGTGGCTTTCTACAAAGGCTTAACCACGTGGGCCAGGTGGGTCAATGCCAATGTCGACCCTTCCAAGACCAAGGTCTTCTTCAATGGCGTCTCCCCCACCCATTACGAGTACGTTCCGTACGTTTCTTCTCGCGTTTTACCGTCTCACCAATCGTTCGTATATATGTGGATTAAAACTATATATATGGAACCACTTGATCATTTTCCGATACTAATTCTTGGGGGTAGGGGAAAGGACTGGAACGAGCCGTCCAAGACGTGTTCGGGGCAGAGGGAACCCTACTCGGGGCAAAAGTATCCGGCCGGGATGCCAATGTCGTGGGTGGTGGTGAACAAAGTGATGAGCCGAGTGAAGAAACCGGTGTATTGGCTCGACATAACGGGCTTGTCTCAGCTAAGGAAAGATGCGCACCCTTCGGCCTATAGCGGTAACCACCCGGGCAACGACTGCAGCCACTGGTGCCTCCCTGGCTTGCCCGATACTTGGACCATCCTCTTCTATGGCGCTCTTCTTACTTAGATCTGTCTTTCAATTTCCATTTCTAGGTTTAGGGTTTTACTGGTCGTAATGAGAATTTGGCTTGTCTTGATTCTTGACTCGAATAACGTTTATACAACTTTGAAAAAGAAAAAACATGTTGCAAGGTTTCCTTGCATTTTTTTCAGTTAAAATGCGTGTGGATTCGCATTTTCCCCGTAAATCCCGGGGATGAAATTGAAATATATTTGGACTTTGTGCTATGTAGAAATGTCCGAATATATGGACCACATGGTCGTGATTTAGGGGTTTGCTCCACTAACACACCTTTAGAGTTACGTTATTATTTGGACTCGGGGTTATAAACCCTTATTTAATGTCATGAAATTATTCTAAGATAAGTTTGTAAACCCATCGAAGGAATCTCAAATATAGTTTCACGTTAAAAGAGTACGTACACGGGGGCTAAGAACGATGTATATATGCCCACTTGTAATGGTTTCCTAGTCATAATTTCTATTTATATAAATTTATTCGTTTTTTAAAATATACATTAAAAATAACATATACTACTAACCACTAGCGAAGCTGTTGTAACGGAATTTGTATTCACTAATCATATTCTTCGTCGATTGCCACTAACTTAACATATTCCTCAACGTCCTGAGTTCGATTCCACTGTTAGAAAGGGATGTAATTTCTGGACTAAAATAGTCCATATACAAAGGCTGGTCACGGGCTTAGGGTGGATGTAGTCGGGCCGAAGGCCCGAAGAACCATCCTGGTTATTAAAAAAAAAAAAACTTAACATATTATTGTAATATATATACACATACATAGTACACGCGGCACATGCAAGTCGCCCCATATCATCTCAAAGTCATCATATTTATAACATTATTATAGATTAAGAAAACAAACAAAATATTAAGAAATATGTACGTAGTGTGTGAAAATGTTGAAAATTTTGATAAATATTATAAAATTCAGGAAAAACGTTTTTGGGTGTGTTGGAAGAATAAGACATATGGATGGCTGATCGCTCTTTGTTCAAAGTCAAACGACGGTTCCCACACGCTTCTCCACTCTGAATCTCACGTTTCAACTTCGTAAACCTCATTTTCTAAACTCATATATTATATAATTCTCGATAACGTTTAGTTTATACAATATAGTTTTTGGTATTTGTTACATGATGTGTTTTTTTAGTTTATGCAATATAGTTTTTGGTTTTTTGTTGACTGCCGATTAATCATATTGTAAATTTCTTATTTCATAAATCTTTATTTGTTTTTAAATGTGATGTTGATATTTTATACTTTGAAAATTAAATTATTATTTCGAAATATTTTGTCGCACCAAAACCGGCTTTAAGTCAACATATGCGAAATTTCCATAATTGCGGGTCTAATCCGTCTTTGTCCTTTGTTCCAAATTCTACGCCACCAACTAAAGTTTTCAAGAAATAAATTTAATAAAACACATAGAAAAATGAAAAGTAAAGACCATGCATTTACGTAGCATATATATCTATATCTATATATTACTGTTAATATTAATATTATTATTGTCATTCGTTTCACAAGTACATAAAACTCTCTCCCCAAACTTCTCTACAATCCAACAGAAACCCAGATCACTTACTCTTTCACTATTTCTTTTTTATTCCCATCTCGCCGGAAAATCACTCCGCCATGGGCTCCGACGACCACGACGGCGACGGTCCAAGAAGTTCGTGGTGGCCGCACCACTCGTCGTCATCGTACGATCTGAACAGCAAGCTCATGCTCACCGCAGTCGCCTCCTTGTCCGCTGTCATTTTCCTCGTCCTCGCTCTCCACCTCTACGCACGCTGCGTTTTCCGCAATCGCGATAGCAACCGCAACCGCAATCGCTCTGCGTTCATCCTCCGAGGCTTCGTCGCTCAGCCGCCCAAACGCGGCCTGGACCCCGCCGTCATCGCTTCTCTCCCGACGTTCGTCGTCGGCCACGTGGAGGACCCGGATGTCGCCACGTCGACCGGTGCTGGTAAGGAATGCGCGGTTTGTCTGAGCGATCTCGAGGAACATGACACGGCGAGAATCTTGCCGAACTGCAAGCACGTGTTCCACGTGGACTGCATAGACGCGTGGCTCTCCACGCGCTCCACTTGTCCCATCTGCCGGGCCGAAGCTGAGCCGAGGCCGCGGCTTGAGCCAGAGCCCAGGGAGGGTCCCATCGGCGGGGCCGC
>NW_010960187.1:1085577-1115983 GCF_000463585.1 Tarenaya hassleriana | reverse complement strand
GCGCCGCCGTTGGATTTAACGGCGGAGGCGTCATCGTCGACGTCGTCGGGTGGCGGCAAAATTGGCGGGTCGGGTTCGCGGTTAAATTCGTTTAGGAGGATTTTGACCCGGGATCGGTCCTCAAACAGAATCACTCCTCGTCCAAGCCAAGAAGGTCGTGTAGAAGATCTAGAGCGACAGTGAGTCCAAAATTTTATTCTTAAAATATGTTTTTTAGGGCAAGTAGATGATTACATATATACGGTTATGAATGTGATCCTTCATAATACTCGTTCTCATTTTGAAGGATTTTGAGATGTAGTATTACACTGTGAATATGCGACATAGTAAATACATGGTTGTTTACGTGAACGATGTCAGATTTATAATATGTTTTCATATAATTGTCACAATATATATATATATATATATATATATATATATAAGAATTTGTATCTTCTACCAATGTATTCATAGCGGGACCAATGGCAAATAAGAAGGGGTTCGTTAGGCGTAGATATGAAGGTAGGTTTATTACAAGAAAACAGGTGTAGTTAGGTGAATTCTTAGTTTTCATGGGTGAGATCTCAAGTCAAACAATTTGACCCATCGAATCTTGTTTATCATATAATATTCTCAGCTGTTGACCATAAATAAATATACACAATCGGTTCATCATTCATGTTAAAAAATGCAAAAAACATTGGTTATCATTAGTGTGGGTGTGTATATATATATATATATGATGAGATTCAGCACCACTGTCAACACTCAACAACCAATATATGCGGTTATCTCTGGTATAAGTAGGGATTCGGTTCGGTATTGGTTGAATTCGGATTATTCGATATTCGATTCAGTTTTACTTTATTCGGTATTCTAAAACCGTAACCATTTAAAATTTCTTGGGTATTGATTTTTTTCTTTTTGCAATGGCAACAACCCAAGTGATGAAACCTAGTTCATAACTCTTCCATTTCCTTCCCCTGAACCTTCTTTTGCAAGTCTTTCAAAAAAAAAAAAAGGCATAGATGAACACAACCCTACAATAGAGGAAGATACAGATTTTCATTGAAGCTACCGAAAAACGGTGTACATTTTATCAGTGGGATCCTTGAAAGGTCACTTGGCTTCAAAATGATGCCCTTTCGTCGGTAACGAGCTACAGATGGTGAATTTTCCATGCCATTGCGAACAGATGGCTCGAACCAAGGAAGGGCCAAACCCAAACGCTTGATATCCGACTGGTTCCACTCGAATCTGCAAACCCCCGCTGCCCAGTTCCCGGCATTGAAGCCGTATCCGCAACACTGCCATTGCTCACCATTTTGCTGCACCATCACATTTCATAGCATTAAGTATACTTTGTCCAGAGAGCAGACCAAAAGGAATGACAAGATGTCAGCCCTCATGGAAATCAAACCAAAACGCTGCACGGCTTTGGTGATATGACAAAAGTTCATTCTTTTTCAGTGGTTTCCAGAAATTTTCGAGGCTATGGATATGACCCATCTCACAAATCCTTGCTAAAACCGACCAGGAACATGATTCATAACCAGATGCTCTCAAAAGGAAACTGACAAAAATGAAGGGCCATTGAAGAATCCAGTCCTTAACCATATTAAACGTTCGAACAAGAAGCAGAGACCAATCTTCCCACATCACTCGGAAGCAGTTGCATATTACACAAGTACCGAATCTACTACATATGTCTCGGAGAATTTGAACATCAGTCAAATTTCGCGCACAAAAGAGGCTATAAACTTGCAGAAGAATCGGAGTTCATTATTACCTTGAAGGGAATTTGCACTTTCCACGACCTGTAAACAGACAGGGAAAAATGGATTCAACCCACATGAGCATATACCCAACTTTCAAAAATAACCCGGCCATAAATCGAATTGGATTTCGAGGAACTTCCAAGTGGAATCTGGAACCAGATTTCAGGAGAATCCGCTGAGATCCCACAACCAAATCGATGATTCGAACAAAGATTCGGCCAAAAAAGCAAGCTTACTAGGATTCAGGGAAGTGAGAGCGGCGTTGTTGTCGAAGAAGCAGGCGTCGTCGGCGAGGCCGTGCTTCAGGTAATAGTCATTGAAAGCATACGAAGCCGTTTGTTGGAGATCCATGGGGTCGTAGCAAGGTCCGCCTTGCTGGATCATGCCGCAGTCGGCGCCGCCAGGCCCACATGCCCAGTCGATCGCCGTCTGAAGCGCCGCGTCCTCCGCGTTGTTCTTCGCCACGCACCACAGCTCCGACGGATCCACCGCTCCTCCTCCGCCCTGCGCCGCCGCCACAGTCCCCGCCGCGACGAGGAGAAGGAGATGCACCAGAGAACAGTGACAGAGATGCCGAGCCATTTTTCGGACAGAGAGAGAGAGAGAGCGAAGGAGAGATCGATAACGTTCTAGAGAGAAGGCGAAGCAGCAAGGGGTCAGGGGTTATGTAGTGGCAGTGGAACCAGAAGTGACCGTTAGAGGTATCGGGAAGATGGAAGATCTAAGAGGGAGAGGGGGGGAGAGAGAGAGAGGGGGTGTCTGAACATTCAAATAAAATTGGCAGTTTTTCGTAAATAAGATAAAGATCGCGGTGTAATTGGTAAATTTGAATTTTAGCGGTTAACTCCTCGAGGAACCAATTTTGGGCCTTTTCTTTAAAATCCTTTCAGCCCGTACCACAATCTAACCAAAAAGTGATTTGGGCCGCGAGGCGCAAATGACCGATGACGTGTCAGTTTGGCATTGGTTGGTTGTTTTCCCGAATTGGTTTTTGGGGCATAGAAGGCCGGGAAGGAAGTCAGTCTAACTTCCGGTCAAAAATAGGCATGGCGTCTCCGTCAGATCCCAGTAGTTGTCGAGATCAAGATGCGGAACGTCTTTCCCTTAACCCTATCTTGACCCAGCAGTCGGGCGTGGAAGCAGGATGTCCTGTTGAGGCAGATGCTCATTACGATCCCGGTAAAACCCTAATTCTGGAATCGGCGGTGGACGATCCCGGTAACCCCTCGGATCCCGAAGAATCCGACGCCCGGGATCAGCAACAGGAACCATCGATTGAAGAAGGTAGGAACGAGGAAGACGACATGGAAGCTACGGCGGCGGCGGACTCGCAAGTCGTAAGCTCCTCCTCCGTTGCCCGCCGCGGCGGTGGGGCGAAGCGGAAGAAGGGCAATCTTAAGAAGAAACGCACTCTGGGGAAGTCTCAGAAGAAGCTCGAGGTACTTATCGAGTCCTTAAGTCCCGTTCCTTTCGTGCCGGTCAAAACCCTAGATTTTGCTCGTCATGAGAAGCTCTTGAAGGTGCTGGGTTTGTGGGATTTTGTGCATTTGGAGTTTGACCAGACTATCCGTCGTGATCTCGTGGCGCAGCTTATCGCGTTTTATAGCCAAGAGGGTAGGTGTAGCTATGTAAATGATGCTAGGATTAATGTTAACCGTGCTGATTTGGCTCGCGCGTTGAAGTTGCCCAGTAAGAAAAAAGACTGGGTTGTTAATCCAGATGAGGCAAAAGACATACTGGAATCTGATGAATCGATCAAGTTTATTGAAGATTTGGTTTCTACTTGGATTCTACTTCAAGGGGATGATACGTGGATGATGCCAAAAGAGTTGGTGGACTGGGACAAGTGTATCAAGGAGAAGCAATTGGATAAGGTGGACTTTGCCGGGATGTTCTGGTTGATGGTTGAGAAGGAGCTGAAGGCTGACCCGCCTTTGGGTGATTGTTACTATGCATCGCATATGCAGCTGGTAATAAAATCCCAGAAAGAAGATTTACTGAAGGAACAGCCGGTGGAGGAGCCTGATCATGTGAAGCAGGTTGATTTGGAGGTGAAGGAGGAGGACGATAGTGTTGCAGACTCTAAAATGGATGATGGAGGTGGCGATTTGAAGGAAGATAAGTTCTTGGAGGAACATACAATTGAACTGAATCTCGGGCAAGAGACTGTGTCTGAAATGATTGCTGAGGAGGAGCCTCATCCTGGTGAGGAACAACCTATGGATTTTGAGGAAACCAAGAAAGAAGAGGATGATGGATGGCTTTGGAATGCAAACAGCAATGTGGGTCCGCATTTTATTCGTCCATGTGATGTTGGCGGTGCTACGGAACAAGATGAAGAGAATAAAACGGAAGGATACAGAGACGGGGGAGAAGACGAAATTATCGAAGATGCAGTGGAGGAGGAGGAGGATGAAGATAGAGAAAAACATGAAGGGTTTCCTCTATTCCCCAACGGTGATACTCCGCATGGAGTTGCACAGGAAAATCTTATGCTGGGAGATGCATCTCCTTTAGGTTATAGCTCGGGGTTGCAAATCCATGGCAATGCAACTGGTGGTTTCCTTGGATCTAAAATTGATATGCACATGGTTCCAGGTAGTTCTTCCCATTTTGGGAATGGCAACAAGAGGGATATCGATCACGAGAATGATATTTCTTACCATTCTCATAACCCTGGCACCAAGAGGTTGAGAACTGATGAACACTCCTGGGATGACAAGCCAATGGATGTTCATATGTGCCTAGACCAGATGGAGCACTGGCTTAATAAAACTAGGTTGGTGTATGCAGAAAAAGAACGGATTTTAACAGAATCTAGTATGCACCATGAGTTTCTGATGACTGAACTGCAGAGGAGGGAGACAATGATTCATCAATTGCATGAAGCGCAACAGAGAAAGGATTTAGAAATCTATAAGCTCGAGAATGAACTTCGGATGATGGGTAGTGTTTTGGAAGGTTACAGAAAGGCTTTGAAAGAAACACAGAAGGCATCTAGAGAGCACATGATACGCTGCCCTTTGCGTGATGAACCGATATACAAGGATGTGAAAGGGTCAGGAGGTTTAGTCCTGACCGCTGCTGAAATCGAAAGGCAGCGATTGAAGCAAGAAGAAGAAGACAGGATTAGACGGAATTCAATAGAGAGACAGATAAACGAGTTTGCAAATGGCTGGTGTGAAAAATTTGAAGGACATGACAAGGAAGTCCAGTTGCTAGGAGATAAGCTGACCGAGCTAGAAAATAATGTGAAGCTCGTTAAAGAATCTTTTTCAAAGCGCGAGATTTCGGACAAACCTGAATGTGATGCAACAGCTGAAGCTTGATAAGCTCAGAAGGTACATATACATACTCTTCTACTCGAAATTTAGTTAGCACTTGGACCTTTTTTTGTTCCTTATCTAGTTAGGTGGGCTTCAATTGCAAACAACAGTATCTAACTTCAGATTAGAATATCCTTCTTTATGGATTGAAATTTTTTCTTGCCCCGTATTCAGTTGCTTGGATGAAGGCTAACATCTTTTGGCGGTTCGAGCAATTTCATCTTATGAGAAATTCTCTTAACCAGCAGGCCATGGTTAGAGGATCATCATACTGCTCTTAAAAAAGGGTATATTAGATTGATAAAGGAAGAAACCGATCCAAAGTCCGGCAAAAATGTACTGTCAATAGTGGTTTTAGCCACTTCAAGAATCGGAATCAGATGGATCTTGAGTTAGGATTTTGTCTTGCCCTTTTAAGACAGGGTAGTAACTGATGAAATCCAAACAGTGTTTAAACTGAGTAGTTGAACCTTCATGATCTTCTTCAAATTCTTTTTGTATAATTGATGTAGTTTTTGCTTTTGTTTTTAGGGTTTTGGAAGGTGTGCTTTTAGATGCAGATTGGTTGTACGGAACAGAAGCTGTTCTTGAAGTTGATCAGCAGAAAACATTTGGAAAACCCCATTTGTGTAATATGGGATGATATTTGTGGGTTTAGGGTTTGGAAGTTGAAGGCTTTGTTAGATTTTTTGTACATCTTCCTGTCTCTGTAAAAAAAAATGTTGGGATCTATTTAATTACAGCACGTTTTTGTCTACCCTTTAGTCTTAATCTTGTGAAATTGCGATTTCTGTTTTGGTAAGAATTCAGAACAAAATTATTTTCTGTAAAACTGGATAGAAGTGGCAGTGACCCCAAAATGGTATAAAAACCTTAGTATATGTGTGTATTATATCACGCGTGCTTTGAGATTTCAAAAATATAAAAAACGAAAAATAAAATAAGATGAAATTTAAAAAAAAAAAAGTTTAGAGAGAGAATCATTGAGTTGTGTTGTAATCTAGAGAGAGAGAGCGCTTTAACAACAAAAGCCAATCATGTAGCGAGTCCGAAGTGATCCAACACATCACGTGAATGTACTTTCTACTTTTCTTCTCCCCCCACGCCCCCTTTACTTTCTACTTTTCCTCTTTTCACCCCCACCTTTTCCTGATTTGACAAAATTTCCCAATACCCAAGCAGAAATTGAAAATAATAACACTAATATATTTCTATTTCGGGTTTTTCCTTTAAATTCCGAACAATACGGATTGCAAGATGTTAGAAATTACTTTTTATTTGCCTAAATTTATTTCTCAAAATGTGGTTAATAATTTATACATCAATATCTCTTAATTAAATATGGAATAAAAGGAGACGAATAATCTAATATTAATTAGTACAAAATAACGCTTAATTAGACACCTACAAAAAAAGGGGGAATAAACCGAAAAAGAAATCAGCTAAGTTCTTTACACAAACAAACAATCGACGCCCTTCACTCATCACCAAAAAATACATAAAAAAATTGAAATTTAAAATAAATTGATATACATTTCATCACAGCTTGAAAAATGTGATAAATTTTTATTAAAAAATATTCTTGAATTCTTGAGATAAAGAGATTTTATCATTAAAGAGAGAGAGCGATTAGATAGTGATCGGATGGAGTTAATTTAAGGCATTGAGAAGTTGCTCTGTCTCGCCGGAGGGCTTGACGTCGGCGGCGGCCGGAGACTGACATGCATTCTCCATCTTCTTTGTCTTTTGCTGATGATACACTGTTCTCAGTCTCTCTATCTCTCTCTTCAGTGCTTCTTGATGTGCTGCCATTTGTTTTTCAATGCAAACTATTATTATCACCAACAAATTAAGTTACTAAACTATATATGTATATATACACACACACACACACATTTATGTGGGAAAATGCATTTAAAAAAGTTATAATGAAGTTATCAGATTCATACGGCAGTGATAATTAAATACTCATCTACATATAGAGACATGCATATGATAGGTAATATATATATTGATTGAGTATACCTAATAATGTCTCCGACCATCTAACTTTGAGAATCTAATAAAAAAGTATTCTAATTATAGAAATTCAATAGTTTTCACCTTTTATATTCTCTATGCATAATTTTTTTACACGCTAACTGCACATCGATCATTTGATTGAAAAAATTATGCAAATGACCAATTCTAAAAATCGAAAAAATTACCGTCTTTGAAAATCTTATCTTGGGCCAAAGCTGCGATTCTTTGCTTGAGAGCACTGTTGTCGACGTTCAGAAGCAATCGCTGGTGATCCAAGAACGCAACTCTTGGCGATAACTCCGACACTTCCGCCTTAATCACATGCACAAATTCAATTATGTACATACTTATATATATGTGTATATATATATATACCTACAACTGAATAGATATATGCTATGAGTGTATGTATATGTGCATATACAAATGTACCTGCAACGAGGTAACGCTGCGTTCGAGCTCCGATATATATTGCAGTTTCCTCACCCGTGATCTTTGGGCGGATTGCCGGTTAGCCAAAATCCTGATGAAAAATTCAGGAAACAAATGAAGTTCGTCGTTAATTACATGCGTTCGTTGATTATTTATAAAAAGCATTTTTTTTATGCGGCCCTTATTATTGTGCTTTTAATGGCTACGGCCTACGATGGTAGTCGAAAATATTATCCAATGCGTACGTACGTATTTGCATGCATGACCCTTTTGGGTTTGCGAAATATAGTCGTAACTGTTGTATGTCAGTTAATAATTAACCATAACTATTGATAATAATTACCTCTTGACCCTCTTGGGATCGAAAATCCGATTGCCGGAGTTTAAGGTGGAGTCGGAATTCAAAGGTGGAACCTCCTGTGGCTCCGTCTTGCATTGGCTCTGCACTTCCTCCGCTTCGCCCCCGCTGCCGCCGATGTGATGGGTCATGTCCTTGCGGTGATAATCGGACGGTGGCTCTTTGGTCTCGTCGTTGACGCTGTTATGATCGGACGGTGAGGAGGTATTGGAGGACGAGCCGACATTGTTGTTGTCGTTGTCGGGAGGGTCGTCGGAAAACATGGAGATGAACTGGTCATCGTCGAACCGGTCGAAGGAGGGGTGGTGGTTGTGGTGGCCGGAGACGGAGACGGGGGCTTCGAGGAAGGCGATGGAGTCGCTGATGGAGCGGCGGTGGGAGCCGCGGCGAGCGGCGGAGAAGTCGAGGAAATCGTCGACCCACGACGGGTTTTGACCGGCGGCGGCGAGGGAGGGGAGCTTTTGGGAGGAGAAGTCAGGCCAATGATGAGGAGACATGTTTGGGATTTTGGGAGGGAGTTGTGCCATTAAGACAAGGCAACACCCCCAAAGTATAATTTTTTTTTTCCACGTAATGACACACCACGATCGATCGAGGACCAAAACAAAACAAAAACAAAAAATCTTAATTACAAGAGGAAAAAACCACAAACCCAGTTGATAAAACCGAAAACCCAGATGGAAGATGTAATCAAGAATCAAAATCTGGAGTGGAATTATGATCAAGAAATGGAATCGAATCTAAAAATGTCGTAAAACACACAGAGAGGGAGAGAGAGAGAAAGGGAAGGGATCAAAAGGAAAGAGGGCAAGCAAAATGGCTATGTTTTAACAAACAGTAGAGATATAAATGGATGGATGAAGGAGAAGGGGAGAGATGGAGAGGAGGAGAAAGGCTGCATGATATATATGATGATATGAATGACATCCACACCACACCACAGGAACTAATATACATACATACATACATACATACATACATACATACATACATACATACATACATACATACATACATACATACATACATACATACATACATACATACATACATACATACATACATACATACATACATACATACATACATACATACATACATACATACATACATACATACATACATACATACATACATACATACATACATACATATATATGTTGCCTGAAAAGATCTCTCTCTCTCTCTCTCTCTCTCTCTCTCTCTCTCTCTCTCTCTCTCTCTCTCTCTCTCTGGGTCACATGGGAAGGGGAAGAGATATGGGACAGCTAAGAAACAGCTGTTTGGGGAGAGAGATCTCAACGGTATTACTGGAAAGTCGCCCCTCTCAGTATTTTGTATTAACATTCAATACAGAGAGAGAGAGAGAGAGAGGGAGAGAGAGAGAATGAGGGAGCACGTGCCACTTGGCCAATCACCATTCCATGTTCTTCCTTTCAATTATCGTCTTACTCTTTAAATGATATCCATCGATAGGTAATATATATACGCATGATGCGTAATTCCAATCGCTACGAAATTCTAAGATGACATAAATGTATCGTGTATGAATTTGAGCCCGGAAATCAACATGGCCATATATCTAATCAAGAAGAAGATTTTCCAATGACATGCAATTTTCCTAAACAATGCGGAATACTGTAGCGAGATAACTCAAAATTCAGGTGTCACAATACAAATCCATACCTTGACAAAGCTCAAGTGTATATTGATACGTTTGAATTCGCATACTATGCAGCATATATATAGCAACCTAAAAAAAATCGAGAACGTCTTTTAACATGCGTCTAACGTAAACAGAAGAGATGCTGACAAATTAATGGTCCATGGATAATCATATGTGTGCATAAATGTGATCAGAAATGAGAAATTCCCATTGGATCTCAATGCTATTTATGGGCAAAATATATATATATATGCAAAGGAAGAATAAATGAACTAGTGGGAAGCTGCTAAGAGAGAGAGAGAGAGAGAGAGAGAGAGAGAGAGAGAGAAATGAGTTGTGAAAGGCAAATGAAAAGGAAGAAGAAAGAATCATCATGCATTCATGTTCATGTGTGATGCCATGTGATTTGGTTTTTGTTATTGTTTATAAGTAGATCCCTACCTCTCTCTCTCTCTCTCTATCTCCTTTGCTTTGTCTACAGACCACGGCCACATGTAGGACATGTACCCTTTCTCATCTTCATCTCTTTCCTTCCACTAATACCTTCATTCATAGGGTTATATATTACCCTATTTTATGGCCCATTCATTCCATAATTAATTCAACCCACTAATACCATACCACAAGTTATCATCACATCTACATATATATATAGACATGTCAAAGATATGTGTAGTCATATGATCTAGGGTTTCTACAAAACCCTAGCGGCAGAAAAGCGTTTCGCTCAGCAATTCCACACCCCGTCAGATTTCTTGGTGGAATAAATATTCCACCATTTTTTTTTGTTAATAACTCGAATTTCACTGAACTTTCAACTCAATTACATCCATCTTCCAAAGCTCGAAGATAACCTTTAACCACTGCGTGGGATAAGTGACACCCAACCACAGTGTGTCACCATTCTTATCATGCAGCTTTCGTAATGAAACCATGCAATGAAAACCCTAACGTTAATCTTTGCCTAAATTGAAATAACCAATTCAATTAAAAGGACGATCGACAAATCACTCAAAACACGTACGAGGAGAATAGATAGACGGCGTAATTAGTTTCAGGGCAACTTCTCCGATTGGAAATCGCTAATAATTATTATATATATATATATATATATATATGTGAAATGTGGATTAAATTAAAATTAGAATCGAAACGAGAAATTAATTAAAAATAGTTATAATATATGAGAGTAATGAATGGTATGTCCCACCTTCCTTGTCAAGAAAGTGCATGCCAATCAATACATGTTCTTGCAAGTATGCTTGCCATGTGAGTCTCTTCTCTTTCCTCGATCAAACAATATATATACACACACACACACAATGTGTATATATATCGAACCAAATGATATATATTAGTATTTAGACCAAATACGGTCGTATGATGTTTTAAACCAAATTAATCGATACACTAATTCAAGCAAGTGGCAACTATTAAATATGGAATTCTTATATGAAAAAAAATAATGATTTTCCACGTCAGAATTGTATAAAGCAAAACATACGGCATCTTCCGTATCGATTTCGTACATGTTTCACTGCAATGTACCTTCACATTACACAACACAACAGCTCGCTTGATCCAAGTTCAGACTATTATTTTTTGTTATAAAATTAAAATTTTAACGATAACAAATTTCGATTTTATTTGAAGGGAACAAATAATCATAATCACCCTGGTTTGGTTGGATACATATACATGACAAAAAAATATGAATCATTTAACTATATTTGATTGCAACTATTATTAAATTATGATTGTGGATGGATCGACATCAATACATACTTATTTTAACGATTTGAAAAAAAAATGTTTCTCAATCAACAAATTCTTATAACCAAATTGGTAAGAATGCGTGTAATGAAAAAAATGTATAGATCTATTACTAATTGTGATAGTTTTTTTTTATATTATAAATAGCTGAAAATCCAATTTGTTTATTTTTTATTTTATTAATTTTGCCGTTATGCTTTCACGGGAGATATTAAATATGAAAGTAGTTTTCATATCGTAAATGTTACTATTTATGGCTGGAAAAGCTTTTCTCAGAGAAAAGAAAGATTCCAAATTTATAAACAAAGTTTAGAAATTTGTAAACAAGTTTTAATATAAATTACCTCTACCCAAAAAAAAAGTTTCCGAATTTATAGACGAAGACAAGAACAAAGACGGCACGCAGTAGAGCAGCAGAATCCCATTTCTAGACATGTTTGCCGTTTTCTTTTTTTGGGTTCCGGAAAAGTCTAACGATTCGTTGACTCCGCGTTAACTTTCGACAGAACTGAAACGACGACGTATTAGATCGAACTGTTCATTTGGTACTGAACCAGAGAGTTTCGTCGGAAACAAATTTTGTCATCCCCGACAGGACAAGCGGGTTCTCTGTCCAATCGGCGTTAGGAATCTTCTGGGAAGGTAATGTATGATTCGACTGTTTGTTTGTGGAAATCGAGCGAAAATGGCACGCAATGTGTTCGATGAAATGCCTGTCAGAGGGTTTTCGTATCTGGATTGTCTTGATTCTGATAATTCCAACGTGCCTTCTTTCATGTCATTAACCCGATCAATGACCAGTTACTTTCCTGGTTTCTGGTTTGGGGGTTTGTTTGTTTCCTCAAGTTCCGATTTTTCTCTGTGTCAAAGCAGAGTCTGCTCTGTCAGTCACAACAAACATTGGTTATATTTGTTGGATTGAATCAGTTTGGAAATTCCTTAGTTCGTACGTTATTTTTGGTGTTTGCTGGTATGGACCATGTGATTCAAGCTTAGTTATGGTGGAGGATCATTCTTTGATGGTTGTTCCTTACTGTTTTGGGGTGACGATTCTCTTGTATCCTCTGCTTGG
The DNA here is from genome assembly GCF_000463585.1 of Tarenaya hassleriana. Taxonomy (NCBI): domain Eukaryota; kingdom Viridiplantae; phylum Streptophyta; class Magnoliopsida; order Brassicales; family Cleomaceae; genus Tarenaya; species Tarenaya hassleriana. The sequence continues at coordinate 1,103,574 of NW_010960187.1, read as the reverse complement.
TGATGAAGGAAGATAGTTTGTTTTCCACATTGGTAAACAAGCATGAGAGAGCCAGATGCCATGCCCATATATTCTCTTCTCCACAGAAAAGAATGAAAATATCCTGTTAATTCGATAATGTTTTGCAGCATCAGATGGCGTGGCTTGTGGTTGTTCTTTCGTTGGTTGTTATCTGGATAGCTTCTCTTTGCAAGGTTTTCTATGGATCAACGTCTTTTTCCAGGGGCGCAATCTCGGATGATGGCAAGTATATGGAAACAGTTTTTCACTGATCAATTTTTAGTTCTTTAGTGCTTATCTTTGCGTTCATCATAAAGGGTTCAGTTGATTTCAGGCAAGCCCCCTCAGAAGAAAAATGTACTACTCGTTATTGCACATCCCGATGACGAGTCAATGTAAGCTTTAAGAATCTTTGGAATGATTTATCTCGGACTAGTTTCTGTTTTATTTACTTAAGTTAATTTTAGGTATATGAAATTGTTGACACATCAATTATTTTTTGTTGAAATCTTCTCCAAAATATTGCAGGTTCTTTTCTCCAACGATAAACTATTTGACTGACAGAGCATATAATCTTCACATATTATGCTTGTCCACGGGTAATATATTGATCATAATATTAGTTTAGTTTTGGGTTCTGTTTTGAGTTGAAAATCAGTAAAAGGATACTCAAGTTTCTCTGAAAACTTTATAGAAAACAAGCCATCTTGTCACACACAATTTTACGTATCGATTCATAAAGCTACTCTGTCAAGGTAGTGTGTGTGTGTGTGTGTATATAAATTCATGGCATCCTCAGATGTTGCCAGTTTATTTGAGCAAAAATAAGTAGGATGGGTGCACAACTGAGGATGGATGTTTCAATGTCTTTCAAATTTTCATTTTCTTTTGTTTGTTTTTTTGGGTTTCAGGCAATGCTGATGGTATGGGAAACATTAGGATAGATGAGCTATATCGAGCATGTGCAATGCTCAAGGTGATCCAATTTGACTAAGGATATCTATATCATCAACTCTGTACCCACATTTAGTAAAACCCTGTAGTTTAGTATCTAGTGGCTTTCCTTTGATTTGGTCTTCATAAGATATTTTAGCTGTCTTACAACTAAAGAGTGGAGCTTTGATATTGTAAACCTGTAAAATTTCTGATGCAGGTTCCACTTAAGCAAATAAAGGTCCTTGACTATCCAAATTTGCAGGTTTAATCCATCTCCACCGACGCGTGTGTGTGTCCACGCCCATTCAATCAAAATCTTATTGCACACAATACTGAGAATGTATTCTCTTTCAGGATGGTTTTGGGCAGGTCTGGAGTTGTGATCTTTTGGCAAAAATCCTTGAAGATGAAGTCACTGATCATGATATTGACATGGTATGGGCATGTGTTCGCTACATATTATGCGGCTAAGCATAGCCGTTCTAAAGATATAAGCTTCTTAATGTGTTGGTTTCAGCTTATAACATTTGATGCTTACGGTGTCTCGGGTCACTGCAACCATCGTGACGTGCATCATGGGGTATTGTACGTGAGATTTCTTTTAGCCCTCGAGTCTCTTTTTACGATCTGTCTTCCTTTGTGTTGACAGAGGTGGTCCTGAAACTTCGAATCCTTGCTCATTAATATGTTGTATTGGCAGAAAACTCTTGCAGAATAATACTTCAGGAAGAAATATCGAGGCTTGGGAACTTGTAAGTCTCCTTTTGTAGCAACTCAGACTGTATGACCCTTATCTATTGCTCTAATACCCTTCATGAAGAAATATTGTCAGAACTGGATTGATCATATGATTCCGTCTAAAGTAGCAGTAAGGTTTTCTTGTTTTTACTCAGGTGAGCATTAATATCCTCCGCAAATACAGTGGACCTATCGAAATTTGGCTATCGATTTTGTGTGGAAAGAGAACCCTAAGCAAAGTAATCATCAATGAACATCCTTGGAAGAGCTTCAATGCCATGGCACAACACTCGAGCCAATGGGTCTGGTATCATCCATCCTCTTATACATCTGTTCTAAATCTCGGACTCTATTCTTATTATCGATCAGTTAATTTGGAATGTGAAGCACACAAGAAAACTTTCTCCGTAGTTAACAATAAGGGTATGATGGGGTCATCTAAGAAGAAGCTGCTTCTGATTGTGACAGGTTCCGGAAGCTTTTTGTTTCGTTTTCAAGCTATACATACGTGAATACGCTTAAAATGATCGACCATTGATTGAAACGCTTATGAAACAATCTGGAGCCTCATCTCAAGCAGTCCGCATTCATCGCGGCCATTTTGAAGGCCGGGAAGCAACTGCAGAGCCAGAAGAGAGCAGTTCAGGGCAGGACATGATGAAACATATTAACAATGTTTTTTACAGTTTGTGTTTTGGCTTTACTGTCTCGAGACGTGAAGCCCCTCACTCTGTCAATGAAACATAGCTTGAGATCCGCATTCAGCTCTTTCTAGTGTAATTTTTGGGGTACAAATGTTATTAGTAAGAGACAATTAAGTTTCCTGAAACAAGGTTTGAGCAAAAACCCTTTTGAAACATTGTGACAGACATCAAGGAAAACCATGCAAATCTCTTGTAGAAAGAAACCATCTCATGGCAACAACATGAAATTTTTGCCCAGCTTAATTTGAGAGAGAGAGAGAGAGAGTGAGGGAGAGAGAGACTCCCTATTCACACTGCCGGACATCTACAATCCCATCTGCAGGCTGCCATGAGACACAAATCCAGCATTTATCTGTACATACAACCTTTAGAAGAACCACCTTTTGATGAAACTGTCAAAATGATGTAATACTGACACTACTCACTCAACTATTTGAAGATCTATAGCCTTAACTGTTAGGGAGTGTCGTTAGACGGAGCAGCAGTTATGGTGTTGTCGTCTTCTTTAGCTGGACTGTCCATAGCCAAGTGAACTCCTTTGGAAGCCGCCTTATTCCGACCCTTGGATGGAGGCGAGGTCTTGTCTGAAATGACTTCGGCAGTTAGCTGTCCCATCTTCTTCTGCAGATCGGCCAGAGAGTCTTTCGTAACTTTTGCCTTTGGGCTCTTCTTCGTGTTGGTTAACTTGAGTTCTAGCCTGTATAGAGCGCAGAGATCACATTCATCGATCTGGTATTCGAAGAGGTGCCACTCGAAGGAGCCAGGAGGCTGTGGGTCCATATAGTACGATCTCTTTTGTCCGCCTTGTTCCTTCATCAGTTGTTTCCTCGATTCATGCCAACCTCGTCCGCTATAATCCGGCAGTGATCTCTGCTTTCTGTTCCCACTTTCAAATGCTTTTCTTGGTTTGTCGAAGAAGAGCCATTCCCTAATTGTTTCACCCTCGACCATCACCAGGTCAAACAGCTCTGCAGTATCAAGAAATTCAATCAATTGTGGGGAAAAATTGAATTTGACGATATAGATCAATGTGCAGATTACAAATTCATTTTTTTTCATGCAAGAAGGGTGAAAGGAGATATGAATGTACAATTCTTGCTCTAATGGCAGATGCTCACCTGTTGCATTCCATGGGCATTTTGTGTTCACAGCTCCTTCACACTCAGGGATCCCGACATTCTTACCCTGAGTCTTTGCACGAAGAGCATCGATCAATAGATTATCCTTCAAACTAATGCCCCCTGGTCTTAGAACAGGTTTTGTACCGGGCGAATCCTCACTCAGAGCAAGAGTAGCATGATAGCTGCTGCAATAAACTTGGTACCAATCAAATCCTTGCGCAGGTCTTGTACAATCCCAAAGAGCACATTTTGGGCCCAGGAAAGCAGAAGGAGGTATGCAGGTATTTGATGGAATATCGAGATCAACATAATTTTCACACTCTTCAGTAGCATCGAGCTTGACAGGAAGGTTGCCATCGAGCTGTTGACGCATTTCTAGGAGATGGTAATCTAACTGAGAAGTTATATCAAGGTTGCCAATTGCTGGGTCATGGAGGGTAGATGTGGTGTTACTGCTTTGATCAAACCCTTGAAATGCATAATGCTGTTGATAGCCATGCGTATTGATGTTATTAGTAGGTTCCTGAAAAGGAAAAAGGTACAATTGTTGGTAATATGATAAGCTCGAAATCAAGATCGATAAGAACGCACAGATGAAAATTTCATAGATGAATGCAAATATAAAATCAATCATCGATGGTGTTACAGCCTTCTCAAAACTGCACAAGGCGTGACCTGGAAACTTCCTTGCCCTCCCACGACCCAAAACCAAAAAGACCATTATGACAAAACAGGTTTACTTTAACAAGGGTGCCTGTTAGGAAGGGAGACAACCACTGGGCGAGAAGTAAGACACAGAAACCTGGAGAAATGCCCAAAAGGCATAGCAGCTTAATAAGAACTACCTATCTGACCTAGAAACTGACTCTCCTCATGAGAATCTATGATCCTTCATAGAATCAAGCTGGATAGTAAATATTCTCACCTCCTGAGAACTGGAGAAAGTAATGTTAAAAGGGCTTTGACAGAAAGGCTCGGGTTTCAGTTCTGCGGGTTCAGCATGGGACGAGCCTTGAGCAAAACTCTCAGGCTCCAGTGCAGTGGGTTCCTTTAATGCACTAGTCGCGTCGTCCTCCTCATCATGTAATTGCAATAAACGGGCTATCTCATCAGAGAACAATCCGATACTTCCACCCTGCACACAAGAAAGAATCAAAACCAAACCCCGAAACGGGATTTTGTTAAAAACATCAAAGGATCCAACTGAGAAGTAGCCAAAAAGTTCTTACACATACAACAAAGCAATCAAGCTAAGATTCAGACATTCAAAGATGAAACCTTTGACATTAATGAGAACACAGTTTGTGGAGCACGAACCAGAAGAGACGAAGCGGGAGAAGGCGCGTTGAGTTCAGCTTGCCATTCGCGGAGGCTCTGATAGACTTGCTCCTCCAGAACTACAAGATCACCGAACCGTCCCTCCTTCCTGGCAGCCTGAAGATTGCAGAACCTTTCCTGAAGATCGTTTAGCCGATTCTTCGCGTTATCCACCAAAACCCGATGCGAAGAAGATGTGCATTGGTTCTTCGGATGGTCCGACATCTTGCTCCAACCACAGCCCCTCCCCTACTCTCGATTCAGGACTGAAGCCGTAATCAAACACAGAAAACAGTAAACCTCACAGAATGAAAGAACCAATTCCAAACAAGTACAATCGAGGAATCCGTCCTAGAATCCCTAAATCGAACGCTCAAAAGAGAAGGGTATAAAAATCACCTCGATCAAGCAAAGATTGTGTGGCAGATTACCCAATCAAGCCTCCGATGCTCTCTCTCATGGAAGAATTTCCCGCTACATTTGAGTAAGAGAAGATCCCGAATTGGGAGAGAGAAAGAATCTTCGGTTTTGTCTGTCAGTTTTGTTTCCCTTCGGCGTCGGTCGTAGCAAGAAAATGATGACATTCAATCTAACATTTGTGATTTCAAAGTTCAGCAACGGAACAAGCACCAGTGGTCTAGTGGTAGAATAGTACCCTGCCACGGTACAGACCCGGGTTCGATTCCCGGCTGGTGCATAATTTTATTTTTGGACCTTGCTGCATATGTGTAACGACACAACCAACGGCCCACTATTGTTTTTATTCCTCGTAAATGTTTGGACAATATACAGATATATCTCCGAAAAACTCGAAACGGGTCTTATGTTCTTTTCCATTCGTATGAACACCACTGTATTATCATCCCCCACGACTATATCTATCTAACACTGAAAGCATAATAGCCATTACAAAACGGATATATATGATATGTATATATCTTGTAAGAGCCGTGAACCGAGTGAACAACTATCATTCAGCTTCAAAAGCACGATGAAGATCAAGAGCCCTTTTTACGCTGCGGATTAACGGGTAAGATAGTATACGACTAGGAATAGAGCCACGAACGACGCCACGAGTGTCAACATTCGTCTGCTTGATTTTGTCTCAAACACCTGCGTCATTGTTATCTTAATCAGAGACGCCATGGAATTCAGATGGCTAACATTCGGGAACAGAGCTAGAGACGAGATAAGTGTGTTCAACACGAGTTATCTCTACTCGGGTTTTTACCGTTTTGAATCGGTCCATGGTTCCTGAGAGGATTCCCCTTGACGAATCCATATCATTTCCCTATGTAGAACCCATGTAAGATATTCAGTAACAGTTGAGCTGATGACAAAAGAGAAGTAATAGAAGAGGAAGGAGAATATGTTCTTGGTAGTTGGTACCATTCTGTCAAGCATGCGGTTGTGGGTCTCCACCTCTTCATTTATATCACCAGATAACTGTTTATGAAAAAAAAAACAAGTAAATCAGGGTAAAATGCTGAACCCAGAATGTGAGAGGAATGCTTACCCGTTTCAGAAGATTGACTCGGTCTTGCAATCCATCCAAGGCTCGTTCATTATCGTGTTCATCGATTTCGTGGGAGTACGATGGTGCAGCCCTGATCCCACCCTCTTCGATTCCATCGAAGACGGAACTTCTTGTCCCACGATGGTCCCTACACTTCAGTTAACATGTTCAAAAAGGACAGCAGAACTAGATCTATGGAGCGCTTGTTCATGGTGTCTACAAATCCAAACTCCATGAGTAGTCACTAATAAGAAATCAAATCAGCTGATATGTAGTGAATTTTTCTTATTTTACTTAACCCATCCCAAATGAATTAAGATCCAGAGACGCCCACTACAAACCACGAGAGTGATTTTCTGGTTCAGTTCATTGCCAAATCCATTGAAATATGTAGCCAAAACTGAACTTGATATCGAAACTTCGAAGCGAAATTCCTAATTGAAATGCGGTTCGGCTATACAAGTACTGGAAGACGATCCTACTCTATCCACCTATAAAATTCACAGCATCTTCAGAGATTCTAGGCTAAGAACGACGAACCCTAATCCTCTAAACATATACAATCTACGCACGAAATTATACAACAAATTCGATCGATCATTGATTCCCAAAACGAAACGATGCGTTAATGTGGGATTCCATCGAGATTCGATAGAGCTAACCTTCTAGGATTCATGGATCAATCGAACGAAGACGTAGAAATCTCTGGCTCTCCCGAATTTCACCTGGATCTGCGGTTCCCAGCACGCAAACGGCGCAAGAACGCGAGGATGAGATGGAGAACTAAGAAGCTTCCGGAATTTGAAAATTCTTCCAAAGCGGAGAAGGAAATGTCACCTTTACAAGCGCAGATCAACAACTCGACGAAAACGCCCTCTCCCGTAAATCAATATCTCCATTTTTTGGAATTTAAAAACTTCCGGGGCCTAATTGAAATATTAAACTTTTAACGGGGCCAAACCGTAAGTCATTAAGAGATCAAGAAAATTACGAACGGGGTAACAAATTTTCTATATTCTGGTATTGTTCTCGATTTTACGGATTTTTTTGAGACGTTGTTCAATTTCGATTCCGCGAGATTTGAATGTCCATGCGTCGGATACCTGTTAAAGTATCCGCGAAAAATATGTCTAAGTTATATTACTTAGACTGATTCCACGCATTATATAAAAATACTCTTACTTTGCTATTTTTATTTCAAAACATACATTTCTCCAACTATAGTCATGTGATCTATGTGATCCAAAATATAGTGTGTTCACATTTTGATTTTATTGATTATAACGTTAAATTTATAGTGATCTCACTAATTCATTATATTCATACTTTGTATATTTTACTAATTATTTGATTAAAACATCATAAATTTAACATTATGAGCAATGAAATCAATATGTGACCACACTATATTTTAAGTCACATAGATCACAGGTAGAGAAATGTATGTGTTGAAGTAAGAATAATAGAGTAAGGATATTTTTGATAATGTCCCGATTTACGAGTAACTTAGTAATATTAAACAAAAATAAATCTAGATATTATTATAAATATATTAAAATAGTAGGATATAAATATAATTTTACTTCGGTTGATAATCCGTTGTAATATAAAAGAATTCAGAATGAGAATGAGATTTTGGATTCTTATCGCATTCATCTTCTATTTCCTTGATGAGATTATCTCTGAATATTCGTAAGATCAGATTTTTAAATTCAAATATGGATTCTAGATTTTTAATTAAACTTGTCACACCCGTCTTTGGTTTTGTTAGTGATTGTTATCTATATCTCGGGTAGTCATAAAATCGGATATCCAAAAATACACGTATCTTGATTACTCGTGCTCCCCCGGCAAAAACATTAGTGGTCGGGTCCAACCTCGTCATGTCCGCACCAACACGTACCACGGATCTCGAGAGATTGGGGATTCAACTCTTCACCTGGTCACCAATCGTCTAATAGTTACGGTTGATTTATCTTTCATATGTGTATCACGGGTTCGTACATGTGGACGAGAGTTTATCTAGTCAATGTGTCCAAAAGATAGTAGTTGAGATTCTCCACTGTATAAATAAAAAAAAAACTAATTGATAGTATGAGTTGTTGCAAAAAATAAAAAAAGAGGCTAGTTGTTGGGTTCGTAGTACGTACGATATATATACACGTGTGTGAAGAGCTAGTTTTATATGTTCATCGCCGTCTTCGACTCTTATTGTTCCATCTTCTTTACATATATATATATATATAACCACATATACATAACATGTAAGAATATTTTTGCATGGATGCCATGTTGCTGCGTGTGAGATGTCTAGTTGGTGTGGTGCGTGAATTAAGTAACAAAGAGCCATTCTTCAGTGTCAAAAAACGAGTGATATATACTGCCATTATTGCAATATCTTACAAGATTGGTTCTATTTAACAAGACCACCATGACATCTTTAGTTTCTGTTGGCTCTTTTGTACAATCCTCTATTGTGGAAATTTCCAATTTTGATACGGTTTTGCAACCGTGATGTATTTGTAACTGATCCTTTCTTTTGATTAATATATTCACATTTTAACAAAAAAAAAAATATATAGAGGGTCTGTCGATTTTGCTTTACAATTTGTTTTTTTTTGTGCCAAATATATCGAATTAAGCTTAATTATATTCAAGATTCAGAGTTCCATCTCTCATTTGTAGCAATTTTATGTTTTTTGTTAAAGAACAATTTTATGTAACAATTTAATATTACGTACAAAACATGGAAACAGAACAGAAAATGAAACGTATAAAGTGTAGTGCATAAGACTTTAGATATCATTATAATCCCTTTGTTTGAATGCATATCTAGAATTGTGAAAATCATCTGTATAAATACATAAATATATACATTTAAAACTATTATAAAACAAGTTGCTATATATATATGGTTTCCTGGCCTATTGAAAAATATTTCAAATGATCTAATATATTAAACTTAAAGTTATGATATTTCAGATGAGCATGTCAATGGAATCTCGAATCCTAGTGGTACCAGAACACGATCGATTATAATTTTAGGTGTTTTAATTAGAAATAATCACGGAATTAACGAAATTTTAGTTTTAATTTCTTTTTAAAAAAAAGTTCCAAGTACACGGCATTAGTATTTGTCGGTAGACTTCAACCGGCAGGTGGCGGTTTACCCGGTCATCCATTACACGACAACCTGCAGCAGTTCCAATGTCCGGCGTTCGGCGGAGACCGACGTAACGTAACCACGATAAATCTCTTTTTTTTTATAATAAGAAAAAAATATGCACAATTAAACATTTTTTTTTGAAGCATAATGGACCAAACGTATAGTTAAATATAAAAAAAAAATATAAGAAGTTGGACTAATTGAAAGCTTAATAAAATACACAATAATAACAATAATCACCATTACTGATTGTTCCCTTAGAACTCTACCGGAGGACCCTACATGTCTAACCCATTCATTCACACAGAGAATCTGGTAATTCAATTCCGATAATTTTCCTTCGATCCAAAGAAATTGAATATCACTTTTACACAATATTAATTCACATAATCTCTAGTCACACATATTCAAAACATCTGTTTATAAGATAATTATAGGCTTCGAGTTTTAAAATTCGTCCATTCAAGAATCGTTCAATGTGTTTTGGGATAGAGTATGATCGAGTTTAATTACTTTTATATATTATTATAATTATTATTTGTTTTAGAATTTTTAATCTATTGTAAATTTTAGTGAAAATTATGATATATATATATATATATATACACATACACATAATGTACTTAATGGTTAGATTGATGTACTTAATGGTTAGATCGTGTTCGAATTGATGTACTTAATGGTTAGATCGTGTTCGAATTGATGTACTTAATGGTTAGATTGATGTACATACACATATTACTCGACCTAATACGTATAGATTGATGTACTTAATGGTTAGATCGTGTTCGAATTATAAACCAATATTTAGATTACAGTTTCATGACGGATTTTCGTCTTTCTTATTTAATTATACGATTTTCACCAAAGTGCATTGAACAAACTTTAGCATCACAAAAGAAAAATAATACTGAAAGTAATCATTTAATTGCTTTAATAATGAACTAAAAAAGAAACACTAATCTGGTAGACAAAAAGACCGTGTAATCACAATATTTATGCATTAGTACATGATTACATATTGACCATATAATATACCAATAAGTCCACTCTTAAGAGAGAGAGAGAGAGAGAGAGAGAGAGAGAGAGAGAGAGAGAGAGAGAGGGTTTACGCTTATTTTATAAAACCTCAAACAGACACCAAACTGCCCCATCATCGTACCTTCAAAGACATAAACTCAAAAAAAAAAAAAATCTTTTTTACTTCTCTCAATCTCTGTCTTGTTTTTTTTGGCACAATTTCCTTGTCAACTCGTGCAACATCTCCAACAACAATCCCAATCATTCTCATAAACTCTTTTCAACCCAATCTTTTATCAAATTCCAATAAGAAGGAAAACATTTTTTCCCTCCGATGGCATCTTCCGGCAACTCCGTGACCGTGACGGGATCGCCGTGCGGCGCATGCAAATTCCTCCGGCGAAAATGCCTGCCGGACTGCATATTCTCGCCGTACTTCTCGTCGGAGGAATTGGGTCCGGCGAGATTCGCCGCCATACACAGAGTCTATGGAGCAAGCAACGTCTGCAAGCTCTTACTTAACGTCCCCGTCCGCGACCGGTTCGACGCCGTCGTCTCTATCGCCTACGAGGCCGAGGCTCGTCTCAGCGATCCTGTCTATGGCTGCGTCTCTCATATCTTCGCCCTCCAACAACAGGTACAGTTCTTTTGATTTAGTTCTTGAATCACCATGTGAAAGTTTTGGTTTTTCTTCTAATCATATATATAAATCTGGTTTAGTATAAATTGATTTGGTTTAGTTTGGTTTGCGTTGTATAAATAGTTATATTTGATGAATCATTTGAATAATATAAAAAGTTTCCTCATTAAATCCAATTTTCAATTCTCTCGAATTGTAAAATAGTGGCATTTTAATATAAAATAATATTATTTGAAGTATAATAATGGAGCTTAGCTAATCCGTTGGATTCTCTTTACATAAATGTTTCTTCAACCGTCTTTTTTATACATTCTTGGCCATAATTAATGTATCTATTATTATATAATTAATATACCTATTAATTCGCGTCACGAAAGACTTGCCCACTTCACATGAAAAACTTTAACTCTGTCATGTAAGGTTTTTTAAATGTGAAATAAGCTATATATGTTTAGTGTATTATTCACTGGTCGATATTCCCTTTTAATTTCGCTAATTACATCGACCGTGGGAAAAAAAAAGTTACAGCAGTCGCTCTTAGTAAATTTGTTGTCTTCTGTTGATTTCATTTCTTATTCTTACTTTATATATAGTTATGACCATTTTACTTATAAGTGCTACTCTGTTTATTTTCTATACATACACACATATAATATATATATATATATATGTATATATACAGGTAGCGGTCCTGCAAGCACAAGCGATGCAACTGAAGGCTCAACTCGCTCACCACAACATCGCAATCTCGGAGGGGACTCGTCATCACACGTGGCAACAAACAAGTGGGTTTCCGGTTAATACAACACTGTACAATCCGTACGGTAACGTGAGCCCTAGCCCGGTTTCACCGCAGAGTTCGTTAGAATCGTTGGATCAGAGCAGCACGAGCAGTGACGTCAGCAACGTGCAAGAGAGACGCGATGGTTTTCGTGGATTAGGGTTTCGCGAAGGTTATTCGGACAAGAGGAGATCAGTTACTCACTGTAATAGCGATTCAGGCGAGCTTCAAGCTTTGGCTCTTAGAATGATGAGGAACTGATCAATACCAGAACGAGTGAGATTGGGTTTTTTTTTTTACTCTCGTTTTGCCCTTTTTTTTTAAACCTAGAAAAAGGAAATTACTATATATATATAGAGAGAGAGAGAGAGCGTTACCAAAATATATATATATAGAGAGAGAGAGTCAAACGACTACCCAAAAGAGTTTGGTCATACGATATTTTATATACTTCACTTGTAAAACCTAATAATGTATATATATATACACACACACATCCAATACATATGTTTTCGTACGCAAAAAAAAAAAATCAGTGAAAATTATAGTATTTTAGCATCGTTTTGAATAAGAAAATAGGTTATGCGTAGTTTTTTTAGTCAAACCGTGTATGTATGTATGTATGTATGTATGTATGTATGTATGTATGTATGTATGTATGTATGTATGTATGTATGTATGTATGTATGTATGTATGTATGTATGTATGTATGTATGTATGTATGTATGTATGTATGTATGTATGTATGTATGTATGTATGTATGTATGTATGTATGTATGTATGTATGTATGTATGTATGTGTGTATGTATGTATGTGTGTATTTATTATTAACAAATGAATAATATTCAATTATTCGAGCCGATTGCCAGTGCCAAAGAATAATTTTCTTCGAAATGCCGTTTGGAAAGAACAAATGGGTCAAAGCGAGCTGTGACCACTTGGACGCTCATTAGGAAAAGGTGTATACATAAAGCAGGCATTTAATGGTTTTCATTTTCAAATTAATTAAAAACTAAAAGATTTTGGAAAACGAAAAGAAGTGGTTAATAATAAATTATATACATAAATATAAACTAAGCAACTCTATAAATATTAAGAATTAATAGTAACAATATAAATATCAAGAATTTGCATAATTACCAAAAAAATCAATTAATGTAAGAATTAGAGAAAGGGTTGAGACGAGACCAAGATCGGATATTTGGGTTATCCGACCGATCCCCGATTCAATTTTGAACTTTGAAGGTTGAAATCCTTCAGCATATCTAAATCCCAAAATTTAAAAGGGTGACATGAAAAAGAGATGCCAAAAAGAAAACTATTGGACCGAATCCGACTTACAAGTATTTATAGATATCCGCAAATACAAATTTTAGTTGTACCCAAAAAGTTGAATTTTAACCATTTCGGTTCAATTCTTTACAATTGATTGGACCGAATAAAAAATCTCGATAAAAAATCTCAAATGATAATGTTTTTTTTTAATATTAAGCAACCAAACAGAATATTAGAAAATCCGAAAAAACCAAAAATTTATTAAAAAAATATTTTTCTTAATAAAAATAAAAACAAAACAGAATGTAATATAATAACCAATGGATACATATTTTTCTTGAATCGAATAACCCGAACTGAGCAAATACCATAACAAAACCGAACCGAAAATAAGATCGTATTTAAAAAATGAGAGCTTTAGAACAAAATCAATTAAAACATCAAACCACACGTCGTCGAACTTCAGAGGAACCCTAGCGGCAAAAACCTCGGCTCTCTCCTTCTGCAGCTCAGCTTCCACTTCCGACAGCCTCAGTTTCAGATTCTGCAACTCTTCCTCCAGTTCCGGGATCATGGCCTCACTCCTCTGTTCTTTCTTCTTCCTCACGTTAACCTCCTCTACCTTCTTCTTCAACCAATCTATCTTAAACCCTCCATCCGTTAGATCAGTCACTCTGCTTTCTACGTCGATTATGTCGTCTTCTGCCAGCTCCTGAAGCGGTAAGCACAGTTTCTTGATAAGGCTGAGGAGGGAATCCATATATGCTGACCTCAACTGTCTGGCAATGTGTGGGTGTCGCTCGAAGATCCGTCTTACTAACTCGACCTGCAATTGACAAGGATGTCAAGCCAGTGCAGAATCTGGTTTTCGAGCCTAAAAAAAGCATCTTTTACCGGGAAGAATATGACCAGGGAAGTGGCAATATCGAACATACTAAAACCAACATACAAGAAATGTCAATACATACCGTATTTTTTAGTTCGATTACGAGAAAACGACTCCCTAACTACAATTTAGTCTAATATAAAATCGGAGACAACCTTCCAACCATATAACTTTTGAAGAGAGTTCTATACATGTCCGTCGGAGGATGACGGGAGACAAACAGAGCTAGCCTGTGTACCCAAGTCCCAAAAGTTATTTTTACATCAGTGAACGACTATCCTTTGATTCTGAAAATCATATTGTACTTTTAATATGAAAGATTTTTTTTTGGTAAATTGTAATATGAAAGATTTATTACAAAATCACTTAAAACATCAAACAACGTCGTCGAACTTCAGAGGAACCATAGCAGCAGAAACCTCGGCTTTCTCCTTCTGCAGCTCAGCTTCCACTTCCGACAACCTCTGTTTCAGTTTCTGCAACTCTTCCTCCAGTTCCAGGATCATGGCCTCACTCCTCTGCTTTTTCGTCTTCTTCACGTTAACCTCCTCTACCTTCTTCTTCCACCAATCCATCTTGAACCCTGCATCCGTCAGATCAGTCAGTCTGTTTTCTGAGTCGATTATGTAGTCTTCTGTCAGCTTCTGAAGCGGTAAGCACAGATTCTCGACAAGGCCGAGGAGGGCATCCATGTATGCTGACCTGATCTGTCTGGTTTTCGGACGAAAATCCATGGCAATGTCTGGGTGTCGCTCAAAGATCCGTCTTACTAACTCGGCCTGCAATTGAGAATAATGTCAAGCCAGTACAGAAGCCGGTTTTAGAGACAAAAAAAAAACTTCTTTTACCCGGAAAAAAAATATGAACAGGGAAGTGGTAATACAGAACATACTATCACATACGGTTTACGGGTCAAAATTTTCTAACAAAGATCCGAACTTGAATGGCGTTCTTACCTGCGAAGAAAGAACCTGAAACTCATTGACATCCACAGTCTCGTTTTCCGGGTCAATCTTCTCAGCTGCAGATGCCTCATTGTTACTCTTAGCTACTGAATCTTGTACGGGTTCCCATTGAGAGGTTGTATCTTCACCTCCGCCATCCGAAACAGCGTGATCTGAATTCTTCTGAGATGTATCCACGAATTCAGGCTCTTGCTGAGAGAGAGAACGTCCTCCTTGAGGTCCATTGGCAGGTTCTTCAGAAGCTGGATGTTCGTCTTTCTCGAGTACAGTTTCAGTCTCCTTCTCGGATTCCACAGGTACGTCTAGTTTACCAGTAACTCCAAGAACTTCTACCTCGGTTTCAATGGTTACTCTGTTGTTAAACAGAAATCCTTGACAGAGATCGGTAAGCTTGACGGCCCTAGTGAAACCCCAGTCGCTCTCGCTTGCAGTAAACTCATGCTGGCATTCTTACATGTCGTCAGGAAACAGAACAAAACAAAGATTAATCTCATCAATTAGTATATACATGGCATGAATTATGTCACAAAACGTTCTCCCACAGATTCAGATTCGCAAATTCGAACAAAAAAATGCCTGACCGAAGAACCCCATAGAAAAGATGAACACACTTTCTTGATCAGGAAAGTATGAAACATGATTACCAGAAGATTAACTATTGCAGTTATTTGAAAGAAGGCTAGTAGAGATCAAACTGTGAAGGCAATACCCAAAACGTTGGAGGATTCTCTAGAGAGTTGATTCACAATGCGGAAGCACAATTTCGCGTTTCTTCTCCATCCGGGAGGCAATGATTCAGCGTCAGCAACATCCAGATAAACAGACAAGTAATCAACCCCATTTCCCTTGGGGAAAACGAGAACACGCCTGCACAAAAAAAAAAATGCCCGATAAAATCGAAACCCTAAAAGATCATGAATATCATAACAAATGTCATGAACACTCAGGATGACTAAGCTAACATCATGCGGAAGAAAATGTTTATATAAACCATCATTTCCTTAGTTTACCATTTGCAGCCGCCGATTATGAACGGATCAGAGTAACACTTCTTATCTTTCAAAGAGGAGAAATCCTCAATCACCCAGGTGAACTTTTTTTCCAGCTGCTTCACCATTAATACGATTATCGATCTCTGCAATCCGACTGCAAAACAAATGGGGGAAAAGCCCTAGGACTGAATAGCAAACCCAAATTCGGAAACAAGCAAATCAATAACCAGCATTAAGATTCTGCAAAATTCGAAGCTTAGCAGACTAAACGAGCAAACAACTTTCGCCGATAGCACGAAAGGGCAAAATAGAGAAAAGGAACAAAGGACCAGTGATTGATGATTACTTCTCAGAGCCGCAAAGAGAGAATCTCCGTAGCTTCCGCTGGGGATAACTCTTTTTTTTTTTGTTGGATAACGTACCGTGCATTAATCTCCTGGGCCAGAAGCAAACTAATCTGCTTTGAAATATTCGCTTTAAGTAAGCATCATTTAATGAACAGGAACATAATCCGAATCGACGGAAGCAACATACCATGTTCGTTCCACGAATCCTAGTATCAAACACAATTGTCCTTCAGAATTCACGACACGTGTCTATCCACGTGTCCAAACCAGGACGCAACAAATCGTCCTACATGTACATATAGACCAAATGACATAATTCAAAAGTGCATAATATACACCCAGGCGTCGTATGATGGAGAGGATATGCCAGAGAGCAGAGTTTTTTTTTGTAAAATTATTTCCAGAAAACATCGGACCGATATAATGCTAAGTTCTGCTCTATAATTCCATGCATTGTTGTGGTCTAATGTTGTACCCTCTTATACGGGAGTCGATTGTATTTTTGTATACAAATAATATACGAAAATCTCACTTATACACAAGTGTAATAAAGCCAAAGGGTAAAGCAAATAAATCGAAGGGGTTACCGCTTTAATTTCTTGTGCAGAAAAAATGTATATGACCGACCATATTCGTATGTTCCCTTCCTGTATCTGTAACTGTCCTATACTATACTACTTGAAATCAGACAACGCTTTAGAGAGAGAGAGGGGAGAATGTATACAACAATGAATGTTTGCAGAGTTTTCTTACAAGTAATGCAGGGGCCGGTCCGGTTGGCTGGTATTCGTGTCTGAGGCTATACACTTCTTTGAATATGTAAGAGACTGAGAGAAAAACACAAACGACGAAAACTTCTCTCCCTTTGTTAGCCCTACAAGCAAATAACAATGAGATTCCCCTGAGTAGCCTCCCAGTTAGAGATGGCCAATCTGGCTAATAATCGAATCAAAACCAAACAGAAACTGAATCAAATTCAATTTAAAAATCGAATGGTTATAATTTTTTGAAACCGGTATAACCAAACCTATCCCTACTGCTCGTCATTGTGCAGAACATCGTTTTAAGACAACAAGTCGGTCTGAACTGAGATTACCTGTCGTTGGCTCATGAGGATCTCCACGGCTACACTAAGGTCACCGTCAGCAGCAGCTACCGCCACCTCCACTTGTGTCTGTATCAAAACACGGAATATCGATTAGCCTTTTCCATTTTCGTGTTCACAAAAGCTATAAATAACCCTCGAAAACACAGAAATTGTACCCTTTCGAAGCCCATGGCCACGAGCTTCTGGATTTTTTCCTCGTAAACATCACGGCCCTGCGTTCAATAGCTCAATCAGCGAGGGATTTTCTTGCTGGCATGCTTAAATGTCTTGAGAGTCGCGATGCAAATACCTGAGACTGAAGTGGGACTCATGCGTTCACCGATGGCATCTGCCTGCACAAGAGAGAGAGCCTATGTGAAACCATGTAGACAATATGTCTCTTAGACATAACACGAATGGGCAAGACAATAACACGAATGGGGGGAGCTGATGGTGAGGAATGGTGCAGAAGTTATGTAACCGATAAATTTTGGAAATCGGAA
>NW_010960187.1:1076700-1085248 GCF_000463585.1 Tarenaya hassleriana | reverse complement strand
GAAGAGAAGCTTGAGGAAATTCCATACCTCCCGACTGAGGGTGGCTCCGCCATACCAGTGGCAGTTGCATCCGAGGGGCAGTCCGGACTTTCATCCTCCAGCAACCGAGCCTGGAGGTTTGAGTCTACATTGTTGGGGGGAACTGTAAGACCACGACTAGAGCCGAGAGTTCTGCCTCTGCCAGGAAATCTACTGTCTTCAGTTGACTGGATGGGAGAAAAAACAGCAGATTTGATGAGAAGGCGTCCCCACAAAAGCAAGGATAAGTCACAGAAAGCATCCTCGGCATGGTTCTAATTCATAAATCTCGTTCAAGTGATAATAAAAGGGGGGCCCGGTGCTCAAATCGTTCCCGTTCAAGTGATAATGCACGGAAAAATTAATAGCAAGTACCTGAGTTGATGATGTTTCGCTCTGTGGAATCCATGAAGTCAAAGGTCTCCAAGCATTTCCTGTAAGGAGACCCCTGATCACAAAGAAAATATTAGTAGGGTGCTCTCTAGGGTAAGCAGTTCCAGTTGTAGTTAGGACATCCAACCTGGTTGATGTGTTATGTCCAGAAAAGGTCGGAATGTAGCTGGAAGGATTCGCGCCAGTGCACAACTTGAATTTGGGCCACCTTACGAAACTAGACTGAGGAAGTATCAAGATAGGTTCAGGACGATAAAGACAACGAGGCATAAGCGAGACAAGCCTAATACATAAGACTGACTTTGAACAATAGTAACACTATTAAATGGTTGGCCGTTGGGACCAACATAGCAAATAATAGTGCCGCCACATGACAGTACATATATGTTACGAACCCAATATCAGGATGTTATACAGAACAGATAAACACAATCACTCAAACTGTATTTCACTCCAAAGGAAAAGAAAATACAGATTAAGACCCCAAAAGAAAAGAGAGACCTTCTCTCTATCCCTTACAACTTCAATAAGCAAAAGCATACCCCCTCGCAAAACCCATGTGCAAGGCTAAATAGGAAAACTCAACAACACTCTGCTGAGGTGGACAATTCCATCAGACAACAAAACATATCCATACCAAACAGAAAAAGTAAATGATAGGTATTTAGGCTGTAAAGTACCCAATGATACTCTCCATTTTTTGTGTGCTGCTTCCATGATCCTTTGTCCCCAATTATGTTGTTTGTTAGCTGTTTTCCATCGTTCCTCTTCGTCGGTTCCTCACGTAAGCACGAAAGGGCATATCAATATAACCCGTCAGAGATTTGCAAATTCTGGTTGGTTTCTCAATAGCAAAAGAATGCAAGTTTTGGAAGTTTAATTTCTGTACTCACCATCCATGAAGAAGACTCAGTGGCAGAGAAAAAGGAAGAGCCAGGCATTAGGAAGTTGAAGATGCCATAAGAATCTGAAATTTAAAGTCATCAATATATCAGTTGCAATAAGACTAAACGTTATAAGTAGAAAACAGTAATGAGACAGGTAAAAACCATACATGCAAATCCAGACACGATGCCACACAGGTGCCCGAGCAGAGAAACATTTGTCATGAGGAGCTGGAATGCAATCAGTAAGATCCACGATACCTGTAAGTGGATACCAATTGTACATCATATTTTCGATAAGAAACACAACACGGATTATAAGATGTTAGAGAGGCAGACGATGGGTTTACAATTTCGCTGGCACATTGAAGAGGCCGAACACACTGCACAGAGAAAGAAAATAGCAAACATCAGCTTGAAAACCAAGAGAGTTTAATCTTACTGAGCAAATTATGAATATCATGGATATAGCAAAATAACCAACATATTCAGTAAATTTTTAAACTTCATATTGCATAGAGACAAAGCAGTGCACACTGCACTTGCAGAGGTGTACACAGTTTTATCTACTTCTTAGCGGCTGATTGTGCGATTAACCCAAGCTCATGGTTTTTTGCACTATAACCATCGGACCAGATGGCCAGTAATAAGATAAGTACCTATAGGAAGACTAACCTCCTCAAATGGACTCCGCTGAGAGTTGTCTCTATGACAATCTTAGAAAACAAGATCCCTGAAAACCCTATTGAGCACTCAATCATGATCTGATCATATGGATGAAAAGGATTGTATGCCACCAAGGATGCAATAAGAAGATGTAATACGGCATTGGTTGTTGCCAGCAGAATTGTCAGGTAAAGCAAACAGACAGACCCCATGATCCTCTCCAGCTCAGAACCCATAGGAACCAATGGCATCATGTTGAACATAACATGAAGCAGTGATCCATGAAAAATAACGGGTGTATAAATCCGATAAACTGAAGCACAATGGAAAACAAAAAGGAGGGAATGAAGAGAAGTATCAGGAAAATGGACATAGATAGGCCAAAATCATTTTTAGAATGCAAAAACCTTTCAGAATTAGTACATTTTAGAAGCAATAGGAATCTCAATAACTAGGATATTCCAATAACAAGATCATATAGGATAAATGTTAACAGTTCCTTCTACATGCACACCCGAGACTGTGAGAACATACCTTGAAATCGAGACAGAACTGCCGAGGGTAAGAAGCAAACTTCGTAGAACGAGTCATATCCAGCCAAGAGGCAAACCAAGTAAATAGCCCAGCAAACCACCACCACCGATGAGGTAAGGAACGATATCGACTCCCACCACTGTCCAACTCTAGTTGGAACTCCAGCCTGGCAGAGGTAAAGAATCCAGAGCAATTCACACAATCCACATCCAATATCGGCCATTACCAACCTAACCAAAACCCTAATTAACAGATCCCAAAGTAGAGAAAATCTGACCGTGTGCCCTTCCTAATAATGCAGATATTTACACAATTGAGTCGCAATGGAGGGCAACAACATTGTAATCTAAAACCATAGATATTCTTAGAAACGATCACTCTCTCGTAGTGAAAAGCCACTGGTGTAGCTATGGATCACGGAATCAAACTGAGACACAAGGAAGCAGCTAAAACCCTACATTTATTAAGCGCTGGACATTCAGATGAGAATGGGCATAAGAAATCCTCCTCTGATGGGCAATTTTCCCGAGAAACGGAAGTTTATCCAGATCGCAGCACCAAGCTAGTCAACTCTAACAACGAGCGAACGAACAAATCGTCGGAGGTCACAACAAGTTCTCTCTTGAACACGGCTACTAGTTTGCTTACGGTTTCTCAGCATCCAAACAAGCAGAAACATCGGCGATTTCTGAGCAAAATCCAAGGGACAGGACGAAAGGTTACCGGATCTCACCTCGGAAACAATGTTCGGTCTCATTTCCCGTGTTACGACGGAATTCTTCCTTTCACCGCTGCTTTGCGTTTTCGAATTCAACCACCATGGAAAAACTCGACTCTCCTTTCTATTTTGTTTTTCTGGTTTGTTTATTTCATGCCAGGTGGGGCCCACACCGGAATTTTTCCGCGGAAAAACAATACAACACAAGACGTTTGAAAGCTTGTGAAACTGAAAAAAAATCCTGAAATTTGTATTTTTTAAGATCTAAATTTTATCATACGTTATATTTTAATATTTATATTTGATAAACTCGACTAAACGATGTAATTTAAATATAAAAAGAATACATGGAATTAGATATTAAATAAAAAATTGAAGTACGATGGAAGTTCTTGTTAAATTGTCATATATAGACCACCGAGATCATCTACTAAGACTTGGCCTTGCAACAAAGTTACAGAGAACAACGGAGATGCCCCACTAGAAAGCTTGACAAGGCTCATCAGAGGAGGCAGCAACAGACAGGCACGGGCTTGATAACCAATGCCAAATGGGACCTAAAATCGTTCAGATTGGCTCATCATAATCATCAGCAAATTCACACGAATCAAACCCTTTTACGACAAAGAAAGAAAAAAATGTGCAAGAACACGACACGAAAGTTGGTTTATGTTCTTGGAATACAGAAGTTGGTTCCAAGAACTGTTATCAGGGAAGGAACTTACTATTACTAGGTCATTTGGCTTCTTCTTCCCAGCCCCCTAACCCGGTTCCGGGATTGTAGCTCGTAAATACCCGAAATGCGTTTCCGAGTTTGCTAGAGTGTTGTGGCCGGAATACGCACGGGCGAACACCCAATAGCTCAGCAGCACGCTCTCTCTGCACCTCTCCTACGAGACAGAGGGCCAGTTACTAACTTAACGTCACGGCATGTTTCGACAAAGTAATCTCGAGAAAACAGGGAACATACCTGTGAGAAGAAGCAACAAAGAATCCACGGGTCTCACGAGGAATGAAACTGTTTGACTTACTTTTTCCAGACACTCCTTACTCTGCCATCAGAAATGGGTTGGTATCACACTAGAAACTCTTCTGAAAAACAAGAACTTGAATCATTTATGTTCAACCCATGTTATCATATGTGAATGATTCTTCGAAGCTGAGAGCTAAAATGTGCATGATCTTTCCAAAACCCGGGACCCTAATGCATGCCATGAGCTCATCCAGAGAGCACATAAGGGCAAACCTAAAATCCAAGTCAAAGTAGAGACCTTTTGCTTCTTAAAAAGAAGCTCCATAACACAGGAAGGATTTGATGCGCAATATATGAATAGCTTGTCAAAGCAGAGAGCTTTTGAATGCTAAAGGTTTCCATGTTGAACTCTCAAGAGCTATCAAGTAGTAGGCTAGTAGCTAACAATCTCCCATTAACAAAGCACCACCTAAAAGGAAGAGATTTTACCAGGTAAGGAGGATCTGCAACGATAACATGGAAGCTATGTTTGAGCTCTAATGGCATATCTTCTGGTTCATTATAATCATAAAACGTGAACTCGTTTCCGTATCTCTCGAATCTCTTATCATATTCCAGCAATTGCACCCGGAGACTCGGATCCCTCTTCTGAACCATCACATGAACACATATCAATACAGTATCCAAAATGCTAGCAAGTTCCAGAATTACAAGACTGTTCATAGTCCATACTACCTTGAGGTAAACGTAAAGCGTTGGGCAAGCGATGCAAGCGATTCGGCAACCGGAGAATCTACTCGAGAGAGCGAGGACTTCCTCTGCGACAGTCTCTGCGGTATCTGGCTCGTACCAGAACTGACTCAATCGCCAATCCTCCGACACCAACGATACCTCGTCGGAATCTTCTCCGCCGCCTCCCGACTTCTCCGGCTCCGCGGTTGCGTCGGATCTGTTCTGGTCGGCTAGGAATTCCTGGAGCGCCGCCAAAGTCTGGGAGCTTAACATTGGGGGGTCGTCATCGTCTTCGACCTGTGTAGCTGAAACGTTATCGTTGTGGGGAAATTCGGTCGCTATGGTGACAGAAGTCGGCTTTCTGAGATCTTCTTCTTCCATGGCTTCTCGGATTCCGAGTGGGTTTTAGCGAAAGCAGGCCGTCGTCTGTGCGAAATCTTGGTTTAGGGTTTTGCATTTCTCTTTTTATATATAAAAATCGAATTTTTCTTACGCGATGCCAAGAAGAGTGATGATGTATAACGAAATCGATCTCTGACTTTTTATTATTTTTATATTTCATAATTAATCTTCAAATGATGGTTAATTAATTAAATTTGATAAAAATGTGATACCGATTAGTTTCTAAAAGCCTAAAACATGGGCCCACTGAGGCCCATTTACAACCGAGCTAAAAAAATACCATAGACGGAGCATCTAATGTACAAGAGCCTTTTAGGGTTTTTATTTTTCTTCTTCTTCGAGCGGCCGAAATTGTCACCTTGGCATCTCTCCCGAATCTCAGGTATGCCTGCTTCTCTCTCTTGTACGGATTGAGAAGCTTCGACACAACTGTCGGAGCGTTCCGCCGAGACGAATCGATTTGCTGATCTCTAGGCGCCGTTTAATGGATTTGCTGCTTTTCAGGCGGTATTTAGGTTATGCGGTTTCGTTTCTCCTCTGAATTGGAGGAAATGTTATTATGTGTAGAATTTTAGACCATTAAGTGTGTGTGTGGATGTTCGACGTGGTGTTCTGTCATGACTCTGATTTGGTGGTAATTCTGCTTCTCGATGTCTGTAGTTGTGTCACCATGAAATTTTTGTCATCAGAATCAGCTCCTTTGTTCTTTAGAAAGGTGTAGATGGGTTTTAGTTGTTTGAGAGTATCTAAAGTTCGTGTTCTTGGAATGGATTTAATTGTCTTCTGCCTGTTAGCTTTTATATTCCCTGGTTCTGGGTTTTCTTTTAAGTTGGCTTATCTTACATTTTCTCTTGTGGAATGCAGGTTCTGGTACCTTTCTTTGTTTAGAGTTTAGCTTCTGCTAAGAAAGATGGCTTCTCGTTTTTTCGCTCAGGTTTCCTTCCTTGACTCCTGTTTACCATATCACAATTGCTTTATCTCGGTTGTATTGACTTGCCCATGGCATGCTTACTCCATTTTCTGTGACTTTTTGCCTTGCTAACAGGGTGGAAGTGACAGTGAAGATGAGAGTGAGTATGAGGAAGAGGTCGATGAGATCCCAGGTGGCGATTCTGCCAGTGGGATTAATTCGCGATACCTTCCGGGTAATGCAAGTGACAGTGACGATTCTGAGGGGCAGAGACGCGTGGTTAGGTCAGCCAAAGATAAGCGTTTTGAAGAGATGACCAACACTGTAGAGCAGATGAAGAATGCCATGAAGATCAATGACTGGGTTAGCCTGCAGGAGAACTTTGAAAAACTCAACAAACAGCTAGAAAAAGTTATGAGGGTTACAGAGGCTGTGAAGGTTCCTACAATGTACATCAAAACTCTTGTGATTTTGGAGGACTTCTTAAATCAAACTCTGGCAAATAAGGAAGCGAAGAAGAAGATGAGCCCTAGCAACTCCAAGGCATTGAACTCAATGAAACAGAAACTGAAGAAGAACAATAAGTTGTATGAAGATGCAATTAATAAGTATAGGGAGTCTCCACAAAGTGAGGAAGAGAAGGAAGAGGAAGATGAGGAAGAGGAAGATGAGGAAGAGGAAGATGAGTTTGAGGATGATGTTACGAACATAGAGGCAGAATCTGAAGAAGAGGATGAGGAATCTGCAGACAAGGGAGATCGCTCGTGGGAGAAGATGCTGAGCAAGAAAGATAAGCTTATGGATAAGTTGTTTATGAAAGATCCGAAGGATATTACCTGGGACTCTGTCAACAAGAAGTTCAAAGAAATTGTGGCTGCCCGTGGTAGGAAGGGAACTGGAAGATTTGAACAGGTTGAACAGCTTACATTCTTGACTAAGATTGCCAAGACTCCTGCACAGAAGCTCGAGATCTTGTTTAGTGTTATTTCTGCACAGTTTGATGTGAATCCGGGTCTCAGTGGACACATGCCAATCAATGTGTGGAAGAAGTGTGTGCAGAACATGCACACCATACTAGACATTCTTGTCAAGTACACTAACATTGTTGTGGATGATACTGTCGAACGTGATGAGAATGAAACTCAAAAACCAGCTGATTACAATGGAACGATTCGGGTCTGGGGCAACTTGGTTGCCTTCCTAGAGAGGATAGATACCGAGTTTTTCAAGAGTTTGCAGTGTATAGATCCTCACACCCGTGAGTATGTGGAGAGACTGAGGGACGAGCCCATGTTTTTGGCTCTCGCCCAGAACATCCAAGACTACTTGGTGCGGGTTGGGGATTTTAAAGCTGCTGCCAAGGTTGCATTAAGACGAGTTGAGCTTATTTATTACAAGCCACAGGAAGTTTATGATGCTATGAGAAAATTGGCCGAGTTGGTGGAAGAAGATGAAGAAAGTGAGGATCCCAAGGAAGAAAGTGGGCCTCCATCTTCCTTCATTGTCTCTCCGGAGGTTGTACCTCGCAAGCCCACCTTCCCCGAGAGTAGCCGAGCTATGATGGATATGCTTGTGTCTCTTATCTACAAGTATGGAGATGAACGGACTAAAGCTCGTGCGATGTTATGTGATATATACCACCATGCTTTGATGGACAGATTTTCAACTGCTAGAGACTTGTTGCTGATGAGTCATCTGCAGGACAACATTCAGCACATGGACATCTCGACACAGATCCTCTTCAACAGGACCATGGCTCAGCTCGGTCTATGTGCTTTCCGGGTCGGAATGATCACTGAGGCTCACAGCTGCCTTTCTGAGCTGTACTCTGGTCAAAGGGTGAGGGAGTTGCTTGCTCAAGGTGTCTCGCAAAGTCGTTATCACGAGAAGACCCCCGAGCAGGTTGTATTGTCTCAGATCTTACTTTTTGTTGCATTACTCCGTATATTTATACTCCAAGTATAGCTCATTATATAAAATTTTTCGGTCCGACAGGAAAGGATGGAAAGGAGGCGGCAAATGCCATACCATATGCACATAAACCTCGAGCTCCTGGAAGCTGTTCATCTCATCTGTGCCATGCTACTGGAAGTCCCGAACATGGCAGCCAACTCACATGAGGCCAAACGCAAGGTGATCAGCAAGAATTTCCGTCGCTTGCTCGAGATAATCCATTTTACCTTGGGTCAAATGATCAGACGAATCTCGTTCTGGTGTCGAAGATTCTTACTGACCATTCTGATTTCAGTTCATGGCATCGTTCGATGTCTATGGCTTTGGAAGGTCGAAACAAGCTTGGTTTTGTGGATGGGAAAATT
>NW_010960187.1:1050819-1076556 GCF_000463585.1 Tarenaya hassleriana | reverse complement strand
TCCCCCGGCCCCCCCGAGAACGTACGTGACCATGTTAGGCCAGCCACTCGGGCTCTCACCCGAGGAGACTTCCAAAAGGCCTTTGACGTTTTAAACTCTCTCGATGTCTGGAGATTGCTCAAGAACCGGGAAACCGTCCTTGATATGGTCAAGGCCAGGATCAAAGAAGAGGCCTTAAGGACTTACCTGTTCACATACTCGACCTCGTATGAGTCCCTGAGCCTTGACCATCTCGCCAAGATGTTTGATCTATCCGAATCCCAAGCCCACAGCGTCGTGAGCAAGATGATGATCAACGAGGAGCTACATGCCAGCTGGGACCAGCCGAGCCGATGTGTTGTCTTCCACGACGTGCAGCAGAACAGGTTACAGACCTTAGCCTTCCAGTTAACCGAGAAACTCTCGATTCTCGCAGAGAGCAACGAGAGGGCAATGGAGTCGAGGACAGGCGGTGGTGGTCTTGACCTGAACACGAGGAGACGGGACAATATCCAGGACTATGCGGCTGCAGCCGCGGGAGGAGGTCTCAGCGGGAAGTGGCAAGACAACATGTCTTACACGCAAGGAAGACAGGGAGGCAGATCTGGGTACGGTGGAGGGAGGATGTCTGCAATTGGTCACCAGAGCGGCAGGGACTGGAGCGGACAGAACCGAAGAGGCGGCGGCTCAGGGAACAGGAGTATGCAGATGGATGGCTCAAGCCGTATGGTAAGTCTCAACCGAGGGATTCGTGCTTAAGACAGATACTGAACCCGACCGGAAGAGAAGAAACCTAAAAGAGAAAAACCTGTTTTGCTTCTGTTTTGTTCAACCTTTGTTTGTTGCTTTTTGAATTAATCTCAAGAGTGGTATTTTCCTGTCGTACGAATTGTTGAGCTTCTTGTTTTTGCTTATGAACATAAAACGAGAGACTATATGTGGGTCTTCTTCTTCCGAGGGATGTTCCGATATTATATATATATATATATATATAATCTAAAAGCATGCGTTTCCCATCTGTTGCATTTTAAATAATCGTATATAAGGTTTTGATTTTTAGAACCTTTTCGTGAAGTTTGTTAAAACTTTGAAAAACATAAATATAATATATAATAGTTAAATAAAAAAGAGACCCGAGCAGAATAGGTAGACGTTAACGAAGTACAACAAAAGGAAAAATGCAGGAGGAACGGTCCAAAGCTGATGAGAATACTGTTTGTATATCATATAAAATTATTTATAAACGTTTGTTTTTTTATGGAAATGTGAATCTATTAACTATAAAATGACTTTACAAATAGTTTTCGTTCGAAAACAAAATTGGGATCCCTTAGCAAGTGGTATACAAAAGACTCGTACTCAGGTAATCAAACATCTAGCGATCTATAAGTTTATAAATTATTTATAAACTTATCTTCAGGCACTGTATTGAAACGCGTTGTCAATCACTCATAACTGAACAACTGCGGTGCACTACATATATGAACAAATCTATAGCTGAATTGAATTCAGGAGAACAAAAAATGGAGGCTTTATGGATAGGAAAGTAATTAAAATTCGGATACTTGGTCGAGATGAGATCGAGTGGGCGACTTTGCGATATAAAAAAAAAATCATGAAGGTCGACAAATGGACATTAGGGTTTCAATTTTCGAGAGGATTAAAGGGGAGGGGGCAATTTCGCAATTTCGGTTTGTTCTCACCTCGCCTCGTCTCGTCTCTATCCGCTGGCCTTTGCCTTCGCCTTGACCCGCATGCCCCTCGGACCAAGTGAGCCTTTCCTTGACTCTCACCTCGCCTTGCCGGTCATCTCACCGGATGCCCCGCGAATATCCAAACCCAAGCCACAGTCAACGGACACTCAAGTACCGAGAAACCCAAGAGAGGCAAGAACGAAATCGAATATCCCGAAAAACTCGGATACCCGAACTATGACAACCCTAACCGGAAGAAGACGTGGAAAGATACCGACGACACCCCTAGCGAACTAAGACAAGACACGTGGAAAATAAGACCAAAGCACTTGCAACAGACAAAGCCAAAGATTCGATTTTGTTCCTTGGCCTCTTCCTACATGACAAATGGTAAACCCAAGACACCATCTAATTCTCACAATTCTCGATGAACTGCAAAAAAAAATTAACCGAACAAAGGGACAAGAGATGAAGGAAAATACGTGAAAATTAGAATTATAATATCTCACATGAAGTAAATAATGTTTTTTTTATATAAAAAAACACAAATCTGACCAAATATCAGTAGCCAAACAATCTCATGGGTGGGGGTATTTTCATTCATCTGAGCTCTCTCCCAAACATTTCTTCTCCTCGAGGGGTTGGCCTAAAATAGGGCAAAGGAAGAGTATCTTCTTCGCATATAATACACTATTCCGAAAGGTGGGGGATGCTAAATCTAATTTTTTTTATAAAAAAAAAAGTAGCAACCGAAACACAAAGCGTAGGGACCCAAAGGGGAATAAGGCTGATTTCTTTGGAGTAAAATACCATACCACCAGACAGAAAGATACGCGTAAGAAGACATTGTGGCTTGTGATCCGAGCTTTTTTGTGGGGATCACAGGAAGTAGTCGGGTGTCCTTCGGGTGACATCGGGTTCTCCTCTCCTCGGTGCTGGTTCAAACTGTTGCATCATCACCGATAAGTCGTTTTGTTACCAGAGTTAACGGAACACGTGTTCGAGCAAATCACATTTTACATAAGTGGTCAGATACCTGAATGAACGTGTGGCCCCTGCAGTCATCGACCTCAAGAATCGAGGCCATGTTTCCACATCGGTAGCAATAGTTTGGTGCACTAAAAATAGTTACCACCTTTTGCTCCTATCAACGGAAAAAAAATGTAATCAGCGAAGAATCTTTAGACTGACTGACTAATCAAAGCAAGAATGAAAAGTTCGATTGTATTACGTGTGCCCAGTTGAATCCATCCATAACCAGCTGATGGGCTCGGGCGATAAGTTTTAAATTGTTAGTGTGATTGAACTGTTCAGATATGTCCTGTGGAAACAGATTTGAAAAAAAAAATAGATAATCAGTCACTTTGCAGGAGGAAAATAACAGATTCAGGACAATCTCCAAACAATAGAATTTGTAATTTACCTGACCAAAAGTATATCCAGCACCACGAGGTGAGATACCCCAACCACATCTGTCATCGGGGTCAGACCATAACAAATCACACATAGGTCCTTCGTGCGGAACTTCTTGCACTCTGTCAAAATTCCTTATGTTGTCAAGGGTTTCAATAGATGGGGACAAACCACCATGAAGACAGAATATTTCGGATTCAACCTGCAAAGAGGAAATATTGACATGAGACGCATAAAATCATGGCTTGGTGGTGGTAAAATTGGCATCAGTGCGACAAATAATTGGTAAAAAAGAATAAAAATTTCTCTTCTCCAGTGTAATTGCTGTGAACTAACAGATGCATCACCGCATACGGAATGGAACAAACAGCAACACACTGCCTTTTCACAATCTAGATACATATGGACAGAGATGACTACAGGATCATACTCTTCCTGTGGACACTAACTTCAAAAGAGGAAACGAGTACAAGGTGATGAAATAAGCACTAACCAAGGCTGTCAGTGGGAAATAGTCAAAGAGGTCTGTGAAGATTTTCCATACATTGGCGTTGCCATACCTGCAAGTAGAAGAAATTTTGTTAAACATGTTGCGATAGTCATAACCCAAATAACTTGACTTTCCTGCTAGTGTAAAGGTGCAATACATGGTGATCAGATGCATTTAAAAACAGATGCTGAAAGGCTATAATTATGTAAATAAAATCACATTACTTATTCTAAGGAGCAACCAATTATATGCCTGAAGGATCAATGCAAATAAACAGTAATTAAAAAATAAATAAACAGCAGCTCTGCAAACTAACAACAGACATGACTAGCAGCAGCAGCAACAACAACAAAGAAGACAAGTGTAAATGATATCCTATGAACTAGAAGGGTCCTGGATATGAATGAGGTGGGCTAATAACAGCTTATACAGAATAAAGATGTTTGCCAGAAGACTCACTTCCGCAGACATTCGTCATAGAATCCATAAACCTGAGTGATCTGCGAGAGGGAAGAAAAACATTGCTCATGTCAGACATAACATGATATAAAATAAGCCAATAAACTAAATGAATATCCCAATCGACAACATGAACAAGTATAAAAAAATAATAATAATGAATAATGCAATGGCTCACATACAAATTTATGCACCCAAGATCTTGAAGTGTGGAAACATAGTGAACTATCCCAGTATAGTACTTAAACTCAGAAGGTGAATGTACAAGCAGAAACAAGGGATGAAAACTTAACACAATTAGTATACCTGCCGACTTTCATGGTTTCCTCTTAGAATAGTAATTCGCTGAGGATACCGTACTTTCAGGGCCACCAACAGCTGGAAAGGGAAGAAAAGAGGACGAGAGTTACAAATAACTCCATATCATAACCCAGAACGGTAAGCAAATGTATAAATATATAAAAAAAACTCTAGATCCAATTAGTATGCTTCATAAATATGAATATTTAAAACATATTTGCCCGTATGCAAAAGGAAGATACATTATTTCAGCCAAAAAGAAAAAAAGAAAGAAAAATACCATCCTAAAATCTAAAATGTTACTGAAATAAAGTAGATAGAAGAAATCCAGTATGTAAACAATATATTTAATAGCATAGCATGACAAGAGAGAGACCTCTCCAGTTTCAAACGACAAAATGCCTCAACGAACAAAGATGGCATAAGATGGTATATACAAAGCTTCTTACCGTAACAGTTTCAACCGAATAATATCCACGGTCCACGTAGTCTCCCATGAACAGATAATTGGTATCTGGGCACTGCCAAAACGAGCAAATGTACAATCATCAGATTACATGGGGTTAGTTATTTACAAGTGAACATAAAACATAAAACGGCAACAGAAAAGAATTTTTAGTAACAATTTAAATTAAAACCCCAGAGAAAAGGGTCTACAGTAGTCCTTATGTATGATCGTGCATCTAAAGTAATTACCTTTCCACCTATACGGAAAAGCTCTGCAAGATCGTGGAACTGTCCATGAATGTCTCCACATATTGTTACAGGGCTTTTCACAGGCTGCATGCAGGAAAATAAAAATGAATAATTCTCCTCGAACCAAACAATAAGGGCATTTCACAGGTTGCATGCAGCTAATTGCACAATCTAACACAAGTCAAATATAATCCCCAAGATAGATGAAAAATTCTAACAGGCAAACCTGCCAAATTCAAAGAGATGAGAGATCAAGAACTGGCCTGAACGTTGCTTTCTTCCATCAAGATCTCCTTGGCTTTCTCGCATAAAGCTCTAACCTAAGGAAAACAAAATAATACCGCAGATCACGATTTCGCCTTTCACCTCTTTTACTCCTAAAGAGATAAGAGAGACCAGCAGTGATAATTACTCTAACAAACAAAACTTGAAAACATTAATAGTAGAGGGACCAACTCGACACAAGCAGCAACAAGGGCAAAAATCAGTTACGAAAAGGCCACCTTCAACAGATTCTGATCCGGTTTCACTCAATATCAGCCCCATAAGGTATTTATGAGTTGCAACTTCTCTCACACGAGTAAGAATTGTTTTTTCTTCAATTTCCTTAACTTTATCCCTAATTGAATGTCCACAGATGCAGTTAACTAGATACAAGAAGAACGAAATCTTATCTACATTGATACAATCACCAGCTTCATGACCTAAAATCTAAAGGAAAACCACCAGGAACCCGGTAATCAGACGAACCTACATTATCAGACACATAAAAATGGGAACTTAGATGCCCAGTTAATACCTTCAAATTCAGAGGACGATGCAGCCAAATTTCACCTAAAACCGTACACTCAAAACGCATTTTTCTTGACCAGTAAAACTACGAAGATAATGAATACCCACGAGAATACACATACGAAGAGATATACCATTTCCGGAAGATATTCATTTGGTTGATCAGAAACCTAAAAATCAAATCCAATAATCACATACTCGAAGATACCTCAAAAGATAAAACCACCCTCCGATTCGAACATAACAGGAGATCCAAAGACCAATACCACCAAAGTTCACACCAAAAAACTAAAATCCGGATCCGATTAAGAACAGAGAAGGAGATAGGGCAAATGGAAACTATCAACTGAGGAGAAATCGGCAGCACCTGTTGCTCCGAGAGGGGCTTGCACTGCATGAGCTGCGAGATCTGCTCATCGAGATCGAGAGTTGAGTCGGTCGGAAGCGAATTCGCGCCCATTCTCTCTACCTCTTGTTCGTCCTCTTCGTCTCTCCCGATCCGGAAAACAGATCAGAAACCGGTACCAGGTTTCCAGATTAGGGATTGCCCTAACCCTAAATTGGATGGATTCTGCGTATTCCTCGCTTTTCCACTCTCTCTCTCTCGCTTTGTGTGCAGTGAAAGAGGATCGAAACGGAGAGCGCGTGACGACACGGGCGAGTGAGTTTGTAGTCTCCGAGCAGTTTCAACTAAATGACCTAAATACCCTTAGAACCTGAGTTATACAGTCCAATCTCGCTGGGGTAAAATAGGCAAAGAATATTATTTTTATTTACGGACAATCATCCTAACTCCACATCGCGAGTCACGACCATGTTGAGCCACGTATGATAATTCTGATGTTCTGTAATTACTTTCTTATTTATTGTCGATGACATACATTTCGTAATCAATTTCACTAAAATAATCATACGGAAATTCCTTTTTCATAATTCAGTCTCCGTATTCTTATGAGGGATGGCCATTTGCTATTTGATTCGAGTTTGGTTTGGTTCGGCAATGATTCTGTTTACTTCTATCAAAATATGTACCAATAAATTATTATATCATATTCAATTCTGAATGGCGAAAAAATAATTAGTGAAAGTAAATAATAAAAACAATTTAAAAAAAAGAATGAGGGGTACACATGATAGGTTACATTTTTCATTAAAATTTTATAAAATTATAATTGAAATGAAATTTTGTACGGGAGTGCAGGATCCGACTCATCCACTTCTGTTCCATTCGATTCGATTCGATTTTGGTTTATATTAAAACAATTTTAGATTTTTTAAGAAATATTCGGTTTTTCAAGTTGTTTAAAATCCGATTTGATTCGATATTTCGAAAAAAATAAGTTTTATAAAAAAAAGTTATCGTTTACAAATTTCGGACAGTTGGATACGATAACGAAATCGTATTTTTTGGTTTGGTATGATTCGATTTTAATGAAACAAATGTCCACCCCTAATTCGAGGTAACATTTTATAGTTTGGGATGTGGCCGATGCTAAATAACGAACGTACCACAATTCCTTGTAACTCAGCCACTACATATTTTGTTCTTGTTAAACAGCCACTACATATTTTACTTTTAACTGTATACAGATATTTAAAATTATAAAAAATCTAGATAAATAAATATTTTTATATATGTGTACCATCTACTAAATTTTAACAATTTTTAAAATATTAAATTCATAATAATAACGATTTTAAAATATTCTATTTTTCGTATTCCGTGTCTCATTAGTTACCACTCTTTTGATGGAAGACTATCGGAATCTCATTATGGTCCATTTTTTTTGTTTCCAATAAAGCTCCTTTTATTTCTCTCAATGATTCTTGATCGCAAATGTCTAAATAAGATGCCATATCTGTTTTTCAATTATTATTTTTGACTGACCATTTTTTTTATATATAATAAATTGATAAAATTTTATTTGTATGTGTGCATTGGATAACAAAATCTCCTCGAGTTATTACTATCGTATATTATATAAAGTATATATTAAATGTAACCGGAATTTATTGAGGGAGTTATAAATGATAGTATAATGCAAGCTTTTTTTAAGCATAAGTTCTGTATATTTATTTGGCATAAATGTCGTATAACAAGTCAGGTGCCCAACGACACGCCGACATACAATCCTGTACGACATAGCCAAACCGACACGCAGTTAGGCAGTATAAAATTTTAAAACGGCAAGAAATCTGATTCGAGAACAAAGAAAAGGGGAACAAGGTCAAATAAATATCTCAAGTCATCTCTTCCTATGATTCTATCGTTCTGCGTAAAAGCACAGACCTATTTTCACGCGTTGTGTCCGATCCAGAAGGGAAGAAAAAATTTAGGGTTTGCATTTGGTTGATTTCTTCGATTCGATTCTCTCTACCGAATTTTGAGGTTTCTCTCTCTCTCCCCCTCTATCTGGATTTGCGCAGATGTATTTCTCGATTCCGAGTTAAAGCTAGGGTTGAGTGCTATTTACATTTCGTTGTTTTCTTTTGAGGTGAAAAGTTTGTAAATCTAATGGCATTTACTCGTTTTTTGAGGTTGATTCTGTTCGTATCCGATTGTCGAGTTTTCTTCCGATTCGTCTGAGTTAGTCGATGAATTTGATAAGGTTATATGGGTTTCCTGCTTTTCGGGTTTGATGGGTCTCCGTCATTTGATACACCTAGCTGCAATCAATTTCCGGAATTGTACTTATTCTGACTCGAACCTGTTTGGTATTACCAGGGTTTTCAATCTTCATCTTTGGGGGGAAAAAAAGAGATATAAAGTAAAGGGAACATCTTCGAGGTTTTGATTATTGCTTTTTTAGTGGCAAGTTACAAGCTATTTTGGTTTTAGGACGTGATACATTGCAATTATGAGTGCATCATGGGCAGATGTTGCTGAATCAGAGAAGGTGGTCTCTGGGTCCTCTAGTCGCAATTCTCAGCCATCACGACCTGCTTATGTTCCTCCACATCTACGGAACAGGCAGTCAACTGAACAGGTTGCTCCTCCTGCGCCAGCAAATGATCGCATAGGGTATGGTGGTCCGCCCGGTGGGTCTCGATGGGCTGGAGGTGGTGCTGCCGGTGGTGGTTACCGGACAGATGCAGGGCGTCCTGGCTATGGATACGGGGGACGAGGAGGAGGTGGTTGGAACAATAGAAGTGGAGGGTGGGACCGTAGGGAACGGGAAGTTAATCCGTTTGGTGATGATGCTGAGATAGAACAACCGTTCACTGAGCAGGAGAATACAGGCATTAACTTTGATGCCTACGAGGATATTCCAGTTGAGACAAGTGGGGATAATGTGCCTCCTCCTGTCAATACGTTCGCTGAGATAGATCTTGGGGAGGCTCTGAACCTAAATATTCGGAGGTGCAAATATGTGAAGCCAACGCCTGTGCAGCGTCATGCAATCCCAATATTGCTCACAGGGAGGGATTTGATGGCTTGTGCACAGACTGGATCTGGGAAGACCGCTGCCTTTTGCTTTCCCACAATTAGTGGAATTATGAAAGAGCCATATGTACAGCGACCGCGTGGTTCACGTACAGTCTACCCTCTTGCAGTCATCCTCTCACCAACAAGAGAATTGGCATGCCAGGTCTTGGTTTTGGTCCAATATTAAGCTTCTTTTTATGGGATTGAATGCAGCTTCTCTTAATATATACATAGGCATATATCATTCTATATTTTTTTCCTGCAGATTCATGATGAAGCCAGAAAGTTCTCCTATCAAACCGGTGTGAAAGTTGTTGTTGCCTATGGAGGAACACCAATTAACCAGCAGGTCTCTAGTGTACAAAATTATATTCTTCTTGTTTTCCAGACTGTGCTTTAGCAAATTGTCACATGCCTGTAGTTCTGTTATCTTTAATGTGTAGTGATTTGGGTTTTGCTAGCTATTTAAAAACATGATTCGGCTTTCGTATAATTACTCTTGAAGGTTTGGTGATTTATTTGAACGGATGAAATTTTTCACAAGAACACAACCTATGCATCAATATGAAACTTTGGTAAAAAAAAAAATCGGTATTCTTGCCTGATTGCATGTGTTGTTTAATCTGCCCTCCTGCATAAATTTTCTGATTTCTTGTTTTGTTGCTTGTACAGCTCCGAGAGCTCGAGAGGGGAGTTGATATTCTTGTGGCTACTCCTGGACGGTTAAATGATTTGCTTGAGAGAGCTAGAGTCTCGTTACAGATGATTAGATTTTTAGCTCTCGATGAGGCAGATAGGATGCTGGACATGGGTTTTGAACCACAAATAAGAAAGATTGTTGAGCAGATGGACATGCCTCCACGTGGAGTTCGGCAGACAATGTTGTTCAGTGCTACTTTTCCAAGAGAGATTCAGGTATGTTTTGCTTGTCTGTGGCACTCCTCATTTTTGCATTCGTCTTTTTGCTGGCTGAAGATCAATTTTGGATATGCAAATAATTGATCATCTGCTGGATACCCGAGCGAATCCTTTCTTGCTCTTACATATCCCTCTTTAAATCTGTTTTATCATGTCTTGTATTGTTCTTGTAAAGTCAGTTTTCTTGACCACTCATTCTCAAATCATATTTTCCTTGGTTAAAGTTTGTTAAATGTGCCTCTATCTCTTAGTCCTTCGTTCAGCAACCTTTCCTAACTGTAGTGGTTCATTGGGCAAGTTGAAGGAGAAAGAAAAAGCGGTTTGCATTAATTAGTCCTGTATATGGTAATTGTTAGTAAATAATGTAGGAAATAACACTTTTTGGTGCTTCTCTAGAAAAAAACATATCTGTTTGTGATTGATGCTTCAGCTGTATAGCTGCTTACATGACTGCTGTAACTGCTAATGCTGCAGTTATAGTTACCACTAGATGCGATAGAAAATTGAGACCTGTGAAAAGCTTGCCTTTTTTCATGAAATGGTGGCATCATAAGCGACACAATATAAACATCAATAGGATTACAATTTTATTTACTAATTTCCCCTCCCAAGGCTGTTGTGAACCTTCAATGGTTTAGTTTTCCAATTTGTTGTATGAGTGTCTTGTTTGTTCTTTGACATAGTTGCGTAAAATTCAGAAGTATAACGTTTGATTCTAGTAGTATCAGATCATTTCATTATTTTTCTTTTCAAAATATTTGTATTGTATTTTGTTTGTGTGCAGAGACTTGCGTCTGACTTCCTATCAAACTATATATTTTTGGCCGTGGGAAGGGTTGGTTCAAGTACTGATTTAATTGCCCAAAGAGTAGAGTTTGTTCATGAGTCTGACAAGAGAAGCCACCTTATGGACCTGCTTCATGCCCAGAGAGAGAATGGCATCCAAGACAAGGTAATGTGATACACACACCGATTCTCGAAATCTAGTGTTTTGTTGCCTCTCTTTTGTTTATAAGGTGTTGGCCATTTGTCTGTTTGCATGTCAATCCTTCTCTACTAATTTATTTGTATCATTTTTTGTCATGTAGCAACTTGTATTTTAGACCTTCTATTGATTGCTTCCTTCTGTTTAAAAAATTTACAGCAAGCTCTGACATTGGTTTTCGTGGAGACAAAGAAGGGAGCCGACTCATTGGAACACTGGCTGTGCATGAATGGGTTTCCAGCAACCTCCATTCACGGCGATAGATCACAACAGGTTGACTTGTCAATTGAAGTTGATATTCTCTGTGGAATATTGTCAAAGAATACTCTCCCGAGACGTGAAAACTAAAAATATGAAATGCTGCTTAGAATAGGGAGTGTTAAGTTTCTTTTCGCGTGACTAAAATGACATACTGTACAAAGTCAATCTTGTCTCGTTATTCATTTTCCAGGAAAGAGAAGTGGCGCTGAGGTCATTCAAGAGCGGGAGGACTCCCATTCTGGTTGCAACCGACGTCGCAGCACGTGGCCTCGACATTCCTCACGTGGCTCACGTTGTGAACTTTGACCTACCGAATGACATAGACGACTACGTCCACCGCATCGGAAGAACGGGGCGAGCAGGCAAGTCGGGACTGGCAACCGCCTTCTTCAACGAGAACAACTTGTCGATGGCCAGGCCGCTAGCTGATCTGATGCAAGAAGCGAACCAGGAGGTGCCCGCATGGCTCACTCGGTACGCGTCTCGGGCTTCGTACGGAGGTGGTAAGAACCGGCGGTCAGGTGGGCGGTTCGGTGGCCGTGACTTCAGAAGGGAAGGCTCTTTCGGTAGAGGCGGTGGTGGTGGCGGTGGAGATTACTATGGAGGAGGTGGATATGGGGGGCCGGGCCAGGGTGGCGGCGGCTATGGCTCGGGAGGAGCGAGCAGCGCCTGGGACTAAGGCTCTCTCTCAAAAAATTTTCTATGGTTTTAACCCTAAACTATCTACTTTCTTTTCGTCAATATAATTTTCCAAGAGAGCATGTCGTGTATTGCCCTTCTTCAGATTTCAGAGTTGGATACATATCTAATGTCAGCTAGGTGAATATCTCTCTTTCTTTTGGGTTTGGTTTTTTTTTTTTTTTTTTTTTTTTTCAAGTAGTGGTGTTTCCGATTTTGGTCCAAATTTTTTGCCCTGTCCTTGTTGGTTTCTTCTAACCATGTCGTCATTTGCCAGTTTGAAACCATGTTTCGTTCGCTTCCCTTTCAATGAAACAGACTGTCCGAATAGATTACCGTAGCGTTTTTTTTTTTACAGTGATTGTTGGTGTTTTCAGATGAAGAAATGATTAAAATTCGATGCAGACGAAGAATTGCGATCAAGTTCTTCATGTTTGGGCTGTGATTAGGTTACTTCTGTTCCACTTCAAACCGCAAGGAGGGAGGGTTCCTATGATCATCCATGGCCCTCCTGGTCTGCCCTTCGTCAATTTTCTTTCTTCCGTGGCGCTGCAGCCTGCAGCATTGGCAGGAAGATCCGAACAGAGGAGCCTTCGACTTGTCTGGTGACGAGACAAGGGAGAGATCCGACAAAGCATATATCATCGGATGGATCCCCCTTTTTCTATGCCCTGAGAGCGAGGACTGATCTAACACCGGCCCACATCGTCACAGTTGACACATTGAATCATTCAGGATCTGTTACAGATGCTTTCAACTTGGTAACCATTTTTCACGAACTCTGCAAGAAAGTAACTCTTGGAATCCAAGAACTGAACTGAAACATGAGAAAGCAATCCAAAATGGGGATGTTTGTTATCCAAGAAGGGCAAAAACAGCCTCCAGCCGCCGAGATTTTCTTGAGGAATTCAAGGTTTTGCAATATTACAATAATAAGCCTGTCTGCAAAAAAAAAAATCTACCCGGCGTACAGGAAGAACTATATAAGACCAGAGGGAAAAAAAACAAGCAATTGAACAAGGCAAGGCGTGACCATACTTGTTACAATGAGGTGAAAGAAATAAGGAAAAGGGAGTTGCCATGATACAGTATAGATCACAAGCAAATCCATCCCAACGGGGAAAATCAAACTGCCCAAGTGATCTTACCTCTCAGTATATAAGATTCTTTCCCCCGTCTTCTAATAAAAACCGGCCTCTAGGCCAAGTATATATAACTTATCTGCAACTTGTTGGGTCAGCGTTTGGTCCGAGGCATGCAGCGGAATTCAGCCAAGAGGGCTATATGATCAGAAGACCATTCTGGAGAAGGAAGAGCTGTGTCCTTCCTCAAGCTCTCCTCATCCAGCAGTTCCAACAGTGATTCCACCGTTAGCGTGTCCGCTGAAAACAATATGGAAAACGTTTTCACACATCAAAAAAGGGCCGAAATACGGAAGAGACAAGAAGAACTCTGGGCCGAAATCTTAAAGGTTTATTGTGAAGTTAACCTGTGTAAAGTATGTAATCAAGTGTGCCGGTAAAGTCCCTGGTACAGTTGGTAAACAATGGTTCGTTTGTTGTAGGATCCATTCTTCTCCTTTGTTGCTCTGCAACAAGACTGCCTCCCATCCTTGCAAACGACGAGTAAGCACTCACCTGCATTGAGTCCAAGGTCACTTTTTCTCCAATCCATTGCTCCCTCTTATCTTTTCCCATAATATTGAAGTAAAAAAAAACATATTTTGATATATTATGTTGGAAGAGATATTACCAATGGCAGCTGATGAGTCAGCTTGGTGTGAGGACGCAGAATTCCAAGAGGATCAACCATCAAATCTGGGTGCAATGGCTCAATCTTTCCCATAGCAAGAAGAGAATGTGGTGCACTGGAATATATTTGAATTTCCAAGTTTTAACCAAATAAATCATCGTAACCATAATATGATCGAGATTTTTCATGCCAGCTAGACTAAAAGGAAAATCATCCACACCTCCCGGGAACAGTATTGAAGTCTCCACAAACAAGCATAGGAATATCTGCGCTGGCAGCTATTTTCTCCAGTCCTTTCAACAATGTGTGAACCTATTTTGAACAATAGTCAAATACGTATCAGTAACAATCTTAAGTATTTGAAACACAAAAAAAAAACATAATATTGAGGGAAAGATATTACAAGACCTGCCAACATTTCACATCCTTCAGTTCTTGAGGGACATTTACATGTGTGTTAGCCTGCACCCAGGAGATAAAATAAAAGATTGAAAGATCAATCGTTACGATATTTTTAAAACAGAGGAGGAAGTGTGAAAACATATGTTTAGTCCTGAGCACCATCTCCTACATCAAATGAACAGAGACCAGAAGAAAGGACACTAACCACACAAAGAAGCTGGCGCTTTCCTGGATTATCAGCAGCCCTGTTGCCAAATTTTGCTTCCAGAACAACGATCAGTGCAACATTGTCCTAGAAAGCAAGAGAATCTGAGATCAGTTTTATAAAAGAAAAGTATAGCGTGAGAATGAGCATGGATACTGAAATTGCATAATAGACCAAGTTCAAGTACCTTAACCAATCGATTTAAAGCAGTTTTCTTCTGGGCAATAGGAATGACAGCCTCAGTCAAAGACTGAGCAGCCTTATTAAACTCAACCTGGACCAGCCGACCTGGATTAAACAAGGGGG
This sequence comes from Tarenaya hassleriana, assembly GCF_000463585.1. Classification (NCBI taxonomy): domain Eukaryota; kingdom Viridiplantae; phylum Streptophyta; class Magnoliopsida; order Brassicales; family Cleomaceae; genus Tarenaya; species Tarenaya hassleriana. Next base: position 1,061,799 of record NW_010960187.1, on the reverse strand, counting down.
CTAAATATATAGGCCTAACGAAAGTTGAAACTAACGCATACCTCATATTTTTTCACATGTGAAAATCTGTCTCTTCTGAAAAATGTAGCACATCCGTCAATTGTGTTCGTATTACCACTGAAAACCTGAGATTGTTGGGCAAATCGATAGGTCCGTCAGCACATCATCTCACAACATAAGTAACAGGGAAAAGAGTTTTGGGGTCAAGAATTTGCATCACGATAGACCTCATTTGTTTTCCTCTTAAATAGAGCCTGGTACCCATGTTTGTCCAGCTCAGGACCGAAAAACTCCTCAAAATGATCACTCTGCACCTGCAAGACAAGGGGAAAAATAGACCGTAATGAAGACAGAAATTTTACATAAACTACCCAATCATGTGCATTGATTAAATGATATACTGTCTTATCCTTCAGACCAGCTCATAAAGGAACCGTAAGTTAGTGCATCCTAGGTAGGCATACGGTTAACATACCTCCTGTAGACAAACTATATCTGCACGGTACCCTACAATTTCCCGTAACAAGTTCTGTCTACGGTACTGCCAAGAAAGAGCCCATGGAGGGCAGTAACTGTATATGTCGCTACTAGCATAAGTGTCCGCCAATATATTATACGAAAGAACAGTGAATGATCCCGTAGACGAAAGGTGGCCATCCGAATCCAGGTGCCCCATTGCATCAACTCCACTAACAGGAATCAGCCTCCGAGGACTTGGTGAAGGAGCTGGAATAACACGCGAAGTCAATATGGTACATGTGTGTCCCACTGTCTGTTTGGTCTCTGCATTGACCACAACACACTCGAACTTCAAAACATGGCCGACATCATCCGCCATTGGCGCGTATGTTTTAGAGCGTCCAACCTCAACAAGTGCTTCCCCTCCACCAGTCCTTTGGCTGATTGTAGCAGGGTAAACTGATGTCGACCCATTTGTCAGATTAGCATTTGAGGCAGGCCCAGATAAACTACCGGTGCTGAGAATTCCAGAACCCGAGCTATTATAACGGAACAACTCTTCCTCGTCATTTCCATTTTCTCCAGCAGCACTGGCTGCACGCTCGTGCAAGAGACGGTGATGCTGCCATGCGTCTGAAAAGCACTTAGTGGAACAGTGGTAGCTTTTAGCAACAGGAACCTTCGACTTTATACAACCTAGACACTGCAGTGTGGCTTGCTCGGTTGGATGCACACTGCACATGGCAACTTTCCTGTCGCTCTGCACACGAAACCTGCACAAGGAAATCCAAAAGGTTGAATCTTAAGCAAGAAACGGAAATGCCCATTTGAAGATTATGAAGCCACCAATCGGACATATTCATATGGCAACGAATAACTCTGACTGAAATTAGTAACACGAACAAAAAGGACCTGAATTCAGGTCGTAATATCTACACAAGCCACCAATTGGAAAACGAAAAAAAACATAAGTCTCAAACTTCAGCTAAAACCCACTTGCCCGAACAAGTCGAAAACAGAAAATCGATTCGGACAAGGAGCGGAATCAGAGATTAGCATAGTGGAGCAGAAAGAAAGAGCGAACAAGCTAGAGAGAAAGAGAGAGAGAGAGAGTCAATTGTAGAACTTACCATCTATACCTCAAGAAGTGACCTTCAAGTGGCGCTGATTCCGGGACATCGTCGGTGGTGGCGGTCTTATCCGGCCGCCGGAGAAGCACGTAGGGCGTTAATTCACAGCCGACGATGGGAATCTCCGACGGTAGATGCACTCGTATCACGCTCAGCATTGCTTTCCCGTCACTCTCTGTAATCCGCACAATACCGCAATACGACCGAAGCCCACAATCCTAAAGCTTTAACTGTATATTCACACCGAAGAACATATGAAACGGGGCGGATACCTGGCGAATCCGCCATTTATTTGACCCTAAAACTCGCCAGCCTCGATGAACCCTAATGTTCCCTAGACCCTAGATTTTGCCCAAAATTTCCCGACCGAAAATTCCACGACTCTCGGTGAACGAACTCAAAAAAAAAAGATGAAAACCCAGAAATCGAATCGGGGGATGGATGCAGATTCCGAAAAAAAAGAAAAGACAGATTGATCGTTTCGGCGAGAAGGGGAAAATCTAGAATTTCCAGAGACGAAGGGAGGGACCAACAAGGCCTTTTTTTTCAACGGAAGAAAATGCAAGTTTGATATTTTAATAAAAACGAAGACGTATAAATATAAAAACACATGTATACGTATACGTGTACGTATGCACAAGCATAGCATTAGCACATCACTAATCACCAGCTTAACTCCATGATTATCTTTTGCTTTTGCCATTTGGTTTATACTTTCAATCCATAATCAACCAATAAGAACATTCTCATAACAAAGCTTTACTGTAATCTTCTGAATCTTGTACACTATCTGATGTTCCATCCTCTTCTCTTACATCATCGTATTCGTCAAGAGAAGAAAAAAAAAAGGAAGCAATTGTTGTGATGAACAAAAAAAACGCCATCTCCTAAGATCAAGAAATGAGTCAAGAAGAATGTCTACAGACAGCTCATCTGCCGCCATTGCCAAAGCTCTAGTCCCTATCTCTTATAACAACTCTGTACTAGCGTTTAGCCTTAGGCGTTTGGCGTTTGGCGCGGGCGACCGGGTCTTAGGCGAGAGGCGGAACTCGGCCATGAGTGCTAAATGGCTAGAAGGCCATTGAGAGGAAGGAAGAGCAGCGCCCAGATCCAACAGCTCCAATAAGGCCTCCACCCTTAACGTATCCGCTGAAAAAACCCGAACCGAGATTTTTTTTTTCCGGTTATCATATCGGGAGACAGAGAGCTCGCCGGAAAATAATGGCTTGCAAAAGAGAAAGCTATAAAACCTGTGTAGAATATGTAATCGTAGGTCCCTAAGAACGCCCTCGAACAGTGAGTAAACTGAGGCTCGTTCGTCTGGCAATCCATTCTCCTGCTGTGCATCACGCTTCCACGACCCGTTCCCCTAGTCATAAACGATGCGTACGCGCTCACCTGTGCGCGTAAATGCATTGCTCACACTGTCAATGTTCCGGGAAAGGAGAGGACAAGTTTAGGGTTCTAAACCCGAAACCCTAAAGAAGTCACATTGGATTATTCTTGTAAAGATCTACTACCCCCGTCAAAAGAGAAATATTATTACCAGTGGCAGTTGATGGGTCAGCCTGTCTTTCGGATGCAAGATACCGAGGGGATCTACCTCGAAATCCAGGTGCAACGGGTGGATCATCCCCGTCGAAAGAAGATAATGAGCAGCGCTACCAAAAGAGGTTAAAAAAACACGGGTCGATAGTCGTGAGTTTATTAGAAGATTGCGTAACATATTCGGGTCGAAGTAATCATCGGAAGTAAACCAGACCTCCCGGGGAACGAATTCAAATCTCCACACACGATGGTAGGGATATCGGAATGAGAAGCTATTTTCTCCAACCCCTTTAGTAATGTGAAAACCTAAATCCGACCGAGAATCAAAATACGCAAGTGAATAATTCGGTTCGACTTCACGAAAATGTTAAGAGTCAGGGCCGGGAAAAACACAAAACCTGCCAGAGCTTCACGTCCTTCAGTTCTTGATCAATATTTACTACGTGCGCGTTTGCCTGAACATGAAACAAACGAGAAAGAAAGCGTTTAAAACCCCATGTTCCACTCGAAATGGACAAAAGGTGAGAAAACAACATCGTACTAGCGTTTCTCTCGTCGTTAGTACCGAGAACGGTCCTAAGAGAACTCACCACACATATATACTGTCGCTTGCCCGAGGCATCGGTGCATTGATTACCGAATTTCGCTTCCAAAACAACTATTAAAGCGACGTTATCCTGGAAAACAAGAACACCCAGAATGCGTTATCCTGAAAAAATTACACGAACCAACAGATGTCGTCGAGGTTACCTTAACCAGTCGGTCCAAAGCAGTTGTTTTCTGGTCACTCGGGATTACGGCCTCAGCCAAATACCAAGCAGCTCTATTGAATTCGACCTGGATGAAAAGATCAAGGCTTTTAGCCGAGAATCTAAACAGACAGAGAGCTGGGAAGAGTTGGAACTGATACAAACATCGTATTTTCTGACACACGAAAACCTATCCGCCCGGAAAAACGTCGCACACCCGTCAATCTTCCTATGTACATTACCACTGAAAACCTAAGATTATCACATGAATTAATCAAGTCATGGCCATTACATAATCACAGGAGGGAAGGGTGGAGAGAATCAAATCAAAAAGCCAACCTCATCAGTTCTCCTCTTGTACAGAGCTTCATACCCATGTTTATAGAGTTCAGGTCGGAAAAAATCGTCGAAATGATCACTTTGTACCTGCCAGAGAACGAAATGACAACTAAAGAAAAACAGTTTGAAGGGTGAATCTCCCTTCATACCAAATCTTTTGTTTGAGTTTCCGAGACAAATATCCTTCAGATTCATCCATGGATGAGAGAGAAGCCCGATGAAAGAGCATACCATACCTCTTGCAGACAAACTACATCCGCACGGTACCCGACAATCTCCCGTAACAACTCCTGACTACGGTAAGGCCAAGAAAGAGCCCATGGAGGGCAGTAATTGTATAAGCGGCCATCGGCAGAAGACTCAGACAAGATATTATACGAAAGAAGAGTGAACGATCCTGCAGATGTAAGGCCATCGTCTTGATCGATTCCTTCAACGGGGATCATCCTACGGGGAATTGATGGAGGAGGTGCAATAACATGATTAGTCCATATATCATCTGGGTATCCAATAGCCTTTTTCGTCTCTGCATTGATCACAGCACACTCGAACCTCAAAACGTGGCCTATATCCCGATCCATAGGTGTGTATGTTCTAGAGCACCCCACCTCAACCAATCTCTCCCCTCCAATGTAGTTTGGTGTGGCTGAGACATTGGAAAGATTAGGATTTGACACAGACCCGAAGAAACTGCCAAATGTTGAGCTAAGATAGCGACGTAACTCATCGTCAACGTTCTTCTTTTCGGCGGCAGCTTTCGTCGCTTGTTCATGCACAACCCGATGATAATCATACCACGCATTCGAGAAACATTCCGGTGAACAATGGTAGCTCATTGCAGTAAGAGTGTTATACTTTGAACAGGATTGACACTGCGATGTAGCTCGTTCTGATGGATGCACACTACAGTATATAACTTCCCCATAACTATGAACACGATACCTACAAGAAACGCCAGAGAGCAACACACATCAACCACTTTCCCGGAGGAGGAAAAAGGAACAAGATTCAATCTTTAGCCAAAACCCAGAGAGACAAAAGGACCCAACACGCGAAAGCAGATCAAACTTAACGCAAATTCGACGGTGATCAGTAAAAAATGAAAGGATCGGAGAAAGCCATTAGCCCATATACAGTACTTACCATCTGTACCTCAAGAAGTGACCTTCAAGAGGTGCCGACTCAGGGACATCATCGGCGGTGATGGTCCTGTCCGGTCGACGGACAAGCAGTTTGGGAGTTAACTCGCGGCCGGCAATGGGAGTTTTCAACGGTAGTTCCAATCGAAACACGCTAAGCATGGCTTTTTTCCCTCAGACCCTGTAATCTTTACGCTACTGTAACACTAAAGAGGTAGAAATCCCAACGCTTTTGGCCGTATTTTGTCGGAGGAAAGCAAAAGAAATTGATCGGACACCATTTACGTGACGCGAAAAACCCACCAGAAAGCCCTAGAAGCGAACACGAAACTAATCGACCAAAACCAGGCTAGGATTTCGAACAAGAACGGGAATAGATGAAGAACCCAGAAATCTTTTGACCGGTGAAGAAGGCTTTGATCGATTGCTCTTCAAGAAAGAAAGATAGATGAAACTGCGGAGAGAGGATTTGAACTTTCTTCTTTCTCAAGTCTTGGTGATGAAGTTCACTAACGAATGCAAATTTATAGGCTTTGGCAATCAAATGGCAATATATATATATATATATATATATATTTCATTAGTCAGAAGAATTTTGCCTCCCCTGTTGGAGATTGGTTCGATTACTACATGGCCCTGACGCTGATTTATTGATAGCAAAAATCAAGATTTTATTTTTGGGAATGTTACAGATATCATCAAACAACAATACACAAAAAAGGGATGAAATTCAGAAACTATTGAATATCGGAAGGAATCTGCAATTGAAGAACACATACGACAACACACAACGAATTTACAGCAGATTCATGAGGAAGATTGAAACGCCAAAGAAGAAATGGAATCTCTCTAGATGAATCTCACCGAATGTTACAGGGATCGCTTCTGGATCCATCTCTGAAGTTCCAGCCTCCATCTCTCTCTCAGAATCTTCGTCAGCTCGCCTACTCCAAAATTTGGGAACTTGATTCCGAATCCGAATGTTATAGATTCGGAATCTGATCTCGAAATCATCCTATATTACAAAATATCAGAAATTTCCGGGTAGGGCGAGGGTCAAGCTCGCGAGGTGGAGAGAGATCGACTCATGAATGAAGCTCGGTTTATACCCTTGCTATATATATATATAATTTTCTTTTTTTTCTGAATCGAATATTTATTTATTTGGCTTACTTTTATTTATTTATTTTCCTTTTTATTAAGAGTTTTTTTTTCGAATACAGGAACCGGTGGGCATTTCGCTTCTGAACAGAGCTCTTTCGAACTGAAAATTTCAATTTGTTTGAACCGTATCATTCAAAATTTTCTAAGATATATTTTTTTTTATAAAAACCAGTTTTCTACAATTGCAATCGAATTTTATAAAATTTTCAAAAAATCAAATTTATTTTTAAAAAAATTTAAATTTTGTTAACAAAAATCGAAACTAAACCGTACCAAAACTATAAATAAAACCAACCAAATAATATACGATACTAAATTGGTACAAAGTTTAGAATATCGAATAAATCATTCCCAAATAGAATCGCTAAAATTTCGAACCCAATTTCAAAATGCTGATTCTACAAGAACCACATGTATTTTATGACGAATAGAAACTAGACAAATATAAACGGGATTTGGAACATCTAAAAACTCAAATCTGGATTCAGTTTTTATTTTTTAAAATCTATATCCATTCTCTTTTTTCGATATTTGTAAAAACTATATATATATGTTTAATTTTTTTTAAATTAGTTTATATTGGTTTCCAATTCAAATGAATTCGATTTTAAAAATGATATGTTTTAGATGGGATTCGATGTTGATACAATCATAAACTATTAGGCGAATCGGATAGAAATATATATCAATCACCATCCTGCATTTTCAAATTTCAATCAAACGCTACAAAGTTCCAAAATTTACGTTTATAAATATTTCGAAACGTCACCTATATCTATATTATAATAGAATATATTAATATTTAATCCAATTTTTTTCTTCTCTTGTTCGTGTTTCGTGTAGTATGCCTTGTATTTATTTGTATTAGCAGTCCGGCATGATGTGAGCTTTTGTGTTTTGAATGTCTCTTCTTGTGTTTTTATGGTAAGGAGTTGTCCTTTGGATTTGTAGTATGTAGTAGCCTCTAGGGTAGGATAGACACTCCCTTTCGGGTATGTGATTTCGATCCGATCTAAACCGAAATCGAACCGAACCGAATAACATTCGTTCTAATTTGGTATATTTTTTCTATAGAACCGAATACACCGTATTCGAACTGAACCGTATAAGTATCGAATCAAAATCTTAATTATCCATCCATATATGTCTAAATTTATAGTTTGATATTTATTTGATATTCATATAACGATACCGTATCAAACCGAACCGATACTAAAACTGAACCGATTAATATTTGATTCTAGTTTTGTACAATTTTTATAAAATCAAAAATAATATTCTGAACCTAATCACTTAAATATTGGAACGAAAACCGAAATGCTCATCCCGACCTCTATGTGTAGTGTTTTCATAATTCTAAGAAATTTTAGGATATCTGAAATTTAATAAAAGATTGGAAAAATCATTATTCGAATTTTGAATTCGAAGAGTGGTACTGTTCCTGTTTATACATATCCAAATGTTGAACGTAAAAAATTGCAATTATCTAATAATTTTGAATATTGAAGGATAGTTTAAATTAAAAAACAAGATACCTGAATTGAAAACTAATGCATATGTAATACAGATTTATATTACCATAATCCCAATTACTCAAATACCCAAATTTTAGGATATATTGAGAATAAATAAGGACCATGTACTCGAAATTTAGGGTAATTTTGTACATCCTAGTGTCCAAGGTGGCTTATTATAAAAAAAAAATATTCATGCTGTTATTTTATTTTATTTATTCCAATTTGATCTTTTAGTTATTTTTAATGTGAAAACTTATATAAATATAGGAATTTGTGAAATCCATAAATTTTATAAAGATTTTCAAAAAAAACACGGAATTTACAAAAATTCTAAAAAAATCTATACATCGAGCAAAAAACCATGTTAATTATTATGTAGTTTTTTGATAATTTTGTCAAATTCAAAGTGGGAATCGGAAAAAGTCTGTATTTTTTTTTTAATTTTAAAAATTCATATATTAATTGGCACGTAATAATAAATTAGCGTATTTTTATAAAAAAAAAATCAATTTTAAAAAATGTATAAATTTAATCGGCAATGTCAACCCTTCGATTTGGGCGCAACTAACCAAAAAAAAAAAAAAGATGTCTCCCAATCATAAAAGACTTACGTGCATAAGTTCACTTGCATATCTCACATTATTGTGTATAAATATACGGTCCATCATTTATGTAAACTACACAAATTTGTTCATATATAACGACGACGACCTTCATCGCCGCCATGGCCGGACTCCACCTTCGTCTTCTTCCTCTCTTCCTCGCTCTCCTTTCCGCCATAGCCATAAAAGGATCGAAAGCTTACTCCAGGACATTACCTCCCCCGAAGCTCCAAAGGCTAACCCACCTCCACTTCTACTTCCACGACACCGTCTCCGGCGAGAAAACCACCGCCGTCAGAGTGGCCGAGGCCGCCGGCACGAACTCCTCCGCCACCTTATTCGGGATGGTGGTGATCGCCGACAACCCTTTGACAGAGGGGCCCACCATGGGCTCCAAGATGTTGGGAAGAGCACAAGGGATGTACGCGTCCGCGGACATGAACGACTTCGGTCTGCTCATGGCGTTTAACCTGGTGTTCACCGAAGAGAAATTCAACGGCAGTACGGTCAGCTTGTTCGGTCGGAACCCTATCTTGTCGGCGGTGAGAGAGATGCCGATCGTCGGCGGTACGGGCGTTTTCCGGTTCGCGAAGGGCTACGCTCAGGCCAAGACTTACACTTTCGACCGCGTCAGTGGAAATGCCGTGGTGGAGTATAACGTCTATGTTTGGCACTGAAATTAAATTTAAATTAAAATTAAGATTTGTAATCATGTTTTTTGTATGTTGTGTTCCGTGGCATGAAAATAAATTGCTTTTGGTTTCTGTTTTATGGTTATGTGGAAGAGCAGACAGAGAGCATAAAACATAAAGAGAATCTTTGGCCCTTTTTGTGACCTGTTTATGTCCAATACGTAAGTGGTTCTGACATTGATTGAGATATAAATATTTATTTCTGTTACGAATTATTGATATTTACAATCACATTCTGTTGATTATTGGTATAGATCTTTTTATATCATGATAATGATTTTACATCGTGTGTATATATATATATACACACACAAAAATACATTTGATCGAAACTTTCATATATGATAACATGTTGTATATAATATACAGAGGTAGAAATTAAGGTGAATATAAAGAAAAGACTTTTTAACATTTGCATGATATATATCTTGCTTTATTCAAAAACTCAATAATATTCTTATTCGATTATATATATATATATATATATATATGTGTTTTTGGATTTAATGGGATATATATATATATACACACACACCATATTATAATAGTGATTTATTATTTATAATAGTGAATTATTTATTTTATTTTTTTATTGCCTCTATTATACACGCACGTCATTTTCAGCCGGAACATCCGACTGTATAATGGGGTCGAAGCCCATTATAGACTCGGCCCATTATGAAGCCCATCCAACAAGAAATATCAGATATCATATAATATCCGCCCAAAAATTATGAACACACACACACATGACTATTATATCACGGGGAGTTTTTATAAATTTTTTTAAAAGGAAAAAAAAAGATATATATATATATATATATATTTATATATATATGGTGTGGTCCATAAAAAAACACAACCCATTCAGTTTCAGACAGTAATTATCAATCCACCAGAAAGCTTTGTCCTTAGGAGTTAAGACTTCCCAAGAAGAGCTATATATACATATATACATATATACAAATCCTGTGCATGCGGTTAGTGTATATTTGCGGCATATATATGTGTGTCTCGCTATATATATATATATAAACTTTTATTGGGGTACATTAAGAGCCCATTCATCTTCTTCTTCTTTTTTTTTTTTTTTTTGTTTGTGACCACGGGGTCTTTTACAGGAAAGAAAGCACCACAATTATCATCATCATCATCATCATCATCCCACCTTCATCCATTCTTATTGTCATATGTATTCCATATTTTTTTTTACTGAGGATCCTAAAATCAACATCCCTTGTAATTCCCCAAACCCTATAAATTCAAACCAGTATAGTTAATTGTGGAGTTGTGAGGTTCCAACTTTTAGATTCTCTTTTTATACATATATATATGTTATTGGGAATAAGGAAGAGTATACATATATACATATATATATATATGTATATACGGAGTGTAAACACGAAAAAAGATGATGAGTGGACGTGGGCTCTTCTCATGTTCTTTATACTCCACTTGCATTTGTTATTCAGCTTTTAGGCACATCCACATTCTTATTTTTCTGTTCTCATCTTCTAAAATAAGAAACATATATATATATATATATACATATATTTCACCATATATGTGTATATACACACACACTTGAAGTTTGGTCCTTATAGCCGAATATTGTGAGGTCCCATATAATATAATGAAAGG
>NW_010960187.1:1032391-1050421 GCF_000463585.1 Tarenaya hassleriana | reverse complement strand
ATATGCTCTCTCTCCAAAATCTCTCTCTCTCCCTCAACTCTCTCTCTCTCTCTCTCTATATATATATATATATATGATCTTCTAATTAATTAATTAATTAATTTCCAAAAAACATACGTACACATTTCGTGTAGACCCTTGAACAGATTCAGAGAAAAGAAAAACCATCATCAGAAAATAAACCTGCCACCGTCTATCTCTCTTCGTTATGTACATCATCAAATTCTTGTGATCGTTGAACGAAGAACGGCATTACGTGATCCCAACCGCGCGAGGTTACAAACGATCATATATATATATATGATCCGGAACTTTCTTACAATACATATATATGGTCCCCTCAACAAACAAAGCCATAAATCTTCTGAGCATATATACGGCTATGACTTTAATGGCAGAGCAAAATGGTTGCTGTTGCTCTGTTAGGGTTTTAGGAAACAATTTCCTGAAAATTTTAAAAAGCGTTGTTATTATTAATAATTGATTTCCTTTAAGTTGAAATACGAAAACAACGACATTATTTGGAGTCATATATATATATGCATATATAATAAAAATAAATAATAGTAATACCCTAGGGCTCCCTGATATCAGTTCCTAATCTATAGGGAGCTTTGGCTAGGGTTTTAATAAGTGAATGTAAGTGAGGGGATAGGAGATGGTGACTTGTCATGCAAAATGCCCTTATAATATGTAGAGACGGATTTAGATTATTAATGTCGGGTCTTTGCGTCAAATTATACTTGTTTTAAGTTGATTTTATGTGAAAATTAATATTAATTTTATGTGAATGTCTACAAAAAAAAAAAAAAAAAACTCAACCCTATACCCTCTATTTTTTTTTCAAATAAATTTTTCTAAAATTATCCATGGCAAACACGTCGTTAAAAAACGTAATCCGTTAAAAAGTTTAACGGCATTGCAACGACTGTTTTTCATTATAAAGTATCAACAGATTTGCAAAAAAAATATTAATAGAAATTCCGTTGATAATTTGTAACAGATTGTCGACGGATTTCCGTTACCAATATCAACGACATATCCGTTAATAAAAATCAGCGGACGGTTCATTGCAAATTCATTGTCGTTATCAACGGAATTTCGTTGAGTGTATGTCGTTGATATATATATATATATATTGACAAAACCTTGCAACGGGACATCCATTGAAATCGCTAAATCATATATATGTAACAAATTAATATCCAAAATTTACGATTATCTTTGACTACTATCATAAGTTAGCGCCTATAACTTCTGGGTTTTTTATTTTATTATTATTATGTCCGAATCTCCGATTGTGTTCGGCTTCGAACGCGATCTTCCCTAACGGCAAAGAATTGAGAGAGATCACTATCAAATACAAACTCATTTAAATTTATAAAAAGATCGCGACACAGAGATTATTGGCCCAGAAAATTTATTAAATAAATAAATGCATTGACGCTCAAGTGATTTGCGTGATAATCTGATAACATATGGTGATGATCAGTACATATATAGTATAAGGATCTTATATATATATATATATATATATATATATATATACACGTGTATGTATATATAGCGATGGCATCATGAACAAGCTAATTAGGAATTAAATGAGCAAGAAGAGGACCACCTTAATTTATCTGCAGAACCCTTTTGCATTCAGAGACAAAACATCCAATCCAATACATAAAAGAAACAACACCGACTGTGTTTAAGTGCCAAAGCTACATAAGCTGGTCCTTGAGAGAGATAAATCTCTCTCTCTATATATACATATATATACACACCTATATATGTAACAATGGGCGACGTACTTGCATTAGACAACTAACTAATTTGTCATCAAAGAGCACACCTAACGTCGCGTTGGTAAATGTTTCCTCTCCTAATAATATCTTCATCTGTGGAATTTTTTTACATAGAAATCTATTTACACCTCTCTCCATACAGAACCGCTGTTTTAACCCCAAAAAAATAAGGGTATTCATGTAAATAACGTATTATTTTTGGGTTCGATTCAACTGGTGGGGGGAGAGATGTAATTTTTGGATCAAAATGGTCCATATACAAAGATTGATTCCGAGCCTAGGGTGATATAGTCGGGCCGAAGGTCCGCAAACCATCTTGCTTATAAAAAAAAAACTTTATAATTAATCTTGTAAATAGTTTTATAATTAATCTCTCGTACGTGCAAATATGCATATATAGTTTATGTGTATATATATACATATGTGTGTGATAAAGCAAGGGAGTTCCAGGCTTTCGGTCCAGTTTATCTCATATGGTCCACAGTTACACACATACATACACATACACGTTTGTATGTATATGTACATACAGGCTTTGGTTGACAATTTTTTTAAAAGATTTATTACCAAAAAAAGTTGTTATAATATCGTGAATTCATTGGTTTATATAAACAGACACCCAGTCAACCTCATTCTTTATTCACTGGTTTACCAGTAAGTTCCATCCTTAAACGTGGAACCTTCTTCTTCTGTTATTCTTCTTCTTCATCTTCATCATCATCTTCTTCTTCTTCTATGGACGAAGCTAATGGAGCAAGAGAGATTCACGACTTCATGAAAGTGAGCGTAGAATCATTCTCTCAGCTTCCTTTCATCCGCCCATCTCCGCCCAGAGAAAAAGCCCCGATTCGTCTCTTCGGAAAAGACTTCGCCGCCGGAGATATCCCTCAAGATTCCGAATCTTCCGACAACAACAACAGCGACAGCAACAAGAACAGCGAAACCAAAGAGGAGAACCATAACAAAGACAACGACAACAGCAACAGCAGCAGCAGCAGGAGGAGGAGGTTCGAGTGTAACTACTGCTACAAAAACTTCCCCACTTCCCAAGCCCTAGGCGGCCATCAGAACGCCCACAAACGCGAACGCCAAAACGCCAAACGCGGTTCCACCCCCCCCCCCCAGCCCCACCCAACGCATTATTACGGCTTCCACCACCGCAACTACCTCGGCGTCGCAGCCCCCGCGGCCGTTAGGTTCTACGGCGGTCAAACGTCACCGTTTTACGCTCCTCACCCGGCCATTAACGGGAGTCCTTTAGGGCTATGGCCATCTTCAAACGCGGTTCACGGCGTTTACACTTCTGTGACTGCGTTTGGCGCTCCTGACTCATGGTCTGCCCACTCGACGTTTGCAAACGCGGCGGCTCCTTCCCCGCAGCCGAGCCGGACGTATTGGCATGGCTTGAACAAGAACGTGCAAGATCATGTGAGTCTCGATCTCCATCTCTAACGTCAGAGTAGTATATGTATATTATTACATCGAAGAAGAGGGCGACGAGAACTGAGAATTCAAGTTCTTGAATCTTGAATCATGAATAATATCCATTTTATCACGATCTTGACCTATGTATATGAATATATCGATGTTATTATTCCTAAATCTAGTGATCAGGGCTTCGATTTTCAGCCGTAATCATGAATTACAAGTTGCTAATTAGCATGAACTAATGAACCAAAGGAATTCAAGAACATCCATCGTCTCAGATGTTTGTAGACAAAAGTCTTCGTGTGTTCCGAAACCTTGCAAAGAGACAGGCTCCGTATCTCCATGTCCTGGTAAAAAAAAAAACACGACGATGATTCAATGACCGTCGGTAAAAAAAAGGGTTAAAAAGAGAGACAAAAAACAAAGACAAAAGCAGAGTGTTGTTGTTCTTAGTGGTCCATGCCCATCTATGTAAGCGTTGTTGAAAGAGCTTTCTCATCTGTCCCAAACGTTCCATCAATTTTCGTTTTCGAGTGGACGTCGAATAATCTTATAGCAAGATTCGTAAACCCTTTTCGTACTTGGAAATATCCCGAGGTATCGATTCAAAGGGCTGGTAGGCGGAAATCGGAAATTCTCCCCTTTACTAATTCTGTTCATAATCAATGAGCTCTAGTAGGGAGTCCTTTGCCACTTACAAGTGGTAATTATGTACCGTATAGGGTGTGTGTCCACAACGCATGCACAATGCCAATGAGTACGTCTTGGACAGAAACCATACCCTACAAGGGAAACCGCAATTATACGAGATCAATGGACCGGAAATGGTTGTAAACTTGACAAAAGTCGTTTTCTGACTCGGGGAAAATTCTCGTACCTAACATAAGATTAATCAAACATTACTGCATAGGGAAAAGGATCAACTTTCCTAAATCCGTTCACAATCAGCGAACTCTAGTAGTGAGACACTTGTTAACTAAATAGAAGAAGACTCTTTCCTTGTACTCATTCTCTAACTATGATTTCCCAACATTGTAGCATGATAGCTAACATGTTAAACACAAAGAATTTCAGTCTTATTACGCCACCACTCCTAAAGGTTTGAACCACACGAATAACATTGGATTACAGGCTATAGAAAACGACGTTGCGACTTTCCCTCACCTAGAAATTTTAGTTGCGGAAGAGTTGCTATCTGTTTTACGGGGGAAGGACCAGACAATACGAGTTCACTCAGCCTGACAATAGAAAAAAAAAGTGGGGAGATAAGGTCCTTCACTACAATCTAAGGAGCAAACTTTTGCAATAAGGATGTTTCACAAGGTGTCAACAAAACTAAGAGAAAGGGAAAATAAAAAAGACAAGGAGAAGAAAGACGAACCTGCCCTCGTGATACCGTTCTTTGCCACCGACTGCAGGAGGATAAACAAGAGAAAAACACAATGCTTTTTTCTTATACCACAATATGAAAATTTAAGGATACTCTGTCAAAGAGTTAACATCAGTAGCAGCTATGTAAAGGACCCCACGAGTTAATGCAATGGAGGAATGAGACATGTGATGAACAACATGATAAAAGAGGCACAATATAAAGACGTGTGAAGAGCATACACAAAAGAAAAAATAGATAGAAAAAAACTTAGGACCACTTTCTATATGTGAAAGTCACAAAAGCAGCTCAAACAGTACAAATCTAAACCCATCTGATTCACACAACATGAAAGCTTTCTATAACCGGGCAAAAACAGACATATCCAGAAGTAGTTAGCTTAAACTACAGAAAAGTCGCACCAACCTGTCTTCTCTTCTGTCCCTATTTTCCTACCAAAAACAAAATCATAAGGTAATATCCATAAAACGGTATTCATACGAGAGGGTACCCACAGACAAGGCTTGATCCCTTTGCTTCATGAGATATAGCTTCCTGGATGTTTTTCAATAGGACGGAGAGATACCATAGAGAAACTCCATCAGGTTGGGTGAAGAAAACCTCTCAAACCATCAAACAACCACAGAATCAGGCATGGAGAAGGAAAAGAAACGATTTTGAAGAAAACAGAGCATAGAAAATTGAAGCTAAATACATGATATTTCCTATAAATGATGTGGGAAGAATTACAATACGGCTTTCAGGTTTCAAGACCGAACAAAAACACTGGATAGGAAAAGAGAACCCAAAATCTTCACCATCTAAAAGCCAGAGAATCGATAGTAGTGACAAGTAAAGTAAACTTCTCGGATAGAACAGAGATACTGATTCCGGTTTATGTACACTCGTGTGATTTCATTTTTGTTGTTCTTTCTGAGTTCGAGAAATGTGGGCTTCTTCAATATGGCGGGTGAGAAGGGAAATCCAATAATGTGAAGCACTTGAAGAAGCATAATACGAAGTGACTGTGAGTTGGGCAAACTTTGGAAGTGCATAACCTACAAAATTATCCAATTTGCACAGAAAGTCAGGTTATAAAAAAGATACAAATTCAGGTGCATGCGGCAAAGTTTACATGCAGGTGTTTAGAGATGCTTGGTATACAAAGCAAGGACGCCCATGCAATGAAAGTGAGGCTAACAAAAAGCCACCACTTCTAATTAGTAAATGATACATTCTCTACAGATCAAGGAGATATTTTTTTAACTAATTCACCTAAAACTTAAACAATGTAGACAACAGGTGTAGTTCAGCTTGATGCAAACAAACCAAAATCTTGGACAAGAAAAAAAGATCTTGGATCCTAAATTCAAAAATAAACATGAACATGGGATGCAGCACTCAATAAAAGAAGCCAATTTCTGTATCAACAATAAGTTAGCCATCGTAATTCAACTTCAGGAGATCTAAAAGGCTGTTACTAGAAAAACACAAAGTGAATTCTTCAAGTAAAAATATAGTATAAGACAGATAATCCTGGAAATGATTCATTATTCCATGATTCCAGACAAACAATCACAATTCTGGTCGCCGGAGCAGGATCACATCCACCACACATGCTTTAAGTAAGATGAAACCAGATGAGCATAAGAACATCATCCTACCTCCAAAGGCAGCCCCTGCAGCTGAATATCCAAGCAGCAATGGCACCTATAAGCAAAACGGAACATGTGAGAAGCAAAGAGACCCAGTTGAGGCAACACCAACAAATATAGAGAAATGGACAGAATTTTGGTAACCAAAATTACAAGCCCGAAACTAGAAAAAGACATACCCCCACAAGAAAGGAGAAACGCTTTGATCCTTTAAGCCGACTTTGGAGATAGGGGATCCCTGAGAGAAAAGAGCGGTGAGAGTTCATCGAGGAAAAGATAAAAGTAGACAGTGAGAGAATCCTGCAATACCCACCTGTATTGAAAGCGTGGACTGCACTAAGCATACCACCAAAACCAGAACCAGCCTACACGATAGGAAATACCTAGTTAGGTGCAGATCCATGCGCAATCAGACGAAGTTGATCATTTGCACTATGTCCGCAATGCACGAAATGCCAAATCAGAATGAAAATGGAAAAACCAGATTCAAAAGATCCATAAGGAATATGACCAAAATCCGAACATTTGGAATTAGAAATTAATGTATAACAGATATTTTGATGATCCGATGCTCTGTGTCTAGCCCTAGACAAATAGTTTTCCACTTGAAACGCTTGAAAACCTAATACTGCACCATACAAAAGCCGAATCCCAATTCACTACACCTGACAGAAACCATCTTAAAATGTCCCCAAAAAACAATTGAACTTTTACATGGGCTATGCCAAGTAGCTTAAGCTAACCAACTGATTCCCTGCTCCGACATGATCTCATCAAAATTCAGGTAATTGCATCGAGATCTTAGCTACTTTAACGGTAAAATAGTTCCAAAATCAGTGGCCGATTGCATTACCCGGAACCCGGAACAAGCAGAAACCACAAAGAATTTCGCAATAGATCGAAACTCAACGAATTGAAGACCACCAAAACCCCTAGAAGAATACAAAAAAAAAAAAAAAAAAACTAGGGATACAGGAACACGCAAGCAAAGTAAAACTCACCACAGCAGCGGCGTCGTGCAAAACCGAAGTTATAGTCCACTCGCCTTTCTCCTGAAAATTTCCCTCGGACCAACAAAAACGAGTTACAACCAAAAATAAAACTTAAAACCAAAAATAGAACAAAGACAACGAAAACGTGAAGAAACAGGTAAACGGAGAAGCGAGACAAACCCCAACTCACAGAATTAGGGTCCAAGAGAGAGAGGCAACGTGGACAACGAGCGGAACCAAGACCAGGGTTCATGGTCGGATCATGGTGCAAATTCCCCCTCCTCAGCTTCTCCTCGTACACTTCTCTCGTCCCCATCTCTCTCTCTCTCTCCCGCCGATGAACAAATCTCGCCGCAGCCCGCTAGAACGGAAGTCGTTAACAGTCGAATCGTCGGTAATGGAATTATCCCAATATAGGCCCATAAAGGCCCAATTCATTTTGTCTGGGATTCGTGAATTCTAACATGTGGGCCGGTCGGATGGCTAGACTCAATTGAAACCCGGTTTGATTTTTTTTTTTTGGGTAAAAGAACCCGGTTTAAGATTTCCAAACCATAATAATCATATTATTAACAATCATATACATATGGAAGCAATCTCATTCACGTGCGCATGCGGCATGATGATGTGTCACCTGGTGGTAACATAATCGTCCGGCAGCAAACGATTGAAAAAGTGATGGTTGGAATTCCAATTGTCCGTAATCACAACAATTTAAAACTACACTTTTTTTTTTATTATCCCAAATTAGTACCATATGCTTTCTGGTTTTGAAGTTGCTTGTAGATATACATTTCTATCGAGGCTCTCTGCGCCTCTGTCCAATTGAACTAAACAACTCGGAAACCATGAAACAGACCGAACCTGGAGGAGGGGGATGAGATTGAGGAAAGCCTTGTTGTCGGTTTTCTCAGGATGCATCCTGACGGATCTCTTCATCATCGTATTCTTACCCATGAGAACGATTGTATTCGACGGCTCTTTTTGCGGTTTATGCATTGTGTTTGTTTGTGTATGAAAACTGAAACATACATCTTTTTTGTGTGTTGACGAAGCTTAAGATTTGGATGAAGCACAATACAACCATTGTGCACACATAGGAGGACTCATAAACAGAATATACTTCTCCGAAGGATCAATTCCAATATTCCCCTCAAAATTAGCTTGTAGAGAAACGAAAAAACCATCTTGAACCAAGCACAAACGAAACCACCAAGCAACAACTGTGAAATTTCCACAAATCAAACGACCCGACACAGTCAGTTCATAGAAGCATAAATTCCATCATCTAAAATCGACCGAAACATAAATTCTAGACAAAGCATTATATTTGTCGTTCCCTTAACGTCCAGAAGCGACATTAGAGGCCGCAGTTAATATTTTAATCATAACTAAAAGATTGCGTTATGATAGCGTTTTGATTAAATGACCAAAATATTTCTAATATTAATTAATATATATTATATTATATTATTTTTTATATATAAACGTATGTGTGTATGTATGTATATATATATGAAATATATAAATATATACATACATATATAAATACATATACATGCACACATACACATATACATATGTACAAACATACATATATATACACACAAACAATCATATATATATACATATATATACATATATACATACACATACATATATATACATATATACATACACATACATATATATACATATATATATATATATAGATACACATATATATACATACATACATTTATATATATAGACATACATTATAAAAAATACTAAGAATTTTGTTTGGTATTATATTTGATATTATTTGATTTTACTAATAAATATTTTTAAAATAGTTTTAATATTAAAATTATTTTTGAAAATAAATTAAATTGATAATAAAATTATATTTTAAAATTTATAATTAATTATTTATAAATTTGATAATTATTTGATATTAAATAATAATAATAATAAAAAACTATTAAAAATATTTTAAAAATGGTTAGTATTGTATATAATAAAATGATATCTTTTTTATAATTTAAAATAAATCGCAATCGCTGTTAACCATTCGTTCTAAATCGCAATCACTCGCAATCGCTACCAACAACAATTTTTCTTCCGGTCAATACCAGTTATTTTGAATCGCCAGCAAACGCATTGTAAACGTCCATATTCGCCGCGATTGCGATTCCATCCGTCAAAACCAATCGTTATTACAACACTTCCGAATTTAACGTGAATTACAATATTACATATATACTTATTTGTATTTAACCAGAGATGTTAACCTCGGGTTAGTAGAGGGTTAAACCGTGGTTAGTCCACAGAGATATCTTGTGGAAGCATAATCGTGATTCACCATGGTTTTTTTTACATCATCAAGAACAGAACTCAAAAAAAAAAAAAATCACAATCTTCTTGTCTGAACACAAAAAAAGATTACAGAGACGTCATAAAAAGGCTCTTACCCTCCACTGATCATTGAGCAAACCCTACCATGGAAGAAGACGGATCTCAGTTCTGTCCCATTTCGCTTCTCTGGTCCAAAACCAGAGTTCAATGTCGGAATCCAGACAACAACAATTTCACCTATTTACAAAACGGTCTGGACAAATTCAGAAACCAGCTTATTATTCTTCCTTCCATATCCGACCTGTGACTCTCAACTTGAGTTCTTGCCTGTCGCCGCCGCCGCCGCCGGAAAAATACAACGCCAAGTTCCTCGGTATGATTAGGCCGTCCTGGCTGTCGCGGACTTTCCTGTGACTGTCACGGATGCTTCTGGGGATACCTTGCCACATCAGCTTACGCCCATGGGCCCCGACTTCCAAGCTGTAGCTGAACTTCTTGGCTTCGTTCTCGTCTCCCATGAAGCGTAGGAACGTCATGTACACCGGGGCCATCCCGAGATGGAACGCCTCAAAGTGTAAGCAGAATTGTCTTCCGAAGCAGTTGAATACCTGCCATTTCAATGGAGAAAGAGAAAAAGGATATTCAAGAACCCAGATGAAAATTTGTTGAATTTCCCCTATTTCGAGATCAAAATCCATAACATAAGAGGGAGAAACGTATGAAGTTTCACAGAAAACCCTCCAATGGAAGTTCATCCAAATATTCCTACAATGGAAAAGCTGAGACAATCTGTCCAAGAAAACATGAAGTCCGACCTCGGATAAACCCCAAATAAGCTTTCCGGTTTCTCGTAGTGTAGGTTTCCATCTAAACATCTAAGCAAGTAGGAAACCTAACTATCCTTGTCCAACTCAATCTTCGGGTGACTCGTGGTTTGATGCCACTCTTTTCGTAAAAAACTACGTGTAACGAGGGATGCATCTTTTTCGGGAAAATAAATAGCGAGCTTCTCCAAACAGATGAAAAAGAAACCGAGCACCACGAAATGAGAGAAAAAAATGGCCCGATTCTTTAAATTACCGTAAGCATCCATGTAGCATTCTCGACCTCGTGTGGATTTGCCTTCACATAACGGTGGTTGAAGGTGCATCCATCGTGCATATCGACCTTATGATCGTCTTTGAGATGGGAAACAAGTGTTTGGATATCGCCTGTTACAGAACACTCAGACCCAGCATAAGGGCAGTTGTAAGGCCGAAACCGGCAATGCTGCTCGTGTTTCAGCTTGCTGTAGTAAGGGAAAATGTCATGACAGCCTAAACTTTGGTACCGGCATGGAACTTCCAAAGATTCTGCAACCTTCTCGAGAGCCAAACACCTTATGTTTCCGAGCTCGTAGTGGCATGTTGGGCACAAGTTCTGCACTCTGATTTTGCAGTTTGAACATAACGTGTGGCCATTCGGACACTGTAAAAAGGAGCATTTATAACTTTAGATAGCTCACAGATAGCAAATAAACGAGGGAAGAACAGATTATAGAAGCGATATGTTTCTGGAGTACTATGAATAGCGATCAAAGAATGATCACGCAAAAAAAAAAAGCAAGACAACACCCACCTGATGAATTGGAGGGTACATCAGATTCGTACAGACAGGGCATTCTAGGAGCTCATACACACCATTGCTTGAATGAATCCCGTATTTTCCGACACCACCAGCGCCACCCGACTTTGTCGGTTTACTATTAGTATCCGCTTTCGCCATTTTAACATCATAATCCATGGCCATTGAGTTAGACACTAAGACATCTTTCAAAGCACTGCCTCCAGGAGCCATGATGGATCAATAAATCTAACACCCTTGTTTTAGCCAGAGGGTAAGATGATGCCTCTCTGCTTTAGATCCTTGTTCTTCTGCAGGAAAAGATGATGATGACACAATATAAGCTTACAGAATTCACAAAAGCAAATAAAAAACCCCCCAAAAAATGGAAGGAAAACGGGCGATAGCTAAATCTGGATAACATCAAACATGGGGAAAATAGGTGACACTTTATTCACAAACGGGGAAAAGCATGTGATGCAACAGATCTAAATGGCCAGAGTTCTTGGTTGACTTCATCAAAATCTTTCCTTCTGATGATAGTTTCTTGGAAAAGGGCCTGTAAAGATGATCTGCTAACTTGACAAGCACAAGAAAATCAACTGGGGAAACTATCACGCACCAAAAATGAACTCTGGAACCCCAGAGAAGAGGCATTGGACAACTAAGAAACCAAATAGATTTTAAATCTTGCAATCGAACGAGCAGATCAAAACCATGATGAAGCTGAAATATGAAATACTGATAATTTCAAATTTTGGCCTGTAAAAATGGGGAAGACTTCTTAACAAGGGAAAGAATCCTCAATGCAAATACAAAGGCATAATCTTTTTTTCTGGAGACAAGTAATTTAAGATTTACAGCACGCGTCAAAGAATCGAGAAAAGCCCAGACAAATTGGAGAAAGAGAACAAAACCCCATTTCCCCAAACCCCGAAAAGATTTCGTCTTACGGAACATATTTTCCAAAACGCAAACTAGATTCAGTCGCACGACGTCCCCTGATGTTAGATTAAGCATGAGACGAGAAGGAACAACACAGAAGACGAAAACCCATTTCGCATTTTCCGGTGGCTCGAGACCAGTCCTCGATCTAGACCTGATTTCACACCCAAATAGGGGAAGAATTCAAACCCAAAAGAGGAAAAAAATGGATTTTACCTGGAAGAAAAATCTCCTGGCTCGGCGTTGCGTTTTCCAGATTTGGTTGAAGATTTCCACAAAAAAAAAAAAAAAACAGCGGACGAGAATAGCGGCTTCGGACAAACAAAAGCAGATTACTCAGACACGATTATAGGAGGCAGCAGAGGACGGGGATGGCTATGTCCTGTCTTGTTCGTATCGATGAAACCCATTAATGGTGGTCTCTGCTTCGTCTTTATGCCACTTTGAAAACACGAATCACAAATTCACGCAGGTGTTTTCCCTTTTAGTGCTTCTTTTTTTTTCGTTCTTTGTCGGAAAAAAATGGTATAACTTCACTCTGTTTCATAAGAATTCCTTTCAATACGAAGCAAAATAGAGAAGTATTCACAGATATTCTAATTTTGCGTTTTTTACCCTCTACTTTTATAAGGAGCAAGGAAACCCCTGTAGTAGATCGATATTTTTTTTTGATAACGGGTCGGGAATCCTACGCCAAAACCCATACTAATCCCGAAACCTTTGCATCCTCAATTCACCATTTAAACTACCAAGTTTAAAACCTTTACATTCTTATCTTTACATTCTTATTTCACCGATTAAACTATCAAGTTTGGATTAGATCGACATGGTTACCTATGTTATGGTGTATTATTTCATAAACATCCTTGGATTTGTAAGAAAACCCTTGTTTGTACGGCGTAATCCATTTATTAAAAGGTAAATAACAGTTACAGCACAATTTGACAACCCATTCCATGGATCGACCAAATTCGATCGGAACAGGTACTCTACAGATACATATCCACCCAATATATCATCCCTACATTGTAAAAACACAGAAACACCAAAACGGTAAGAGAAACGAAAAAGAAAAAGTTTTACCAATCTTTGATCATGGGAATTGCAGATACATGGAAGTTGAACGCTGTCTTCTAGGTCAACCTCCTCCTCCTCAGCGGACGAGAATCTACACTGTCTACATCAGAAACCCTCGAGGTGTTCTCGTTTCTTCTTCTCGAAGACGACGTAGAAAGGGCCATAGAATCGATCTCCACTGCATCGACCTGACTCTCCGAGTTTATAACAGCTGCAATGCTCGAGAAAGAATCTCTGTCATCGACGACAACCGGTGCGTTCTGCTCTTGGGTTCTTCCCAAAGGATGATTACTCACATATGCATCGACCACTGGCCCGAATGCAGAAGAAGAGAAGGGAGAGATTCTCGCAACTCTGTGCGACTGTAACTGTCTCCTGATTAGTAAAGGATGGAGTCTCGGGGTTTCCCCTTCAAGGTCGGGGGCAATGCTCGGGGTGAGATCAATTTCATCTAATGGTGCAGCTACAACATCAGCAGCAACAGCAGTAGTAGCAACATTAGCAGAGTTCTGTTCTCCTCTAACTCCTCTAGATGTCATAAACCGGTTAAGAATCGAACTGGCACGTTCGTGAAATCTTCCCGACGTTTCACGGTTACTGAAATCCGGGATTGAGGTAGAGTACCTGTCGAACCTGCTTTGTAAACGTCTAATCATTTCTTCCATGGGTATTGTAAAAGGTGACCTTTGAAGGGTCTGCCTCAAACTCTCAACTCGTCTTGCATGAGGTCTCGTAGGGATCTTAGTTTCTGAATTCTCTTCGGATTCTCGTCTATGGTTTCCACGGCCATAAATCGGTGTGACGGCTTTTTGAGTCACCTCCCCTTTGCAAACTGGGCATTCCTTTGCGTCTGAGATTTGCAACCACTGGTAAAGGCAAGACCAGCAGAAAAGGTGGCCACAGCAGGTGACAACCGGTTCCTTTGCTAAGTCCAAACATATATTACAGTCGAAAAAGCTTCCATCGTTGCCGTTACTCTTCTCAACGTCGCCTTTCTTCTCCGACACATTGTCCTCCATCCCTCCTCCATTCCCATTCTCACACGTTTTCGTGTCCTCGTTGCCTCTTGCCTCAGCAGCGATACTACCCTCGCCAGCCTGCAAGGAGGCTCCATTTGGCGAGCTGCCCAGCAGTTGGTTCAGTTCTATGGACAGGCTCTGGCTTTCGGCAAGGATAGGAAGATTCAGTTGTCTGAATCTCGAACGATGCCTAGTCCTGATCCTCGTCACAGCGGAGGCTCTCTCGGAAGATTCATTTATCCAATCAGTGAAACTCACCACATCGTTCGGTGCCGTCTGCAGACCTGACTCGGGACCGGGGCCAAGGTTCAAATCCAGGTTCATGGTGTCCGATATCTCCTCACCCATCACCACTTCAGCAATCCAAAACTACGACTTCTCCACGAGATTTAGAGACGGAATACAATTAACCCTACTAATTCCCAAAAACAACCGTGTTTATGCCATTAGTGAGCAAAACCCGGATCTCCAAACTCCTTCGCGGCGACATAATTTAAGAAACCCCCAATCAGAAAACCCTAATTCGCACATACCCATACGAGAAAACCCGCAACTTATCGAGCTCCGAAAACCCTAACGCCTGCTTTTTTCCAAGACGATTACCTCGAATCAAGAAGAGTATCGCAGAGAAAACTGAAACTGGGGTAAAATTCTGCAAATCTGAAACAAAATCAAGAGCCGGAAGGAGAACAATAACGACCTGAAGGTTGGATGTATTAAATGCGGACGACTTTGATTAACAATCAACGATAAGCGTGAACCAACTGATGCTCCGAACCGTAATTGAGCCGCGAAAGAGTGGACTTGTCATGGAACTCGCCCTCGCTTGTACGAACGAATCGCGTCCATTGGCGAGTGAGAAGAAGAAGGAATCGGAGACTCTAAGCGCAAGAGAGAGGAGGAGAAGACGAGGGGAGGCGGAAGAGAGAAGGTAGGGATGCCGTACGATTCGGACTATACTAATGAATTCTAATCCTACGTGAAGACATAAATCGGACGGCTATTATCAATCAACACCCATGTGGACCCCACGTTTTGACCAATATTACAAATCATCAAACCTAAAATATTAACAAGGATTATGGGTTAACTCAATGGTTTTGGTTTCTGATTATTATTTTGGAAAGAATTTAAATATAATTTATTTAAATTATATATATATATGCGTGTGTGTAATTGTTATTTGTTAATATGGACTGTGATAGACGAAAAAGGATACGTGTCAGGAGGAGGGTTATACAAAACCAGATTATATGCTTCATAGTATAAATAAATATTCACATACACCACATTATTTGAAAGTAATCTGTCGTAACCTCAATTCAAATTTTATTGTTTAAAATATATGTTGTAGTTATCTTATATCTATAGTTATACATACATATATATATACTTACATGTAGATATACATATTAATGTTGAATATATATATATGAGAGAATTGGAAATGAAATTACAACAGTATAAAGGGATTGTTTTGATATTGAATATTTTATTATTGTTATTAATAGTATTAATAAATACGATTTTTTATTTTAATGTTAAAAATATTTTTGATAATTTTTAAATATAAAATCTAAAACAAAAAACTAAGATATTTTTTTTACCAAGTTTTCTAAAAAATTTAAAAATTATAAAAATTAAAAACTTAAAACCAGAAATAAAAAACTAAAACTAAAAATCCAAAATAAAAGTCAGTATCTTTAGACTTTGGACACCAAAATATAATTTTTAAAAATTTTAAAAAATACTAATTCGGAAAATAAGAAAACGGGAACCCGGACACGTGTGAAACTCACTACAATCTAATTATCTAACCAAACTTCTTTCAATTCGGAAATGTATTATGTTTTGTATTAATTTCCCGTTAAGAATTTTTGTCGGAATCGATTTTCCACGGCGTCCATGGCGGGAAAATCAGCAACGGCAGAGAGAAAGTGTTCAGCTTTGACACTGTCTCTTCCGTTGGTTCTATGAAGAGATGAACTGATCTTGTACGAGGTAATGGGTTGGATGCTTACGATTTTATTTTTTTTTTGAGTTTTAGTCCTTTAGATCTTCGTTTTCTTCCCCAGCAAACATGTGAGAGAAAATCCCGGGAAAAGGAATTGGCTTTCCTCTACCTCCAGGTCGATTAAACGTGATTTGGCCTCGGAATAAAACCCAAAAAAGACAAAAAAAAAACTGAAAAGGAAGAACAGTGAGCGAGGCACTTGTCTTCTACCTTCTGCTCTTCCTGAGAATTCTCCGCGGAAAATTTACAACCTTTCTTTGTTTCCGCATGTCCCTTTCCTCGTCTTCGATGGCTTTGCTACATGGGTCGGTTTCCGCTACGTCGGCGGTTCGATTGGGCTTCTCAACCACAGCACCGCCGTCGTCTCCGGCGACCGTTCCAGCAGAGAAGGGTCGGAGGAGATCGTGCCGGAGAAGCATTTTCCGAGCAACGGTACAACCAGGGGCTCCATCTGTTAACGCCAAGGAAATGGAACGGCTTTCTGCTAAGGAGTCGCTTCTCATCGCCGTAAATTCCTTGTTCACTTCATTTCTCCGCCATCGTTATTGTTTTAGATCTAAATTTCTTCGCTTGCTCCGTGTCCTGTTTGGTTGCTGAGAAAATGGGGGGAAAGCTTCGGTTACGTTTTTAGCATTTTCCATCGAGAAAACTTCTGGGGATTTGTCATCTGTTATTACCAAGAGATTGTGAAACAGATGATGATGGAGACTGAAACTGTTTCCATGTTGTTGGATTTCTGTTCCAGCTTCGAATTCTCAAGCCAGATCTTGTCATGAACCTATGTTTTTGTCAAAATCTGTATACAGTTCAATGATTCCGGAGGATTTGAGGCTTTGGTCAGGGGAAAAACAACTGACGTTCAACGGATCGATGTTCATGAAAGGATCACATGTCTAGAGCGGCTCAACCCTACTCCCAGACCAGCCATGTCGGCTTCTTCCTTCTCTACGATACGATTCTCTCTCATCTCTTGTGTGTTTATGTGTTTTTCTCTTTCGGACAGTTCATTTGATCGGTTTTCCATAGCTTTTCAGGTCTCCCTATCTCCAAGGCAGATGGGATTTCAGGTGGTTGGGGTCCAGAATACCCGGTTTCTTCCCTTCTCGGGTTATCTCCGAGTCAGTGTTCGTCGCCCCATATTCATGAACGATCGTGAATGCTCTCATTGCAGAAACGATTAGACGATCCCTTTTCTTCGTGTGGTGGCAGGAGGTTTCCTCCAAAGCTGGCAAATTTGTCGAAAATGGACGTACTGATCAAGGACGGGAATGCCAAGGCAACCGCTAGCATCAGGCTTCTGAACTCGGTAACAATATAACGTTGGATGAACACATTCTGGATTCGATCGTTCTAAAAACGTTGCAAAAAAGGGTGGTTTCTCTTTTGACGAAATCGCAGGTAGAAAGCAACATAATCCTGACATCGAGATTGTCGGTTGAAGGGCCTGTCAGAATGAAAGAAGAGTATGCAGAAGGTATGGTCCAGCCCCCGAAGCTCATTCAAGAGGCGCTGCCGGAACAGCTAAGAGGTCTATTGGGTCAAGCCACCGCCACACCGCAGCAGCTTCCTGCTCATGCCCGGGATACTTTAGCCACCGGACTCAGAATTCCGCTCGGTAATTAGCGCTTTTTTCTTCTCTCGATCATTCGGTATTTATTAGAATGATCATTCTTGCCCTCGAACTGAATATATATGGCCTCGCATTTTATCGGTTTTCAGGTGGATCTATCCAGAGATTCTTCATGATATCTTATCTAGACGACGAGATTCTCGTAAGTTTGTGTCTGCTGAAC
>NW_010960187.1:1028136-1032056 GCF_000463585.1 Tarenaya hassleriana | reverse complement strand
GCTGAACCTCAAATCTCGTGTAAACCCCTGAGAACCCGAGAGAATAAAATCATTCAGGTCTCTGTTTCAGATCGTCATATGACCAAATCTGATCCGTTTTTTTTTTTCTGTTTCCATTCGGAAAGATCATGAGAGATACTGCCGGAATTCCTCAAGTTCTGAAGAGGCTGGAAACATGGTCGTCATCGACTGGTTGTAAGGTCTCTTGAGTAGGGACAGTCTGATATAACGGTGTTCTTCTCCATTCCATTGCAGAAAGAACTTCCATACTGAGACCCTTTTGCAAGTTTTCTAAAGGACATTACATTACAATGTCTGGTTTCTCTTCTGAACAGCAATCATGTCGAGAATGGATTTCTTGTGTTTTTTTTTTTTTTTTTGTACTCTGAAGCAAAATTCTTGATATATATAGCCGAATGTATATATGGATAGATCATGGATGGCATGTCTGCAATGTACGAAATTGTAAAGCTGTAACCAACCAAGGTCGAAAATCAGATTGGGGTTGAGATGTGGAATACTAAAATCAGTGTGCAGAAACCAAACGGCCAAAAAAAAAATCTAAAAGCTTGGCTGTGCAGTTAAAGAGTTTCGATCCCATGACGGACTGACCCCGGACGACTTACAGGGATGGGACGGGACGGGACGGAACATCCTCTGCCATCGTATCATCAGTCACCTTGCAGGCAGTAGAGTTGCCGGATGTTTCCCGTCGCTGTCAGATGCAACAAACATGTCAATATTTCTCATCTATATGAAAACCAACCAACCCTCTATCATTGATGATCATGCATGGCGTGCCTTTGAAAAGGAAAGCTATGCCAAGAGAAAAAGGATTGTGATTTCAGTGTTATTACCATAGAGCCAGTCTTTGAAATGCACATGGAGTGCACCCGACAGTTCTCGTTTCCGGTTTTCTTCAAGAGGTGCTTCTCTCAGCGATTGCTTCGTTTCTTCCAAGTTCTTGAGCTGAAAAAACGAAATTTGAACCAGGATAGTGATTGGAAATCCTAGACAACCCAACAGGTGGAAATGTACAATGGGGAAGAAAAAAAAGAAGCTAAAAGCAAACTTACATTTCTCTGTTGTGCTACCGTGTAAGCATCCGGCAATGGAAATGGGTTGTCTTTCGTTGAACCAACCGACTCGCTCCCGAACCAATTTGGGATCTGCAGAAGAAAAAAGAAATGACAGATAGAGAGTCTGTGATGATAAACTCCACACGCGATAACATCTACAATAAGAGAAAATTACGTGCTCACAAAATTGAGGAACCTACCAAAACGTTAGTGAAATGGTCAGGGTCTACACAAGCAGCCGACTCAGCCTGTGCATCAGAAACACCTGCAGGATGTGACAATGAGTCATGTGGATCGACCGCTCCCAATGCCAATGGTTCATTCCATTTGTTGATAGTCGGCTCGATCCCCACCTCAGCTATGTGCTCCTCCAAGTGAGAATAAAATGTATTATATGGACCGACCTGGAAAAATATACCCAAGTCAATTGGATGCAAACAGTTGTAAAACAGTAACCGCTTCTAACAGGCAGCTTTATCACAGAAACATGCACATATGACAAGAGACCAAACCTAAACGATGCAAGCAAAATGTGTAGCCGTATTAAGGAAACAATTAAGGTAAAGTAACTAAGTAGTAGCACTTTTTCTAAAAAATTTAAATGTGCATCAGCGAAGAATTAATAAAAGAGTTATACATGCAGCCAAACAGGAAAAAACTTTTAAGCCAACCACCAAATTTCAGAGAGAGGCGTCACCTGTAGTTTGTGGTTATCGCCGACGATAAGGGGCCGCTGATTGACTCCCAAAAAGAATATACATTCACGGCAATTGGCGATGCAGACTCGTTTCGATGCTGCAATTATATGCACTCTCTCACAGTGCTCAACTCTTAATGCCTGCAGAAAAAAACTCAAACTAACCTCATTGAGTTCTGGCAAATGATTGAAGATATTAGTACTTGCAAAGTGCATCTTCAGACCTCCCTTCTCAAAAAAAAAAAGATACATGGGAAAATGGCTGTAGAGCAGAGACAGGAAGGAGCAAGCTTTTCATACCTTGCCAACAGCTCCTACAACTATAGTAGCGTCAGAACATCCATACACAGTTGCATATCTCAATGGAGCTAGAAGGTAAATCACAGAATCATGGCAATTGGCAACCTGCAGGACAAAGAAAACGTACCAATGACAAGCATGCACTGATATCAGATAATGGAACTTGCAAGGACTCCAACTATGAACTCTGAAGGTTTGTTGATCAAAATCCAAGGCAGCAGTTGAAAACGTACCTTCACAGATGTACCTTTAAGATCTGAGGCCTGTTTAACAAATGAAGTCTTAGAAACACCCTCTATAAGACATGGGCCTCTAGCACTAGTTAAAGCCTTATTGGCAGACGCACAAGCATCAGTCATTGCATCATCTTGCTCAGAGGCATTGGATGGTCCATTCTCTTTCCTGGAAATTCTTTCGGTGATGCTTTCTAAAGCAGAAGCTATATTTTGCAGCAGCCAATCATGCACTTGTGAAACAGGAACAGGAACTGCAGGCATATCGGGATCTGAATTCGCAAAAAATGGAGTAGCTTGGCCCAAGGGAGCTCCATCAGAGCCTTTATCACCAAACTGAACCAGAAAACCTAGGTGCTCAAAACCATCCATAGACAATACCTGGGGAAGAGATTTTGACAAGAAAGGCAAACAATAACAGATTAAACGATGAAGATATAAACACGTAGCAATAGAAAAATATTTTTATTCCCGTGTAGGATTCCACACCGAAACAGTAAATTCATTCAAGACCGAAATTAATAAAGAGAAGCACATACCAAAGATTCATCTCCTTCTCCCTCCATAGGCTCTGCAAGAAGAGAAAGAATGTTTGACAAGTGCTTTTGCAGATATGTAAGTTGATGAGCTTCTTCATCAGCCTGTGATGGCATAAAGCGGCGGCTGTTGCTGCGAACAAGCTGCAAAACAATGGAAAGGAAATGTAACTCACACTTCAATGGAAGCAAGAATCAGGCACCAAATTGTTTAGCACAAGACAAAGACGAAACACATATACATATGGAAACAAAAACAAGACAACTTGGCCACTTCTTGTAAGACATAATATACTAATCATACTGCAAACTAAGAATGTCAAAGGACTGGTGGATGATTGATAAGGTACCAGAACACATCCTGCAACTTTACCCAAGAAAACATGGTGATAACCATGGTGTGAATTGTCGGGTTCATCAGATTTCAAACATTACAGAGCAATGTCTCGATGAACATCTCACCCATTAGAAAATCATCACGTGCATTTATCAACAAACTAAATTCACCACCCAATGCAATAAACCGCTAACCTTTAGACAAATGAAACGCATCCAAGATTCTTTTGTTGCATTACGAAATTCAGGTAGAATTCAATGCAGAGAGCTAAACTATGGTCCTTGGACCTGGCAATCGAGTTACAACGGTTCCATTTCCATGACAACCAGATCGTACACAGTGATACGACCGAAAAAATCGGGCCACATTACAAAATCAAACGGGTTCGAAACGTGGAACACTCGCCTGAATTGGAGATAACGCCGATAAGTATCCGTCGAAAGCAGAAGTCGATGGCCAGACATCGGCAACCGCAGCGGAGTCCTTGTGTGTCCTCGGCAGTAACTTCTTGTATGATTGAATGTACAGGAACAAAACTAGATCGCGCAAATCAGCTCCGATTGAATCAACTTCTTCAGGTTTGGCCCGAATAAGCGGGTCGGCGTCTGAATGGAGAACCGACGCGAGGGTCTCGAGGACGAGCCGCGCATGGTCACCAGAGATCTGTAGGGCCTCAGAGAGCGCAGACGATCCGACGCGGTTGTTTGAGGCCGCGGCGGCGAGTTTCTGCCTCACCGG
>NW_010960187.1:942258-1028098 GCF_000463585.1 Tarenaya hassleriana | reverse complement strand
GGGGGGGGAGTTTCTGCTTCACCGGAGTTAGGGTTTGGATCGGGTCGGTGAAAATGAGCTTCTGGATCGGGAGGAGACCGTGCTCGAACGGCTCCCGCCTCGGATGGATTACCAAACTCGGATTCGGATTCGGATTCGGAATCGAACTCGGGTCTGGGTCGGGCACCGAGGGCGGTGGCGATTGGTCGATATGTTCTTCTGCCATGATTCCTTCAAGAGAGAGGGACCGGTGGTGAAGTTGCAGATCTTTGATGACGAATAATTTTCTCGAGAGGAAGGGGTAACATTTCACTGCATGCACGCGTACGCCATTACTGTATGCTGCTTTTCTTTGATCGTTGGATTAACTAATCCAATCACGATCGTGACACGTCACACAAAAGATTAAATGCACTTTTGCGTCATCCATAGATCCTATAGCTAGGCGATCCTTGTATAGCCTACCTATATATTGGTAAGTCCAAACAATGCACTAATTGATCAAACCAAAGATAAAACAGATAAATAAACCATTGATAATTTAAGACACGGCTTAAAAGGTTGACTAAAAAATAATATATATATATATATATATATATATAAAACAGGGCATTATCAAAAATATCTCCATGTACTATTTGAACTTCAACTGATACCCTTATTCAATTGTGATCATGTGATCATAATTACAGTCTGATCACATAATGATCACATTATTCATAACGTTAAATTTATGCTGATCACACTATTTCATCATGTTTACCCTTTACATATCAAACTAATCATTTGACAAAACTATTATAATTTTAACGTTATAACCAATATGACCATCATGTGACTAAAACTATATTTTTAGTCACATGATCACAACGGGATAAAGGTATAGGTTGAAGTTAAAATAGTATATGTATGGTATTTTTGATATAATACCGTATATATATATGTACTTAATTTGGAAATTGATGAATATACTAACATATATGTAAATTTGCAACTACCCTTTATATTTCACTTGCAAAGAAAGCAAGTAGTACTGCACGAGTTGCGCGGACCGACAATATCAATTCTTTTTTTTTTTTTTTTTGCAAAATCTATCCAAATGGATTAGGTGTCAATTTTAGTCTAAGGCTCGAAGTCCGACCGGATCCAATCGGAAAAATAACGGGTTGGAGTCTAAATATCTCGGTCTAATTTTTTTTGGATTTTTATGGTAAACTCAAATGAGTTTCGAACGAGATCCAAAAGTCTATTTTTTTTAAAAAATAATGACAAAATAAAAAAATAAATTTTAAAGAATAAATTTAGTGGATCAGTCTGACCTGAATCTAAACCCAAAATTTATATTATTTAGATTCGAAAAAAATCGAATTGGTCCAAACTCGAGTCTGAAATCTTCTGACCAAGTGAAGATTCTGACCGGTGCGATAGACAACCGATAAAATTTGTAATCAATGGATATCTTCTTATATAGAGGGAAATTAGGGTAAGTTTAAGTAGAAATTGTACATATCGATACAAAAGGTGGAAGAATCATAAACAAAAATTAATGAAAATTGGCATTGAAAATGGTTGTTTTGATTGGGATACATAATAAGGTTAATCATCTGTCTTACTATTATAATTATTATTATTAAATAGATTGAATGATGTTTATAATCACTTTTTTTCTTTCTTCCTCCCAACACTCCGAATATTAATTACAGTATTTGGAGTGATTAAGGGTACCAACTAGTGAGGCTTTTGTGGTATATACCTAATTTAATCATATGATTTGACCTAACAACCTCCTCTTCATCTTTAAGGAAAATGAGGAAACTCACATATATATCAGACCATTATTGCCGACTTTATATACCTCATTGAACCAAAACAATATACAAATTATATTTAAAATAAATATTTAAAAACAATTACGTATTAAATTAAATCGAATTTAAATAATTATAAATAAGAATGGATTCTATTCTAACATATCTAGATACATTTAAAAAAATAAAATAAAACTAATTAAAAAAAAACCCACGCATAGTCAATAATAGTGCGACACTTGAACACGACAACTCAGTAGTTAATAATAATATATGTGTATGCCATGTAGTAGTTAATTAAGGATTAGCTTAACTAATTACTCTATTTAATATTAGGTTTTCAAAGGCATAAGACGTGGGATTTTTTTTTTTTTTTTTTTTTTTTTGTAAAAAGTGGGATGTTATTTTATTCAATTAGCCTGTAATTTTTTTCCATATCCTATGTTAATCTTCCTTTTGAAGTGCCATTGTAGTTAAATATGATACAATGGATACTTGCATAATATGTGTATGTGTGTGTGTGTATATATATATATAACTGTTTTGTTTTAAATTTTTGGTTTCGATCGTTTAATGCATTAATTCATATAATATTCCTTTATAAAAAATTCATATAATATTCGAATTATAATGTTTTTTAATCGTAGTTTCTGTTTTTTCGCAATTTTTTAAAACTTGGAAACTAAGGAAATTTAGGCGTGGTTGTGAATTGGTGAGGGATATATTTGGCATAATTATTTAATTACGGTTGAATTTTATAAAAAGCAAAGCATTTAATTAAGTCCAAAAAAGACCGCCGTGGAAAAACCCACGCTGAAACCGTCGACTCCACACGTGTGAAATTCAAAGTCACGCGCGGTGAGTGGGTCCCACGTAAACAATGTGTGTTGGTTGGGGAAGAAAAATAAATATAAATAAAAAATAAAATGAAATAAGCGAAAGAAAAGATAAAATCATAAAAGAGAAAGGGAGAGGAAATCGTAGCGCCACAGTGCTGTGGCTGTGTATCGTATTTTCTTCTTTTTCGCATATTCATCATCAGATCCCAACCGAGAAGAGGCAAAAAAAAAAAAAAGGAGAGGAAGCAGAAGCAAAAGCAAAAGGAAGAAGACAACAAGTGCCACCTCTGCCTGTCTCTCTTTCTCTCTCTCCTTCCCTCCTCTTCACTGGGTTTTCCTTTCTCTCTCTCTCTAGAAGTTTTCTGTCCTTATCTTCTGCTTTTTAGGGTCCTTCATTTTCTTTTTTTTTTCTCGGGAAAAAGAGGAGAGAAAAGCAAAGTAGACGAGAGGGAAACAAAGAGAAATCGCAATCTCCTTGTAATGGGGAAGAAGGTTTCCTGAGTGGTGTGAATAGTTTCTGGGTTCTTTTCTTTCTCATCCCACCTGGGTTTTGTTTCGAAGATCTAAGGTATGTCGTGTTAGATTTTCTGGGGTTTTTTCCCCTCTCTCTACCCACTTCTCTGCATTTTTTTTATTGTGCTGCTTTTCTTCTTCTTTTTCTTCACCCTGAGCGGTGTTTTAGTGGGATGTTTGCCGTTTTTCTTGCTTGTAAATGCGCTAAAATCGTTGTTTTCTCCGATTCACACGCTATCTCCTTCCTCCGCGTTTGTTTTCTCACCCGGGCTCTGTTTGGTTCCCCAGAAAATCGAAGAATCGAAAAGAAGAGATGAGATTTTATTTTGTTTTGTTTTCTCGTTCATGCCATTGTTCTGGGTCGGTTTCCGAGAAAGTTTTTTCTTTGCATCGAAGCGAATGGGTGGAATTTTTAGGGTCGCCGATTTTGTGCCGTTGGATTTTCGCCTCGGGGGAAACTACCGATGTTGTGTTTCATCGAGAAAATGCGAGAATCTCCGAGTTCAAGCACTTCATTTCTCTGCATTTTCTTACTCTCGCATGGTTCCTTTTTTTCAGATCTAGGGTTTTGAAGCAAGAGGAGCTGTAGCTGAAATCCCCCTGTCGACAGTCCCGTGAGTTCTGTCTCTACCCTGCAAAATCTTTGTGCCTTTTCTTTGGAGATTCTGTTTATGTTTCATCTTTAATGATCTGTGAGTGTTGGATGTGTAGGATATCTGTCTTGTCTCTGTAAGCGTACGATAAGAGATGATGCATCGTCCCCCGCCGGAAGATTTCTCCCTGAAGGAGACCAAACCCCAACTCGGGGGAGGGAAGGTCACCGGAGACAAGCTGACAAGTACATATGACCTGGTCGAGCAAATGCAGTATCTGTATGTCCGTGTCGTCAAGGCCAAGGAGTTGCCCGGGAAGGATGTGACCGGTGGCTGTGACCCTTACGTCGAAGTTAAACTCGGAAACTACAAGGGCACCACTCGGCATTTCGAGAAGAAATCAAACCCTGAGTGGAACCAAGTTTTTGCCTTCTCAAAGGACAGGGTCCAGGCCTCTTTCCTCGAGGTTGTTGTGAAAGATAAGGACTTTGTGAAAGATGATTTCATGGGTCGTGTTGTGTTTGACTTGAACGAGATCCCGAAGAGAGTTCCGCCCGACAGTCCATTGGCACCACAATGGTATAGGCTAGACGACAGGAAAAGCGATAAAGTTAAGGGAGAGCTTATGTTGGCCGTCTGGTTCGGCACTCAGGCTGATGAGGCATTCCCGGAAGCTTGGCACTCAGATGCTGCTACCGTGAGTGGGACCGATGCCCTTGCCAACATCCGGTCCAAGGTTTATTTGTCTCCTAAGCTTTGGTACCTTAGGGTTAATGTCATCGAAGCTCAAGATTTGATACCGAGCGATAAGGGTAGGTACCCTGAAGCTTATGTGAAAGTGATACTCGGAACCCAGGCATTGAGGACCAGAATATCTCAGAGCAGGACCATTAACCCGATGTGGAACGAGGATCTGATGTTCGTG
Organism: Tarenaya hassleriana; assembly: GCF_000463585.1. Lineage (NCBI taxonomy): Eukaryota > Viridiplantae > Streptophyta > Magnoliopsida > Brassicales > Cleomaceae > Tarenaya > Tarenaya hassleriana. The sequence goes on along the minus strand of NW_010960187.1, from coordinate 1,023,441 downwards.
GCAGCTGAGCCGTTTGAGGAACCGTTAATACTCAGTGTCGATGATAGAGTTGCTCCGAACAAGGACGAAGTTCTGGGGAAATGTGCAATCCCGTTGCAGTACGTGGATAGGAGGTTCGATCACAAACCCGTTAACAGCAGGTGGTATAACCTGGAGAAACACGTTATGGTGGAAGGAGAGAAGAAAGAGATCAAATTCGCGAGCAGGATTCACATGAGGATCTGTTTGGAAGGCGGATATCACGTTCTCGATGAATCCACGCACTACAGCAGTGACCTTAGGCCTACCGCTAAACAGCTGTGGAAGCCCAGCATCGGCGTCCTGGAATTAGGTATCTTAAACGCCACGGGTTTGATGCCTATGAAGAACAAAGACGGTCGGGGAACTACAGATGCATATTGTGTGGCAAAGTACGGGCAGAAATGGGTTCGTACCCGCACAATCATCGACAGCTTCACTCCGAGATGGAACGAACAGTACACCTGGGAGGTGTTCGATACCTGTACTGTTATTACAATTGGTGTGTTTGATAACTGTCACTTGCATGGCCCAGACAAGGGGGGAGGAGCTAAAGATTCGAGGATCGGGAAGGTTAGGATCCGGCTCTCGACTCTCGAGACTGATCGGGTCTACACACACTCGTACCCTCTTCTGGTACTGCATCCAAACGGGGTCAAGAAAATGGGCGAGATTCACTTGGCCGTGAGATTCACCTGCTCTTCCCTGATCAACATGATGCACATGTATTCACATCCCCTCCTGCCGAAAATGCATTACATCCATCCTTTGACGGTTAGCCAGCTCGATAACTTGAGGCATCAAGCCACCCAGATCGTCTCGATGAGGCTGCACCGGGCTGAGCCGCCGCTGAGGAAAGAGGTTGTGGAGTATATGCTGGACGTGGGTTCGCACATGTGGAGCATGAGGAGAAGCAAGGCTAACTTCTTCAGGATCATGGGAGTTCTAAGCGGGCTAATAGCTGTCGGGAAATGGTTTGATCAGATTTGCAACTGGAAGAACCCTATCACGACGGTCTTAATCCACATCCTGTTCATCATACTCGTGCTCTACCCCGAGCTCATCCTGCCCACCATTTTCCTCTACCTCTTCTTGATCGGTGTCTGGTACTACCGGTGGAGGCCGAGGCATCCTCCTTACATGGACACTCGTCTCTCTCACGCCGACTCTGCCCACCCGGACGAGCTCGATGAAGAATTCGACACCTTCCCTACTTCCCGGCCCTCGGATATCGTCAGGATGAGGTATGACAGGCTTCGTAGCATAGCCGGGAGGATTCAGACAGTGGTGGGCGATCTTGCCACGCAAGGGGAAAGGTTTCAGTCTCTACTGAGCTGGCGCGACCCACGAGCCACTGCCCTTTTCGTCATATTCTGCCTGGTCGCCGCCATCGTCCTGTACGTCACGCCGTTCCAGGTCGTGGCCCTCCTGACCGGCTTCTACGTGCTGAGACACCCCAGGTTCCGACACAAACTCCCTTCTGTTCCTCTCAACTTCTTCAGGAGACTGCCGGCAAGAACCGATTGCATGCTCTGATCGCAAAAAAAAAAACAGAAGCCAGAGGTAAGGGCTCTTTTCGGATCTAAAGCCCTGAATCCAATTCGTTTCCTTTTTCAAGTTAAATATCCTGCTTGAGATGATGTGTTTTATTACATTAGAACTTCAAAAAAAAAAACATTCTCATGAAAGAAGCAAGAGATTCTCTGCGTGAATTTTCGTTTTTGTAATTCGTATGTTTGAATTCTAATTTATTTTTGTCGAATTTTTCTGGTTCCACGTGTTTTGCATGCGCATTATTACCAGTTGGGAGAGTTTTGTGTTTCAGAAATTTAAAAAAAAAAAACTGAAATGAACTTCATTCGGTCATTATTCCATATCATATCAAATTATTCGGTCTTGGGTTTATAAAAAATAAATCGAAATATTCGGTCTTATCCAAATCATATCAACCTCGGTATTGTTTTTATTAAAACTAAATCGAATTCGAGAACGTGGTATTATGCATCGTCTCTGTTGCCGTGCCCCTCGTACATGTTAATAGCTATATTATACACACACCTTTTTAATACACATACGCATGTATCCGTACAGACATGACATGTACGTGAAATGTTTGCCCTGCGATTCGTCCGTACAATATTGAAATCCGATATGGTTGATGATATACGATACATTTTTGTTCTTCGATACGTTCGATGTGAAAATTATAATGTTTTTCTATCAAATACCAATTGGATATTAAACATAGTTCCATAGTTATCCGATTCATAGGAATCGATGCCACTTGAGTGGTTTACGTGGTAAATGTATAGAATTCGGCCGTCGGTCAAAAAAGTGAATGGGAATTCTCGGTTATAGTTATAGATCAAACAAAACACGCATAATTTATTATATATATATAAATAACATAATTGCAATATGAAATATATATATATATATTAGACCTATACTGATCATTCTCGTTATTTCCATTACATTAAAAACGACATTTTCTACTTATAGCTCTTTCGATTTGATTATTTTTATTTGAAAATTTATGTTTAGTTAATTTTATTTTATTGATGTATAGATGTTTTATTATCAACAAACTTATATAAAAATAATTGTCTTGGATCTAAAATGGTAAAAGAACAAAAAAAAAAAAAAAAAGAGAGTTGGTGGCAGAGACAGAATCTCCTGTACCGACTTTGCGTAGATTTCACGCTTCCTTTATCAATTTTGACTTTATCCGTTTGACCATTTTTATTTATTATTAATTAATTATAAAAGACTCACGAAATCCGGACCGTTGGATTTTCACTCTGCTTCCGCCGAACAAAAGCTTTCTCGGCTTTGGCTAGGGGTAAATCCGGAAATTCACGTATTTCCCCGTCACCGCTCCGAATTAAAAGACGGCATTTCCAGGCACTCGCTCGGTGTGTGAGAGAGACGAGAGAGAGAGAGATGGCAAGTGGAATCGCTCGTGGGCGTCTCGCGGAGGAGAGGAAGGCGTGGAGGAAGAATCACCCTCACGTCCGTACTTTCTCCGTCTCTCCCTCTGTAAACGTTACCCGTTTTTTTTTTGTAGGGTTTGCTCTGGTTTGGTTGATCGATGTTTCTGATCTTAAAAAAAAAAAAAAAAAAAAAAAAAGAGAGTTGGTGGCAGAGACAGAATCTCCTGTACCGACTTTGCGTAGATTTCACGCTTCCTTTATCAATTTTGACTTTATCCGTTTGACCATTTTTATTTATTATTAATTAATTATAAAAGACTCACGAAATCCGGACCGTTGGATTTTCACTCTGCTTCCGCCGAACAAAAGCTTTCTCGGCTTTGGCTAGGGGTAAATCCGGAAATTCACGTATTTCCCCGTCACCGCTCCGAATTAAAAGACGGCATTTCCAGGCACTCGCTCGGTGTGTGAGAGAGACGAGAGAGAGAGAGATGGCAAGTGGAATCGCTCGTGGGCGTCTCGCGGAGGAGAGGAAGGCGTGGAGGAAGAATCACCCTCACGTCCGTACTTTCTCCGTCTCTCCCTCTGTAAACGTTACCCGTTTTTTTTTTGTAGGGTTTGCTCTGGTTTGGTTGATCGATGTTTCTGATCTTTGAACCCTCTAATTTCTTCTCCCCCATGCTCTGTGATTCTTCTGGGTTTCCGCTTTTTCCTGACTTTGTTCGTGGGTTGTGAACGTTTCGATGGTGAATTAGGGTTTTGTGGCAAAGCCCGAGACTCTGCCTGATGGGACTTGCAATCTGATGGTGTGGCAGTGCATTATACCTGGAAAATCTGGGGTATGTGTAAATTATAGATTCTGTCCCAATAATTGAAGAGGGTTTGTTTTCATATTCGCCTTGCCTTGTAATAATATGCTTTTGTATGGGAATGGTTCTTTCAGGAGAGATTATTGTTTTGTGAATGTTCATGAGTTTCTCTGATGGATATCGCTTTTCAAGTGCCGAAACTTCCAGAGATTTCGTGCTCATTAACGTATACTTCTTGGTTTCCTTACATCATGTAGCTGTAGGAATGTCGTACGAGGTACTAGTGAGTGTAGTTACTTATTGTTTCTGCTGTTTTTGTCCAAATCTCACATGTTATGTTTGCAAAGGTTACATTAGGGTTGCCTTTCGGGTATCTCCTTGATGATTTGTGTGGCTTTTGGTCGTGCATCGTTGCTCATACTGTAGTAGTAGAAAGGGGAAGCTATCCCCTTCTCCGAAAGTTTTCATCAGATGGGATTCGACATTGCAGACTGATTGGGAGGGTGGCTACTTCCCGTTGGCGATGCACTTCAGCGAGGACTACCCGAGCAAGCCGCCCAAATGCAAATTCCCGCAGGGTTTCTTCCACCCTAATGTCTATCCATCTGGAACTGTCTGTCTATCAATCCTTAACGAGGATTCCGTAAGAAGAGCCTTCTGTTCTTGTTTGTATGTTACCCCAACAATACGTGTTACATGCAAAATCATTCTCGGTGTGTTTTATATCGATGACAGGGGTGGAGACCGGCCATCTCGGTAAAGCAGATACTTGTGGGTATTCAGGATTTACTGGACCAGCCGAATCCCGCTGACCCTGCACAGACTGATGGTTATCATCTCTTTATACAGGTTCACATTCCCGCGAATGTTCTTTTCGTTGCATAGACACATGCATAACTTCAAACCCTAACCCCTAAACCTGTCGTTACACAGGATCCCGCCGAGTACAAGAGAAAGGTTCGGCAGCAGGCCAAGCAGTACCCACCCATTGTCTGATCCATCATCCCCTACATAGCTGTCGAACACCCAACCGAAGAGCCTCGAGTCATTTGTCCGAAACCAGACCGAATCCGCTTGTGGTGAAGAGAAAGGAGAATGCTCTTCTTCATTCGTCTTGGCATCCAAGACTACATTTGTAATCTCTTGTTCTCTTTTAGAATCCTCTCTCGCTCTAAACTGTTAATATACTCGTATTTACATATCTGGGTACTGTGATCAGTTGGTGTTCATCTGTGCCTGCAGTGAGTGAGCTTTGTCCTTTCATGTGTTTGGTTATTTATTCGACAACTCAGAACTGAAGTTTGGTTTTCTATCTGTATATGTGATTTATGGGTATCCAAGTTTGTGTCCTGTCCCGTGAGGTTATAACTCCAAATGATTTATTTATTTTTTAAAATAACAAAAATTTGAGTCTGTAAACTCAAAATGAAAATCAGTAATTTAACAAAGTAAGGATTTTAATTTGAATTGAAATTCTTATTCTCTTAAAAGAAAAATACCTAAATTTTATAGATCTTACTTATCTACCGTACAAATCCTATATGTTTTTGTAAAAATGCCCAAAAAAACTACAATATTCATTTATCTATTTCAATTATAACAGTAAAGTGATATTATAAATAAATATATTTAAAATCTATGAATTAGTACAAGTTACAGTTTTTGGTGTTTTGAGATTTATTTGAACTTGGTATAAATAAGATTTTTTGGATAGGTTATGAAACTAAAAAAAAATATTGTCCCTGATTTTCATTCCGTACAAAAGCGATTGTGAATTGAAGGGTGCCATCGCCGATCAGACGAGTCTCATGGACGACATGTCAGCGTACTACTCGCACTATAACATCCCTCCTCCGGCGCCAGCGCCTCCGGGAGTGGCTCCGCCGCTTGTAGTGGCTCCGGTTCCATTTGTTCCGATTCATCCTACCTACTCACATCCTCACGCCTCTGGCGACGAGGTTCGTACTCTCTTCGTCGCCGGCCTGCCCGAAGACGTCAAGCCCCGGGAGATCTACAATCTCTTCCGCGATTTCCCTGGCTACGAGTCCTCCCATCTCCGCAGCTCCGATAAGGATTCCAAGGTTCTCTTATCGCTTCCGATTTCTGTAAATTCGTGCTTTCCCGATTAGTCTTTGCAGGAGAGGGTTTTTGAATTTAGATGTTTTTTTGCGTTGTTTGTCATTAAGCTGTTCTTGTTTTGATAGCCCTTCGCGTTTGCGGTTTTCTCCGATCTCCAATCCGCTGTTGCGGCGATGCACGCCCTAAATGTGAGTACAGTACCTTCATAATTGTTCCTGCAATCTGCTGCTGTTGGTAGATTTCCGCTTGATTTAGTGTCGTTTGAAGCTAGAAGCAGCCAAGCAGCAGAATTTTGAGCTATCGTTTTCTTTTTTCCTTGACAGGGAATGGTTTTTGACCTTGAAAAGCATTCAATACTTCACATTGATCTTGCCAAATCAAATCCCAGATCTAAACGCACAAGAACAGGCAAGTTTATGTGCTCTCTCTCTCTCTCTCTCTCTCTCTCTCTCTCTCTGTTTTGGAGCTTATTGAAAGTTGGGTTTCAGCTTCTGTGATAAATTTGTATTTCTCGCTGTTTATGCCGAGTAGATGATGGCTGGGAAAACTTGAAGAAGACCAAGTCTTTGAGTGCGGCTACAGATTTTGGTAAGACCATTGATTCAAGCTTTCACCTTGGGGCCATCTATGAGCGCATATATGTATATTTGATGTTTATTGTTACTGAATATGTGTATTGTACTTCTCGATATCTCACAATCCTCGCAGTGTTTCTTCACTTTAGTTGTTCGGTTTGTGATAGTAATTCACTTGGAAATATTAGTTTGTAAGATGGGGACACATTTTCCGGAAAGCTCACACTGCACATGTTTTACACGACTGGGCATAAGCAGGTTTGGGCAGCACTAGCATTCACAGTCCTGGAATGAGTAGTTCCGCTTACGACACAATTGGTTATCCACCTGCACCAAGGTCATCTGCACTACTTTAGCACACTTTTGGTTACTTAGAAACACTTAGATACGATTCTTGTAGCACAAATCTTTCCCCAAATCCTCTTGCTCCAAAGTTAAGGGTTGTCTTAACTAGTGATGGCCCTTACCCTCTCCTCTAGACATGAGAATAGTTGTTTTTGTTCAAGCTCTTATCTGAAAGTGTGTGACTTCTTCTATTCGTCTTTGTCAATTCAGTCATGGGATTGTGGATACCCCTGGCGGTGCAATGGCAACTGGAAAATCTGTAAGCTTCTGTGTGCTTAGTTTGGGGTTTAGCATGAATCTTGTTCTATTTCACTGACCCCCTTGTTAGATGAAACTTAAGTAGGAGTTGTGTTTTAGAATTGAGTCAGCTAGCTACTTAATTTTGACCTCTGCGAGTAAATTTTCCAGTGAACATGACTTCATTTCTTCTGTTGACAGAATAATTCGGCAGCTCCTTGTCCAACACTTTTTGTAGCTAATCTAGGACCAAGTTGCACGGAATCTGAGCTAGTTCAAGTGTTTTCAAGGTAAGAGTAATTTCTTCGAGCATGTGAATCTACAGAATAGAAATCTTGCTGGGACAGGCATTAGTTTTATCTATCTCTTCTGTCAGATGTCGTGGATTTTTGAAGCTGAAGATGCAGGACACGTATGGGACTCCTGTTGCATTCGTCGATTTCCAGGTTCAATTTCTTCCGATAATTCCACCCTGAAGCATGATGGGGAGAGAGAGAGGGAGAGATCCTGTCATGTCTGAAGAGTGAAGAATTCTGATGACGCTTAATGTCAGCAACATAAAGCTTATCAGATTAGGTGTTTTTGCAGGATGTCAGTTATTCAGCGGAGGCACTACATAATCTTCAAGGCACAGTTCTCTACTCATCTCCCACTGGAGAGGGCTTGCGCTTGCAGTATCCTCATTGAGATATCAACGCTATTCAATCATTTCTTTGTTTCCTTTTTCTTGTAAGATTTTTCCTATCTTCCCCGATGATATTCTTAACAAGCAATCACAGATATGCAAGATCGCGGATGGGAATGCGTAAGAAGGTCAAGTAATCCCGAAATGATAGAGCCCTTATTATAGTTGCAGATCATGTAAGTATATGTCATGCAGCATCACATGATTGAAATGAAGATATAATAGAGCTTAATTGTTTTTTTATATGCATTGTTCCATTGGTGAGATATGAGATCTAATTTATTTACAGGACCATGTGGGCTGGAAAAATTCTATGTAGAACAAACATGTTTATTTGTTCAAATATAATTATTCTTTTTTTTAAAAAAATTCATACGATCTTTTATTCCGAGGACTTGTTGAAGGCATAGCCCTGTTTTCAAGCTCGAAAGCCATTGAATTTCTTCTCCAAGACCATTTCTTTTTATGCTTATTACTCTGCTTTCTTTAGAGTCCTATGTACAATGCAGGAGCTGGTTACTTGGTTTTTTTTTTCCTACGTCGTCTTCTCTTCCGTGTTAAAACACTTGCAGTTCACGCGGTTTTCGCTCAAAATCTGCGTAAACAACATATCGACGAGTGTTTAACTCTTTTTCTGTTTTCAGAATGTTTTGTGTGTGTATATATATTATATTACCTTGAATTGTCTTTGAAGATCTTTGATGTATTCTACAGCCAAATCCAACATGTCTGCCGTGTTCGTTTGCTGCAACCATTACAAACCAAGGAGCATTAATCGGACTATATATCGAGAAAATGATGCTTTCCGATCAGAACACACGAGAAACAGTTGAAGGATCGATCCGACGGTACACATACCTTATCCATATTAGGAACAAGGTCCTGTAATTTCCTCATACGTTCACTTATCCGCGTTCTTCTCACCTGACAGATTAGGAACACGATATGATCTGATTTTACGACCCGATGTTATGTTCGGTACCCAAAATTACGGTCTCGAACCATTGTGTTTTGAGGCTGGAGACTCTTGTAACTTACCCTTTCAGCGATGCTTCGAGGATGTGTGGCGCAACCTCGTTTGGCTCTTATGTTCCACGGAACAGAGTCTTGTAACTGATGATACTTGTCCCCCAAGACCATGTCCGAACCCGAAGCCTTTGGCAGGCTGAGGTGGCGCGATGGCAACAATTGAATCCGATTGTCCATCTCGCCGTTCTGAACAAAAGTCCATCACTTATGTTTCAGATCACACCAGTCTAAGAAACAATCAGTTTCTGGTTCGGTTCTTTTATGGATGCAGATCAGACCGGAACCCATTAAAAGCTTAACCCGAACCCCCCAAACCGATGATAGATTTTGCTATCGGTTGGTTCGGTATGTTTCTGAGATTTTCACCGTTCAATACTTAACCCGATGACACTATTATAGGTAGGAAAACAAGTACCTGACCTCCCGAGAACCACTTCCCCTCGTCATCGGATTCTCTTTTCATGGAGGAGAAGTTCTGCATCGAGCTTGACGGATCGTTCCAGTGACCGTATTGTTGGAAATCCGAGACGATGGTCTCAGTCTCGGTTTCAGATATCCGAGAGAGCATCCCGAGAGAAGAAGGTTGTCGGGATGAGACGCTGCAGTGGCGCTTCAATCCGTTTGGAGATGGATCTTGTTCTTCCTCAGTGCCGTAGTTCAACAAACTCCTGAACGAACCATAGCCTGCAATCAGACAAGGAAACACAAACTGATAAATACAGTTTGATTTGGTGAGCTACAAAATCAGATGATTGTGCCAAAGTTTCCAACTTTTGTAGCTCCTGGATCTGACCCAGTTGAGAAAGTGTGCTTTCCGGGAAAGGAAAATAGTTTCTCGGAAGGAATCAGGTGAGAGAGTATATACCATTTGCTGAGTGGTGAGAATTTTTCATTTCTAGATTTTGGCAAGCAAGAAAACAACGCTTAGAACATAGAAAACATCCAAAAACTCGCATCAAGTCTTGGATCAGGTGAAGGCAACATATTTCCGGTGAAGCTGAGAAAAGAAGTTACCGTTTTGGACGGAGAGATTCGTGAAAATCCCGGCGGGAGAGCTGCTTTGTCGGACAAGATTGGATTCAACAGGTTTCGTGTGGTGATGATGATTCGTACCCAGAAACTGATACGATCCATGCGGCGGCAGGGCAGAATAGCTCGGCGGCGGCGGAGGAGGAGTGGCTGCATCCTCCGCCGAGACCGGAGACTTATCTAACTCAAACTCAGTCAGGTCCGGACAACCCAGATCAGAGTTTCCGCCATTAGAGCTGACGAGACTGGAGATTAACCTGTCGGAATCAAACCCACCTTTTTCATCATCGATGAAGGCGGCTAGAAGCGGGCTCGGGGCGGATCGAAACCGGAGAAGACCCGACCCGGTTGCGATCTGATTCGGGTCGTAGACGTCGTGCTGATGGGTGCTGGAATCCATGGAGGAAAGGAACGGGGATATTTTTTTTTGTGTGTGGTGGATGGAGAAGAACACTTCGTACAACGTATCTTAATAGTGCAGAGCGTCAACTGTTCCGATGGATTTGGATTCCTTTGGGACAGGATTTTAAGCTTTTTTCTCTTTTCTCTCGTGGGCTGTTGTCACTTTCTCGAGAAAATTATTTCAAGATCTTGAAGACGAAGCAGAAACAATAACAAGAAAGAACATATATATATATATGTATGTATATCAGTATATGTATATACACTTTGGATTCAGTTATATGGGGAAGCACATGTGAATCGAGTAAACATAAATAATGACTGCAAGTTACCGATTAGATCCCTGACTGTATGCACCAACATATATATTCTTTGTATTGTTTAGATGATAAGTTAAATTATTATTATTATTATTTTATAATATGATTATTATGTTATGTAAGTAAGACGATATTCAATTGTCGCGTATATGACAATTACCGTATTTGAATTGTATACGAATCATGCCTTTGATTTGCTTGAACTGAATCATGACTTGTAATAATGCCAAAAGGTTATATAACAGATTTCATTTTAAGTGTGACCCGACATGATAGTTAGAGAGTTGTAATGTTCTGTCTAAACGCACCATAAATAATTAGGGATCTGTCGATACGGATCTTCCGATTCCAACAATATCGGATCAAAAAATTTTCAAACGATATTATTTTTAGAAAATCGAATTTTCTAAAACTAAACTGAACCGAATCGATTTTTAAAAAATTTTAAAAAACGAATATTTTTTAAAAAAATCTATATTTTTCTAATAAAAATTGGAATCAAACCGAATCCGAACCTGAACCAAACCGTATATGATATAATAACAGATTGATATATATTTTTGTAAAACCCAAAGAATCGAACCAAACTATTTTTAAACTTACCAAATCGGATATTGAAATGTCAACCACAGTGGACATAATATTGGATCCTACCATAATATAAAGTCAAATCATTTTAAGCTTAAATTGTTTTGGAGAAACTTCCTAAAAATGGGAAAAGGCGGTACGGTTTTTATGATTTGATTTATGATCATTTCGGACATTAAAAAAGGTTAACGGTCTTAACGGCGAAATAATCTTGACGGCGTTAGCACCTCGGGAGATGAACTTGATTTTGGGAGTTGTTGTGTGGGGGTAGGGCTAAGCTGGATGTGGTGTACGGTATACCCGCACTATAACATGTGAATGGTAAATTTCCATTGGTAGGTGATGATACAATGACGTCATCGTTGACAGAGGCACCGGATTCATGCCGCATCTGGTTCTCTCTGTCTTCGTCTTCACGCTTTTTCTTCTTATTTTTTTGGGATAATTTCATTTAAAACCTATACTTTTCTCTCGTCTCAATTTAAACCATATACTTTTTTTTATCCAAAAAAACATTGTACTTTTAAAAATTGGTAATTAAAACTCTATACTTTTAAAAATTGGCAAATAAAACCCTGAACGAAAAACAATATTATTTAATGCTGACATTACATCCTAGTCATCTGCCACATCATCAATCTCTAATATTTAATAATATTAATTAATAAAAAATAAAAATAAAATAATAAAAATAAAAATGAAAATTTAAAAATTATATATATTCATAAAAATTATACACATATAAAAACATGTTTATAAAAATTTTAAAATTATATACATATATAAATATATTTATATATACATATATACATATATATATATATATGATACATATATATCTATATTTTATATGTATGTGTGATATATACATGTTTTTCTAAAAATCATATATATATATATGTGACATATGCATGATTTTTAGAAAAAAAATACGTATACCACATATGCATATAAAACATACATATATATATATGTATTATATATATGTGTGTATATATATAAATATGTTTATATATGTGTATATATGTATATCATTTCATTATATATGTATGTGTATAATTTTTAAAATTTTATTTTTATTATTATTTTATTTTTATTTTGTATTAATTAATATTATTAAATATTAGGGATTGATTATGTGGCAGATGACTAGGATGCAATGTCAGCATTAAATAATATATTTTTTCATTCAGGGTTTTATTTGCCAATTTTTAAAAGAATAGAGTTTTAATTGCCAATTTTTAAAAGTACAATGTTTTTTTGGATAAAAAAAAATATAGGGTTTAAATTGCGACGAGAGAAAAGTACAGGGTTTTAAATGGAATTATCCCTATTTTTTTTTATTTATGATAGCAACTTTCGAATTAATAAACAAATTTTAATTTTGTCGAAAAATGTATGAGAAAATCATAAATTTTATAATATTTCTAAAAATTATAAATTATTTGATATTTAACGTATAGAATTTCAGATTTTTTTTTTAGATTTTTTGTATTATGATTGTAATTAGCAGTGAAAAAAAATTATATGTATTTTTTGGAAATTTTAAAATTTGTATGTCATTCTCGAAAGACACACACATATATATATATATATATATATATTAAGTTTTTGCGAAACATTATATAAATCAAAAGCGCCATCTTTCCCAAAATTGAAAGCCAAATCCAAAAAATGAGCCTTTTATTTTGCAATTTTCGAATTAGCCCTTGGAATATAAAATACTACAATATATCATATATGTATACATCAATTTCAGTGTGGACCATGCGGAGACACGTGAGATCGCATTATACATATAAAAAATGTCAGAGAAATATTTTACTCTCGATGGGTGCGAAGAATCAATCGTGTGGTCCATCTCTGCGTATTTTTTTAATTGTGAAGGACAAAAGGGAGCTTCTATTTTAAGAAAGATTTTCTCTTTTTTCATATTTTTTTTTTCTTGGTGGATTCCTATATTTGGTAGGAACATAATGCGCTGCTGCAGTATATTATATATGTTTTCTCTATGAAGGTATCTCCGGATATCGATTATTTATCAAATTCGATTAATTTTGGATTATTTTTCATAAAAGTTACATATTCATCTGTTTGTATATTTGTTTTTATTCAGTATGACTTTAAATTTTGATTAAAAATTTCGATTAAATCTGTGTTTAAAAAATATATTCACATCGATTCAAAAATTATACATATGATTTGATTTAATTAAATCAAATTCTACTGTCTCATCTAATCTATTTATTTTACTAATAATCACGTTCACTAATCATCATGAAAATTCACCCATAGTACAAAACGAGATGTGAATTAATTAGCATGTATACAAATCGTATGTTTAATATTGCACATGCAACAGAAAAAACAATATATTTTTTTTACACTTCTGAAATCGAATTTCTAACAGTGATATGTCATTAATCTATCATGAAAATTCATATAATGTATGCAATGGTCCTTCAGAACATGTTTTCACTCTAAATTCAAACCCAAACGTAAAGAGGGGCATTCACCTGGACTTTCTCAATCCTCTGGAGATGTAGTCGGATCAAAGGGCCAATAAACTTTTGGATTATAAAAAAAGAAAGGTCTTTCAGAAACCACTAATATAAACCTCAATAACACACACAAACACACAAGAGGTATATCACAAGCAAGCATCTTTCTTCGATGTTTTGTGTTCTTTTGATTTTCCAATTTCACTCAGACATCGATCTAAACTGAAAAGGGTTTGGTCAAAGTTTAGGTTTTGGAACCCTAACCTCGCGGACCAGCAATGCATCATAGTGACCATAGCCATGGTATATGACATGTATCGGATCCTCCTTGCCGTATTCTTGTCCGTACTCCGCTATACATATCAATCCTCCCGCCTTCTCGTCATGCATGTATACAGCTATCGGCGTCCTAATGAAAATATACCAAAAAAATATATCAATTTTTTATTTGACAGATAAATACACTAAATATTGAAATATACACAAAAAAAAAACCCAAATGATTCTAAACAAATCGTTTGAAATTATTTCATACACGGATTTTAATGAATCTTCAACAGTTTTTATTCGAAAACAATTCCATATTCGGATCTTAACGACCTCGTAAATGTATAGAAAATTGCTTTCGATTGCAGGAGTTGACGTATTTTGTTGAAACATTTAAATACTTGGTGAATTTATTCGTTAAACTAAAAGTTGATGCACTTTTTGATACATTTTGTAGAATTTGGGTATTTTTATAGGATTTTCCGTATAAAATATAGGGCTACTCGCCTTAAAGAATGACTGTATATAACCTAATATCCATGCTATGATCTTATTATGACAGCAGTGATCAGCTACTTTGGTCCTATCTTTTGTGTTAATTTACATGTGATCTTGTCTTTTAACTTGCATGGTCATTAACTGGAAAGAGAGGAGGAGAGGGATTACCGGAGAACATGGGAAGCCATGAAGAGTTCAGGTTCACCTCCCCAGACATGCGGCTTCCGAATTTGTGCAACGTATGAGTCAAAGTCACCTTCCACAAACCTGGCAGATGCAAAAAGCTTTCCAGATTAGGGTTTTCAGTTCTTCCCTTTAGTTCCAGAGAGAACGAGAGATGGAGATTGAAGTCGGAAAGGGACATACCAAAGAGAAACAAGACAACCTTAAGCTTAGAAACACATAACACTCACCATTCTGTTTCCTCTCTTCTTTTGATAAATTCATCAGCCACCTGAAACATTCAGGTAATCATATCAACGAGGAAACAGATTCGGAAATAAACATCGATATAGGCTCGCGACTTGGATGATACATTATACCCGAGACTGGTTGTATGCAGCTTTGGAGGAAAAAGTATTAGAGGTTTTCAGAAAATACTAACCCTAGCACGCAGCTCATCAGCAAGTTCTCTCTGTGCATTCTCATTCGGAGGCGGTCTCCCGGAGCGTAAGCACAATCCATGAGCTACTGAACGGAACAAACATCTGCCATCTCCAGGTATTCCTACACATTTACAACCATTCACAATGGCTGATCAAATCTATACATAAAAGCAAGACAAATGCTCGGAATTGGACAGACAGATTCATGATTAACTGGTTACCTATGATGGAATAATCAGTGTAGACTCGTTTCCCGTTGTGTTCATTGTTTTTACCTTCTTTGTCCTTTGGTGCTTCTGCATATACCGGTTGGGAACTTGAATAACAAACCAGTAAGCTAACGATCAAACCTGTATAGGCAAACCTCGATGACCAAGAGAGATTTCTCATCTTGCACTTTATCTCGGGAACCATCCCTTGTTTAGGCACCAAAAACCTCACTCCACCACCTGGGGATAAGAAAGAAACTTCAAGATGCCCTTCACCAGACTCGCCGGTATTCAATGACTGTTTAACCGACACTGACTCAAGATTTCGTTTCCGCCCGGAAAGGTTAGAAGGAAAACGGCCACCACCCAGTAGGTGGAAATTGACACCTGAAGGGCTAGAAGCTCCGTCAGTGACAGAGACACCGAGACCGGTATACTTGGTTTTGAAATGTCCTGAGGGTAAGCTGTAATAACAAAAGCTGGATGGACCCCGAGCAAGAACGCCGAAAAGACGGGTGCCCGTATGCCTCTTGATATGGATGGCGCTCCTAGAGCATGTTGTGATGGGAGAGCAAATCATTCTTTATGTCATACGCCAATCCAGTGACCTGATGATATTCATTCAGGAGCTCATTCAGCTACGCCATTAACAAGCCTCAAGAGAGTCTCCATTAAAATCCATTGCTTAAAATACGAACAAGCTAGTTTACTGAATCAATCTCATCAAATAGCAGAACCGCGATAGAGAAGCTTAAGGTTGTCAGAATCATCAAGAGAAAGCAGAATCCACAACTAACAACGCGACAAACATATTGAGGGAAAACACCGAATTTCGATAAAATCGCAGGGGAAAGTAAAATCCATAAAAGTGTTCCAGTAACCATGTAAACCTTTTAGAATATCAAAGACGGTGCCAAGAAATTCCCAATCCAAATAACAAACAAAACACGAATGGCAACAAAAATTCTGCCCGGGAGTGGCAATAAAAAATCCTAACCTCATGAAACGAAGAAAACCCAGAAAGCAAAACACGAATGCGAATCAGAAGCATCGAGAAAGAAAAAAAAAAAAGGAGAGAGGAACACGTGAAAAGGGCCACAAGCAAACCCAAAAAAAAAAAGAGAACAGAAAAGTCTCGAAGCAAAGAATACCTGAAGGGAAGGCGAATTACGCACTCGATTCTTCCGATTTGTTCTTCCCTCTCTGTCCGTAAACCGAAATGCAGAGAACGAACTACAATTTCCTTCTTTTTGTACTGTCGAAGCAGCAATCGAGACGACGACGTCGACGGAGAAGCATTCGCCGGTTTGCACCTTTGTTACTTTCTAGCGGCATCGTCCTTAGCAAACGACGTCGTTCCACTACGATGAAATGTTAATGGGCCTTAAATTGGGCCTGGGCCCCAATTTGAGCTCCCCTAGGACCCAAAAGTAAGAGCCCAAATTTCTTCGGTGTTCATCAACACTGTTCATAATTCTAGTCAGAGTAGAAGTCTTATCCCGAATCAAAGTTGAAGATATAATTCTGATATTCGTTATATATATATATATATAATGTCTAACGAATCGCTAATTGCGGGGAATCGTATTTGGTTTGGTTCAAGGGAAAAAGGAAAGAGAAGAGTTCAGAGAGTTTTTCTATTTTCCGTTTGGTTGCCGAGAAAATAAAGCATGGGTTTGGATTTGATTTTCTGGGTGTGCGTGATTTCGATTTGCATCACTCTTTCTCCAGAAGAAAAAAAAGGGTCCTTTAGGTTACGATTCTTCCATGATTCGGAAAGGCTTTACCCTAGAAATCTGCTCAGAGACCTTTCTTGTACCGCAAGTAAATACAATGGGCCCTAAACCTATCGTCTCAATCTGAAGGAATAGTGTTAAGCTCAAAACCCTAGTGATTCCTGACGTAAAATTCTTACCGTTAATGATCAACATGTGGCGATATAACGTGTTAGATCCTATCAGAACCTAATCGATCAGCGGAAAAAATAGAAATATTCCTTTGGATTCATAATTATGATAGTTGCCAATGCAAAAAATCAATCAAGAGACTAGTTTCAGGGCTTAGAACCTCATCTGCAGGAGTATATGTATGTGTGTGTGTATGTATATTGTGAAAAAGGGTTTCAGACATATGTATTTTCTGTCTGCAGCTTGTTTGCTTTGTGGACTTGGAAGCTGACCACATGGATCCACTGGACGCGTCATTGAGAATCAATCCATTAGTAGTCCCGGAGTTTCTGACACACGGATTGCTCGTCCTCCTCTTCGTCGCAAAAGGGTTTTGGCTGATGTTTCTAATGATGCTGCCCTTTGGCTTCTACAATGTGAAACTGTAAGTATTCTCTCAGATATTATCCGCTCAACGCTGTTTCGTGTGTGTGTGTGTGTGTGTATATATATATATGAACCCGTAAGGGAAACTTCTCATTGCTTGCTTGTTTCACCAATTAAGGTATATGGAAAGGCGGCATCGTATTGACCCAACTGAAGTTTTCAGAGAGTTGAGTTTCCGTAAGATGTACCAGAAACATAAGATGTTCCTCTACTTGTCTCTTTTGATCATTATCGCTTCCAAGATTGTACTGAGCTCGAACCATGTCATATAAACATATGGCTGTCTTGGTGAAATCTATGGTTCAATAATCTAGAAACCTATCAAGATTCTTGATTCGAGTTCCCGGCGCCCCAAGCCATGGATCTACTCCATTTCTCCGGTTCCTCTTGTCCGCCGGTGACCGTCGACGGTATCGGCGGAGATTTTGCTCCATCGCTTCACCCTTTCGGGTCATTGACTTTTCCGTCTAACACGGTCAGCAGGATGACTTATGGATTTCTTTCTGTTTGAGAATGGGCATAACAAGTTTCTCGTATCTCTTCTCCCATTGCGTCACTCTCTCTTGAGTTCCCCGACCTCGTCTTCTGATAAACATTGAGAACCGCCATTAACGATGGGATGATTTGGTTAAGCTGTGAGACAGAAATTACTTTCTTCTCAAGATATGTCTGGCTATGAATTCGGAACCCAACAGAAGAGCTTGTCCTGTCAGAACTCAGAACTCAGAAGCCTTCCGCAACCGAAACGGCAGGCATTGCAGGCAGCCTGTACGAACAGCTTGCCGTTTCTCGTACAAGAACAAACACAAAACTTCGACAAATTAATTGGGCACTACCCGACGTCTCATTTTCAAAGCCCATTCCAGGCCCACTTATGGATCCAAATAAACTTCCACTGGGCCGGTGGGACCCCCCAAGGTACAGGGACACGTGTCGTTTTCGAGAGCTAACCATGTGGGTCCTACTTTTGACATGTCCCCAAATTTGGTCCTTGTCTTTTGGGCCCATATATAATCTTCGGTCAGAAAATTCGTCCCATGGATGAATTTTCTACTTCTATAATCTTTTTTTTTTTAAATATGGATGGTGGTTATGAAATCTCTTTGCTTTAGCATCTTATATTCGTATTTTAAGAGATTTATGTTAGAAAGTTTGATATTTTGTGATGGTTATATAGATTGAATTGTCTGCTATATTATGAACACCCCAGAATTTCAGAGCCTACGTATTAATCCGGCTAATATTTTTGCAATTTAATTATAATAAATCATATTTGAAATGAAATGTTTCTAAATTGTATAAAAAGTCATGATATGATTTAAAACTTCCAAAAAATAATAATTTTTATCATACAAAATTCTAAAACCAATAAATGATAAACATATAAATATTAAAATTTTGTAATAATATTGCATCCAATTAACTTTTTTGGTAATTCTATATGTCCAGAGAGAGTTTTGTTTTCTTTGGATTTTTAAAGCCTTTTAATTATTATGCAAGCATGTGAATTTAAAATATAAAATAAATACAATTGTATTAACGATTGCAATAGACCGCTTTAAATTGGATCGTTTTCGGGACATTATAAAAAATATTTTTATTTTACTATTTTACTTCGACAGATATTCTTTTTCAGCTGTTACTATAATTTATATATTCCGAAATATAATACGGTCAAATATTGATTTCATTGTTTATAATAAAATTAAAATAGAATCATATTATATTTTAGATTATATCAGAGAGAGAGAGAGAGTACATGTTTAAGTAAAAATAACAAATATTTTTTATATAATGTTTTCATGAGCCCGGATGTCAGGTGGACCCCACAATTTCAGAATTTCTGACACCTGTCACTGTAGAACATAATGCCGAACAAATATTATCATCTATCTATGTATCCATGACGGTAGAGGATGAACTCTCCCAGTCAATGAAAAAGGCTTTATGGGCCAGAATCACGTGATTCGCACGCGGATCCAGGCCCACCTAAAATATTTTTACATATTTTCATTTATTTATCATTTCCATTATCTTTTTATTTATTTTTTAAAATCCTCAGGAAAAAATTACTATCACGCAGATTCTAAAATCTTTTGTGGTCTCACCAATATCCATCATTTTTAATTCATTCGAATCGGAACGCGATACGTTGATGTACATGTTTATTTATAAAGCTTATGTTACTCGCCATTTTGAGTTTTGGTTAAATTTTTCTTTTTTAAAAATATGTATATTTATAAGATTTTTTATTCAGTTAGAGGCTTTTTTAAAATCTTCCAAAAGATCCAACAAATACAACTAAATAGCCTTTTTAGTTTCATTTTAAAATATTGTTTCTGCATTTTTAATTAGCTTTTTTAGTTCACATTTAATGTAATACAAGTTAATCGATTTGTTTTTAGAATATATTTATTCGATTTATTTTTACTAATAAAAAATCCTTCCTTGATCCGTCAACACATTCTCTCTTATATTTTGGAAATAAACAAGCTTTCGATAAACAAAGTTTTTCCAACCACTCTAATTTTTAAAATTTAGGGGTGGACAATCCTAATTGGAAATTTGATTCCAAACCGCCCAATAAAACCGTTTTCGAAATGAAAAGATAAAATATCGAATCGAACCGATAAATGCTAAACGAAAATTCGAAGTTTTTCCATTATTACATATGAATTTATATCTAAATATCAAGTTTTGATTCTTATTCAATACCTATATCGATCCGATTAATATTCGATTCTAATTTGATATAATTAATATAGAATGTTTTTAAACCGAACCTACAACATGATGCTCGTACATTTTTTATCAGATCAAATAATGTGTACGTATATACTTTCATACTTGTACGTATGCGTGTTTATTTCATTAAAATCATGGCCACATGTTTTAGATATCAATTCCGTTTTTTTTATTTAATATTTTGAGTATTAGAAAAATCACATGCTTATACCGAATTTGGTTGTACTCTTTTTCTTATTTAATAAAAAGATCATTTTTCGAATTTTACTGTGATTTAATTTTTCGATAATTATCGCATTCCATACGGGTTCAATTTTTTCGATTTAAAAACTATACATATTAATTTTTTTTTAATTGAATTCGATTCCGATCATGCATTATTGAATTCAGTTCAGTTTTATATAATCGAACGGAAACCATTACGTCTCGCTGCCACGTCAACATCGAGACCAAAGAATGGAGTTAGGTCAGGGAGGCATAGTATCTTGCCGAATTTAAATTTACCAAAGACTGATTTGTACCCTACTCCATGATATATATATATATATATATACATATATATGACACCAATATGAAAAGGAACCATACGAAACCCTAGAAATGTGGTGTAAATAATAATAATAATAATATTGATTTGATGATGATGCTTCAAATTAGTATAATCTATATCGCATAGACAAATATCGGCTGTTTTATTTCAATAAGTTGGTTCAGTGGCGAATAATTGATGTCTAATATTGTAAGCACACAATTCGTGGAAATGATTTTTTTTTTTTGGGAAATGCAAAATTTCATACGAATATATCTTTAACTATACCAATTAAATATAGATTTTTTTTACAATTCTAAAAAATATATGAATTTTGTATACTAACTAAATGTATAAATATTATAAAATGCTAAATAATACCATACGGGCTCGAGGGATTTACAAAATCGGCTAAAGAAAATGACGTGAGATAGCCCTTCGGGGTCAGGTCAGGTGGTAAGGGAGCAGGGTGCATCATCCTGAGGTGGAGGGTTCGAATCCTCTCATCGTTCTTCCTTGCCTTTGACTTGCTCGCCTGTCAGACCATCATAATGGGCTGATTTACCTCCTCCGCGTGTGTTGCAGGCTCGTGCGCGTGGGCGTGAGGTTTGACATGCTGGCGCCTAAGCCCAACTACGGCCCGAGCGTTAGGTGCGCCTGGTAGCCAGGTCCGGTGGACTGAGATCCATGGAGATTGTTAGGCGCGGGTGGTGGCCAGTTCGTCTCCGTTTGTAAGGGTAGACAGTTACAGGTTCCATATAGTTAAAAAAAAAAAATGACGTGAGATATGGAAGAATTGAGCATGTCACCAGTGGAAATTGAGATTGGGCCGATATAGGGTTTGATGATCAATTCGGCCCAATAGACCCAAAGGGAACATTCTTCTTCTAAACAAAAAAAAGAATTATAAACCTTGTTGTGTTTCCAAAGAAAATTTTTTATTTTCCGTATAAATTAATTCTATCAATTTTGAAAATAATATAAAGATTGAGATTAGGTTATCTATATGACAATCAGAATGTTTAATTAAATAATCTACAAAATTTAATAAAAATAATAGTTTTGTAGAGCGGACGCTAGATTTGTTTATTATTATTATTTTTAGGTCCATCACCCATCAACTATAATAGATGTTAACAGTGTAGTCAAGCATTTATTTTGTTCTTCTAAAAAATATATATTTTTCACTATAAATAATATTTTTACATTTTTTATTTATTTATAAATTTCTGGTTGGTATTCTTTAGATGTTTACTCTTGTCTTTCAATTATTCCTTTCTTGTTGTGTTTTTTTAGTTATTATATAAATCGCATTTTTAATAAATGATATGTTATTATTTTCTAAGATTTTTTTTGGTTATATTAGTTTGTAAGTTTTTATATAGTTGAATTTGTTTTTGGTCCGGAGGAGGAATAAATCAATGTACGATGAGATTAAATGCGGCGTTATTAGGTACGACCAATAATTAAATATTAATAATTTACAATAATTGCCAATTTATTTTAATAATAGTAACCGGGCAAAGCCCAAAAGGCCCAACTCATATCCTCTGGGATCCAGCAAAAGCTGTACCGTACACAAGCATTTATTTCCATTTTTTTTCTTTTCTCTCTCTAACCCTACAGAGAGTTGCTCTCTCTCTCTCTAAGAATGGCTTTATTAACAGACGCAACTCCACAGCTAACGTTGCTTTCGTCCTACTCCAAATGGCTATGAAGTAATCTTCCCCTTAGAGATGAGAGAGTAGACCCGGAACGAAGAAGAAGACCCTCTTCAGGAAATTCTCTGAGGGAGAGATTTTCCTTGTGCTTTGACCGCCATTGATGCCATTTCTTCGCTTACATTTCTCTTACCTGTCCTCCCCGCGATTGGCTCGCTAACTGTCAAAGGGGAATCAACTTCTGCCTTTTGGTCAAGCACCTCTCTCTTTCTCTGTCCCGGAGGTCGTCGGGGTTTCTTGAGGGAGAGAGATCAGATTGGAATATCGAGGCTGTAATTGGTGTTATCGAGCCGCTTGATCAAGTGGGTAGCTGCTGTTCTTCGTGAATTCAAGTGGGTTGGTCCGGTTTCGTTGACAATGGATCTAACAGGAGGATTTGGAGCTAGATCCACTGTCCGCGGGTCGTGTCGGGAGGTAACCGGCCTGGACTGTCTCCAGTTCAGTGATGAATTCCGGCAACTGCCGACGATGCCTCACGAGAATGGCCGCTCGTTCACTGCTTTGCTCGAGCTTCCGGCGACCCAAGCCATGGATCTACTCCATTTCTCCGGTTCCTCTTGTCCGCCGGTGACCGTCGACGGTATCGGCGGAGATTTTGCTCCATCGCTTCACCCTTTCGGGTCATTGACTTTTCCGTCTAACACGGTCCTTATGGACCACACGGCTCGTTTCTCGATGGCTGCGACGGAGCAGAACGGCGATGTATCGGCGGAGACCACGAGCTCGGTGCCGTCGAATTCTAGCGGGAATCTGGACAGGGTCAAGGACGAGCCTGCGGAGAACGACTCATCTCAGCGGTTGGTTTCTCATCCAACTGTGGAAAGCGAGAGCCCGAGCCAGATTCAGCCCCAGACCCAGACCCAGAACCAGAACAGTCAGACTGGGAAGAGGAAAGAACGCGAGAAGAAGGTGACACAAATGATCCATGATCAACATTTCGCTCCATCATATTGCTTAATTTAACCAGTGATCAGTTGCTAATTTCGTGTATCTCAATTTTTAGGTTAAAAGCTCAAGCTCAGCGAAGAAGACCAAGAGTTCTGAAGAAGACGAGAAGCTTCCCTATGTCCATGTTAGAGCTCGTCGTGGTCAAGCTACAGACAGCCACAGCCTAGCAGAGCGAGTAATTTAAATCTGGCATTAATCTCTTAGTTACACGACTACTTCTTCCTTAATCAGTGGCGCTTAATCATCAACAATTTTTGGATTATAGGCGAGAAGGGAGAAAATAAACGCACGGATGAAGCTGCTACAAGACCTGGTCCCAGGATGTGATAAGGTTTGTGTTTGATTACGATGTTTAATGAAACTATTAATCAATCATTTCATCTCTGATTTGTGCTTAACGACAGAATATTTCTTTAAATGACTCCTAAAGCATTTATACTATTTGATAATGGTGTTTGATAAAGGTCCTAATCCTTCCCAACCCTTCTCCTTAAAAGGCGAGTTGCTTGCTTGCTTTTGTTTGCAAAAAGTTGCCGTCTTGTTTGCAAAAAGTTGCTAGTTTAGTGATCATTCACTGCCCAAAAATCTAATCTTTCATCTGGGGAGGAATATCTTACAGGTCACACTAGCATAAGGATGATTGGTTTTGTCTCAGAGTTTTTTAATTGAGCTTGTACGGGTAATGCCCTCCAAGAGGGATGGTGATGGGAGCGGGTTTATGTGGAAATGCTAGCTGGAATGTGCCCTTAAGGTCTTAGGTTAGGGGACAAATTTGGGTGGATAGATGAAATTTTCTGGGGTCCATCTGTGTTGATAAATGCAAAAGTGTGAGAATTTTGCATGGAGGGTGTGCGAAAAATTTTGGTGGGTGGATGGAAGATCAAACCTTTTTTGGGGTCCATCTCTGTTGATAAGTGCAAAAAGCTTGAGACTTTCCATGGAGGGTGTGGAAGACATTATCGTCTCTAACAAGTTTGGTATCTATCAGTAAAAGAGATGATGCTGATAAAGCAAGGATCCTTTACGAATATTTGATATGCTGAGTCCCACATACCTAACTGGTTGGAGACAATGATGTTGACACCCTTCGGACAACCTATTAATCGATTTTTTAAATCTTGGAACTTATCAGCAGTTATTTTTGGAAGGGGAGACAGACAATATGAAGAAGAGAATTATCAGGGTTTCACCCGAAGAGGTTGTGAATTTACGAGTTTAGGATCATTAGATTGGTTGTTCATGAATGAAACTACTGCAACTTTGATCTTAGATTTAGATGAAGAACGAGGGATGAACCCACCGTTTTCATACGATAACGCCTTGTTTTTCCTGCAAATTTTTAGTTTAAAGGGCAGATCTTTCGCCCTTTTTCTTTTTCTTTTTTTTTCGAGCTGAGTAAGATTAGGTGGTCTTGTTATGTTTTCTCTCCTGAAATATCAATTGATCTAAATGGCTGCTAAGGAACGATTTTCTTGTTTCGATATATTTATATTATGTTAACTTACCAGAAAGGTTTTTTTGCCGACAGATTCAGGGGACTGCTTTGGTGCTGGATGAAATCATCAACCATGTCCAGTCTCTACAACGTCAAGTCGAGGTGAGACATTTCCCGTAGTTTATATTTCGTCCTTCTTTCTTTAGCAATGGACCCGAAAACATTTCCAAAGGATTGAAGTTCTGGAAGCCCTTTTACTTAACTCGTGTTAATATTCTGGATGAGACTCGATAATGTATGATGTATTAACGGGAATTCCGCCACCGGTTTTCAGCTGTTATCAATGAGACTTGCAGCCGTAAACCCCAGAATCGACTTCAACCTTGACAGCATATTGGCTTCAGAAGTAAGATTTCTTCTTTCTTTTCTTTTAAGTCTCATATAGATTGCAAGAGCCTTTCTAAAGTAACCAAAGGGGGATTATACATTTTTTGTGCTAGCTGTTGTTCAGTGGCATAAATAGAAACTTTTTGGGATATTTATTGGAGACCATATTTAGATTGGGGTACCAAAAATTTCATTAACAGCTTGTTAGGTATTATTAGGGTTTTGGGGCTCCTCATAAATCTCACCAAAAGGACTGTTAGAGACAGACCATCATCCATTTATGTCACACGCAGAAAAGTGGGTCAGAGACTCAGACAATGGACCAGGTTGTTCGGTTTCCGTCTGTGTTTTCAGCTACTTGTCTCGGACAATGTCTTTATCTCTGCACAATTGTTCGGTTTTACCTCTCTACTTCATAACTTATTTACACCCAAGTTTGGGTGGCGTAGTGGTAAGAGAACATGGAAAGCATTATCTTATCCCGAGTTCAAATCCAAGCATGGAGAGGGGTATCCACCTGGACTTCTCCGACCCATTGGGAGATGTAGTTGGGCCAAAGGTCCGGTGAATTTCCGGATTATAAAAAAAAAACTTATTTACTTTTCCCGAAAAACTTGCCCCCACCCCTCGGTTTAATAGCCTCTTGCATATGTGATTCATATGTTCTGATGCATTCGGTGTTTGATTCATTTTTACGGATGAAGAGTCGGGATAGGCGTGATACCACAATCGGATAAAAGTACCGTTTTTTAGGATCATTTTAGTTAAGTACCCTTTATTTCTTTATTTTCAAGTAGTAACACCTTATTCTTTTGCAGAACGGTTGTCTAATGGACGTGAACTTCTCGGGGGCAACTATGCCTGTGGCTTGGCCCCACGTAGCGGAAAACGGCCAGCCGTACCATCGGCACCAGCCGCCTCAGCAATGGCCCTTTGACGCCTTTCACCAGCAGCAACAAGGCTTCACGCCGGCTGATAATTTCATGGTGGGTTCATCTTCTTCCTCGTCGCCTTTGCACCCCAACCATGTCAAAATGGAGCTCTAAAACTCACCACTCCAGCAAGTAGACATTACATTACTCTCTCACTGTGTGTGTGTGTATATATATATATATACATCTATCGTATAAAAATATGCCCCTATATCTATATATATAAGCAATTACATATCTTTAGGACCAAACCGTACGATTTATTTAAATATTTTGGAGTCTCTCTATGACCTCCTCTATTATTCTTACCATAGAATTGAGAATAGTCATTGATGTAGCTTTCCAATTTGTAATACTTTTGGGCTCTTATACTAAGATTGTTATAACCTTGTTATATATGCTGTCTTGGTGAAGAACTGAGTTCTGGTTTTGTTATGTTTAATTAAGATCAGGAATTAATTAATTAAATTTTAGAATTATGAAACGCCTAATGATTCGGTTTTCAATTTGGTTCGGTCACATAAATTTTGATTCTGTTTATACAAATTTTGTAACATCTTTATGCAGTTTCAGTTTTCATACGATTTACACTGGTCGGTTACCGCATAATTGGAATCGAGTATGAACCGAACTTCCCGGTTTTGTGAAACCGGACTAATTTGCATGTCCCAACTACAAATACAAAACCATGAAGCGGTTAGAGAGGAGCCAAACGACACCGTTTTAATCCAGATCCCAACAGGATACGAAAACGGCGTAGTTTTATGACTCAGCGAGCAAAGCATAGATCGTGACTGTCGTGTCGCTATATAGCCACACACACTCACGATTTCACTATTTCCTCTCCGTCTCTCGCCCCCCGCCCCCTAGCGGAAATTGCAACCACAACCATGCCCTCGACGACGCAGCCATTGACAGTTGCAGCGAAGACGCTCCGACACAGGCTCTTATACCGATCCGGATCCACATCCTCCGGTCCGAGCCGGTGGACGACGCCGGGTCACGAGGAGCGTCCCAAGGGTTACCTCCTCAACCGACCTCCTCCGCCGCCGGGACAGTCCCGCAAGTGGGAGGATTGGGAGCTTCCGTGTTACATCACCAGCTTCCTCACGATCGTCATCCTCGGTGTCGGTCTCAATGCGAAACCCGATCTAAGCATCGAGACCTGGGCTCACCAGAAAGCCCTCGAGAGGCTGGAGATGGAGAAGCTCGCGTCCGCTGGAGAATCATCCGATTGAGATGCTAACGTTGTTGGCCTGGGGATGGTGGATTTGCTCAGACGGTTGATCTGGTATGTCTGTTTTTGTCGGGATTCGAGGGTTTTCCCCCCGTTTATGATGATGATCACGACGACCTGAGAACAAGGGTTTCCTTCAAATCTTTTTGTCGATAATGCTGTTTACGGAATAAGGTTGTCCTTAACTGTTGACGATGGTTATGTGTGACTTCAGATTTAATTTTGACAAAGCATCAATCACTTCCCTAATTCTTTACCCAGTAGTTGGTTCTAATGATTCCGGTGAACCGGTTTAGGAACATTGGTGATTTAGGTGGTCTTTCGGATTATATGAATCGTAGCATTCCATGGTTATGAATCTGTCCCATTCCATCGCTCGGAGGAGTGACTGAAAGTAATTGGGTTTCTGACATTTTATGATCTTGTGATTAGCTTTTGGTTTGGTTCTGTTTATATGTTTTTTGATTTGCTAATCATTCGCCAGTCGTTCCATGTTCTTCACAAGCTTAGCATCATTGATTGTGAAAGTCTTTCGATTCTAGTGTCAGCTTGTCATTAGGTTAGGATTTTGTCCGATTCATATAGGTGGAAGGCTCTCAAGATTCAAGAATTTAGCGTTCAAGCATGTCTAGCATGCACATCTTTGTTTGGAATGCTCGACTGGACTCGAGCAGTTGAAGTCTGAATTTTCCTGACATGGACCGATGTAAGATTTAAAAGGAGTAGAAACTAGTAAGCTGTTTCATTTCCAACATAGGAAAGGATTCTTTCGTCGGTTTCAAATGTGGGGTCTTTAAGTTTAGACGGGGAAAACAAGCGTAAAGTTCGTAGATTGATAACAGAATCAAGGAAATGGAAAATGGGTAGCAAAAAGCAGAGTGAAAGAATTGGCTTAGGGATTCAACTTGACCAGATGTGTGTCTCTGTGAGCTGTTTGCTTGTGTTTGAGTTTGTGGGAAAAGGGCTTGTTCCTATATGTGGGATCTATCATGTTAGATCATCAACCTGCAGGTTTTTGGTTGATTGATGGATCCTCATCCTCGTGTAGAGAGATTCTGCTGTTCTGCAGAGCCTTGCTCTTCTGTTTCTGTGTTTTTTTTTTTTAATTTACATTCCATAATTGTGAATCCTACCCATATTCTGTTGAAATCATCACCTTATTCTAGTTTTCTGGCCAGATGAAGCATGAAACTTGTTAAAGACTTGCCCACATCTGGACATCTGCATCTGATGATTTGTCTGTCTCTGTCTGTGTATCCACTTAAAGCTGAAGTCTTTCCTAGCAAACCAAACATATACATATATATGCGTATGTATGTATCTGCGTGCTCTTTTTATTGATCAGCATTGGCTCCCGAATTTACAATAAAACGGAATAACATCGCTCATGGAAGCTCAGTGCAAGTAGTAGCAGAAGAGGGACATGAGGGAGGCTCTGACAAGAGATCCGATCACCGGTACGGCAGCTCCACTGGTGGTGGATCCCGGCGCCGGAGCGGTGGCCTCATCAGCAAGCGGGCATGACGACAGCGCTTATGGAAGCTGCAACGAAGATGATTCCGCAGGCGATCTTCTTCGACTCCATATTTGCTGAGACCTGAAAACTAGGGTTTTCTCAAACTTCCTCTTCTTTCGGTTTTCCTGCTTCTTTCAGATCCGGGGATAGATCAATGGCGGGCGATGGTGGAGATTTATAGGGAGTGAATCTATGGTTATTTTTAGACAAAAAAAAAACATCAGTTTCACAAAAAAGATGAAAACGTGATGGAATTACATATCATTTACAAATCATAACCCAACCAGGAAGTGTCATTTACAGAGAGAGAGAGAGAGAGAGAGAGAGAGAGAGATGCAATCAAGAAGCAGAGCCATTGATGAGCCGTTGGACGTCGAGTTGGTGTTCAGCGACCATGATACAAGAATCGGCTTCGAGAGGAGAAACGGAAGAAGCCGAGCGAGTTGTCTTGATCAGAGCTTGGGTGGACAAGGAAGAGAGAATGTCGGTGGTGCATTGGACGTCCGGTGCTATCCCAACTCTGTCTATCTCCTGCAGTGACGGCGACAGATACTTCGCCACCGTCACGAACAGCGCCGACCCGTCCTGTAGCTCCGTCACGCTCTGCATATCCGGCCGTCACAAAATACAACCATTTTACCCATTTCACAATAAAAACCTTACTCTAACCATTTATATTGACCTCAGCCACTTTGAAACTTTGTTAGAGTAAAAGGGTTTTATGTCAACTAAAACTATCTTTTCAGATTTTTTTTTTTGCTTAAAAGAGAACTTATTAAACTCTAATTTCTTTTTTTTTTCAAATAGGAAACAATTATTTATATCCTTTTTTTGTGGTGAAAGTAATTATTTCAATCTTATTATTCACTTGAAATTTTATTAGACTCTCTTAATGGGTTCTGTAGCGCCAAAGTTGACGTTACCTGGATTTTTCCTTTGCCAAAAGTCCGGTGACCCACAAGAATAGCTCGGCCGTTGTCATGTAAAGCTCCGGCCAAAATCTCGCTCGCGCTCGCGCTACCTTCGTTCACCTGTCGCATTTCGAAAGATCCGTTCAATTCGTTTCCGAATGATCCGAGAATCGTAACATGTAAATGGCGAGAGCATATGAACGTCCGCCCGTTCACACTTACCAGCACAACGAGTGGATCCCGTGTCACGGCATGTCCATCGATCATGTTTATCGGTTCTGCGATCCCGTCGCGGTCAATCGTGTACACGAGGGTCTCATCGCCATCCAACCATATTTGCGCAACGTCGAGCCCGGCTTTTACCAAACCGCCCTGAATGAATTTTAGAATTCAAGGGGTTTTGGCTTATTGGGTTAATAAATGAATAACCGAATCGAACCGAATAATATATAATCGCAACAGAACCGAATTTGATAAAAAACCAAATGGCTATGATTTTTTTAAAAGCGAAAAAATCGAATCCTAACCCGAATCGAACCGAATAAAAAAATAAATGAAAAAATCGTGAATTTCTTTAAGAAAAGTAGTTTTGTCCTAACCGAACCGAGTAGAACCGAATTTAATATGAAAACCGAACAGTTGTACTTTTTCTAAAATTTAAACTGAAATAACCAAAACCGCACCGAATTCCGAATAAACCAACCCTCACAGAGTAAACAAAGATATCTCCCCGAGGGAGCGAGAGCGAGGGAGGAACGGAAATTGAAGTTACCGGATTGTTCCTCAGGTCCAGAATGTACGAATGCACGTCCTCGTTCTCCATCTCGTGGATTGCATTTACCATATCAGAAGCCGCCGTCTTTCAACACGGACAAAAGAAAACAACGATTACTTCGCATTTTCTTTCGCGTTTTCGGGGATTACTGTCCTCTATATTGCACTTACCTGAGAAAAGGCCGAGAGCTTCACATAACCGGTCTTTGTAAGATTTCCATCCGGGGTCCTGTGAGGAATTATAGCGCTCGATATCGGAGAGAGCTTGATGAATTCACGGGGTATCTCGACCTTTAAATACGAGAAACACACGCTCAGGAATTCACCAAATAACAATTGTCACGAGAAAGAAAGATACGAGAATTTCATCGATATATATACCTCTCTGATATGGAAATCGCTTCCCGGATCATTTGCCTGCAAAAACATTATGATATCATTGTTATACTAAATACACGAATAAGTAGAAGGTTACACCGAAACTGAAGACGATGAAGATATTACACTTTTAAGTTTTACTGTGACAGAGGTTCCGGCTCGCCCTCGTAGCTTCTGTGCCGCTGCTTCACTATCAACGCCTTCCAGTTTTTCGCCTGAAAACCCATAAAACGGAAAGATTCATCGATCAAGAAACGATCCAAGAAGCGTAAGATTCAATCATCAGCGTGTTTTTAGAGATTGGAGAGTACCGTTGATCTCGACTAATTCCTCGCCCTCGTGAATACCGGCACGATCAGCCGGGCTACCTTCGATGCAAGACATTACAACCTAAACAAGGATTATGATCTTAAACAAGATTTCGGAGGAAAATACAAATCGAGAGAGATAAATTTCTTCGTGTTCATGTTCATAAATACTAACCAGGTGACCTGTTTTCGGTTCCGAGTTTATGAAAAGGCCGACACCTTGCAGGTTTCCTTCGCTACCGATTCGGAAACTCTGGTACTCCTGGCAAGCAAAGATAATCCGCAAAACAGAATGAAGAACACTAAGTTTTAGCATTTTCAGACAAAACAAACAACAACAACTGCAGATTCATGTCTTAACAAGAACAGATTCGTGGAAGTTGAAAATTCCATCGAAGACCTTCGGGCTGATAATCCGAGTGAAGGGATCGCCGAGCGTTGAAAGCATCCCTTTGATCTTGCCGTACGCAGCATCAGCTGATCTCAGTGGGAACATTTCCACCATTGTTTGCTGCAGCCTCGAATCCCAATCTGAAAACCAACGAAAAAAAAAGTTCAGACCTTTATAGATTTGGAACCATAGATTCATCCAACAGTAAGGCGTCGCTACCTTGATGGTTAAATGTCGGATCGACGAATGTCTCTCTGATCAATCCCCATGCTTCCACGAGAGTTCTCTGAACAGTATTCACCTAACAGAGATAGATTCCCTAGTTAATAACCAAACTGTTATCAGTAACACAGAATCTAACCAACAGATCGAACACAGCGGATAGAGAACCCGATTCACCTCGCGAGCGCGGGAGACGGGGAAAGCGACAGTCAGAGACTCGGCGACGGCCGGAGAATCACAACAGATCGAAGAAACCGCAACGGCGGCTGCGGCGAAACTGAGCAATCTGCTTCCGATGGTCCTGATGATCAGATCAAGATCCCTGTCGGGCTCTGGTTCGTGACGATGACGAGAAGATGATGAAGCACGGCAAGACAGCGAAACGCACCGTTGCTTGTACCCAGAGCGATCCGGGTTCGAGAATCGATGAAACGACAGAGGAAGAGAAGTGGGTTTTCGACAGTTCGTGAAATTCAACAGAGTGAGATCGGGATTCGGCGATAAAGTTTCCATTTTGAGATGGGTTGAAGACGAAACTTGAATTGGGCTGAACATATTAGCAAAAGGAACGAGGAAATGGTCGAGAGATTAATGGACGTGTTCAGGTTTTACGCTGTGTTTTTAGACAGTTGATCTTTCGTGTAGATTCTTCTTGGGGCCCACGTGAATCTTTGTGGTTCAGAGATCTGCTGCGTTGCGTATCTCAGTATCTAAGCTTTTTTTTCCCGACAAAAATCCACTGAGCTTGAATATCTGTGTGACACGTGTCCTTAAGTCCACGTGGAGAACATAACGGAACGAGCCATATGTTATCGAATTAAAAACATGGGCCGAAATACCTGGGCTGGGTAAATATTTGAACCAGATTATGTTATCTCGGAGGATCCAATGTCGAGTTTCAGTTTTGGTTATATTTCTATTATTCATTTTATCATTTCGTTTTTTTTTCATTTTTTAAAAACTACATTTATTCAATTTTTAGTCGAATTTTGATTCAATTCAATTTTTTAGTTTGGATTTTTTGTTTTCCACAACGGTAGTATTTTATTATGGTGTTGGATCCCCAATTTTTATGGATTTTTTTTTCTTTGTTACCGCGGTTGATCCCAAACATGGATTTGGTTTTTCTTTATTTTTATATTCAGGTGTGATTCAAATAATTAAAAAAAAAAACCCTTTAAATACAATCCGTCCAAACGTTGAAGTTGCATTATTTTGCGTTACAACATAATTTTCTGTTACAGTCTTGATATGTTGATGACCATTATTATGGACAAATTATTTCAGATGACAGACAGATATATATATATATATATATACAGAGACTTACAATTTAGGTGTAAATTCAAGAATCACGTTGTTCGTTAGGAAACAAAAAAAAAATGTGACCATCAACCCATATCACTTGTGAATTTCGATTTGTGACAATTTACTTTTAGGTGAACAAATATATATATATATATATATATATATATAAATAATATGCAACCATATAAATATTTATATATATGGAGACTCAAGCTTTACACAAATAATATCGAGTTCTTTCCTTGGACATTTGAATTTTAAACTACGTACATTATATATATATATATATATATATGTGTGTGTGTGTGTGTGTGTGTGTATTGACGAACAATTTATTTTCTATTTATTGGTGCCTAATTAATCATCTCCCATCCATTCACCATCACACCCACATCAATGCATGTGGATGCAGTTAAGTGCTTCCCCGCACCACTGCCCATGTGCGTGCGTGCATGCATGCATGGGGGAACGATCGAACATGGAACTGAAATTGAGGATTGACTTTGATCAACGCCATTTGACATATACGGGAGAATGTTATATAGGCGGTATCTATATATATATATATATATATATAAACTCTTCATCGATTCTTGCTTGCCTCCCTCTTTAGGGCAACTTAATTAAGCATGTGATTCTTCATCACCCCATCCCTCGTGTATATACATGTATATATATTCATATAGTGTGTGTGTGTGAATTGTAAAATAGAGGGCATGTGTGTATAGAAACATCTGGCGGATCTATTGAGGCATTCCAATAGCGTGAAAACGGAATAGGATATAAGAGTTAGTTTTTTTTTATTTAATAAAATAAAGAAAAGCATAAATTAATAAAATTTCCTCTGAATTTTGATTGGTTATCACAAAAGTTTAGTTCAAAGTAAAAGAAAAGAAGGAGATAAAAGACACCTTTCACTAAAAGCAGATTAAAAACAAAATAGAGAATAAAAAATAAAAATAATATATATACACACACACACACACGAGACCAAAGAGGTTCCATAAAAAATCAGTTCACTAGTATAAACATTGTTCTCCTTATTAGTGTGTAAGTGGATATGGTTATTTATATCATCTAAAATTTATCTTGCAAAGTATTTTATCTGATTCATCTAATTTAATTGATGATTATAATTAGAATAAATAATTTTAGGTTTTAGCGTGCACAATTCAACCAATCTACATTCCATAATATTTAATTATATAGAATAGAATAGCAAACATGCATTTATTTCGCATAATTTTTAATCAAATTAAAATATGAAAATAAATGAAAAATTAGAACAAAACATTTAAAAAAATAGAAATTCTAAAATAAGTGAAACGAAATCAATGGAAATGAGAAATAAATAATAACCAAATTAAAACTCCTTTGTAACAATAGATTTTGAGTGACGGTTGTAAAATTAAAATTTCAAAATAGGAAATTTTTGGCCGTGATTTAGATACAAAACATCAGAGGCATTGGGAATTTATCATGTGTTTTGTGCATATACATACATATATATATATATAATGTTTGCACCCTATTTTAATAAAAATATATGATTAATAAATTTCTATATGTATATATATATATACACTTTTACCATCCAATTAATAAATAAAAATATCAGATACGTTTGCATCCTATGTTCTCCAGGAAGCTCTAATCAATCAGTTTGACTGTGGGGTCTCTCTTCCATTGAACAAATTTTGGCCCTCCTTTTTTATTCTTCTCTTCTAATGACGTATTTAATTTAATTTAAAATTGAATTGATTATGGTTTTTTCTAAAATTAAACTAATAGAATCTAAAATTATTGCGAAGGAATTTTTAAAAATAAAACCCAAAATGAAATGAAAAAATATTCGAATGAAGATGAGTTTTAGAAGATAATTATTCTAATGAAAATAAAATCAAAATATAACCTAAACACATAATATATATATATATATATATATATAATATTTTATAACAAAGATATACTACATATGAAAATGCTTAAAAAAAATATCTACCCTATTTTGAAAACTGTGCGTGTTTCTTGACGTTACAATAATCCAAATTACAATTCTAACTGATACAATCTGTACCGTAACTTGAGTTATGGACGAAATTAGGATATGGGTTTCTTAGGAGTTAATTAACCCTTAAATATAATTCCTCCTCAAAACGGCAAGACCTCGGTTAATTAGTTGATGACATGTCTAATCACATGTCTCTTTATAAAAGAGCCGTGTAAAAAATTATAAAATCTGATTTGATTTTATTCGAAGCTCATCGTCAAGGAAATTTGGTGAAATGTCAAAAAAAAAAAAGGAAGTTTATGTGAAATATAAAAATATATATTTGTGTGTGTGGGTGTAATACGTAATTACATATATATATATATAGCTTAAATCTGAAGATTTTAGAGTACTGCATACAACTTGGAGAATCTCCATGCATATGATATGACGATCAAAGCAACGTATAGATTTAATAGGAAAATGGATCAAAATAAATGAAAATGGATCAAAATACAAGAACACGCTCGGATCTCAATAATCAGAGAGACCCTCTCCGTATATCCGGTTCTATTTTTTTTTTCTCTTTTCTTTTGTGAGTTTATCATTTTGTATTTTTTTTATAAAAAAAAATATTTGATTTATAACGTTTTTTTTTTAAATGAAATGTTTGTTTTGTCTTTTGAGGTGCCCGTGAATCAATCATGAGACGAGCTGAATTTGGCCTCTTTCGCCCTTTTTCTTTTGAATGTCGGGTCCTCCTTCCGACGAAAAAGTTGCCTCAAATCATATAGAGCTTTAATAATCTTCTACATATTATTAAGCTATCACCTTTATATCCATTTAATTTGGTTACCTATTTATACACGGGAGGAGAATATGTAAATTTTATATAATGTTAAATTTATATATTATTTTATTTTTAATTAATTTATATTAGATAATTAAGATTTCTTACTATAATCCCCAAGCTTTTCAATTTTGCTATAATTAAGAATGGTTGAACAAAATGTTGGGCCACAAGGAGACGATTAACTTCTATAAGGGACACGTGGAGATGCACATACCAGACTGACTCACTGCTTTCGATTTGGTTTCGCCACTTTGAGATTATCTAACTGTATTAGCACAGCTTTTACTCTTGTGTAGCTGCTTTCGTATCTTTGTCTTTTGAGAGAGAAATTAAATCTACTCTCCACGTAGAACACGGTTTTATTAATAGAATTTACGATTAACCAAAAAAAAATGTTGGGCAAAAAAAAAATCTAAACTTCCAACATTTTCCCCAAAAAAATACCTCTAGAAACGTCATCGAATAAATCATTATTGCTGACGTGGCTTGCATAAGTATCTATATGAATCACGAAAGACTGACCATTGCCATGAAAATTTGTCACATGGAAAAATTAACAAAAAATTGTTCCGGATTTTTTTATAATCTCGAAATTCACTATACTTTTGTCCCAATTATATCTCGCAGAGTAATGGAGAAGTACGGGTGAATGTCGCTTCCTACGGTTATATTTGAATTTTGGATTTTATCGAACCGTAAATCAAAATTCAAACCGGTTTTTGCAATTTCGGGTTTTAATACCAGAAAACAACAGTTCATTAAAAAATGAAATTGTAATTTATTTTTTAAAAATTCACCTGGTAATTTTTTTCAACTGTCGACCCTGTAAAACTACCTCAGTAATGAAGATTTATTTTGACAAGTTTTCAATAGTACATGTACTTTTTTCGGGTTAAAGTCGTAGTTTAGTTTTTTTTTAAAAAAAATTAGTTCATACAATCTATAAAACTTGGTTTTAGGGTTATTTTTTGGCCCATAACATTTTATTGCAAAATTGAAAAGTTTGGATTTTTTTCCGGATTTTCCTTAATTTGTAATAACAATTTTGGTATACGTAGAGGGGAAATGCAAGAATGTATGGATAGGTTAAAGATAGATAATTAGTGCATGCAAACAAACTATAAACATCGTACGTAGAGAAAGTTGTCTCCCTTTAGACCAGCCTTTGGGACATGAAATAGAAGTACTAAATAAACAAACACATTTCCCATGGTTCATATATCTTCGAAGATGTTTGCTTATATATATTCTCGTCGCCATAATTACATTTTGGGAAAATGTAATTTGATAACTAATATTTAATGAGTTTATATATAACATTAATTAATGCGTTCAAACACCGGTTCTAACAAAGCATAGGGATTTTAAAACAGGAAACAAATGTTTTTATTCAACTTAATTTCTAGATACAAGCGAGAAAATAAAATTTTATTCAACACCCATGAACTTAAGATTTTATAATATCGATGTAAGAGCATAGTTACCGAGTAAAGTGAAGTTCAATGTTCGGATTCTATCCGACAGATCTGTAGTAAAGCCCTAATACTTGTAGTTTAGCTCGAATTCCTGCATGTCTTTAGACAAGAACGCAACCAACAGACATGTTATATAGATTTGTTAACTGTTTTTTTTATAATCTTGATATCGTGGATCGAGGTCCAAACTAATATTGGAGTCAAGAACAAGGTATGTTCAATTTCTCTCTCCAACTTGGGACTCGAATCCGAGGCGGGACATATTTTTTTTCCCTTATTTCATCGGTTGAATTATCCAACTTATATAGATTTGTTGGTCTTGTAGTTCGAGAATAGTAAAAAAAAATTGTTTTCCCAAATTTGTTATTTGTATATGTATCGTCATCATCAATACAATGTCAAATTTGACTATTTGGACGTAACCCTAACCTAGTATAGATTAATTGACTACAAATAATCGATATATATATATATATAGAGGGATATATAGTGATGGAGAGAGTACTGTAAAAGTGGGGTTTGAAGGATGGAAAGGAGGAAGGGGATGGTCTTCATCCAAGAAATTGATTGGCAATAAATGTTTGTCGGAGAGATTTTAAGAATATGAATAAATGTGAAGTTCTTCATTCACATTTCATATATACACAGTATATACAAACACCGCACAGCCTACCAAAAAAAAACATATATAGTAAATACCCCACATGGTATGATATGCCCTCTCCACTGAAGATCGATCAATGCTATGCATATCATCAACTTTTTTCTCCAATTGTAATGGGTCTGCTTTATTACATCTCCATGGCTTTCACTTGCACGTATTAATGCATTCAAACAACGGTTTGAATTGTGCTATATCACGCCAGTTCATACCTTTTTTTAGTGCATGGAAACCATATCATATTATCTTATATTCTTAATTATTTACCAATTACGCATTAGATTTCTGTAATCACCCGCCTAACCTAGGACTTCTTTGGTTTCACAATCTCTTGTCCCTTGTAACACGGGTGTTCTATTTTTCTTCTTTTCTTATGTACATATATCACTTTTCTTTTAATACAAATTACCCTTTTTAAAGAAAAAAAAGCAGTATACAACATATATGTATTGGGGTTTGGATTCAAGAAAGAAGTGGGAATTGGAAGTCTGTAACCTTTTCCTATATATGCGAGTCATTACGGGCACGGGGTACATATGGGCACGGGGGCTTGGATCGGAGGAGTTAATAAGCGTTGTTTGTTGGGGAGAGAGAGTGAGAGTGAGAGAGAGAGAGGGAGAGAGAGAGAGAGAGAGAGAGAGAGAGAGAGAGAGAACAGAGTGGAGCCCTAAAGGGAGTGATGGGTGTGCAGATTTGGGAGAAAGGACTGATGAAATGAACAGTACTCTAACATTAACGCATCTCCCCCTCAATCTGTTTCATTTACTGTTCATGGATTAGACCTCTCCTTTTGCCCCTTTGACCATCCCTCTCTCTCTCTCTCTCTCTCTCTCTCTCTCTCTCTCTCTTGTTCGTGGCTTGCATACACATATGTATATGTATATACACCCACATCTATGTCTGTATTGAAGTTGCATTTCTGGTTAGAGATATGTTGTACCAAAAGTTTTTTTGCACGAGAAATTATAGAAACTACAAAGTTGAATCATGGACCTTCTTGAGTGGCATGCGTACATTACAGAGGGAGACTTACTGTTTATGTATACCCACTGGCTATTACCCTTATATAACATACACTACACACACTAATATATATTTATATATTCATAATATAAATGTCTAGGAGCTAATCATTTGCTTTGGGATTTTACCAGTCAGTAAAGAGTGAATCATATAATAAATTAATAAGGTGTATATATATATATATTACGTCGGTCCATTAAGCACGTATGTCTCTCCACTGACCAAAGGGAAAAGAGAGCATCTTGAAAAAGCTCTTTGCATTATGAAAAGCCTATCCCAACTGTAATATTTGTTACACAATCAAATCCAATCAAGATTCATTTAAATAATGCACTAATAAAAAATTAGAGTTCAAGATATATATTGTGCATATAGATTCTTTTGGATGACGCAAATTATTTTCTAATGGATTACATAAATAATTGAATCGTCAATTGTAAACTTGAAAATTTTTAGTGGGTTATGGTTTTGATACACATGATTTTGTGTCACGTACTCATCATCATGGAACTAGAAAAATATTTAAGGGGCCATAGCTAGAATGCATATATACATATATACATATATATACACACATAAAATTCATAAATTTTGCTGTGTAATTATTTATTATGAGAGCAGATCATGATGTTATTGGTTATCCATGAGAAAGTTATGCACTCGAGTAGTACGTAATATTTTCTAAGCGCCCATTCTTATTACGCGTCATGATATCACGGGACAAAGTGCCATTATATCCTCTATTTATTTTATTTATTTTTGTATTTTTGTAAGTGAAATAATTTCATTTATAACCCGACCAAAAATATATCTTTTGGGAATTAAAAAATAACAAGAATCCAACAATACAGATATGAAATTATTCTCTTCCCCAGGCTACCAATATACCCACATCTTAAATGTATGTGTGTGTATAGTATGCATCATCATGGCATATATATATATATGTATACTTGTAATACATACATAAACATACTTGCAAAATAATTACAAACATATAAAAAAATGATGATCACGCCGATATATTAATCTTTTCCTGAGCATAATGCATATATATACACACACACAATGAATAGACTAGAACTCTGTAGGGTTTTATCCTAAATTATATATATATTATTTCTTTATGATATCTTATTAAA
Source organism: Tarenaya hassleriana (assembly GCF_000463585.1). Taxonomy (NCBI): domain Eukaryota; kingdom Viridiplantae; phylum Streptophyta; class Magnoliopsida; order Brassicales; family Cleomaceae; genus Tarenaya; species Tarenaya hassleriana. The sequence goes on along the minus strand of NW_010960187.1, from coordinate 983,093 downwards.
TAAATTCATATATATATAAAACATCCCAAGTGTATATATATAGGCAGCATGAACATCCAAGTTCGTTAGTCAGGATTCTACATGTTGTCTCGTACATCAACTTAACAAAGGCATTACAGGTACACTTTTAAATACGAGGAAGTTAAAAAAAAACCAAAGCTAGACCCTTCAATTATTTTTTAAACCGATTATGATATATATATATATATATATATATATATATTACTTGGAAAAAGGTTTACCTCCAACAAAAAACTTGGTCCATTTAATTAAAAACGAGTTTTGTTTTCATATGTACTAATTAACTAAAGCTACTTGGACTGCATAGACTGATCATGATCATTATTATCTAATTGCTCTACCTCAGAAGCTGGCTCGTCCTCGTCGTCAAACCCATCAGCGCCGCCATAAGCTCCATGGCCATTTCCGAAGGCCTTGACGTGATCTTTGAGAGATCTCTTGTGCTTGAAATCCGACCCGCAGATGCAATACCAGAGCTTACCGCAATTCTTCTCGTGCGTCCGCCAATCTCCTCTAACCGCGAAAGCCTTGCCGCATTTCCGACACATGAAGGGTTTGATGCCGTGTTTCCTCTTGTAATGTGTCTGAAGGGTTCTGAAATCCTTGAGGGGCTTCGCTCTCGGATGGTCGATGTTGTTCCGACAGCCCGGCGCGCAGCAATAGCACGGCAGCCTCAGCATTCCCGTCGGCTGCGTTCCTCTCAATGATTCTGGCCCTTTTCTGTACTGTGATCCATGTCCCCACATATGCATCTGAAACATGTACGTACATATATGTCATGATGAATATCATATATATATACGCCAAAGAGAACAATCACCGACAAAAATATTGGTTTGAACAGAGATCTCAAGCCCGTGGAAGTCCAATCGGAGAAAACGCGTTCCAAATGGGCAAATCAAAATACATGTCTTGTAATTGACAAAAGATAAATACAAGGTCGATTGCCTGAAAATAACTCAAAATATTCAAGTCATGTAAAAGAACAAGTACAATATTGTACATGCATGTCTACGTAAACAGATCAGTCGCAAAATGCAAGGCACCAAGAGAACACATTATTTAAGTTTTTTTATATTTCTTTTTAAAAACAAAATGCATAGTTCATGAAGGTCCAAAGGCCGAGACTAATCCCGAACCACGTGCACGATCCTGCAACACATACATATATACATACATACATACATACATGAGACATACATACATACATACAGACATGTGTATGTTTCTTTTTTGTTCGTTCCCTCTGCTGCTTGCTTTATATATGATTACTGTTTTTGTTTCACAAGTTAGCATTTAAAGCTCTCGTATATTGTCTGCAAAATCTGCAAGAAAGATCAGTTGTACACGACCGCCGATGTGAAGAGAGATAGAGAGAGAGAGCAAAACACAGACTCGTGCTCTGAAAATACTAAACAGACGACATAAAGAACATTGGATGTGTTGTTCAATCGCCCTTAATTAAGAAAAAGTCTAACTGGTTGTGTACACAACATATCATGTCTCAGTCCACATGGTTCTTCGTAACGCAATGATTTTATCCATTTATCTGAAAGAGCTAAACCATACGTCATCCTTTCAAGTGATTGAACTACATGTCTCTATGTTATTTTTGCACGCATCTATATGAACCTGTGTGTGTATGTACCAAAGGGAAAAAAAAAAAGAGCCAAAACCAATTTTGTGAGAATATTCCGGCCGGTAAATAAATCTTTTTGTTTTCTCGAGAAAAAATAAATAAGGAAACACCCAAATTAACCGATTCTTTCATCTCCTTACCTTTCAGATTCAAAACAAAATGAAGATACAAATCCAACTTTCTAAGGGTTTTTTTTTGTAGCTGTTCTAGGGTGAAAAGTCCGCCATGTGCTTGAAGATCTTGAACACCCAATGCAAAGAAAAGGAGAAAAAAAGTTGTGCGAATATGGGTTTTATAGCACATGGGGAAACACACACGCACACAAATGTGCATATATGAGCTATATATATACACACATAGTTGAGAATTTGGTATTTTTCCTAGAGATTCGGAGATTAAATCTTGTTATTAAAAAAAAAAAGAGGTTGAATCGTGGCGAGAGTACCTGCATGTTGTTATATCTGTTGAAGGTCTTGAAGCAAACAGGACAAGAGAACTGGGTAGGGCCAATTAGAATCTGAGAAGGTGTTGGGATCCAATACTGGCCTTTGTTCAGTCTACTTAATCTGCATCCGCCGCCGCCGGACTCTTCCTCGTCGTCTTCTCCGCCTCCGCCGAGACAACGATGGTCAAGATCCTTCTTGTCGTACTTGATGCTGTCCGAAGACGAAGGCATCATCAACACAGAGGCCATCTCTTCGGCGCTAGGGCTGGGAAGCCCTATCTGAAGAGCCACAGTGACATCGCCTTCGTCAAGATTAGAAGTCATGTGATGATGATGATGATCATCATCATGAGGGTCTTGATGATGATGATTATAGTTATGGTGGGAAGATGATTTGTCGTGGTCGATATCCATCGAAGTGGAAGGCTCTTGGTCATGTTGGGGGTATTGTTGTTTGTTGGCGGGGCTGAGGCTGAGGAGGGGAAGAGCTTCCCGGAGAGGAGGCGACGGAGGTGGGGACGGTAGACGGCGGTGGCTGAGTCCTCCACCCCCGCTGCCGTGAGGGAAGAAGAAGGGAGGAGGAGGAGAAGGGTAAGTGGGGTTGGAATTAGGGTAATGAAGAAAAGGGCTGGATTTGAACCAACCTGTGAAGAAATTGGAGTATGGATCACTCATGGTGGGGAGAGAGAGAGAGGAATAGTTTGGTCTTTGTGGGTTTGCCTTTATACCAGAGAGAGAGAGAGAGAGAGAGAGAGAGAGAGAGAGAGAGAGTGTGTATGTTTTTTTTATGAGGGAGTAAAAACAGGTCAAATACCAACAATTAAGTCAATGTATGTGAGTAAAGATTATTGATTTATAAATACCAGCATGTCCGTAAGTGCACCCAGTATGAGCAATAATTAATTGGAGCATATAATTTCATATATATATATATATATATATAAAAGGAGAGAAAAAAAAGAATATGGTTATGATTACCGTATTATTGTGAGTATAGTTAGGCTTATATGAAAATTGAGAGTCACGAACTAATTCAAAAGCGTACATAAATTTATATACGTATATTTATTGTATTATGCCCGACAAGGTTATATATATATACACACAATATAGTTCTACTCGTGAATCGAGATTTATTTTGCAATTACCACGTAATTTTCTTACATATTTTTTTTGTGTCATTTTGCAAAAAGGGATCTATGCTAGCTGGTCAAACTATTTTTTCATAATTGTTATTTTTTTCTTATATAATAAATATATATCTTGTTTTCCTTTTATAAAAACGCGCGTACTACACCGATAATAAGTTATGAGCTTGACTCAATAATAAAGTACAGACAGCGCTATCAAATGGGGATGAATACGAGCGGAATTGAATAAAATTTCGGGGAAGTTAAATTCTCCCTTTTTATGAATAATTAATAAATAGGCGCTGGGAAATTTAATTTGGTCTCACCGGCTTGAAAAAAATGCATATAATTACTGAATTACATTATGCAGTTTGTCATATGATTAAAGAGATTTATGCATATTCGGACTCATTTACATATACGTATGTATATATGTTCTTAAATTCGATTTCCATCCTTTGGAAAGTGGGGAAACAATTTGTATCCAATTTATACTTATAATTGAATTTTGATATATATATATATATATGTGTGTGTGTGTGTGTATGTATTGAAAACAGGCATGAGGTGCAGATGTCACTGCTTTTCGGAGATTGGCTCTCATCCCAATCACGGTTTCAAAGCTTTTCTTATCGATTTGAGTATAAAATGGAAAAAAAAAATATTTATCTAAACAAACATTAATATTTATTAGAATATAAAGAAAGGAGTATAACCAAAACCCTAATGAATGTAGACATAATTTAAACTATTAATTTATTGAACCGTCGGGATAAAACGGATTTATCTATAGTAGATTCATAGGGTCGTTATAAAAATACACTTTAAATGACGAAAACACTAAAAAAAATTAATTATTATTATTACTATTATTATCTGTTTTGGGTATTTTAATTTTAACTTCGAGGATTGAAAAAAAAAAGAAGAAGAAGAAGAAGAAGGGAGCAATCGCATTGGTGTGCGCATCAATGGTCGGCTTTCCTGCAAATGGTAGTCCGTGGAATGTCCAAATCCCGACCGCAGATCCTGCCTCTCTTTTCATTTATTATTATTATTTATTATTTTCTCTGTTTCTACAAAACACAAAAAAAAAATCAAATTATATATTTTTATTCAATAAACAATCCACTTGTTAATTTGTATTGCATTTGATTATTAAAACAAAGTAGGTAACGATGATTAGTGTTTAATTATGTAAGTGTTTGATTTAGGGCTCTATTCTCGATCGACGACCGACGCAATTATATATATATAGAGAGTATAATAAATTATGGTTTTCGTGTTTGCGATATTATTCACAAATCAAATACGTTAATTTTCAAAGGAACTTTTTATAGTCTGTAACGGATTTATTTGTCGATTTTTTTTTTTTGAAGTGAAAATATTCGTCTTGCGTCAACACGGTTTACATTAATTAGCTGACGTGTATATTTATTATGTTTAATATATGAAAAACTCTAACCAATTAGGGCATCTATCGGTCCAATCTTAACCGGTGCGATGAAATACTTTTGGCGTTATTATTAATTACCCACATTAATTACTGTTACCAATATTGCGGATTCTGTAGTTATCATTCCATTCATTTTGTCCATTGCATCATGATACTATTCATGCACAGAATAGCCCACATGATCCACAAGAACATTTCATGTCCATTGTTGCGAAATTTATTATTGTTTTTTTTTATAAAGGAAATTTATATTATTGTTGCTGGTGATATATACACATTTATATATATATATATATGCTTTATATGAGAACTTACTATACCTTATGAATGTGTGTATATATATGTATATGTGCATTAAATATCCACCTCATTTTTAGTTCGACCGGTGTCGTGTGTAACGTTGCCTACATCATGCAGCTTCATGCATGGGTGGTACCGATGTTCTTATACATATATAAATTTAAAATGGCATAAATATTAAACCCTCGATCGAATAAAAAAATTTGTAAACTCATACGCGAAATCTAATGTTTTAGAAAAAAAAAATAGAAACATTTTCCTGGCATTATATATCTACTTGGTTTGCAGATAATCCTCGCATAAAAATCAAAATTAAATCTGATAAATTGGATAAATATTGGGAATATAACACCTAGACTATCACGGGCATGGTGCATGTTACAAATTTAGGAATGGTTCTAGTCATAGGATAAGAAAAAGAAAAGAAAATCATATATATATATATATATGAAATAATAATCTTGGAAAATGTATATATATAATATATATATATATATTCACACCCAAATCTCGGCATAATTACGTGAAGAAACATTCTTTGGAATCAATATATTGGACCTTAGACCAACCTATATATAGAGAGTCAAATTCAAACACAAAAAGACTTTGAAATAATTGTGCCATATCCAAAGTTTTCATACAACAACCTGCCTTGGACCCTCACAAGTACCCTTTGCGTCTCTCATACATATATATATACACACACACATACAAATACACACAACATATATATATATATATATATATATATATATATATATGTGTAGGAGAGAGACTCTCATCATGGTTCTAGGGCCCCTCTTTGTGCTTAGGTTTTAGGGTTTGGACTGTTTTATTTCCGGATGTGACGTTTGTTATATATGATAAATTCACACATAAATATATTTATATGATTCGATCTGGCATTATATTTTAAATCATTTATTTGTGTGACTTTATATTAGCTCTCGTCTGGATCTGTCCTATTGAGAACATGAAAGGAAACCAAAACATATTATATATATATACACCCACACACATGCATATATACACATAGGTAGGGACATATATGTGGAAGAGAAATAATGCAGCTACTATAATTTTGGCTCTGGATAATACAAAGGGAGGTGTACGACAAACTCTAGGCTTCACCTAATATATATATATATATATATATATATCACCAACTTTTACTTATTATCAGTAACAAAAAATAAACACATACGCACATACACACATGTGCCCACAAAGAATCTCATCATTTGTAATGATACAAAAGATTGGAGCGTCTTATATGTTATGATCTACATTACATTGATCTACGTGTATATATATATATATATATATATAATGTGTACGTAGATATCTCAAAATCAAAGCTAAAGATGTGAGTGACTAAACCCGCTTTATCTTTTCCCTTTAAAGCAAAAAAGGGTGAATATTTATAATAAAAAGGAGAGGAAAATGAGTGCTCGATATATTCAAATAAAGTTGAGATAAATACATAGACCGCAATTTTTTTTTTTTATTGGTGGGTACGAAGACAGACATACGAGAAATTACTTTGGCTATGTTTGATTTGTACTTAACCTAGTACTCCAACAATTTTAAGTTAAACTATGTATTTTGTTTTGAATTTTTACTTATTTTTGCTCTTTCCCCATATTTGAACATATATATATATGTAATGTATATATAACTCGATTCCAAAAACACCCTTTTTGTCCGTAACATATTATTAAGCTTATATACTATATGCACTATACCATCACTTCGAAACAGGGATAGTTCTAGGAAATTTGATCATCGGGACGATATTTGCTATTTATTGGAATCAATTAATTTTGTTTTTTTTAATCGGAACACAGAAACCTGTAAGTCCAATATTTTTACTATTTTGATTAATAATTATTCTAAATCTATAAAATTCAAGATTTTAATATTGCCATGACGAGTTAGGGTTCACTAGGACTCCAGAATGAATTTTAATAATTTTGTTAGTATTTTTTTTAATGGACCGATGTATAAAATATGTATCTTGGGTTTAGGGAACAAACAGCAGATATAAGTGAAACATGCAAGCATTTTTGCAGCAATGCAGGACATCGGAGTAAGAGAACACATCTCGGATATATATATATATATATATGTATATATATATATATATAATTATGATATTCATGATCTCGGTTTTATGTAAGATGGAGTAAATAGTAAAATAATCAGTGATTGTTATATTATAGATAAACGAGGGAGAAGGGGTAATAAATGTCACGGGTCTAGAGTGAAGCTAGGAACCACGTGAGGCAGCCAAGGCAAAAGGAAAAGTCTCGGACGTGCGTTGGACACGGGAGAGCTCGAGAGACTTGGCTAAGCCTTCGGACTTAGGGAAATCCGAGAAACTTGAGGTGTTTGAGAAGAGGAGAAGATCCAGGAGGCAAAGGAAAGCCGACGGAACGGCTGGGGACTTTATTAATAATGGGGAAAAAGAGTTACAAAGGCTGCGTGCGACTTGGAACAAGGGAGGCTCACGGTGGCGGTTTGCAAGCCGGCAACGTGGAGGCCAAAGACAAGTCGGCGCAGGCTAGGGTTTCAGAAACGAAGAGGAGAAGATTGGGGATTTTCGAGATGCCTTTCCCTCTTGGCCAGCCCTGGATTTTATTAAGGATGGGCTGTAAAACCAAAAAGGAAAGTTCACAATTTCGGTCCCCCATCTTTCCATTTCGTCCGTACTTCCCTAAAACGAAAAAGGAACCAATCTAACTTGCCTAAACTCATCTAAGTACATTCTAGAACACTTAAATGGGCTTTGGCCCGAGCCCAAACCACCAAGGATGGCAGCACACGCCCAAGAACTCGTCATGGGCCATATGCGACCAAAACAGGTAAGTCTCGGGTCAAAGCTTGGTCCGATTGTGGCCTTGGCACGAGCGTGGTCTGGACATGTCCTGGAGGTCTGGGAGAGTGTTGGGACGTCGGGGCATGGTGGTCCGAGGCCGTCCATGGTCTGTGACCCGCTAAGGAAGCTTCTCGGCCATTCCTTGTCCGTGTGTGCGTGCTTCCTCGTCCGTGTGTGAACCTGTGAACACATGTGAACGAGAAAAAAGAAAAGGACTAGGAAGGTGAAAAATTATCCCATTTTTCCCTCACATGCTCCCCCACTTAAACTCGGGACGTCCTCGTCACGTCTTGTGCCGGCCGAAGTGCTCAATGGTGTGCGTCATACTCGCGGATCATGTCCGCGAATGCTCCGCACTTGTCCACTTCCTCCCAAGTGTTCTGGGAGTCTGGTAAGCCTCTCCATTTGATGAAGTACTCGTGGGTGTTGGTTCCCCTCTTCTTGCGACGATCAAGGATGATCTCGGCTTGCTTGGAAAACTCGACCAACTCGGGCATTAAAGCTCGTTTGGACCTGTTCCTGTCATCATCATTTGGGTCAGCTTTATAGGGTTTAAGGACACTTACGTGGAAGACGGGGTGGATCCGGATGTGGTCGGGAAGTTGCAGCTTGTATGCCATCTTCCCAATGCGCTCGATGATGGGATATGGGCCATCATATTTGCGTGTTAAGCCTCGGTGCAAGGCTTGCATCCCTCGGAAGTTGTGGGGCACGATCTTGACCATCACTTGATCTCCTACGTTGTATTCTTGAGGTCTCCTTCGCTTGTCCGCCCACTTCTTCATTCGGTACGCGGCTTTGTGGAGCCAAAGCCACGTTTGATCCGTCTCTTCTTGCCACTCTCGTGCAAAGGCATGGGCCGCTGGGCTAGGGCCGTTGTATGAGATGGACAGTCCGCTTGGGGTCGTGGGTTGACGTCCAAGGACTGCTTCGAATGGGGATTTGCCGATGGACTCGCTCTTTTGGAGGTTGTGGGAGAATTGAGCCATGTCCAAGTGATCCGGCCAATCCCCTTGATGTACATTCACATAATGCCGAAGGTACAGCTCTAGGAGGGCATTGATACGCTCCGTTTGGCCGTCCGTTTGAGGATGGAAGGCTGTGGAGAATCGGAGTTCGGTTCCCATGAGTTGGAACAACTCTCTCCAAAACTTGCTTGTGAATCTTCCGTCCCGGTCACTTATGATTGAACGTGGTAAGCCCCAATATTTCACCACGTGCTTGAAGAAGGCTTTGGCCGCCTCGTCGGCTGGACACTTGGCCGTGACCGGGATGAATGTGCTGTACTTGCTAAACCTGTCCACAATGACAAAGATAGCACCGAACTTGTTAACCGTGGGTAAGTTCATAATGAAATCCATGGAAATGGACTCCCAAGGTCGGTTCGGAATGGGCAGGGGCTGTAGTAAGCCCGCGGGAAGTCGCTGCTCGATCTTGTCTTGTTGACAAACGAGGCATGTCTCGACATAGGCTTCGACATCTTCCTTCATGTGGGGCCAATAGTAGTTCTCGGCTACCAAGGCTAGGGTACGCTTCTCCCCGGGATGGCCTGCCCACCGAGAGTCATGGGACTCTTTAAGGATCTCCTTTCGGATCCCCTCGTGTCTCGGGACATAGATTCGTCTTCCTCTTGAGAAGACAACTCCGTCTTGCTCCCAAAACTTCCGGGTTTGGTTCTTCCGGACAAGGTCGAGGAGGTGCTTGGCCGCGGGATCATGGTTCATGGCCTCTCGGATCCGAGTTGTAAAGTCGGTCCTAGGCTCACTTCCATTGAGGTTAGCAAACTCCGTCTTGCGAGACAAAGCATCGGCCACCACATTTGCTTTCCCCGGCTTGTACTCCATGGTATAGTCGAATTCCGCCAAGAAGTCTTGCCACCGGGCTTGCTTGGGGCTGAGCTTCTTCTGTGTTTGGAAGTAGCTCGTGGCTACGTTGTCCGTCTTGATCACGAACGAGCTCCCAAGGAGATAATGACGCCATGTCCGAAGACAATGAACAATGGTCGTCATCTCCTTCTCTTGGACGGTGTACTTCTTCTCGGCATCGTTGAGTTTCCGACTCTCGTACGCCACGGGATGGTTATCCTGCATCAAAACACCACCAATAGCATAGTCCGAGGCATCGGAATGTACCTCAAAGGGCTGATCGACATTTGGCAATGTCATGACCGGTTCACTCGAGACAATGTCTCTAAGCTTGTCGAACGCGGCTTGGCATTTGTCGGTCCAATCCCACTTCTTGTCCTTCTTGAGCATGTCCGAAAGAGGAGCTGCAATGGATGAGTAGCCAAGTATGAACCTGCGATAGTAGTTAACAAGGCCAAGAAATGACCGTAATTGGGGGACGGTCTTGGGCCGACTCCATTCTTGAATGGACTTGATCTTCTTAGGGTCCATGAGGAGCTGTCCTTCCTTCACGAAATGACCTAGAAATTCCACTTGTGGTTGTGCAAAGTCGCACTTCTCAAGCTTGATGTACAACTCGTTCTCCCGAAGTACATCCAAGACGAGCTTGAGGTGACCTACATGCTCACTCAAAGACTTGCTATACACAACGATGTCATCTAGATAAATAACCACAAACCTATCTAGATACGGATGAAACAGTTCATTCATCATCGTGCAAAACGTAGCCGGAGCATTAGTTAGGCCGAAAGGCATTACCTTGAACTCGAAGGAACCATACCTCGTGACGCATGCGGTTTTGGCCTCATCTCCCTCGGCTACTCTCACTTGGTAATAGCCCGAACGCAAGTCGAGCTTGGAGAAGACTCGGGCTTCCCTAAGCTGATCAAAAAGGTCCGCAATTAAAGGTATAGGATACTTATTTTTCACGGTTACCTTGTTAAGGGCTCGGTAGTCGATACACATCCGAAGGGAGCCATCCTTCTTCTTTTGGAAGAGGACGGGCGCGCCATACGGGGCCTTAGAGGGCTGAATGTAGCCTGCATCTAGGAGGTCCTCTAGCTGTTTCTTGAGTTCGGCTAGCTCGGGAGGAGCCATTCGGTACGGGGCCATGGCCGGTGGCTTGGACCCGGGAACGAGCTCGATAGCATGATCCACTCCTCTCCTCGGTGGAAGCTTCTTGGGAAGCTCCGAGGGCATCACATCTGCATAAGAGACTAAGAGAGAACGTACCTCGCTCGGGACATGAGCTTGACCCGAGGGTTCATCGTCGTTTAGGTCTCGGATGGTTGTGAGGAAACAATCCGAGTTCTTGACTCCTCTCTTGAACTGCATGGCCGAGAGAGTTGTGGAGTCTCTCGGGGCTGGACGTAGTGGAACAATGGTGGGCTTGTCCTTGTCCACTATCACGAGTGAGGAGGTGGCTGCGGGGATGAAGGTGCTCACCGAACGGAAGAAGGTGAGTCCGAGGACAACTCGAAAGTCATCCATGGGCAAGACCGTGAAATCGGTCTTCCCAATCCAATCTCCTATCTGGATTCGGACTCCCTTGGCCACACCTACAGCAGCTTGTGCGGGAGAGTTCACGGCTTTGACCGAACCTCCACTACCGTCTAAGCGTAGCTTAAGCTTTTTGGCTTCACCTACATCCATAAAATTGTGAGAAGCACCTGTATCGAACATAGCAGGAACTATCTTACCGTATATGTCGATGTCCGCATAGAGAAGGCCTCGGTTAGGTGACTCGGAAGCTATGGCATTCTCGGTTGAGGATGGCTTGTTCAATGTGTTGAATCTGTGGAGGGATCCGACGATGGCTGAGTCTCCATCCGTCTCCTTCTCCTTGCCTTTGCCTTTGCTTTTGTCGGGTCTAACTTCGGCTGTATTGATCTTTGCTCTCTTTGGACACTCTCGGACCCAATGGGGACCACCACAGAGGAAACACGGCTTAGGTGGCTTCGACCGATCCTTAACGTGTCCCGAACCATGTGAGTTTGGTGGCACACTGATCCGGGAGTTGTCTCGGCTCGGGAAGTTAGACCTTGGCCTGTTCCCGTCTCGGTTACCTCCTTGGTTCCTCGAGGGTTGGTTGGGACGATTTTGGTTGTATTCCGGAATGCTCTCCACAATCGTGATGGCCTCTTCTAGGGTTTGGGCGTCCCTACGGTTCACCTCCATCCTAGCAAAGTCCTTCAAACCATCCTTGAAATAAAACAAAGCATCTCTATCCATTAGGTCATGCATCTCTAATCGTAATGCTGTAAAATCACGGATATAATCAATTAAACTCCCTGTGTGCCGGAGACGTCGGAACCGAGTCCGAGCCTCGTCGGCTGCATTGGTGGGGACAAAGTGGCGTCGGAGTTCAGCCTTGAACTGAGCCCATGTGTCCATTCTGCGTTCCCCTCGCTCGCGGTCAGCAAGGTAGCGCCTCCACCAAAGTTGGGCCACTTCTCGGAGATAGGTGGCAGCATGTCGGATCTTGGCTTGGTCGTCGGCAACACCAAGAGCTTCAAAGTACTGGTCCAAGGTGAACAGGAAGGACTCCACCACAGACGCACTCCGGTTCCCATTGAAGATGAAGGGCTCGGCCACCTTGATGGGTAGGTGGTTGTGAGCCGGGGCCGGTGCTGGGGCTGGAGCCGGGACCGGTGCAGGGGGAGGTACCGGAGCAGGGGCTGCTTGGTTCCTGTGCAAACGACACTCAAGCTTTAGTTCATTGACTAAGTGACGAAGGTCACTTACCTCTCGGTCATGGTCCTCTCGCAGGAGTCGGATCTGCACGTCGCGTGAGTCCAATTCGGCTTGGGTCCTCTGCTCCATGTCCGAGAGCATCTCCTTGGTGGTGTCACCAATGGCGGAGATCTCCTGTTCAAGGTCATCCATGCGTGCATCCTGGTGGGCCGAGACATCCTCCAAGACTTGGACACGGGGTTCCAAGGGTTGGGATTGTGTCTCGCCACTATCGGTTGCGTGACAAGAGTACGACCGGAACCAGTGTTCCTACACAACTCCATGCTTCGACAGAGAGCGTAGAAACACAGGAACCAGCATACGCTCACGAGAGACGTGCTATCACGCCACCGTGAAAATATCAAACCGACTCCGCAATTCCTTCTAATTAGGTACGCAACACAAGACCCCAAAATCGCCCACGAGCTTACTAGCTCAAGGAAAGCAACTGAAAAGGATAGATGTTCAACAGTTCGATGCACAAGCACGGAGCCTGCCGACAGAAGCTATCCCACCACCACTCATACGCCGCACGTCATAGGATCCACCAACACTCCTCCATACTGCCGACATATCCGAACTAGGTCCAGACGTGGTGACAATAGAAAGAGCGAAGCCAAATCCAAGCCGCAAAAGCGCGAAGAGCAACGATTCTCGTTGATCGGACCGAACGGGACTACTCAGTGCGTAAATCCGACCACACTGAAAATTCCGGCGAACCGTCGCCGGAATTTTGGCCGGAAAACCGCCGGCCGGCGGGACAGTCACCCCGTGGACCATCCCATGTCGGCACGAACGTGTATGAGGGGGGGAACATACACGACCGTACCGACCCATCCAGACCCCAACTACCATGCCCCCCCTATTGTCACGGGTCTAGAGTGAAGCTAGGAACCACGTGAGGCAGCCAAGACGAAAGGGAGAGTCTCGGACGTGCGTTGGACACGGGAGAGCTCGAGGGACTTGGCTAAGCCTTCGGACTTAGGGAAATCCGAGAAACTTGAGGTGTTTGAGAAAGGGAGAAGATCCAGGAGGCAAGGGAAAGCCGACGGTACGGCTGGGGATTTTATTAATAATGGGAAAAAGGGTTACAAGGGCTGCGTGCGACTTGGAACAAGGGAGGCTCACGGTGGCGGTTTGTAAGCCGGCAACGTGGAGGCCAAAGACAAGTCGGCGCAGGCTAGGGTTTCAGAAACAAAGAGGAGAAGATTGGGGAATTTTCGAGATGCCTTTCCCTCTTGGCCAGCCCTGGATTTTATTAAGGATGGGCTGTAAAACCAAAAAGGAAAGTTCACAATTTCGGTCCCCCATCTTTCCATTTCGTCCGTACTTCCCTAAAACGAAAAAGGAATCAATCTAACTTGCCTAAACTCATCTAAGTACATTCTAGAACACTTAAATGGGCTTTGGCCCGAGCCCAAACCACCAAGGATGGCAGCACACGCCCAAGAACTCGTCATGGGCCATATGCGACCAAAACAGGTAAGTCTCGGGTCAAAGCTTGGTCCGATTGTGGCCTTGGCACGAGCGTGGTCTGGACATGTCCTGGAGGTCTGGGAGAGTGTTGGGACGTCGGGGCATGGTGGTCCGAGGCCGTCCATGGTCTGTGACCCGCTAAGGAAGCTTCTCGGCCATTCCTTGTCCGTGTGTGCGTGCTTCCTCGTCCGTGTGTGAACCTGTGAACACATGTGAACGAGAAAAAAGAAAAGGACTAGGAAGGTGAAAAATTACCCCATTTTTCCCTCACATAAAAGAGGTGTCGGGAGCTGACCAGAATCACGAGATCCATTCATCTTCGTTTTAGGGATTCAAGACAGCACGAGTGAGAAAGTGTCTTTGCTTTGCATGCATCGATCCAAACCAACACCACCTTTCTTTTTGTATGTGTGTGTGTGTTTTGTTTATTCAATGTTCCTTTAAAAAAAAAAAAAAACTGAATTCGGACATTCATTCATGCCATTGCATTAGGGCATCAAATCTCAAACTCAAAATTGGATTCGAGATCACGGTGTCATAGAATTATGCCCCTAACTAGGGGTCGGCACGACGAGTACCCGAGATTTTCGGTCATCCGGTCTTGATTGGTCTCATCCCTTTTGGATTTTGAGGTCAGGAGTACTTGTGTTTCAATCTCGTGAATGTTGGATATATACCCAAACTTTGAAAACCCGCGAGACGTGCGTAGCGTTTGGGTAACTGCGGCGACATACGGTCAATGAGAGTCAATTAAGAGGATGGCGAGGGGAAAGGGCCGAGGGAGTCGTACCGGATCGAGGCAAGAGGGTCAATGAGACGAAGGGGTCTGGGATTCACGGCAAAAACCTATATTCAAACCCCATCAGGTTCTCATTGGCGAAAGACCCGACCTCGTACTCACCGACAATCGGGTTTCCGAATTTCTAATCACGTTCGGCCCTATCCCTAATGACATTTTCTAATACCGGTGGTCAAATGTGTGTGTGTCCATCATCAGTCCATGAGTAAAGTTTTCATAGCCAGAGAGCATTGTGATTGTTCCAATGCAAAAAAGAAGCATTTCACAGGAAAGAAGAAGCCTGAATCATCGTAAACACTTTAAATCATCGTCAGTTCTGCAATCGAGTTCGAGATCGAGATCGAGACCGAGACCGGGATTTCCCCGGGCTACAACAAAAGAACAAAGGTGCAAAATTGCTTACTCGAAGAAGGATCCGAGAGAGAGGCTTACACGGATTTTTCGTGAAGGGGAAGCTCGAAATGTACAGATCCGTTTAAAGTTGCAGCCTTTGCAACACGTCGAAACTCCCCGTCCCCGACTGCACTGGCAACCCGAGACAGATCCTTGAAGAAGGTGTTTCCAAGTTATCAACCTCTCCATAAGTAGCTGCTTGAACGATGAATCGGGTAGCTGTTTCAAACGACATTCTGCAGAAAGGGGACGTGGATTCCGCTATGCCTCCCATTCGGCTCATAGGACGATACCCTCCCGAATACGTCATGTAATCCGCAATCAGATTCAAGTGCCGAATACTTACGGAGATCCCGTATGATTTGAACACGTGGTTTATTTCTCTGATTATGGTCTCTCTTGCTGCTTCAACTCCATAGGTGTTCAGCATAGCATGAATACTGTTGCTGTACAAGTATCTGACGTCAATCTCATCTTGGAGTTCCCAGAAAGTTGTGAAATCTATTCCAGCGGCATGAAGTGCCGGTTTCGCCTTCTTTTCATCGTTGGAAACGTCTTTTCTCTCCTTCGGATTCTCCCCGTAGTAAATCACCTGAGCATCACCACAATCCGTCACCGTGCATCGTTGAATTTCCCCACAATTCTGAATGTAAACCTTCTGTGCTGTCTTCTGAGCAATCTGGAACAATACAATATGGAGAGCTCCATGTCTCGTTAAAGCAACAATACCAAGAAAAATAGGTTTTGGTTTAAGGAGAATCACTACAAGCGAAAGGGTAGTACCTGAGCAAGAAGGATATGAGGCTCTTTCTTGAACTTGAAGTGGACTTCGAACTCCATTCCTTTCGCTTTCACGAAGACGTGCCTGTCGGTTTCCTTTACTTCAAAGGCTTTCCTCTTCTTCTTCTTCTTCTCCGTCTTCTCTGCTTTTGTCTTCTTTCCTTCTTCTGGTTTTGGCTCTTCTCCATCATCACCTACGAGATCTTCCTTGCTAATTTCCATGTCCTCATCTTCATTATCCACTTCAGGGTCTTCTATTCCGCTCACTGATGATGGCTCGTTCTTCTCTTCATCGGAACTTTCCTCGTAATCCATCTCATCTGTTGCTTGCTTCTTTCGTTTCTGTGCATCTGAACCGAGATCATCTATGTCTTGACCTTCAGCATCCTCATCCTCATCTTCTCGGACCTGCTTCTGAGCAACAGATCCGTCACCGTCATCCTCTCCATTTCCAGCTTTCGACGGTGTTTCCTCCACAAAATTTTTAATGCCACTCATTTTAGACAGCAGAACTATGTGATTTTGTATCGCATCCTCCAATGCTCGTAAAAACACAACCGTTAGTGTCTCTTCCCAGTCTTTTGCGGTGATACCAGTGTTCTTCGGGTAGTGCTCGGGCTTATAGAGCTTCATCTTAAGCTTGTGAATACTGCAAAGTTCTTTTTCGAGAATCGTAAATGGTACAACTGAAACTTCCATACCCTCGATTATGTCCGCCACAGTGATCTTCCTCAACTTATCAGCGATGTCATTCGCATCATCCCTGCATATATATCAATCTATTGTAAAGGATCTTCATTTGGAAAAAAAAGAGATAATCTTTGGAATCGAGTAACAAATCTCAGAAGTTTATAACGAGAAAATGTCTCCAGGACATCGGCAGATATATTCCTCCAAATCTCAGGGAGTTTTTCCTATTGTTAGAATTCTAGCATTCAAGACTTAATATACGGTTAGAGCAAAGGAAACTCAAATGAACTTACTTTGTTTTGCCCTTGAGCAAGGGACATGACATTATTGGTGTCTTGATGTCAGCTGAAGCAGTCATCAAGATCTCTTGTAACCGTGGAATTCCGAGGGTGACATTCATCTCTCCACGCCCAGCAAGATGGAAAGTATTCAGCCTGAAAATTCATAAAGGGAGAACTTTTTTCATTATGAAATATCCAGCTAGCTCGGATAAAAGCTGTAAAAGCTGTAAAAGAATGGATAAAACATGCTTGTTCATCCAAAAAGTATAATTCAGGATCCAAAAAAAGTATTGAACTTCAATTACTAACTATGATAAAATCATCAAAGAACACTCAAAAACTATAAAGGAAGATGACTCACGTCATTTGAGTTGATGGCTCTCCTACAGATTGTGCAGCAAGAACACCCACAGGCTCCCCTGGCTGGGCAAGACTTGCAAAATATTTAGGCTTTACCAGTTTCAGAAGTTCTTCTTTCACTAATTTAGACGCAATACGTTCCTTCAATGGCAGTGCCTCCACGAATTTCTCAGCTTGCTTCTTGAGAGTGACAGGAAGATCGGTAATGTAACAATTGGATTCTGATAACATGTCTTCACTGCATCTTTGGAGAATCATATCTCGATTCTAAATCATGAGTAGAGAAAACGAATAAAGAGCGTATTCCCCAAGGGCCAGATAAAGAAAAGCTAAAAAGACGTATCATGAGAAGAGAAATAACTCACTGCTGTCAGTTCTTTGAACTTATCAATGAAGCTTGTTCTATGGACATCCACACCATCTTCTCCATACTGGAACTGAATGATGGACCCATCAGAATCCCGGACAGTATAATCATAATTGACTTTTAGGCTCTCGAGATTTTTCATCAAGCATCTTTGCAGGTATCCACTCCGTGATGTCTTCACAGCAGTATCAACTAATCTGAGAACCAGAATGTTTCGTGTTAACAAAGCGCTAGAACACAGACATGTATGGTTAACCAGCATATAATATTAGCTGACTATCTACAAAAATTTTATAAGACTAAAGACCATCCTTATTAAGTGTTTTGCACAGATAACACTAAGTACACAAACCAGATATCTTTAGTGATGAAAAATGTGTAACGTGAAAATTTCAGATGTAGGTACAATAGTATCCAAAGAATAATAATTTTTAGCTAGATTCATCCATAAAATGGAAGAAAGCTGTGAAAGTCTAGTCTAACACTAAGCAACTTCGGTTAAAGAATAAGGTCACCAGAGATAAAAATATGAAAAAGAATATATAATAATTACCCTTCACGGCCAGCCATGCAATGGAAATAATATTCTTGGGGGCGAAGACCACTAAGGAAACGATCGCTGATAAAACCCCCAGCTCTAGGCGACCAGTCCCATGGATGGAAACATGGCAATGTCTTTCCAGAAACCATACGAGGAACCCTTTTTCCTTCTAAATCTTGCTGGCCCAAGTGTGAAGAGATTTGCTGGAAGTTAACCTGCTCAGAATAGACAACACAAGAAGTTTATACAGCTTAACCTCCAAATATGCATAAGAACCAACCATGAGATGGCAAAGAAAGTTCTAAAAACAGCAAATCATCCATAAGATGAACGCCTTCTGGCATGCAAGCCATTCACATAACCCATATTCATGAAGGGCACAAGAAGCACACCTTACTGCCCTTAGCCCCAGATATTGTCATCAGAGATATACAGTTCTTTCCAGTGGATTTCAACAGCCCGTCTGAGAGTAAATCATTCATCACACCCTTGCTAGTACACTGGTTGAGCTCATTCACTATGCTCCTATCCAAAGATAATAACGCAGCTTCCCCATCACTGCAAATAATTCTTTCAACTCTGGATTTCAAGTCCTTGGGATCTGCAAGCAAACAAGATAATTTTTTTGAATGACTTCACATTTAGTTGATCTGACAAACTACAGGTAAATGCCTCGTAGAATAAAGCAGAACACCTTTTCTGAAGTAAGGAATGCACAAACATAAACAAAGATACATGCATACACAAACACGTGCACATGAGGCGAAAAGTTTGATGCAATACCTATCTGAACATCGTTCCCAATGCCAATGGCCTTGCGAAGTACTCTTTCACCAACTAGTTCAGATTCTTCAAGTTGTTTCATCCTCTTATCATCCATATCTTTGTTTATGATAAGATCATCAACTCCACAGGTAAAACCATGCATCTGAATGATTCAACATCAGAAATTAGCTACAAAAGAGTAAAAAAATGATAAAAGGGATATTTCATTAGCTTAAGGAGAACAAACCTGAAGATAGACAGTGAACAGACGACTTAAGACTGAAAGCAGATTTCCTGCAGCATTTGAGCCATATAGTTCTTGAACTATATGAACCAATCCATAGTCGGCAAATTGAGCCTTGTCAATCACACCTCGGACAAAATCATTTTTATTGATAAGCAGCTTGTCTTCGTCAAGCTCCCGCTTCCATGATTCATCATTATCGTTCTTTTTGCTCGAGTGCTTCCTAACGTTGTTCTCTTTGCTCTTCGAATTTGCTTCCCTTGATCTAATCTTAAAGAAATCAAGTGGCAGTTTTGTAGCTTTCTCTACAGTGAATGGTGGTTGGCCCTTTGTTATATGGTTCAACACTGCAGTGATGACCTAGAAGACAAATATACCAAAAAAGATTGGCTCACATGGAAGAAAAGGAATTTTCAGAGATTGTTTCTTGGAAATGAGCATAAAAAACCCATAAATCCCAAAGTACATTTTTAACACCACCAAGCATATAGTGAATGATTGCTTAAAGAACCAACAAAAGAAACAGATATGGACACAACACGGAGGCAAATTTCATGATTACCTGCTTTCCAGTCCAAAGAGGAACAGGTTTCAAAATAGCAGGCTCAACTGCCAAAAGCTCTGCATCAGAAGCTGATACTATCACTTTCTTTCCAGGTTTTCCAGAAAAGGAACTGAGTACCATGTCAGACACGCCAGAACTGAAGAGAAGCTGATCGAACTGATCTTTGTCCAAAAATGTGTCCCTCTTGGTGAGAAGTACAGCACTTACAACATGATCCTGCAAAGTCAAATAATGTCTATAAACATCACAGAAACACAAGACTGGCCAACACACGAGTGATCAGGACACAGAAATGTTTAAAGAAATGATGTGGGATAACCTGGATTAAGGCACGAAGTGGATCACCGTTAGAAGGCCTGACATATTGGTTGTTCGCATTGACAATGTTGTAAGCCTCTGCACGTGAAATCTCATCTTGCGGAAAATGCACATTCATCTCATCACCATCAAAATCGGCATTGTATGTGCTGGAAAATTCAAACCAAAGTAAATTTAGAGACATCATGGACATAGATGAGAGAGAGAGAGAGAGAAGGAGAGGGTAAGCTAAGGGAGGCAGACAGAACTTTCCATATGCATAATGGTACAAACCTGCAATTTGCATAGTGGAGTCGAAGTGTTTTCTCTCCCTTCAGGACACGGACTTTGTGCGCCATTATGCTAGGTTTATGTAATGTAGGCTGCCACAACATAAAAGCTTATATAACAAAATGACAAGGACAAACAGAGAAAGTACAACCAAAATGTAGAAAGGCTGAAAAACAGGACAATTCCTAACTCCGATTGAGGAAAATAATCAACAAGTGAACAAAACAATTATTGAATTTGGGTAAACAACCTCATAAATCAGTAGCTATAAAGTATCAATGATATAGAAAACGAAATACTAATTTGTTTAAGCAAAAGACAGATTTAGGATCTTCACAAACCTGACGATTCACAAGGACGGCGTCTCCATCTTGCATGTGTCGATAGACAATTTTGCCTTCAAAGTTTATATCGCAAGCCTTCTCAGGCTCCATATGTGTCCCTCGTGAAGACAATAATTTTCTGGCCAATGCTATTCGTGCTTTCCGTGTAGGAGGCAGCTTCACCGTGGATAACCTATCAGAGTAATGTGTTGCTCCAGGATGAATGTCAGGACCATTAATGATGGCCTCCCTTAACTTTTCAACATTCCAGGGAGTCACTCTCTGCAGCAATACAGCAATGTCAACTACCGTGGATATCGAAAAAATACAGTTAAGCCACAAGTAGACTTGAAGACTGAATACTATAGTTAAAGTCTAGCCATCTCCGATAAAAACAATGATGAAAAGATGATGAAAAACCAGGGAGTAGGTCAACGATATGAAGAGAGTCTAAGACAAGCACCAAGAAAAAGAGATATTGCGTGTTACAGATAACAGCATCACAAGCACAAGAAATTGGTTCAAAGTTTAAAGTTTTACAGTGGAAGTATTATTGATCAATACAGGCAAAGAATGATCAGTAGTCCATGTCCTTAACAAGACACCACATTTTCAGTGATATGAATCTGTACCTCAGGATATGTCAACTTCAATGCAAAATATGGTGGAATTCCAATCTCATTAACGGCAATATAAGGATCCGGGGATATAACAGATCTACAGGCATGATTTACTCTCTTTCCCATCATTTTTTGCCGAAACAGACCCTCTTTCTTCTCCAGTAATTGGCATATGCCTGAAGCTTCTCTCTGGCTTCGAGCTATCAATGAAGATAATAGAAGATTAAAACATCAGTTTAGACCAAAAGAACATGCTGTAGCTGAAGATTGTCAAGAGATGGGTAATAGACAGAGAGATGAAATCATGTCAGACAGTTTACACAAGTCATAGCAAGTAACATCTTCAACGAACTATTTCACGAATCACAATAGATGCATATGAACAAAAGAAAGCACTAGAAGCCCACCTGTGGCGGTCTTGCTATCAAACAGAACATTAATTGATTGTTGAAGATCCATCCACCGTCTAATTTTCTTTGACTTCTCTAACTTATTAAAATAGGCATTCCCAAGGGATATATTAGATTCTAAAACCGTAGTCAGGGCTACGGTCTGAGGGTGTTCCATAACCTGTAAGAAACAAAATGTAAACAACATTCAGTCACATAGTAAGTTTGCAAGAATAGCAAAAACCATAACAGCATGAGTCTTATATTTCCATAAAATCCTAGTTGTATATGATTTATATATATACACACACACATATATTTTACAGAGGAAAAGGAAAAATTAAAGAAGAAAAGAAGAAAGAGCAGTGACCAACAGAAGCAACACCAAAAAATTTCCCAAATGAACAGAAGAACTAAGAGGAAAATAGAACAAACAGAAAAAGTATACATCATAACAGATCACTCACACTGGCACCCCCTTTTGTTGGGGCTCGAAATTTAATCGGAGGCACGAGAATGCTCTCCAGAAAGAACATATTGTGGTCAACTTTTTTGGATCCACACTGCTGAAGATCACCAATGAACGAGCAAAATTCGAACTCATTTTGCCACAAATCTTTTAAGATCTCCTTAACCTGAAACAAATACGATGGAGAAAAGCAATTATGAATAAGTGTCTCCAGCGAGGACTTGAGATATAGTCAATTGCATCACAAGGATACCTCAGTAGGCAAAAGATGACTCGTTGAAAAGTTCTTGTGCTTTACAAACTCGTTAACTACTTTAGCAGAATCTTCAGCTTCAGATACTGCATCAATGCCATCGTTTTCATCGTTATCAAGATCCTCCACAGTGCTAGATGGCTTCCTCACCTTGAGCCCTTGAATTATATTAGCTCCAATCGCTGAACCTGTCATACCAGCCTGCGTAAAAGCATTTCGTGAAGAAAAGTAACATAGATTAAGACGTGACCCTGATCCAGAAAACCCGCAGATATATATGCCAAACAATTTACGAGTATAACACATAAAATTATAAAGTCAATCAGAAGAGGGATCGTGCTGCACACCAAGATATACAACAGAGGCTCTGAGATAATAAGTTTTTTGCTAACTACGGTTTGGAAACACATCCAAATGAAGTTTGGAATCCACTGAATTTAAACAGAAATTGTAAGCATTAAATAACCATCAAAGTTATTTTTCAGTGAAAAAAATAAGAGAAAAGTAGTTGAATCTATTCAAAAGAAATTAGGAGAACAAGAAAATCAAGGGCATAATGACAGTAATGGCACTTGACTTAATAAGCTTACTAAACTCCAAACACTTCTCACACACCAAATTTCAGATCCTAAATTAGGATTGAAAGGAATTATTTAAGAACTAAAGGTCCTATTAACCAAATCAACTGATTTCCCATTTAAACAAACTTTAAAGTATATATAGAGTTCAGAGGACATACCCTGTGAAACCATCCGAATGTAGGCTTCCGCACTTTAGGATTTTTTGCTTTGCAACGTTTACATTTTTCTGTTTTTAACTTCAGAAAAGCATTCAAAACAGCAGTAGCTTCAGAGAACTGAAGAGAAGTCCATCTCTGCTTTGGCGTGCCAGGGTCTCTGCATTTTTCTGATGAATCAATGTCTAAACCAAATTCATAGCTCATGTCACTATGCTCTGAATGAGTGGACTCTCTCCCTGATTCAGAATCGGACCACCTAGCAAACTTCGAGTCAGAATTCAACAGCCTAGCTTCGACTACATCCCCTTTTATGATGAGGTTCAGTTGGGAAACAACTCTCTCAACCTTTTACATGGATACAAGAGGGAGAGAAAGCAACAGGAAAAACAAAATCAGCAAGAGTGTTACATGAGACACATTATATCCAATTTCTTTTTTTTTTATAGATGTTACCTCCTGCGTCCGTATCCTAAAGTGACGGCAAAAGAAACAGGTCATCTGGAGAAGGCTGTGAAGAAAGTGGAACAGCAAAGGATGATAAACAGGAGACACAAGCTCGATATGCCCACAATGTCCTGGGCAGCTAAGTCTGAGCAGACCACATGATTTACAGCTGCAATTCAAAGAGTGGGAAGAGCACAGAATAAGCAAGTGGAAAAACCAAAAGGAAAAGAGAAAAGATCAAAACTTATGAAACAACAAACTGCATTATCCGACACCCAAAACATTGACTGGTGAGATAAACCCTAGACGTCCCTAAAACATCTTCCTAACCTAGTCAACGACCCAACCCAGAAAAAAAAAAAGAGATTTTTTTTTGTAATTCGAATATACTTACGGTGTCCTGTCATCTAAAGGACCCAATATAGGATCGTAAAGACCACCTGGTACAGGTCTCTCCACGTTATCGAGCAAAATAGGGCTCGTAACTTTGAGAAAACTATGCTTTCGGACTTCTTCATCTGTCATGAAACTGAACTTAACAGCCTCAACCACTTGAGTGGCTCCCTGGAAACAAAACGTCTATCAGATACAAGAACACAGAAAATCCAAATTCGGGGAGGAAATCGAGGGAAAATCGCAACTCGGCAGAAACACAAACAGGAAGAAATCAAGGGTCGTTTCGGACAAACCTCTGTTGATTGAGATTGAGCCATTATAGGTTGATGAAGATCGAAGAGCGATCGGTGACGGCGGTCGAACTACGGCGGTCGAACTACGGCGGTCGAATTGTGGACGTCTCGGCCGAGAAGCTCCTTGGGGGGGGTTTGGAGAGTCTAGTAGGGTTTTAAAGACGAATTTATTTTTTTTGTTGGCTATATCGGTTGTATATTTTTTTCCCCAGCTTTTTCTTTCCTTTTCTTTTTTTTCTTCTTTTTAAAAAAAAAATTATTTTCCGATGCAAATTGGGTTTTAAAACAAGGTGCAAACCCTTGTGAATAACGAATTAAAAAAATTCAATATATATAAGTATACCGAATGTATATAAATATATTTAGGTTAAAATCACCGAAGAAAAATATAAGTGAATAAATGTATTTTTAGGTCAAACATATAAGCAAATATATTTACGTCAAAATAACCGAAGAAACATATAAGAATTAAAAATTCAATATATATATATATATATAAATGTATATAAATATATTTAGGTTAAAATCATCGATAAATGAATAACGAATTAGTTAGCTTAATAATTGAATCGAATTGATTCTGATCAGTCATTCCATTTTTAGTCTATCTTATTATTATACAGAACCAAATTATTATTATTATTATTAAATTGAACGTGTATATATATATACATAGATGATTTAATTATCATTATGTCCAATTCAACGTCCAAACAAGAGTTTCAAGTGTGAAAATTTTTATAGGTTTCAGAAAAATTGGATGAAATCGTGATTAAATAATTTTATGGGTTTTAGATTAAAAAGAAAAAAATCAGCAGAAAAACTTTGTACTCTAGATTAAGGAAAAAATCATATACTTTTTTTTTTTTATTACCGATTAAACACTGTATTTGTATGTGTTTTTTGAAAATGGATGAAATCGCGATTAAAATAAGTTTAGAATATCTATATACTGTTATGCTATAAGTTTAGATCATTATCACTCTCTTCTTCTCCTATAGTTTTTATAAAAAAATATGCGTTAATAATAAGGTAAATTCTACTAAAATTCATAAACTTATAAATTGGTGAAAAACCAATTCCTTGATAAATTAATTCCCAATCTCGTAAAATATATGATTATAATTTTAAAATTTGTAAAATATGTCATTTTAATTGGTAAACGAATTTGCGGGTTACTCTCGTAAAATAGAATTCTTTCATCAATTAAAAAAAATTATAATAACATATTTTACAATTTTGATAATAAATTTATCAGACGAGAAGTGCTTAATAGAATTTTAATGGAATGTTGTTAAGGGAGTATATGGGCCTATCAAAACGAATATGGGCTCATGGTTTTGTGGAATCCTTCTTTAACCCGGCCCATTGTACAAGCATTGCTGACGTAAGATCCCGCCCGATCCATCAGTTCGGTTTTGATCATTGACTTTTTTACAGTGTGCGTTGACTTCCAGCGATTCAAAATCAACACTGTAAAATCCATAAAACAAATTGCATCACTCTCGTAAATCATAATTATCACTATTCACAGAAGGTTTCTCAAGTTAAAAAACAACTGGATAAAATAACAAAAAAATTAAAATCATTAAGTTATTTTCTAAACTCATGGCCAATTACTGGGGGACACGTGTGAGTATAACTATAACCACGAGATTAGAATTACGATCACTATGAGTTGGCATAGTCTTGGAAATCAGATATATAATTTAAAATTTAAATAATTATATATATATATATATATATATTCGCTGTCACCGACAAAATTTAGGATTTATTATACCCTGATTTCTCAATCCCTGACTTTAAAATTCATGTTAGAGGAAGAGCTGCTATTTGATGGAATGCATAAAGGGAAAAAATAAATAAATAAATAAATAACTAAATTTCTTTCTAAATAAATATAATTAGGATTAGACTCAGTTTTTTCCAAAACAATGACAGAGTTAAATTTAGTTGGAAATAAATAATAAATAAATAAAATCAAATTTTATTATGATTTAGAGACATTTTTTTCCTATTAGAGTTCATATGCGTGTGAGATTAGATTCTCTTGTTTTTTTTTTCTTTAAGAAAGAAAAAACACAGTTGCTCCGCGACCAGAGACGCGGTCACAAACCCTAAAGAGTAAAACCCTTTTGTCTTATTCGTCTTCTGTTGTGTCCGTGACGATGACTCTCTCTTCTCTCTCCCTCGACTTCAACCCTATTCGGACGTCTAGGTTCGCCGCCGGCGGCGATCTCCACCGCTCACCGTTTCTCCACCACCGTCCGAGCTTCATCGTCTGCTCCGCTTCCAGGCGGATCGTTCCTTCCGCGTCCTTGAGCGTCGCCGCCGCCGACTCTGCCGCCGCCGAGTCGCTCCGACGAATCGAGTCACTGAGTCAAGTCTCTGGCGTTTTGGGCTGCCAGTGGGGCGACGAGGGTAAAGGAAAGCTCGTCGATATATTGGCCGAGCATTTCGACATCGTTGCTCGATGTCAGGTACTTGTTCGAGCCTTGTATATCTCATATTCTCTTGATCGCGCATATGAATTGGACTCCTCGATTGTCTGGTTTGTTTGGTAATTACTAGTTCGTGGCAATCATAAATCCGAGGTTCGAGACTGTCTGAATCGAATTTGCTGATTGACCCAGATGAGTAAACTGCAGTTTACACAGTTATTTAGTTCTGTTCTTGACAACTCATGTTATCTTAGGACATAACATATCAGAAGGGTGGGATTGTGTCAGCATGGGTTGGAGAATATCATTACTGTGTTTTCAGATCTTCTCTGTTCGGCCCTTTTTACTGTGATTTCGATTGGTGAGGTCCTTTCTTCTGAAAACGTGTTTTGAATTCTGTTACCACAGGGTGGAGCTAATGCAGGACACACTATATATAACGCGGAGGGGAAGAAATTCGCTCTTCACCTCGTGCCTTCGGGCATCCTGAACGAGGACACCATTTGCGTGATTGGAAACGGAGTGGTGGTGCATTTGCCGGGCCTCTTCAAGGAGATTGACGGGTTGGAATCCAATGGAGTTTCCTGTGAAGGAAGGATCTTGGTCTCGGACCGAGCTCACTTGCTATTCGATTTCCATCAAGAGATCGATGGACTCAGAGAATCCGAGCTCGCTAAGTCGTTCATCGGTACAACCAAGAGGGGAATCGGCCCTTGCTACTCTAGCAAAGTGATAAGGAATGGCATCAGAGTAGGCGATCTCAGGCATATGGATACTTTCCCTCAGAAGCTCGACGTTTTATTGTCGGATGCAGCCTCGAGGTTTCCGGGATTCAAATACACTCCGGAGATGCTACAGGAAGAAGTCGAAGCATACAAGCGATATGCCGAGAGACTGGAGCCCTTCATAACCGACACTGTCCATTTCATGAATGACTCGATTTCTCAGAAGAAAAAGATTTTGGTCGAAGGTGGTCAGGCTACGATGCTGGATATCGACTTTGGTACATACCCTTTCGTTACTTCCTCGAGTCCTTCGGCTGGCGGGATCTGCACCGGTCTTGGCATCGCTCCAAGGGTTGTCGGTGATCTTGTCGGAGTGGTAAATACATCTGATCTATGCTTGTTCTAAAGTTTACCAATGCTTCTTATTGTGCAAATGTCGATCATAATACCTTTTTTGTTATGTCCAGAAATGAATGAGCAGCCTTTATGCTGAAATGGATATTCATTCTTGGATTGATCTATTGGCAGGTAAAGGCATACACCACAAGAGTTGGTTCGGGTCCGTTCCCGACGGAAATTTTGGGGCAAGGCGGTGACCTCCTTCGGCTAGCGGGACAGGAGTTCGGCACCACGACTGGTCGCCCTCGTCGGTGCGGCTGGCTTGACATCGTCGCCTTGAGATACTGCTGCCAAATCAATGGATTCGCCTCTCTTAACCTCACAAAACTCGACGTGCTCTCGGATCTTTCAGAAATTCAGCTCGGTGTTGCGTATAAGCGGAGTGACGGGACTCACCTCGAATCATTCCCTGGTGATCTCCGTCTTCTCGAGGATTTACAAGTAAGTCTAAGTTTTTAGTACATAATATCCTGGCTCAGTTGAAAAATAATGTATCCCGATCCGCGGGTACCAACTCCTACCTGAACCCGAACTTCGAGTATGTCAATCTATTATACCTGAACTCAACTCTACCATGCCCGAGTATCCGAAATTTTTTAACTCCTACGAAATCGGGGCATCTCAATCCATTATACCCGAACTCAGCTCTAACCTGTCCGGGTATCCGAAATTTCGGGTACGCGACCGCCTGGACCCGAAATTCAGGTATCTCAATCTATTATACCGGATCGCAACTCTAACATGTCCGGAATCTCGGGGGGTTTTCACCAGCCCCTAAAAGAAATACATGTGATGATGTTTTCAGGTGGAGTACGAAGTATTACCTGGATGGAAATCTGACATTTCTTCCGTAAGAAGTTACAGCGATCTTCCAAAGGCGGCGCGGCAATACGTGGAGAGGGTCGAAGAACTGGTCGGGGTGCCCGTTCATTACATCGGGGTGGGGCCTGGCCGGGACGCTCTCATATTCAAGTGAACCCTCTCTGTTTTCATTGGTAAAACCATATATAATAAGCGACTGCCTCATTGTTTCGAGATATTGGGA
This sequence comes from Tarenaya hassleriana, assembly GCF_000463585.1. Lineage (NCBI taxonomy): Eukaryota > Viridiplantae > Streptophyta > Magnoliopsida > Brassicales > Cleomaceae > Tarenaya > Tarenaya hassleriana. The sequence goes on along the minus strand of NW_010960187.1, from coordinate 954,202 downwards.
AGTAGCGATTAGGCTTCTGGATTTTTCAAGTGCATTGGGCTGTTGAAGTTGTAGTCTTCATAAACTTCTCTTCATTCGGTGAATTATTTTTTTATAAAAATTCTTAAATTTATTAAAAGTATAATGTTTTAGTATAATATAAAAAAGCTCAAATATCGGTGAAACCTTCTGCAATAATCGGCTATCAACGTGGGTAATCCACCGGATCAGAGATGACAAAGTCATGGTCCTGGATTCGATTCTACTAGTGGAGAGGGATGTAATTTCTAGACAAAAATAGTCCATAAAGGTTGATTCTAGATTTAGGATGGATATATTCATGCCAAAGATTCGGTAACCATTGTAGTTATAAAAAAAGAAAGTTTTCTCCTTATCCCTTGGAACCAAATCGTGCTTATTAGGAATGTCCTTCTAACAACTTTTTTAAAAAAAAAAAATTTAAAGACCCAAAAGATGTATTTTTTTTTCTCAAATTCTGGAAATTGAAATTGTCTTTTTTTTTTAAATCAATCGAGCTCCTTCCGGTGGGAATGAATAAAAGGAACCGTAGGTTTAAAACCAAATTAATGCAAAGCATTGACTTTTGTTTTGGCTAATTAGACACGTGTATGTGCCACGTGGTATTTAGATGGTCCACGACCAAATACATGGGTTTATGACACGTGGAGACCGGGAGGTTTGACCAAGCAGACTTGGGGAAAGATTTTTAATTAAACTTCCGCTTGTGTTTCGTTGTTCGTTTACTTGGTCTGAGCGTTGACCGACAGGTTTATTTGTTTATCGCAGTCACCACTTTGGAATGTTCTCATTTTCCAATTTTGGCAATATTATATACTCTTGCGACTGTCATCTTAAATGGGTTTTGGACTCATCGTGGCTGCTAGGACTTATATTGTAATAAAAAATAATAATAATTACACGTAACCCATGATGTCAAATGTTATGTAATTATGCATTTTTTGAGGTGTCTAGTGGAATAAAAAAATTTTCATTATCCAAATTAATTTTATACAGAGTGTATGCACAACGCTCACATGCATGTTATATATATGTACGTGTCAAATATTTATGTAAATATTTTGCGTGTGCGTGAATTGTTGTTTTCAACTTAGCTTTTAGCCATGGACAACATAGATATTCACTCGTTATATATATAGATAGATAATTCAAAAAGATCAATTATATCTTTCAAAAGATCGAAAAATTCTTTTCTAAATAGAGATTCGAATCTAGATTGGATAGAATATTTGTTCTATTCCTTACCACTTGAGCAATCCAATATTAAGTTCGTTATATACTTCTACAAAATTTATTGCTAGGATTAATCGCATAAATAACAATGATTTAGGTCTATGTCAATTAAAAGAAACTAAAAATAAAAAATAGTAAATGAAAAAAGTTTTGTCCGGGGAATTTCTACTCCCTCGGTTATATTTATATATCGTTTAAGATTACTTTTTTTTATTTTAAAACAAATTACGTTTTTCTATTTCCAATATATTTTTTAATATATTTTTCAAATTTACCCATTATTAATAATAATTAAATATTCTATATGTATAATATATTCTATCATTAATAAAAACAATTAATAAGGATATTTTAGATAAACTCTTTTAATATGTGTGTTTATCGTTTGCAGTCAACATCGCCGGGTTTGACTTGACAACTTATTAGATGGAGTATTTTATTTCCTTTTCATTTTTATTTCTTTCGTCCCATTTTGTTTGGCTGTGGATTATTAAGTTCATTAACCTGTCCCATTATTTTAAAATTTATTAATTTGATTTGAAAATTTTATATTTAAATAATTTTCAAAATTAAATTACAAATGGAGAGACCCACAACGTGACAGGGACTCGCTTTTTTGGGTTTCTCTCGGTCCCAGATCCAGGAATGTCTCAAAAGCCCATAGTGGATGGATACTGCTCCCAAAATTAATCGTTGGTGCATATATATATATATATGTGCCAAATTTACCAAAACGACCCTGCATGTATTCAAGCGGATTGTAGTAAATCGAATATCATATTTCTAAAGAGAGAAAAGTAAAAGTTCGTTGAGAATTAGATTTTCAAGTATTAAAATAAAATCTCAATAGGTTCAATTTAATAGAAAATGAAGATAACGGATAAGGGGAATGTGTAAGTTATTCTATTTTGGATTTTAATGATTTTATTTGGATAATTATGTGTAAATTATCCTGAAAATAAGAAAAAATGTTGTCGGAATGAGGAAAATAATTACAGGGAGAAGAAAATCTGGATTTTAATGATTTTAGTGATTTTTGTTTTCACGTTGAGAAGCAGACGAACAATTGTTTTTTTTTTAATCGAGGTATTCATGTTGGTTTGCTCCATCTTCGTCTTCGCCTTCGCACGTTGAATTTCCTACCACCACCACCTTCTTCACCTTCCTCTTCTTCTCCTATATAATTCTCCAGAGTTCTTTTCCAAGTCGTACGATCCTCTTATTGGTTTTCCCTTTTTAGGGTTTTTCCAGGTTTTTACCTTTTTCCCGGGAAAATCAGATTCGTGAATTTCGTTGATCTCGCGGAGCTGCGAGGATTTCATCCAGCTTCGTGTTCGGTCTCCTGGGAATTTTTAAATTGATCGGTCGATTGCTCGATCGCGGTTGATCCCATGGGGAATTGCTGCGGAACACCGAATTCGTTGGCTCAGCACGAGAAGAAGAAAGGGAGGAACAAGCCGAACCCTTTCTCCATCGATTACGGCCTCCACCACGGCGGAGGAGCGGGCCATAAGCTCGTCGTCCTGAAGGAGCCGACCGGTCGCGAGATCGGTCTGAAATACACGCTGGGTCGCGAGCTCGGTCGCGGCGAGTTCGGGGTCACCTACCTTTGTACGGACAAAGAAACTGGCGTGAACTTTGCTTGCAAGTCGATCCTGAAGAAGAAACTGAGAACGGCGGTGGACATTGAGGATGTCCGGAGAGAAGTGGAGATCATGAAGCATTTACCTGAACATCCCAACATCGTAAGCTTGAAGGAGACATACGAGGATGCCAATGCTGTTCATCTGGTGATGGAGCTCTGCGAAGGAGGGGAGCTGTTCGACAGGATCGTCGCGAAAGGGCATTACACGGAGAGAGCTGCCGCTTCGGTGACGAAAACCATCGTGGAAGTTGTTCAGGTTCGTGCCCTTTTGATGTTCTTTGTTCTTGTCGTGAAGACTTGCGTTGTAGGAGACGATGCTAGTCACCATTGCAGGTTTTAGTACATTTCTGTCTGGTTTGTGTTCTCAGGAACAGAGAAAGAAGTTGACTTGATTCATGATGTGAGATTGATGATTGTTTGCAGATGTGTCATAAACATGGTGTAATGCACAGAGACTTGAAACCAGAGAACTTCTTGTTTGCCGACAAGAAGGAAACTGCTCCTCTTAAGGCCATCGATTTCGGTCTTTCGGTTTTCTTTAAACCAGGTAATGTGGTTTGGTGTTCAATGAAGCTCTCACCCTTCTTGCTCTGTTGTTTTGTCAGAATGGAACCAATCTGAAATTTCCCCCCGTTTTCTTTTTCTGTTCTTGCCAGGTGAGAGGTTTAACGAAATAGTCGGAAGTCCTTACTACATGGCTCCGGAGGTTCTAAAACGGGATTACGGACCAGAAGTCGACATTTGGAGCGCTGGTGTAATTCTTTACATACTGCTTTGCGGTGTCCCGCCTTTCTGGGCAGGTTAGTTTTATTTCACACATCGTATAACCGTCAAAGGACATAATTTTCTCGATGAGTTTGAGGGTGTACCACCCGACAGACTTCCGGGCATATGTAAAAAGGTACTGATACTTCTGCTTTGTATGAACGACCTTTGCAGAAACCGAGCAAGGAGTAGCACAAGCAATTATCCGGTCTGTATTGGATTTCAGAAGGGATCCATGGCCCAAAATCTCCCAGAACGCAAAAGACCTCGTCAGGAAGATGCTTGATCCTGATCCAAAACGCCGTCTCACAGCTCATCAAGTGCTCGGTAAATCTTATATATCTTCAGTTCCGATGCAATGTCTGTGTTCTGTCCTAAAAGAAAGTATATGTCAAGAGTAGTAATCTTCTGACAAAAACCGTAATCATGTCCTGGGCGGCCAGATCATCCATGGTTACAGAATGCCAAGAAAGCTCCCAATGTTTCATTGGGAGAAACCGTGAGGGCGAGGCTGAAGCAATTCTCTGTTATGAATAAGCTCAAGAAAAGAGCTCTCAGGGTAATAACTAAAAACCAACTTAATGCTTTCACTTTGTATTTGTCGGAACCACTGAAAAGATTCCTCTGCAGGTCATTGCTGAGCATCTATCTGTAGAGGAAGCCTCTGGTATAAAAGAAGGGTTCCAAGTTATGGACACAAACCAGAGAGGGAAGATCAATATCGACGAGTTGAGATTAGGGTTGCAGAAACTCGGACATAACGTCTCAGAAGACGACCTACAAATCTTGATGGAAGCTGTAAGTTAAGTTCTGTCTCGGATATATAACAGTGGATATATATATATATATATATATATATAGGCGGAGTGATGCTGTTTTTTGGCAGGGGGATGTGGACAAGGATGGATATTTGGATTGCAATGAATTTGTAGCCATATCAGTGCACCTAAGGAAGATGGGAAATGACGTGCACCTCAAGAAAGCGTTTGAATTCTTTGATCGGGACAGAAGTGGGTTTATCGAGATCGAGGAGTTGAGGGATGCTCTGTCCGATGAAGTTGACTCGACCGAAGAAGTCGTCGATGCCATTATTCGCGACGTTGACACCGACAAGGTCAGTCACTTTTTCATTCTACTATCCTCTCGTTTCCTTCACATTTATGAAAGCAGGAACCTTTTCGGTTGTGGGTTCCCGAATCGCGGATATCCGGAATTCGGGAATCCAACTGTGGGTGAGAATTCGAGTTTGGGTCTTTCTCGGGCAAGAACCCGAGCTATGGATTCGAGTATAGGTTTTGCAAGTGCCGAGGGTTTAGGAACCCGAGCTAGGGGAGATAGAGTTCGTCTGCAGACGGGGCGGGCGTGAGGTACTGAGAGTGAGACAACATGAATGGCGACAAGGGCGACCTGGGAGAAGGCGATTTCGAGCGGTAGGCCACTGGGAGAGCGAGAGGCGGGCGTTAGAGTTTTGAGAGGGCGATTTGGGGTATATTACCCAAAAAAGTTTTATGGTTTCGAACTCAAGAGACGGTAGGAGAGTGATTTTCGGTTCGCCACTCCCCTCACCAGCTGTGTCGACCCCGTCATCTGGACACATCTCGGGTACCCGACCATCACGAGGACGAGAACGAGTAATCTTGTTCAAGAAATCTGAGTGTTCCGAGGTCGGATGACCCAAAAATCTAGGATACCCGTCCACGCAGTGTAGAGTCTAAATTGGCAGCATCCCGAGTCCAAGAAAACAAATTCTAAACGCATTGCAATTTCTACAGGACGGAAGAATAAGTTACGAGGAATTCGCGGCGATGATGAAAGCGGGAACGGATTGGAGAAAAGCGTCGAGGCAGTACTCGAGGGAACGATTCAACAACCTCAGTCTTAATCTTATGCGAGACGGCTCGTTTCAGTTCAACAACGACGGTCCAAGATGAGACCTACAAAAGAAAATCAAAGTGACAAAACAAAAAAATATATTTTTTTCCTTTGCCATTACGTGTTAGTTTAGGGAGTATATGCACCATATATATGTATTTGTAAAATAAAGACAGAATATTCTTTCCAAGTTTTTAGGAAAAATAATTTTGTAAAAACTTGAATGTTGTTTTTTTTTTTTTTTGGATTCTAAAAACTCTAAAAACTTCCACCATTCAAGGTCTAAGTTTAGTTTTTATTTTAGTTTTTAGTTTTTAGTTTTTGGTTTTTGATTTTTTGATTTTATAATTTTGTAAATCTAAAAAAATTATGCCTTTTGATTTTTAGTTGATTTTTTCAATAAAATAAATTTTCAGATTTTTAAAAAAAGTTAAATTTTAAAAAATTTAATTATCGGTTTTTTGAATTTTTAAAATTCAAAAACTGCATAAAACTTTTTTCCATTCGACACCTTAGTTTACACGGCCGTCAGTTTTCACTTCCGTGACGTCATCCACAAACGAGTCTAGGCGGGAATTACACCCATTGGCCTGTCGGAGTTACAGATGCTTATGATTCATGAATCACCTGAGCCACGTGCACATCACGTGACCACGGTTAGATCGCTAACGGCGTTTAACGGTGCAGCAAACGGAGGTGGTGTTGTTGGGGACATAATGATAAAGATGATTTTCTATGTTTTTTTATATAAGGTAATGACAATGATATGTGTAGTTGTAGATTTATGATTTATGCCGTTGTGTGTGCTTTATTTTCACCATATTATTCGCTGGCAAATAAAATAAATAAATAACAAATATTTTTAAATGTACAATTTTTGATATCATCTGACGGCTGAGATTTCTCCTGTAACAATATTAAAAAAATAAAACAAAATAAATATAACAACGTAACGGCACAAAGTTGGAACCCCCGCGTCGTGCCGTTGAGACATATTTAATTAGGGGAAAAAGCAAATCATAGCTGGATTTTCTGAGAGAGAGAGAGAGAAGAGAGGAATTTGAAAATTTTCCGGTGTGTTGGCGTGGATCGATTTTCGCGAGGGTTGTTCATGTTCTTCACGTTCTAGAGGAATTTCCAGCCTCTGGTTCGCTCATTCATGCTGTAATCCGAGGTAAACTTCTGTTTGTTGTTGACAATGTGTTTTGGGGAGCGATCGGTTCGTTGCTTTTCTTCAGCATTGCATTGATTTCTTCGGAGCCTGAATCAATTTGGTTGTGATTCGTCGGGAAACGATGGTTTTATACTTGTTGCGGATTCTGTTCCGCGGGTTCTGAATCGTCGAATTCTGGATACGATGAAATGGGTTCTGTGTGATCAATTGCAATATTCTCGGGCGGAAGTTCATTGGCTGAAAGTGATTCCGCAATTTTTTTTTTATCTGTTTCAGGCTGGTATTCGAGTTTAAGGGAGTTGAAGGGAGCTGCCTTTGATTCTCGAGCTCTGTTTTCCTTCTTGCCCGAGGAAGCTCTAGGGCTTTTCGGTGGATTGGGAAGGAAACGTGAGCTGAAAAAAAAGTTCATAGGAACTGAGGGTTGTATTGATCAGTGGTTGTTGGTTAGAATCCTGATTGAAGAATGAGCGCGGTCTCAGGCGTAATCTCTAGGCAACTTTTGCCGGCTTGTGGTGACCTCTGCATATTTTGTCCAGCACTGCGAGCAAGGTCCAGGCAGCCCGTGAAGAGGTACAAGAAGCTGATTGCTGAAATATTCCCCCGTAATCAGGTTAGTAGATTCACCATTTCCCCTTCTCTTTTCTCTTGGGTCAGACATGCTTTCTTGTCGTCTATATAGTTTGGATGGTTGCTTTCCTTATTGTTTCTATATGTTAAGACACTACCTCGGATCTATGGCTTATGCATATTGGTCATAATGGCAGGCTTTGGTTTCATTGTGTTTGTTATTGAAAGCCTAAAGGCTTTAAGAGCAGCCACTCTTTGGCTGCAGTAGTATTTGGAAGATGATCTGTTTCATGTATTACAACAAAATACTCGTCTTTTTCAGTCTTTCATGTAGTTCCATTTTCCTCGTAAAGTATGTGGATCTGAATCGTTTCTTTTTAGGCACACTGATTTATATGTCGTTGTTCCATGATTTATGCGTGTATATTATGTACTATAACAGCAGAAAGAGCTTTCTTCTTAGCTATATCAGAGTTTTGGCTTCAATTCTGTTACGACTCAATGCTTAATATTTCTAGCAGGCGGAAGGTCCAAATGACCGGAAAATTGGAAAACTCTGCGAATATGCTGCCAAGAATCCTTTGCGCATGCCAAAGGTAAAATCTATCTGATGGAAAGCCTAGGGGTGATAAACTTTTGAAAGTCTCATGTTAGACTAATTAAATCAAGGTTGCTTTCTCTTAATTGTTATGTTCTTCTTGTCTGTCGATTGGGATGTTAGCAACCACTTGAAATGTTTATGTATTAGTTTATATATATAAAATAGACTACTTGCTCTACCACTGTCCAGATTTCAAATTCTCTCGAGCAAAGGTTTTACAAGGAATTGAGGAATGAGAACTTCCAGTCTGCAAAAATAGTCATGTGCATATACAGGAAGCTGCTAGTCACTTGTAAGGAGCAAATGTGAGGCCATTTCTTCTTTTATATCACTATCTTTGCAAGTCGCTGTTTATTTGTTTTGATCCCTAAACATTCAATGGCAGTCTAACATAGTAGAAGATCCAAGACATTGTCATTTTCAAAAGCTTTAGATTGTCATGGCTGGTAGAATTGCATCGGTCATGTTAAGCTGATCTATTTTCTTTGTTACTTTTGCAGGACACTTTTCGCTAGTGGCTTGTTAAGGGCAATACAAGCTCTTTTGGATCAATCTCAACAAGATGACATGCAAATAACTGGATGTCAGACTCTTTTCGAATTTGTAAATAATCAGGTCAGTCTTTTATGTTTGCTAGATTTGTCATGTAAATAAATTATCTATTGTTTTTTTGGATTGAGTAGCCTGACAAATGAACTGAGGACAACATAGCTGATTTATGCTTTTAAACATTGCAGAAGGATAGTAGCTACATAAACAACTTAGAAGGGTTTATTCCAAAACTGTGCCAGTTAGCTCGGGAAGTTGGGGATAATGATAGATCAAGGAACCTGCGTGCAGCAGGACTTCAAGCCCTTTCATCAATGGTAATACGTTGGCATTAGTCCTTACACATTAACAACACCCTTCATAAGCATCTTCTGATGCAATCTCTGATTCCAGGTTTGGTTAATGGGCGAATACTCTCATATATCCAATGACTTTGATAATGTAAGTAAATCTCAGGTTTATATTTTTGTTCATTTTTTCTCTTCAGGGGTGTTTGGGTTCTTACAAATTTTATCCCCATTTCTCCATAACGAAAGGCAACGAATCTGTGATAACTCTACAATTGATGATGTGAATATGTGAGAAAAATTCTCCTAGTTTTCTTATTATGTACTGGCCTAAGTTCTAAAATATTATCACAATCAGTCGGCAGTTACTTACCAGTTGAACTGGCAAGTAAAGATCCTATTGCGGCATCAGTAAAGTTCGGGCCCATACTCATTATCATCTTGCTTAGTTATCACATTATCTTTTGACTGATTTGCTATTCAATCATGGCAGGTTGTCTGTGGGGTCTTGGAAAATTACGGCCATCCCAAAATACCATCAGATGCTAATGAGAGTAACAGAAAATGGGTAAATGAAGTGCTAAAAAATGAAGGTCACACTGCTTATCCAGACTCTCTTATAAATGTTCCTTCTTGGAGAAATGTTGTGAACGACAATGGTGAATCAAATGTGACAATGTAATTATCTGTGTGTACCTTGAGTTTATGTTTGTTCAGTTCTGGTCTTTTTACTCTTCTAAACTATATCTTTCCTTATCAGGGAAGATTCCCGAGACCCTAGCTTTTGGTCCAAGGTTTGCCTGCAGAACATGGCCAAGCTAGGTGAGGAGGCCACAACTGTGCGACGTATACTGGAGTCTTTGTTCCGTTACTTTGACGAGGGAAATCTGTGGTCAAAGGAAAATTCTACAGCATTCCAGGTTTTGAGGGATTTGCAATTTTTAATGGAGAAATCTGGTATTCTCTTTTCTCTTCTTCCTTTGTTGTTGTAATTTTTTTCTCGGCTCAACCCTATGAGATTTGTATGTGACATGTTTGCTAAATCACAGGTCAAGGAACACACTTTCTGTTGTCCATGTTGATCAAACATCTTGATCATAAAAACGTTCTTAAGCAGCCAAGCATTCAGCTCGATATTTTATGGGTTACCACCTCTCTTGCTGAACAGGCAAAAATTGAGCACTCAGTGGCAATAGTTGGTGCAATATGTGATATCATGAGGCACCTGAGAAAGAACATGCATTGCTCTCTTGACGATGCAAATTCAGGAGCTGATGAAACAAAGTTGAACAGAATGATTTCTGTAGCTGTTGACAAGTGCCTCATTGAATTAGCAGGCAAGGTAGGGTCTTATATCTTATTTTAAGTAAATTAACTTCTTAATATTTTCTTCGTGGTTCTGTTTTAACATTTATAAAGTTCTTAGCAAATGTAAGATGCTAGAAGCTGATCAGTCACATTTGTCAGGTTGGGGATGCTGGCCCAATTCTGGACGCCATGGCTATGATGTTGGAGAATATCTCAGCTATTACTGACGTTGCAAGAACCATGATTGCCACTGTTTTTCGAGCTGCTCAAATAATAGCCTCTATGCCATATCTGTCATATCGAGACAAGGCAATTTTTGTTAAAACACATTTAATATTTTTATTATTTTCATCTTGTAGAGAAATTAGACCCGTGCTAGTGAAATGGCTAAGAGTTTATTCCTTTTCATTTCAGGCTTTCCATGAGGCCTTATTCCATCAGTTACTTCAATCCATGGTTCATCCAGACCATGAAACACGCATTGGTGCTCATCGCATATTTTCTGTTGTGCTTGTGCCAACCTCAGTTTGCCCACGCCCTTCCTTAGTTTATGTTGACTTAAAGAAAGGCATGGGTCTTCCTCGTTCACTTTCAAGAACCGTGTCTGTCTTTTCCTCCTCGGCTGCCCTTTTTGAGAAGCTAAAGAAGGACAAATTTTCCTCGATACTAAACCCTGACCAGATCATAAAGGAAAGTGTCATATCCGAGGAAGAACCCAGAAGTAATAGTGGCAATAGATTGAAATCCTCGTACAGTCAGGCTTATAGCACAAGGGATCAACCAGAGGCCACAACAGCTGATACAAACTCCATAAATGTCTCGAACTCTGACCTGGTATGTCCTTGTGACCTTTCTCCATATGATAATTCGTATTAGTAATTTGTCTTAATTTTTCGATAGACCTTTAATTTGGATGTAGAGTCTTGCATTTACAGATGCTTTTTTTTTTGTGGATGAATGAACCGAAATTAGTATGCGTAAACCACATGTAGTTTCTTTACATGTAATTTTACAAATAGTCTTAATCATGGATAAAGGGTTATCTGTGATAGGTAACCAATGAGATGGCTACAATCTTTCTAACCCTTTCTTGTGTACTGTACTATCCTTTGCAGTTCAGCTAATGAGATGGTTCTGTTGATGTGTATCCAATTGATTTTTGATCCATTTCTCAGGATGTTGGCTGTCTAAGGCTAAGTAGTCACCAGATAAGTGTTCTGCTCTCATCAATATGGGCACAGTCCATATCTCCTGCAAATACACCAGAGAATTATGAAGCTATAGCTAACACATACAGTCTTCTATTGTTGTTCTCTCGTGCCAAGGTAACGTAAATGTCTTATATGAGTACTAGGTACCTTGGATTTATTTGGTTTTTTCTCATTTAACATTTGTGATGATATCTCGGTCAAAAAAATAGTTTTACTGTGAAAGACGATTTTATTATGCTTTTCATATAATATGTCTCGCAAAAATCCTACCTTGCAGAATTCCAGTCATGAGGCCTTGATTCGAAGTTTGCAAATGGCACTTTCGTTGCGGGATATTTCTCTCATGGAAGGAGGTGAGTTTCCAGATATCTTGACTGGTCTCTGAGTTGAGCCCTGATACTTGGTTTCTTACTAGAGTGGTGAAAGATTTACCATAATGTAATGGGGAAGTATCTGGCCTAAAGAAATCGTCCTTGAGACCTGAAACCATGTAGATGTGTAACACTTCTGGATGTTTGAATTTTTCATCGATCTGATTGAAGAACACCTTTGGTCTGGTCTGCCATAGCACAAAATGAGAACCACAACTTTATTGATTTCTCGTGATCTTCCCTCAGAATTTACCTGATAAAAAACCACCTAGAAATTATCTTTGGCACTATGCATGGTTTTGTTTAGGCTTTATCTGTTAAGGGAAGCTATTCTGTCGTGTCG
>NW_010960187.1:940041-942182 GCF_000463585.1 Tarenaya hassleriana | reverse complement strand
CGTGTAGGAACTCTGTTCCACATTATTTGAGCTGTTAACCATGTAATCACATTGTTCAGGTCCTTTTCCTCCATCACGACGTAGGTCACTCTTTATGCTGGCCACCTGTATGATTCTCTTTTCCTCAAAAGCATTCAATCTCCTTCCTCTGGTGGATTTCACCAAAGCAGCACTTCAAGCACAAAGAGTACGTTAAACATTTTGATTAAAATGTTGCCATTTGTTGTGTTGGTTTCTTTTAGCATAATTTCATGCATGTCATTGTAGCTCTGTCTTTATTGACCCTTGGATATCGCTCCAGAGCCTCCTAGCTCTGTTAGGAACATGTCCCCTTCCAAACCTTTTTTTTGTTCTTATGTTATCTTGTGGCATTGCATCGAAAGAAAGGATTTGCCTTTTCTCTCTAATCTCCTCTTCCATCTGTCTCAGGTAGACCCATTTCTACGCTTGTTTGAGGATCACAAGTTGGAGGCTGTTAAACCAGATCAACGACCAACAACTGCTTATGGTTCCAAAGAAGATGATGCTACGGCTATAGATGCTCTTTCAAGTTTGTCCATCTCCAAGGAACAAAGCAGAGAAATTCTTGTCACTGAAATTGTCAAAAGCTTAGATAACGTGTGCAATGTAAGGTTTTCCTCTTAGCAACCCCTTGCCAAATGAATTGATTGTATTGGTACAGACTGTAAAAACAAAAATGAGAACTTTTTCTGCAGTCTGAAATGGACAAAATGCGGGAAAAGCTGCTTTGTGAATTCTTGCCTGATGACGCATGTCCACTTGGAACTCGGTTTTTGGGAGAAACCCAGAGCATTCACCAAGTTGATCCCAGTGATGCTAAATCTCAAAAGGAGGTAAATTTTATCTCTTCTGCTTTCCCAAATCATTTTCTTTTGAAGCTTGGGATGGACATACTTCAACTTTTGTCTTCAGGACACGATGCCTTTCTCTCTCGAGGATCAAGAACTTGGAGATGGAATTGGAACTCTTGCCAAGAACAATCCTGTAAAACATACAGAAATTTCGCAACTCCTAAGTGTGAATCAACTTATGGAATCAGTAAGTCATATGTACCATCCTCTGTTTCCACTTTGATAAGAAAATAAAATAAAAAAAATTATCAACAAATAAAATAATATGGATATAAATTGTCTATTTCCTTCTTCACGTACAGGTTGTAGACACAACTCATCAAGTGGGTAGAATTTCCGTCCATACGGCAAGCGACTTTTCATATAAAGAAATGACATTTCATTGTGAGGCGCTTTTAATGGGAAAGCAGCAGAAGTTCTCGAGCCTTTTGAGCACTCAATTACGACAAGAGAGCCTTAAAAACGTCTCTCCTCGAAATCACAATGAGGAGATAGAGCACACAACTTTGCATTCTCAGATCAGTTCATGCTTTCATGCGGCGGTATGCCTTTGCTATCTCAATAAATTCTTTTGTACTTTCATATACCTTTTTCTGTATTAACTTATGAGCTGTCACCGTTGCTTACGAACCGAGCAGAACACGACACATTTTAAAACTCGTATGGACGAAGCTGAATTAAGACATCTTCTAACCAGTTCGGGTTGGCATCTGATTACTAAAATCGAAACTTCATCCCTAGCTTCCACTTCCAGGACATGTTACACCAATAGCGCAAGATCTCCATTTGTCTGAAAACATGCTTTATTAAAGATTGATCCAAACGGTTTTCTTTCTATTAATCTGAAATGCAGGTTGGGATCCCATCCCCAGCATCCTCAAGATCACGTGTGGGAACCGTTCAGCCAGAGAGCTCTTCAGAATTGGAAAGTAACCCACAATCATTTAGGTTACCGGCCTCAAGCCCTTACGAAAACTTCCTCAAAGCTGCTGGCTGTTGATCATTTTCGCGCACACAAGTTTATGCAAGACAAGATCTCAGAACTTGTCGGAGTCTTGATTTTGCTTGACATCATCACAAGCCAGGACGATCAGCCTTGTGCTACTTAGATCAGTCTTTATAGGTTCATCCTTGTTTTCCTTTTCCTTTTTCTTGTTTTTTGTTCTCATCCAATTCTTTTGTTCCTTCCATTCTTTCAGGTGTGAAGTTTTGTTTTATGTACAATGCCCGAAAAGGCTTCAGCCATATCGGATTCTTTGATGTAGGGAA
>NW_010960187.1:932603-939963 GCF_000463585.1 Tarenaya hassleriana | reverse complement strand
GTAGGGAAAAAGACAAAACACAACATTCTCTGCCACCTAAATTTTCAGGTGGTCATGTAATCTATGATCTTTAATTCTAATGTTGGATCATTCCAATCACTTCTTCTTTCTGAACAATGTTCTTGGCTTGGCTTATGGCACTCATTGAAAAGCTTCCATTATATGCTCTGGTGGCTTTTCCGTCTGTGTTACATTTTTAGTTTAGACTCAATATTTTGTTTAAACAATCTGTTTCTCTTGCCGGTTTTTCGTGTGATCCACTTCCTTGCTCTCTGTTTGTTCATATCAATAACCCGAAGTCTCCATTGACAAAGAAACTCTACAATACAGAGAAGAACAAGCTTTTCTGAGTGATTCTTGAAAGGGTTTGGACAAAAAAAAGGTCAGTATTCTCACTTGCTCTGCTTGATCTCCTGAAGCATTTCCACCACTCTTTTCATCTTCGGCCTTTTCGCAGGTGTGAGATCAGTGCAGAGCAATGCCACTTTCAGAGCAGCAAGCATTTCTCTCCTCCAAGCAAAGGACACAGTGCTGAGCCTTGAATCCAGTATCTGCTCAGGTGTTTCTCCTCTTGCTGGCCCTCCATGAACCCATTTCACCAAGTCCACTCCTTCACCAAACTCTTCATCAACTGGTGGTCTCGTGGTGAGAATCTCCAGCAATACCACCCCGTAGCTGTATACGTTCCCCGGTGCTGTAACTTGCATTGTATACGCGTATTCTGAGGGGGGGAAACCAGAGGAAACGATGAGGAAAGGCTCGGGTTTATGGAGGAATAGTGTAAAATGAGACCTTAACCTGGAGGAATGTAACCAAAGGAGCCTGCGACTGCGCTGATACTTGCAGTTCCTCGGGATGGATCTAAGAGCTTCGATATCTCGATTTCTCCGAGCGCTGGTTTGAAGCCGGCATCAAGAAAGACGTTGCTAGAGGAAATGTCGAGGTGAATGATGGCGACATGGTGGAGAAATGCTAATCCTTCGGCTACTCCAATGGCAACCAACAGTCTTGCTGGCCAGTCAGGTTGGCACTCGGGCTTCTTTGTGGGTTCATGAAGAATCTGAGCTAATGTACCATTTGGGAAATGCTGATGCAACAAAAGAGCAACGTCTTCATATATCACGAACCCGATTGGTCTGACCAGATGATCATGGCAAAGCTTGCTTAGCCTTTCGAGCTCCCTTATCATTTTGTTCTGATGATGGGTTATGGTTCTGTCCATGGATTTGAGCTTCTTCACCGAAATGACCATACCGGAAGGCATGACTGCTTTATAGATTGAACTGAAAGTTCCCGTGCTGAGTTTGTTCGATTCCTTCGTAGCTGCTTTCACAACTGCACCTAGATCGATCTCCTGTTCCATATTCTCAAGGAAGACATTTCCTGCCACGATTATCGGTTGGTTATCCTCGGGATTTTCCTCAACGTCTACACTTTTAGCTGCTTTTTCTTGTTTCTCCCTCATCATGAAGAGCAGAACCACCACAGTGACTGATACAAAGACAGCCATGGCAGAACCAATTACAACCAGTATTGTCCTGTACGAAACCTTGTGATTGTATTTCAGATGTTCAAGACCATCAGGATATCCACATGAAGTGCTCAATGGTTCCCCGCAAAGCCCTTCGTTTCCAGAAAAGCTCGAGTTTGGAGACTTCTGAAACGGAACAAAGATTGGAACCGGGCCATTCAGGAGGTTATTGGAGAAATTAACCTCGATCAAGCTTAACATGCCATTGAACAACTGTGGTATGGAACCCGTGAGCAAGTTATTAGAGACGTCTAAAGAAACCAACTTGTCGAGCTTCCCTAGCTCAAGAGGCAGTGATCCATGGAGATGATTGAAACTCAAGTTGAGGGCTATCTGCAAATTCCTCATCCGACCAACCTCGGGTGGGATAGTTCCTGTCAAATAGTTTCTCCCCAGTTGTAGCTCAAGAAGCTTCGAGCAGTTTCCTATCTCTCGAGGTATCTCCCCTCTTATCGAGTTCTGGTCCAAGAGCAAGAACTGAAGTCTTGGCATGTTGCAGATGTCACTTGGTATGGTGCCATTAAGCCGATTATTTCGCAAGTCAAGCTTGTTAAGGTTTCTGCATCCAAGAATCGATTCCGGGATATCCCCATAGAGACTATTACCCGAGAGAATCAGTTCTTGAAGATTCATAAGCCGACCAAGCTCTTTGGGAAAGGTTCCACTGAACCCATTTGAGGCCAGATTCAGAAGAGTGAGATTAGAACACTTGGAAAACTCTGCAGCTATCTCCCCCGAGAGACGGTTACTGTCTGCTTCGAAGTATGTAAGGCCACTGATGTTTCCAACTGTCCTGGGGATGACTCCCACAATCTCATTATTCCCAATCCTAATGCTGGAAAGGCCACTGCAGATTCCTACTGTTTCTGGGAGTTCACCAGTTAACTTATTCTGCGTCAAGACCAAAACTTGAAGCTTGCCCCTTTCGAACATGCTCCTCGGTATCTTCCCTTCAAGCCGGTTCGAGTGAAGATTCAACAATTCCAGTTCAGATACAGAGCCCAACCCATCAGGTATCTCACCTGATAATTCGTTCTCATATGCTGTAAAGACCTTGAGATTTCTCAGATTCCCGACCCATTCGGGTATGGAATCATTCAAACCATTGCTAGAGACCTGAAACTCCTCCAACTTCTCAAGAACCTTGAGCTCATCGGGTATCTCCCCCACGAGCAAGTTGTTGGAAAGATTAAGGGCTCTGAGGTTTCTAAGCTTAAGAAACTCAACTGGAATCTTACCAGCAAACCGGTTCAGGGACAAATCAAGAAACTGGAGCTCAGACAAGTTGCCAAGAGCTGAGGGGATTGGTCCATTGAAGTTGTTGTTCGAAAGATCTAGATGTTTCAAGCTCCTGAGCTCAGATATTACAGTGACATTACCTCTAAGCTGAAGACCTGATAGATCAAGTATTTCAACAACCGAGTGGTTGGCGCCACACCTGAGCCGGGACCAAGTGCAGAAATCTGTGCCATTGTCGCCCCACCCAGGAACTCCGAGCTCTCTGTTAATGGCTGCCAATGTGGCTTCGTCACTTAGCCGCGCTTCCACAAGCTCGGATTTTGACAGAAACCCAATAATCAGAAGAACTGACATGCACCAAGGGACCATTTTTTTTTTCTCTGAGACCGGACAAAAGTTGTTCTTCCTTGTCCCTCCTCCAGACAGAGAAAGAAGAGTAACCGCCAAGAGATTGAATGGCTGAATAACATTGATTTGGGGTTTAAACCACGCGAAGGGCCGTGAAGAAGGTGAGAAGAAGAAAGGAAAAGAAAGCCCTTGCTCTTTCCGCCATGAAAGCCGGAAAAAGTCCTGGTTTTAGAGTCAAGGTAACTGTTTACTGCTGTTTCCGGACAAAACCCAACTGAGAATCCTGCCAAAGAAAGAATCTGCTTTTGAGAGAGAGAGCATAATTTCAGGGTGAAGAGGGGGAGAAACCCTTCAAAAGATTTGCAGAAGAAAGAAAAAAGGGAAAGACTGGAGATGGAATAGGGGTCTCTATGGCGAAGAGATGAAACGCATTCCGTGTGTTTATATCACGGAAATATGATTGCAGAACCAAACAAAGATCCTCACTCACTCACTCACTCAGATTCTGAGAGAGAGAGGAGGGAGTTTTTTTTAATCTTTTTATATATATATTATAACAGAGTAATTCCTGATTGGAAAGTTTACATATATATATATATATATATATATATATATTCACGAGAGACACTGCAAAGGTGAATGCGATGAATAAACGAATGAAGGCTGCATAAATCCATCTGACACAATTTCTCCATTTCTATTTCTTTTTATGTAAAATATTTTATGTACAGTACTTTAGGTAATTCTTTCCTCTGACCATCTCTTGACCAAACTGTCCCATTCAGTTAAAAAAAAAAAAAAAAAAGCAATCAGATATTTTGTAATTCAGAGTTTCTCAAATAACTCTTCTACATTGGAAAATATTTCTTTTCGGACTTTTTCTTTAATTCCATATTGAATCATATGTTGTAACAAACAATACCATATGAACTATATGGTGTATTCTTTATCAGCACAAAGATATATCTGATAAAAATATATTACAAAATGTCGTGACATATATATATATATTTATAATCATTTGAAGAAAATGTACTTGTTATAACCGAACCCAAACCCGATTTGTCCATCATTAAGAGCAAGACACAATAATCTTCTTTGGTAAATGTAAATTTAAGACACAATAATCTTGTTGAGCGAAGACATCTGTTTCTTTAATGTCGCAAACATTCAGACATTAATATGTAAGCATGTCTTTTCTTTTATTTATTTATTGTTTTTGTTTCCTCAAATCAAAGTAATGAACCTTCGATTTCATTTGTTTTCTTTCTTTCTTTATTTATTTTTCCCTTTGGCATCCAATGATGAAATTGAAAAAAGTTCGATGTAAATATAAAATATAAAATATAAAATATCATGAATGCAATTTGATTCATATGTATGTAATGAAAACAAAAGCTGATTCTGCCTTGTAATTGTATATATACAAATTACAAATTAATTGCATCGTTACCTTGACCAATAAAACTGTATTTCGTTTTACAAAATATATATATATATATATATATATTCAATTTTATGCGTAAATTTATTTTACTTTAAATTCTATTCGAATTTATTTCTATTTGAAAATTTATTTCTTTCCTAATAGATTTTATTTTCTTAATTATCTTCACATTTTTAAATTTAAACTATTTAAATTTTAAAAAATTATAATCAACAAATATATATTACGTTCAATTGAAATATACTTATATATTATTTGAATTGTTTTTTGAAATTTCCAAAGGGATATATTTTGGGTTTCTTTTCATCGATCATTCTTTTATTGGGAATATATATATATATATATAGATGTATGTATATGAGTTAAGAAAATGATTACAATTAACAACTTAAACGTGTGGATCGATGGGAATAATTCGTCTTTTAGGCGGCTCTAATGCTTTCATGAAATTTTGTATACCGATGTTTACGGAATCGATCTATGATATATAAATATAAATAAAACCATATATGACATAAAATATATTTCCATCATTCAAATTGAATGCATGAAGAATTCTTGGTATTATACTATTATATATATATATATATATATATATATATATCAAAGTTAATCATTGTAGCTTGAAATAAACAGTAGTTTAATCGAGGAATGATCGTACTCGATAAATATTGAAGAAATAATTTTTTTAAAGGTTAGGGATTTTGTGGCGAGGAATGGTATTGGTGGGGCTTCTTAGTATGGGTAAAAGGGCATCTGGCACCGCCCCGACACGTGGGACCAAACTTTATAAAAAAAATATGTCAGAATCTAAATATAAATCGAAAATGATATGAAAAGAATTATCTACAATGTTTAAAAAACAAATTATACTATTTTAGATATTTTAAAAACATTAATAAAACTAAACACAAGATAGTCTCTTTAACATTTTATACCTAATATTCCAAGAGATATATTTTTATTAATGAAACTAGTTTTTATTTTTGTCAAAATAAACTAGTTATATTCACGAATTGAATTTAATATTATTGATATATCTATTTTAAAACTCAAAATCTCAAAATCTTTTATTAAATCATGTATTATACGCATGTAAGTAACGAACCTTTTCATCGTTTTTAAACATTCTATTCATTTATATATACATACAAACGTTTTTAATATTTTATTTTTGAAAGTATATGGTCGATCTCATTTTCTCACGTTTATATAAAGAATTTTGACAATGTTTTTATTTTTTATATTTCCTAGATAGTTTCCAGCGTTCTACTCCTCAACGATTCGCTCCAACTCACACGTTTGTATCAAGAACAGAGAAGAAAGAGAGTCGATACGCGATGTACGAATTCAGTACCGAAGGAAATCTGGTACTTACATTTCCGAAAGAGGAAATTATGTATCTAGGATTAAGAATCATGTCGGAAAATCGACCGGAGTCGACCTCGACGCACCGAAGAGCCAAGGACTCGCAACAAGAAAGAGAACCAAGAATCGAAAAAACCAAAACGCAACCAGAGTTCGATAATCTTAGGTCAGATGACAGCTTTGTCCCTCCGTCCTTTCAAAACCTCTCTTTCGTTTCGAAGTTCCAGAACCTCTACTTCATTCCGAGGTTTTGTAGAAGATACTACACTTTCGTTGTTTTAAGATTTTAAATTTTTTATTTAAATATTTTCTCCCGCTGTTTTCTTTCTCCTAGTTTTATTTATAAGGAAAAGAATAAACATAATCATGGAAGCACATCGTTGCCTCGAGGACAATAGGAATATTAAAAAAAAAAGGCAAAATGTTTAAATATATTTTTATTGTAAAAAATAATATTAGGAAAATATAACCAATGATTACTATTAGAACTAAGCCATTAGGAGAGTGGCTTTACATTAAAACTTTCTGCGTAATCATTTGACATTGCAATGATGATTTTCGCCTTCAACGCTATATTTCATACGCTGATTAAGCCGAGATTTGTGCTCCAACTAAGAATTTCACACTATAAATTATAAAAAGAAAAAATAATATCTTCACGTATCATATATATATATATATATATATAGCCGTACATCCTATATATGCTCTACTAATTCATAAAAAATGAATCCTAAATATTTTAGGCTGTGATAGGATTCACATAGTTAATTCAACAAAATCAAGAATATTGTTAATTATATATATATATATATATATATATATATATAATACATGATTTTCCATTTGAAACAAAACATAAAATCTAAAGGATAAGGGTTTAAACTTTTTCTTCACCTCCAAAAATTTAAAGATTGGAATGGAAACTTTGAAGATTCGTTAGTGAAATGTCATTTACTATAAAAAAAAAAGAAGATAACAAAACTAAAAATAAAAGAACAAAAATTAATTTTTGCATTAATCTTAATTCATGTTGTATATTCTTTTAACTTCTAGTTTGGTATATTACCTATTGATTTAACGTTTGTATATAGACAGTTATAATATTTTCTTGGCAACTTTAATTATTAAGAAAATTTAGTATACAGTTTTTTGTAATTTTTTAAAATAATTACAAATGATCAAATTTATATAAAAAAAAATAAACATAATAAAAGGACTATCAAAGGACATGACATGACTCGGCTGTCCATCTTTTTGCAATGGGGCACGTGGATGGAAACATAGATGGAACCATACTTTTAGTAATTTTTCATCGTCCCTTTTTAAAATGACTATTTTGAATTATCTAATTTTAATTTATTGTTTATAAAATAAGAAAATTAAAGACAAAAAAAGTATGATTTAAGACCGGGGGGGGGGGGGGT
>NW_010960187.1:924217-932464 GCF_000463585.1 Tarenaya hassleriana | reverse complement strand
GGGGGCTCCTTTTATAGGACACCTATCATGACCTTAGAATCATGGTTTGTCTCTCTTCTTTTAGACATTCATGGACCCCCTCCTTTCATTCAAGCTTTGGCTCCTTTTTTTTTCTTTTTGTCATTTCAAACATGGACATGTCTTCATGATAATCTATAACACAATTATCTTCAGCAATATATATATATATATATATATACAGATAAGTTGATGAGAATAACTCCAATAAAAAAAAGCCTAAAAATCCACTAATGATTTTTTTTTATATAAAAAAACATTATCATAAAAAAATCAAAGCCAATGTGTTAGGGCTATGGTAATGGTTGGGATTTGAAGCCCATGGGCTTGTAAGATTGTCCTTGAGCAATCCAAAGTGAAGCCTGCTCTTCAAGTACACGCTCGAAAAGTTTTTTTTTTTTTAAGATTTTAAAATGTATGTTCCAATTTTGTAGGGTTACTACTATTTATTTTTATTTTACACTAGCTGAGTAAATTTTAAGGTATAGAGAAAAATATATATAATGAGATAATATGATGATTATTGCAACATAAAAAGATGGATGGAATTAATGATGAGCATGTCATGCCAAATCTAATCAGTTTAATAAATGTTGACTGATATATGTATATGTAATGAAATTAAATTTATTAATTATATATCAAAGGTAATATATATATATATATATATATATATGGAGAGAGAGAGAGAGAGAGAGAGAGAGAGTTAATTTGCTTCTTGTCATTCATTGTTTGTGTTTCTTCCCATGCATGTTCATATGTTCCATGCTTTCATTTATGGAAACGGAAGTCAACATGTAAACATGTTCTCTTTGAAAAGTCAATGCGATTTTGTACTAAGATGTACATCTTCAGTTGTTCGTTTTTTTTATAACCGTCGTCGAGTATTCAAATTAGGTAATATAAAAGTATATGATAAGAGTTTATTAAAAAAACGCAGTTTAAATATTATTATAATTATTTAAAATTCTACTTTGAATTTTATTATAAGAAAATTATATTAAAATATGATATATATACTTTTTTACCAAAATTAATAGATTAAATTAAAAGACAATTATTCACCACAATCCAAAAAATCCACTCTGTATAAGAGTTCGCACATAATAAAAAATAATATTTATTGATCAACACAAATTTCGCATCAATTGAAGAGTTACTATCCCTTTAGACATAACCCAAATTGATATTCATAAATATTTTTAATTTTATTAATTTCTTATCGAGAATGTCAAATATTAAATGTACGACACAATGAAAAGAATCTTTTTGCTTAAGATTTTCTTCTGAATCGGTTTAGGTTTCCCATTCATATTTCAATGCACCATTTGATTTGAGAGCGAATCACGGCGAAGAAATCGCACAGCAGACACCCCATCTGGTGTATATATATATATATATATATATTGATTTGTAAGTATACGTATATGCATACGTACGTACGTACGTATATGTCTACAATCATTTATTAACCTGATCTTAATAGTAATAGCAACAGAAAAAATAGGCGTACGGGTCATTCCAACTTATTTATTTATAATAATATTTGGATCTGATAAACTATGTACATATCTAAAAAAAATTCACAGATGAAACAAGACACAAAGCGTCTGTATCCCATTCCGGATTCGAGCTTTGAGTTTGGAGAGAAAACGCATGTTCCAAATCATATACCTGTTTCAGATCTTTAAGATTTGTCGGGACATTAGTTAAGGCTATTCGGTTGTAGAAAAAATAAAATAAATATCATTTCGTTATAAAAATTTAATGTTTCGGCTCTTGATTTGTCTTTTAAATGTTTTGATAACCCGCCACACTTTGGACTTTGGAGTGTTAATTAGCACACTTAAACAATATTCTGTCATGTTATCTTCGGTTTATAGAAAGTCGTTCTCGAGAAAGTTAGTTGCCCCTTAATTAATGAAACCGTATATATGGGGTTATCTATTTTCTGTATAATACAAAAATGATGCATGGGGATATGAAATTCGTACTGGAAAGCTCTTGGGGGAAAAAAAAAATGCATGGACAGACAATGCAACGCAACTTGCGGCTCATTTGGTGCTGAATCCAACGTGGGCCGACTTAATCTCCTTCATATTGCTTATATACGTACGTCGGCGTATTACCGTATTTGTTTATTATATATGTTTTTAATGACAATATATCTCTATATTTCCACAAATCTAGATGCATTTCAACTTTATAAATCTCACAAATGCTCGTCCGTGTGTGTATATATATATATATATATATCTATATGTAGGGACTCGTTCTTGTTTCTCTAAGTAAACGAAGCCCTAATGTCTCTCTTTCTCTCTCTTTGTTTTGCTCTTCTTCTTTCTCTTTGCCATGGCTCTCGTATCCAACCCCGTGCTGTCCCTCTCGATGGTAAGCATAGTTATTCGTTAAATTTCTTATTGTCAAGATACATATATATATATATATACTCGGCTGTCCATCTTTTTGCAATGGGGCACGTGGATGGAAACATAGATGGAACCATACTTTTAGTAATTTTTCATCGTCCCTTTTTAAAATGACTATTTTGAATTATTGCATACGCACAAACGTTTCATTACACTATTAGAGTGTATATATATATTTTGGAACCAAAACATGAAAAACCCAAACATTATTCTACAAATCTTGTCACTATATTCGTTAAATCAGCCGGGATTTTTTTTTTTTTTTTTTTTGGTAGGGCTTCTCCCAAATGGAAACTTTGAGCAAATTCCTCGAATATCAGACATGAAGAACAGGCAAATCATAGGCAAATACTCACTCCCACACTGGGAAATCTCCGGCCACGTGGAGATAATCTCCGGTGGCCCACAGCCAGGTGGATTCTACTTCCAGGTGCCACGTGGCGTCCACGCGGTCAGGCTGGGGAACTTGGCCTCGATCTCTCAGAACGTGCGAGTGAAGCGCGGCTCGATCTACTCTGTAACGTTCGGAGCGACGAGGACGTGCGTTCAGGACGAGAGGGTCCGTATATCGGCGGCAGGACAGGTGAGTGAACTGCCGATTCAGACAGTGTTCAGTTCGGACGGAGGGGACACGTACGGTTGGGCGTTCGAGGCAATGTCCGATGTGGTTACAGTCACGTTCCATAATCCAGGTGTTCAAGAAGATCCTTCTTGTGGACCCCTCTTGGATGCTGTTGCCATTAAGGAGATGCTTCCTCTCCGGTACACTAAAGGTAATAACTAATAATATCGTTGTTAACCGGTTTCTTCCGGTTTAGCATAAGCACTGATTTTGATTATTTGGTTTGTGTATTTAGCTGCTGTGACTAGGAGATTCTAGTTTTAAGATAGACTTCTTAGTTATTTTTTTAAAAAAATTAATAATTTGAAAGGATATGAATGTTAGAGGTTTATTGATAAAGTTGTTTCTGTATTTAGTTTTAGATTTGTCTTCATATTGGATTCTATTCGATTTTTATTGATAAAAATGTTTATTTTTCAAAAATATTATTTTATGGTTTTTATATTTGATTTTGAGTTTCGATATAAAAAAGGCATACCTAATTCATTTTATATCAAACTTGGTAAATATACGATTATTTATTATTTGATTCATATAAATTGGTTTTACGTAACAAAATCAAAATGTATACCGAAGGAAATAGTTCAGCCATCGACCTTTGGATGAACCGGTTCATGACAAATTTGATGAGCAGATTGGAACCGGACTAAACCAATGGTTACGATGGGTTTGGTTTGGGCTTGGCTACTTTTTCGTTTCAGTCCCTTGAATTTACATACTATTATGATTTGACCCTTAACTTTTAATTTCTCCCCAAAAAAGGAAACCTTGTGAAAAACGGAGGATTCGAGATCGGCCCCCACGTGTTCAAGAACTTCTCCACCGGAGTATTGATTCCGGCGAAGATCCAAGACAGAATCACTCCTCTTCCCGGTTGGATCGTCGAATCACTCAAACCAGTCAAGTACATCGACAGCCGTCACTTCAAGGTCCCCGCCGGACTCGCCGCCGTCGAGCTCGTCGCCGGCAGAGAGAGCGCCTTATCTCAGATCGTCCGTACAGTTTCCGGCAGAAACTACACGCTCTCCTTCACCGTCGGCGACGCCCGCAACGACTGTCACGGGTCCATGATGGTGGAGGCCTTCGCGGCCAAGGAGACGCTAAAACTGCGTTTCGAATCGCGGGGCAACGGCGCGTTTAAAACTGGGCGCTTCGCGTTTCGGGCCATTTCGGTCCGCACGAGGATAACGTTCTATAGTGGGTTTTATCATACCAAGCTGCATGACTTTGGGCATCTTTGTGGACCTGTTCTTGATGATGTTAAGGTTGTTCCGGTCCGTTAATTGAGATTTTTTTTCCCAATCAATTTTAAATTTAAATGTAAGAAATAAACGTGTTACTTTATTATCCGCGAGCCTATTAAACCTTTTTTTAATTTCAAAATTCTAAAAATGTTAATTTTAAATTTCTTTAATTCTCTTAATCCTATTAATTGGATAAACTTGCTTCTCTAGAGTTTCTAAATCCATCTCTACGAACTATATAAACCACTTTATCATATATGTAATATATATCATATTTGTATTAAATAGATATTACCAATTCGATTATAAAATAAAGGACCAGTCATATATTTTATGTAGAGAGATTGATTCAAACTATTGCCAATTCGAGTTCTTATTTGGTAGGGTGTTGGGTGTCCGGTAAAGGAATATACTAAGATAATCTTACCCTTATTTATTTTTTTTATGTAGAGAGGTTGATTCAAACTCGCAATCTCAACCCACGACAAATGAACTTAATTATCGCCGAACCAAGTCGGCTCTTCCAATTTGATTATAAAATGTGGTTTTAAAATGTAAACGCTATATATGTGTAATATTCTTTTCATTTATCTATGAAAATGATACGAACCATGCAGTAAATTTTGATATAATAAGGAAGTCTGATTGTTTTTAATAGCTTTGAAGCTTTATTTATTATTATTTTTTTACAAAGGATAGTGGAGGATGACGATGACATGCCGAAGTTTGTGGTAATTCACTTGACTACTTAAACTAAAGGCAAGCAAGCAAGCAAATCCAAGGCCGACATTAACCAAAAAAAAAAAAAAAAAAAAAAAAAAACAAACCAACCAAACGCAGTCTCATAACAAGACTTGTCGGCTTAATAGTTTGGAGATCGTGTTTTGCATGTGCTAAATATTTAAGAACTCATGTCAGAGCTAAGAGGCCAAAGTTCATAATATTCGAGTTATAGCACCACCTATACATTCTCTCATTCTCCTAATTACCATGTCAAAGAACTGAATCATGTTGTATAAAAACCAGAAGAGGATACGTCTTACCTGTCTTCGTCAAGTCATAGATCCTCATCATGCAATCTGCAGGAAAAGGAGCAGCATAAAAACATGGCAATTGATCAGAGCAGAAAGAATTAATGTTTATATGTGAAATCTTCTTTACGAACGTAAAGATGGAAACAGGGAGGGGATTATCGATGATTTCTGACACCTTGTAAATATAAGGGTCCTGCCTTCCTCCTGTGCCAGACCTCTTGACTTCTTCCATCTTCAACAGCCTGAACCAGGAGGGTGATCTCATAAGGGTATGTGAAGATTTCAGTTATGTACATATGTTCTGTTCAATTCATCGGACTTATGGAAAAAGCCTTGGGATAGAAGAGGGTTATATGATCACATCAAATATGTGCCTGTGTGTGTATGAGAGAGAGAGAGAGGGTTTACATTCTGAGAGCTTTGCTGGTGTCGGGGCTATCGCCGAGAACCTGGCGGATAGTAACTTCAGAAGAACAGTTTGCAGAAAGAAACTCTAAGATGGCATCAGCTCTACGGCGAATGGAACTCGACCTGCAACTCTCTTTCTTATTTATTTCTCCATTTGCCTTTTCGTTCCTTTCTATACTCGAAACCTCACTCGAACCACTTGACAAGCATGATTCCTCTTTGGAATCGTCTGAGCATATTGAGAGATCAAACACCGGATTCTTCAGATTGATGGAGCTCCAAAAGACCTTCGAACGCCGCTTTTTCACAGGCTGCAAGAATTGTAGTCATGGTAATGTGAACTTCCAAGTTGTGGCCTCCAATCAAGAAAATTCTAAAGATCGAAATCGGTTTTACCTCTGCAGGATGATAGTTTCAAATAAATAATAAGTGTGTCGAAATTCAAACAAGTCCAAGATGAAATTCAAAATTTGAGGAACAGAATGAATTTGAATTCCGTAAATTAACCATTTCCCGAAGAAAACGTGATTAGAATTTAGACATGATAAATAATCATTAATCCAGCATAGCTTACATCAGAGATTGAATTGACAAGTAGTAATAAAACAAAGGTTTTAAGAGCCAAATTCTAGCAAAATTAAACAAATAAAATCAGTTCAATCGTATAAAATCAGCAGATAGTGTTCCGAAAAGCGCTAGTCAGTCAAAATCCTTAAACGTTCAAATATTTCGGCAGAAGCAACACAGATGCCGAAACAGCTTCCCTTCAGAAACAGAGATGAGGCTGAGAGATCGCACCTTGAGCTTAAAGAGATGGTAAGTAACGTCCATGGAGTTGATTTTGAAGCCGCGATCGTTGCTCTTCTGAGACGAACCATCGCTGGACAAGGACGAACCACAAGATCTGGATCCAGTAGACACCAAGCTCAAGCTCAAGCTGTCGTGGCAATTCCTCTTGCTCTTCTCAACCGATTTTTTCTCAGATCCAGATCTATCACTCACCAAAACGAGGATCAGAAACAACAAATCCAGAAACGAAGAAAGAAAACAGGTATCTAGGACTCGGAACCATGAAATTTGACGGAAACCGATTCGACAGGATCGTTACCTCGATGGCGAGGAGAGTACCGGATCGGTGGAAAGTAGGAGAAGAGAAGAAGCAACTTTTCTCTCGAGATCAGTCGGAAACTCGGACATCTTCAAAGCTTACTTCTGAAGCAAGTTTTCACTGCGTTTCTGGGAATGGCGCGATCGATCCGAATTTCTTTTTTTGAATTCTTTCTCCCAAATGGTTTCTCTCTCTTCTTTCGTAGGGCATTCTTAAATAGAAAATTGATGGGCCGAGTGTCAGATAATGGGCTTTCCATTGGGCCAATCTTCATTCTTGTTATCGATCCATTGAGCTTAGTTGAATTTTATATTCTTTATTTGTATTAACACATAAATCATTGGATAATAATACAGGATCCCATCGCATAACGCATATAATTCATCTCATAGATTGTAAAAATTATTACAAAATTCTGTAATTTATTCAGAATAATTAAAAAAATGATGGATTGACGGGATTTATTTAACCTATAGCTCCACATGATGACTGTAGTCCGCCAGAAATGTTTTTTTAAATAAAAAGATTGGTAACTGAAAATGAACAGAAAAAAGAAAAAGAAAAGATTAAGACACTGAACGACTTCGGTTGCATTACCATTGAAGCTTAAGCAACAGCTCCTTCGGACAACAGCCACTTAACAATTGCAGAGAATCAACCAACCTCTTCTTCTTCATTTTTTTTTTGGTTTCCCGGGGAAAAGAGAAGCTCAAGTTCTTGGAAATGAGGGGGAAACCTGAATCAAAGCCCTGAGCCTTTTTTCCTTTTCCATTTCGGGTGTGATTTCTGATTCGGATTCGTTTCTGGGTTTCGGGTATATGGTTTGATCCGATGTTGGTTCAGGATCGTGGGGCACCCAAGTCGCCGAACCCACAGAATCAGAGCATTGCCTACTCACCATCAGAGCCACAGATTCGGAAATGTCAAAAAACCTAGATTTCTCGACATGGGTTTCCGACAATGTCTACAGAATCGGCGTCTTCTTCCTCTTCATCGTCACCGTATCTGCTCTCTTCTTCCTTTATAATACCACCGACACAGCTTCTCTCCTCTGCTTCCAGTCCCTGTCAACTCAGTCGCTTCAGTCTCTCAGTCTCCCGCAAATCAGCTGGAATTCCATCCAAACCATTGCCGACAAGACCTCCCCGTACGCTAATTTCCGGTCGGAGAAATGGATCGTGCTGTCGGTGACGAAGTACCCGACGGAGGAGCTCAAGAGCTTGGTGAGATCCGACGATGGCAGGTTCTGACGATCGGGAACTCCATGACGCCGAAAGATTGGAGCCTGAAAGGTGCGATCTTTCTATCTCTCGATGCGCAAGCTGAACTGGGTTATCGAATTTTGGACCACCTGCCTTACGATTCCTTGCGTGCGTCGACAGTT
>NW_010960187.1:914837-923890 GCF_000463585.1 Tarenaya hassleriana | reverse complement strand
GGAAGAGCGCCGGCTACTTGTTCGCGATCCAGCACGGTGCCAAGAAGATCTACGACGCGGATGACCGTGGCGAAGTCATTGATGGCGATCTAGGGAAGCATTTTGATGTAGAATTAGTAGGTGAAGACGCTAGGCAAGAGCCAATTTTGCAGTACACCCACGAAAACGCCAACAGGACTGTGGTTAATCCGTATATCCATTTCGGACAACGATCCGTATGGCCTAGAGGCTTGCCACTGGAGAATGTAGGTGAAATCAATCATGAGGAGTATTATATAGAGGTCTTTGGTGGTAAGCAGTTTATACAGCAAGGGATTTCAAATGGGTTACCAGATGTTGATTCAGTGTTCTACTTTACCCGGAAGACGAATTTCGTAGCTTTCAATATCAGATTTGACGATCATTCTCCTAAAGTGGCTTTCCCACAAGGTGTAATAATGGTTCCGATAAACTCATTCAACACCCTTTACCGTTCATCATCCTTCTGGGCGATGATGCTGCCTGTTTCAGTCAGTTCAATGGCTTCAGATGTGTTGAGAGGTTACTGGGGACAAAGGCTTTTGTGGGAAATCGGCGGATACGTTGTTGTTTATCCGCCTACCGTTCACCGGCACGATAAGATCGAGGCTTAGCCTTTTTCAGAGGAGAAGGATCTTCATGTCAATGTAGGTCGCTTGATCAAGTTCTTAATCTCTGGAGATCAGATAAGCATGGATTGTATGATAAGATCTTGGATTTGAGCTTTCCAATGGTGGAAGAAGGGTTTTGGACAGACCAGGATGTGAAATTTACAGCTGCTTAACTCCAGGACTTGTTTGCTCTCGGGTATCAACAGCCGAGATTGATGTCACTCGAACTGGATCGGCCACGTCACGGGGACAGGAAAGAGTTTGTTCCTCGGAAGCTGCCTTCGGTACATCTCGGGCCGAGGAAATAGGCAAAGTGAGCGCCGAAATTGGGAACTTGATAAGATGGAGGAAGAATTTCGGGAATGTAGTGCTTATTATGTTCTGTAAGGGACCAGTTGAACGGACCGCTCTGGAATGGAGATTGCTTTACGGGCGGATATTCAAAACCATGGTCATTTTTTCGTCTCGGAAGAACTCAGATCTTTACGTCGAAGAAGCAAGGCTTGATCAAATTTACAAGTAAGCATTAACATGGCATGGCCTAAGTTGTTTGCTTACAGGACCAGTTCGGTCTGTTAATGTTGTCCCTTTTCTTAGTTTGTTAGAAATGGGAATGGATTAGGTGTTTTGATTGGCGAGTTTTGTCTTTGAATTTAGGTATCTACCGAACGTATTTGATCGGTATAGCAGCTCGGACGGATTTTTGTTTCTCGAAGACGATACGATTCTCAATTACTGGAATTTACTTCAAGCTGACAAAACTAAGCTATGGATTACCGACAAGGTAATCGATCATCCCTAAACGTTTTCCTCGAGTTTCTCATAGAATCTCGACGTTATAGCTAACGGCGATTTTTCGTTTTCTAAGGTACCGAAGTCATGGACAATGTTAAAACCGGCTGGGAACTCGGATTGGTATTCAGTCCAGGCAGACTTAGCGAAGAGAATCATCGGGAAAATGCCGGTCCATTTCCAATTCAAGTACAAGAAAGCTGCCGCCAAGAACGAGGACGAAACCCTGACTGTATGCAGTTCGGAGATATTCTACGTGCCTAAGCGTTACGTAACGGATTTCATCGATCTCATTGGTTTCGTGGGTGATATGGATCTTCATTACAAAGTAGCGATGCCCATGTTCTTCGTGTCGATGGATTCGCCTCGGAATTTCGACACTATACTTAGTTCTACGGTCTACGAACCGAAACTGACTTCGTCGAACTCATCTTCGTCTCTGTATTCTGCCGTAGTATCGGCTGTTCTAAGGCAAAGGAGAATAGGAGATTACCAACTTGGGCGTATACGTGATCATGTTTTGGATTTCATTTTCTTTTTCCTTTTTGGTTTTTCTCACCAGAAATTCCATGTAAATACATTACGTGACTGTATAATTCCTCATGGTCAAATCTGATCTCATGTAATAGTTGATACACGAAATTCAGCTTTCTTTGGGCAGTCATTGTATAATTCCATCCAAAAATCAGAACTTGGTTTCAATCAATGAACAACAAAATGTTTCAGATACATATGTTGAACACAAAGCACAAAATTCCAAGGGAGGATTTTTTTTTATGGCAGAGTTAAGGAGTAATAAGCTTGTGGAAGAGCTCCTCGAGCTGAGAGTGACTCACCGCAATACCAAGTTTCTGAGCAATTGAAGTTCTAACCATGTCAGGATCCAAACTCGACAATGTATCCGCACTGCTCAGCGCTATGTACTCGTTCAGGTTGTGCGATTCTCCGTCTTCAGAAGCAAAAAACATGGTATACATTCGTTACGGGTAATTTAAACTCGGAAAATGAAATATGGTCGGATGAAGTCTAACTTACCTTCTGCAACAATGGGTTCGTATGGAGGAGGTTGAGCGGTCCAGTTTCCATCAGGATCTTTCATGTGTCTTCTATCCGAAGCAAAGTGCTTAAGGAATAGAGGAGCATGCACGACTCGGAAGAACCTGGTCAGGCAACCAGTCAGAGGACAACGGTAAACTGTGTTAAATCAATCTCGTAGTATTTGACCACTTGGGTTTGCCTTTCGCAACTTTCTTTGGCATGTAAGTGTATAGTCTGAGGAGTGATAGAAATATAATGTGAATGTAAGAAGAAATCATTTCAAAACCAGAAAGTAAGGGTTGGACTGGTTCATCACCGCATTCGCGATATAGTGATTGCGGGTGTTTTCGGTGGTTTTGTTGGCAACTGTAGGCGAATTGATAGCGATTGCGAGTTATTACTATTCAAAAGTTAATGGTTGATAACTATTACTATTGCGATTTGGTGTAAGTTACCAAAAAGTACATGTTATTCTGAAAAATAATATCTTAAAGCCGACAATTTTTAGCAAAATGCCACGGCCGCTATCAAAATGCAAGTGGAGAGTTGAGAATGATTGAACTAATCAGTTTTCCAATCGTCTGCAACAACCAAAAGTCACATTGCCGCGTTTGCGAGCGGTTGCTTGACAAACAGTTGGGCCCTAAATCACTCATCAGGGGATTGTGACGCTATAAGTGCAGAAAACTGCAAAATTACCTCTGGTACTCGGAGAAAAGCTGAAAAGATGGTTGGATGGTCTCAGCCACGTAAGAAGTTAACGGTGAAGGGAAGGGCAATGTCGAATCCAGATCCCACACCAGAGGCTGAGACTGACTTCCTTTTCGCCTCTGTCCATACAGACATAGATAATCAAATCTGATTATGGAAACATCATTGAACAAAGTTTCAGCCTTGCCGCAGCTTTTACCTGGACACAGATGACATGATAATCCCAGAGGACAATCCCATCAGCTCTTCCACTAGCTTTCTGATGCCAAAGCGGAACCTACATGAACACATAATCGAAACCCTCAAGCTAATGTAGAACGATATTCCAATTTCCAGCAAGTTTCATTCAAAAAGAAACCAGTTCTTGCTTGCAAATCCAATCAACAAACTGAAGTAGTAATTTAGTATACCAATGACTCTACAGTGATATCAACGGGTTCGATCCAAACCAACACAGGACAAAGCATACATTAGGAAGTTCCATTGACCAACATGTTTGCAGAGAACAGACTTGCCTGCTTCTTATCATTGGAGATGAAAACGACAAAGAGGTCGGATCCTGTGGCATCTGCAACTCCATTCTCGCACAACGACTTGCAGAGCAGATAGACGTTCTCCTCGCTGTCAAAAAATTTTACATACCCGAGAGGAAGAAACTGATTTTCTTCAGTTCTACCAATGACGAATAGGACGCAGCCGATTGGACAAGAGAACAAAGGAAATCGACGACAGCCCTCGAGAGTGTTTTCTGGGTTTCAGCAATCAATTGAACACCTATTCTAGCAGCTCTCGATCATTCGCAATTTCTCGCCGATTCAAAAAGGCATAATCAAATGGAACAATTTCACAGCATAAACTGGAGATGGAGAAAAAGACTACCAGTAAAACGGCGTGTGCCGAAACTTAGCAGAGTCTGATGCGGTAAGCTCCGAGCTTTTGCTGGACATTTCTTCTGGTGCGATTCGTGTCCTTTAATTGTCTTTCTGCCCGTAATTTTGATTCTCCGAATCCCGAAGAATGGTTTGTATAAATAAAATGGCGTCGGAAGAAGAAATAAACCGCCACGTCGTTGACACTATAAACGACATCGTTTTGCCAAATGCGAAAGGAAAACGACACCGTTTCAGTGACGAGAACTGCCATGAAGGACAGACGACCCAATAGCGCCGCCGCAGCATCATCGCCGGAATATTCGCGACAACTGCGACAGTCCGATTCCGGCGTGTCTATGCCACGTCATCCAGACGGATCCAATACGGACGGACGAGGACGAAGATCGTCATCCCTCCACCAGCTGCACGAGTCCAAGCACAAGCTCAACACCGTCCCTCTCCTTGCAAAGTCCCTCCGGCTGCCGTCTCCTCAACCACCACATCTCCGGGGACGGAAACGGCAACCTCAACTCCGCCGGAACTGTCGACCAAACTCCTCCAGCCATCTCCTTCCTTTCCCGCCGTCACCATCTCCGAGTTCAAATCCCGCAACCTCCTGAACAACCAGAATTCGCCGGTAACGTTGATAGTGTCCGACAGGACGTGGAAGCACGCGAAGGAGATGGCGAAGGCGAGGGAGAAGGTCCCGAGAGAGGTTGGGCCGATGAAAGTGTGTTTGGATGCAAGGATTGACGAATCCGTGAGCGGGAGGTCGGTCCAAACAAAAGCCTTACTCTTTTGGACCGATATCCGTTTTATTTAAATAGAAATACGACCACGGATCATTTTTAAAAAAACTCAATTTCTAAAGTGTGGCAAAAACAATTAAATCTGATCTGACATGAATATATTTTTTACACAGTCTGATCTATCACAATAATTTTGATCTGATATTTAAAAATAATAAATATCACGTCAAAAATTTTTATAATTTTTTATAGCAAATATTTTTTGCAAAAAAAAAAAAACACCGTCATTTTTTTTAGGTTACTTCTAATTTCAGTGAAATTATCTCTCTTTAATTAAAATCCTCATTTCACAAATCTAACCCAATATATTTGAGATGATAAGTTGATTTGGTATTGGTTGACTTGGTAAATCTAGTGTGACTTGATATATCAAACCTCATCTAATATTAAAAAAATATCTCGTCATTTTTTTTTTGAAACTTTCTTAGAACAAATGTTTTTTGAAATGAAATTTCACTAAAAAAATATTTTTTTTACCTTTTTAGTATAAATTATTAGATTATTAATATTTGAAATTTTATAAAGATTGTTACGAAAAATTAAAAATAATATAAATTTAAAACAAATATGTGATAAACGAAGAAATATGTGATAAGAGGGAAATCAAACGAGAGATGCTGAAAAAATTAGGATGTTTTTTTAGAAAAATAGTTTATTTTAGATAAGAACCAATAAAATTTAAGAGTATTTTGAATAATTTATCATAAAAGATATCTATTTCAAATAATAAAAAATAAATTAAAAATAGCGTTTCATTTCAGAAGAGTTCCTCTAATTATTATTATCATTATTATCATTATGATTAGTTCGTAGATTTTTCTTGTTATTGATGAAAATGATTTACCATACCACAAACCAGACAAATTTCTTTGTAATTATACCCGAAATAACCAAACCAAACTAAACCAGCCCCTCTGAACCGGAAATAACTACAAATCGGTTTGTAAAAGCAAGACGTTTTTGCAATAAAGTTTTGTGGGTCACACCATATTATACAAAGGAGAGGGTATTGAACCCGCCACGTGAGAAAGAGGGTGCCGTGGCAACTTGAGAGCACTTGAACAGAAAAGCCTGGCAACAAAATAGTGAAATATGGTACAACTTTAATCACACATCCACATGCTATGTTTAGTCCCCCGATATTTTTAAAGATGAAACTTTTATCTTTTTATATTCACTGTTTCATTTTAGAAACAATTTTAACAACTTAATGTAAATTATTTAGAGTTTACGGTTCCGTAATATCATTTTTTTTTTCAAATATAGTCATGTTAATTGTTCTTTTTATGCCCGTTTAGGGTTTAGTAATGTATAAAATATAGTGTGTTATTTATTCGCAATATGTGAGATGGTTAAAATAATTTTTTAGATATACTTTTATCATTTAATTTTCACAGTGCATTGATCAATCATTTTTTATTAACGCGTTTATCATATTTAATTATCTCACTCGAAGATTCAGTAAATAGGTGAGCCTTTGTTTCACGAAATACCATTCGGTTAAATTTCAAGATAATTTTTTTTGGCTACATATACCATATGATATGATGCCTTGTAATTTTAGTATTTTATACTTTATATGTTAAAAACAAATTATTATAATTGTGTGCCTCTCGGCTATGCATCTATTATTCTTCCCCCCCCCCCTTCTAATTTAGTTATTTATAAATTAAAATGATATTCAATTCGTTCAATCAAAGCTAGATGTAAAAAAAACATAATTTTATAATATTAAAAGAAAACGGGCATTAGACACGGATCGGATACCCGAAAATTTGAGGGTATTCGAACCCGAACCCGAACCCGAACGTCTCGGATTAATTGTTTTATTACCCGATCTCGTACCCGTGAAATCGGGTACCCGGACCCGAAAATCCGTGAGATAATTATCGGATACCCGAAGATACTCGAACCCGGATTTTTCTAATTATTTTCAAACATTTTTTTAAAAATATATTTACATATACATACTCAAAATCATTCAAAATAAATTTAAATTGTATTTATATCTAAAATAAATTTATTTTTAAAAAATACATCATAAATATATTCAATAAAATATCTATATAATCATTCATATTAAATAAAATAATATAAAATCTAATAAAAAAATTAAAATTTAAAATAATTTTTTATTATCCGGATACCCAAGGGTACCCATGAGATAATAACCACTATCCGAATCCGAATCCAAAAATTCGGGTATTCTAATATTAATACCGACCTCATATCTCGTTCGTTCGGATACCCGAATTTTTGGATATCCGACCTTCGGAGCGGGTCGGGTATTCGAAATCCGGAAACCGTTTGATTGGAGGATCGGTCCATCATGGCACTCTCCAATTTATATTTTTCTATAACAACCCTAGCAATAATTTTCTCATCCAAATATAAATTATTAGTCAAAGAAATAAACCATTAATTAGTTTCTTTCCAAAATTGTTGGATGCCTTTTTCCTACAAACATAACGAGAAAACAACTAATATCAATAAAAAAAATAAGCAGCAAATATAAAAATTATAAATGGTAAGCAATGTCATAATGTCATTTGTTTCGTGATGCATGAATTTAGCCCTATTTTTATCCGGCACATTTATATTCTGTTCCAAATGAAGGATACGAGGGCTCAAAGTATTTGTTCGACCATTAAACTTTGATTTCTAGATTTTAATTTTTATATAAATGCAAGCAAAAAATCATAATATATAAAATCGAGTTTTAAATTTTCAAAATTTGTGTGTAGAGAAAATATGGACCTTACTGTGGTAATTAATAAATTTATTTCTCAAAAATATTATTAAATTATAAGAATTAATAACTTTCTTTCCCAAATTTTACATACTTTTATATATTTTTTTTACAAAAAGTATGAAATCCTTAGAACTAGGGGTGGGCGTTTCGGGAAACGGTTCGGGTTCGGGACGAAATAGATCGGTTCGGTTCTTTCGGTTTTACAAAAATAGGTACCAATCGAGTTTTTTATTGTATTCGGTTCGGTTCGGTTTCGGTATCGGTTCGGTTCGGTTCCGAGTTTTATTAAAAAAAAATGTTAGATTTCCTTTAAAAATATTCGGTTTTTCGGGATTTTTAAAGTTCGGTTCGGTTCGGTTCGGTTCCGGGAAAATTCGGTTCTCTAAAAATGGTACCGTTCGGAAAATAACAACGGTTTCGGGTCGGAAAAAATACCGTTTTAACGGTTCGGTTCGGTCCGGTTCCGAAGAACCGAACCGAAACGCCCACCCCTACTTAGAACTAATACAAACTCTTTAGTTTAATAAAAAAAATTATATTGTTATATATATATATTATAATTTTGTTGTGTGTTGTTCATATTATTGTCTAATTATATTTATTCTCTTTCCTATAATTTTAATAGTAGAAACTTATATTTATTATCTTATTTATTATTAGATTTTTTTGACTCCTTATTTATTAGTATTAGATTTGAAAAGTCTGTTATTGACTTGGATTTCAAAATCGTTTTGTTTATTTATTTATTTAATCACAAAACGTAAATGTCATTATATGATTTAATTATATAAACGATTATTTTTAAAATTTTCTTACATATTGTAATTTATATCGATTTAACAATTATTTTTCTATATTATTATTTTTAAACTGATTTATACTTCTCAATGTTTATTTGTGATATAAGAATAATATACAAATTATTAATTTGAATTTATCATTTTTTTATTAAAATTAGCGGTAATATAAAAAAATAAGTAGGTGTATCATGTGAATATTATCCTAATTTAAAAAATAGAATAAATATATATATAAAAAAAAAGAAGGTCGTGGACCATTGCAGAACGTATTTTATAAGAAAAAATGACATATCAGATGGAAAAAAAATTAATTATTGTTTTGACGTAACAAACGTTATATGTTGTGTTGTTGTAAAAGAAAACCCGAAAACGACCGGATCTTTATCATCGCCTTAAATTTGGACAGGCTCTTGTCTTCCTCCAACCTCTGTCTCCGTCTTCTTCTTCCTCGCCTTGTCGTCGCTCTGTAAATCTCAAATCTCCAATAAGTAGTCAAATTACATTGAAAAAAGGTAGAGAGAGAGAGAGAAACGCCATAGCAAGCGCACACCTCGTTCAATAATTCAATTCTGCTCTCTTTCTTTCTTGCCTGATTTCTCTCTTTTTCGTTGCCAGCTCTTCATTGCCCCTTCTCGTCTTCCCCCCCCCCC
>NW_010960187.1:907454-914827 GCF_000463585.1 Tarenaya hassleriana | reverse complement strand
CCCCACAGTGCCACCCCGAAGATCCATCGGTGGCCGGTACTCTCTCTCTCTCGATCGATTGATAGATGGGTGTGTCTAGAAAATTTGATTTTCGATTCGTTTCGATCCGTCATTTCGATTTAGATCTCTGTTTGTTCTGTCGTTTATCCATCCGGGTCGGTCTTGATTTCTGCTAATTGTGTTTTACGTCCGTTTATTTTTCTAATTAAGCGTTTGATCCCCTTGAAATCATTTCCATGCGTGAAAAAAAGGTTCAATTTCTTCTGTTCCGTGAATTGATCGCTGTTGATTATCGTTAGGATTCCTGGGAATTGCATATGTTTTGGTTTTTGGTGGTAGAGCCATAGCTCGTCAACAGAGAACACTGGTGACTGTTACATTTCATATGATCAATCACTTTTCCCTGATTATGGACGCATTGGTTTTCCAGAAATTTCATTGACCCAGGGTTCTCACAATTCGGTTCCTAGAAATGCAAAAGAATGTTGCATGATCTGAAACAAGAATATTGAAACGAGGTGCCTTAGTATCCATTGTTGTGCAAACTATTGCAAAGTTTGACCACCTGCTTTTGTATATTGGAGTTTGCCCGGGGAATAGGCTGTTTGTGTTTGATATAACCCGAAACGCTTGAGATTCTTCCTGGAAGCTGGATCAAGTGAAAACATTGTTAAAAATTGTATTCTGGAAAATTTTGGTGGCTGTGAAAGAAGGAATCATTGGTAAATGCTTGTGAGTGGATTTCCTACATATGGCGGAGGTTTTGACTCTTCAGTCAATGTTGGTTAAGGCTGCTGTTTTTAGAGTTTTTACTGCCTTTCTTCTGTTCAAGTTATGATTAAAAAAGTAAACAGTTCACTCTAGTCCCTGGAATTCTCGTGAAGTGGGTTATCGGGTGCTGTTTGGAACGCTAGTAGAGATTAATATTCTATCCTGATGCTTGACAAGTTATCAGGACATGGTTCTGGATCTGTTAAGGAACATATCTCATTAGTTTTCTGGTGTAGTTATGTAACGGAACATAGGGTAGCTGGGAGTCGTGGTATCAATGCTTTTCCTTCAGGACAGCCATTTAGAAGTCTGCAAACTGCAAATGCCATTGAGCATATATCATCAAGGATTCAGGACACTTTCCATCCGACATTTGTTGGGTGGACATCGTGGTGTAGGTTGAGTCTAGTGATTATCAGCATGTCTCCAATGCCCTTTGGCGAACCAAGAATTCAAAATCGTGTTGGGTTTTTGGTTCTTTACATTCGTCATGGAGTCAAGAAGAATACTGAACTTGAGTTTCTTGAATGATCGTTAAATATTACTGTTTTTTTTATGGGACTTGTATGTATTTGCAACACTCTTGTTTCTTCACAGTTGCGTCTAGTTTCATATGTGATTGCTATTTACCTTTATGAATGGGGGTTGCATTAGGAAGAAAAGCCAGGATTCTGCTGCTATTTATCTTTTTACCGAGTTTCCCTTTTGCCCCACTTTCACTGAACTTTGTTTGTGCAACATCCAAGAAATTAATAGTTTGCAGTTTCATTCTATATTCACCAGTCTAGTTACTGCCATTTATTGAAGTTACAGCTGATAACACACTGTTTTTAACAGGTTCTTGGCGTGCATCTTATATATTATTACTAAAAGGAAAGGACAGGCCACTATATAAAAAATGTCTGCGTCAACCAAGGTCTTGGATCCTGCGTTCCAAGGAATCGGACAGAAACCGTATCCTTCAACGACATAACCATTTTATCTCTTTGATTTTATATTAGAAAGAAAACTTGAATTACTTACATTATACTTTATGCGCACACTTGTTTTTCTTGGTTGGCTCGCTGTCTGAGGTTGTTGAACTTGACATCTCATAGTGGAACTGAGATCTGGAGAATCGAGAATTTTCAACCAGTTCTGGTGCCAAAGTCTGAACATGGGAAGTTCTACATGGGAGATAGTTACATTATATTGCAGGTTTGAGAATTCCTTCCTCTACCACCTTTTTCCTCTAATGTTTCATCCACTCAATATATTCCCAAGACAGTGGAACATTCCTTCTTCCATTACGTTCTTATGCATTTAAAGATATGCTCCTTATTATCTCTGGATTCTTATTATATTTATATTCTATTTTGGCAGACCACACAAAATAAGGGGGGTGCGTACCAGTATGACATACACTTCTGGATTGGGAAAGATACAAGTCAGGTATCTAATTTTGGTTTTTGTTTTTACCATAAAATTGGCTCTGCTTTGATTATTTGGAAGAAAATAAAAGGGGAAACTGGGTGTAATGCTAATCTGATATTGATGGTTCCAGGATGAAGCTGGAACAGCAGCAGCCAAGACAGTTGAACTTGACGCAGTCCTTGGAGGCCGTGCTGTCCAACACAGGGAAATTCAGGGTCATGAATCTGACAAATTTTTGTCTTACTTCAAGCCATGCATTATACCGCTAGAGGGCGGTGTTGCGTCTGGATTTAGAAAGCCTGAAGAAGAAGAGTTCGAAACCCGTTTGTATATCTGCAAAGGAAAACGTGCCGTCCGGTTGAAGCAGGTTTCACTTTTTTTGCTAACTGATTGAGCTATTGTGTATGTGCTCTTGGCATTAGAACAGTGTGTAAAGTACATAAAATTCTGTGTTTGCTTTTGTAGGTTCCTTTTGCCCGTGCATCACTGAATCACGATGATGTATTTATTTTGGACACAAAGGAGAAGATCTATCAATTTAATGGTGCAAATTCAAACATTCAGGAGAGAGCCAAAGCTTTGGAAGTTGTTCAATATTTGAAAGATAAGTATCATGAAGGAACATGCGATGTTGCGATTGTTGGTAAGCGCACTGCACACACATTTACAATTTAATATAAACCTACCATCTTGCTTATTTTTTTCATCTCAGTGACTAAATATGGCATTTGAGCTCTCAAAGGATCGTTTCTTTGTGTTGACATAGTTTATGTGTGTCCGAAGAATGCCTTAAAGATTAGCTCATGGATGTGTGGTAATTTATCTGTGCAACAGATGATGGAAAACTAGATACAGAATCCGACTCTGGCGAGTTCTGGGTCCTTTTCGGTGGTTTTGCTCCAATCGGAAGGAAAGTTGCCAGTGAGGATGACATTATTCCAGAGACAACTCCACCCAAGCTTTATAGGTACCTTTTTTTTTTCTCTTTTTGATGTGTCCCTATTTTGTACATGAGATTTTGAAATGCTTGCTGCTCTAAAACATGGAACAGATGCACCCAGATAACTATGCCTTCTGCAGTGAGATCAATTCTACGTTTTGCTTAACTTAAAACTGCAGTTACTGACAGGAGTATTAATTTATTTTTGTCTGTTCTTTTAGCATTGCCAATGGCCAGTTGGAACCTATAGAGGGCGATCTATCCAAGTCCTTACTGGAAAACGATAAATGCTACTTTTTGGACTGTGGTGCTGAGGTATTTGTTTGGGTTGGCCGTGTAACTCAAGTGGAGGAGAGAAAGGCTGCTAGCCAAGCTGCCGAGGTAAAAATTGGATTTTTCTTGTATATTTGCCCGCTTTCTGTTTGAGCATGGGTTCTCATTTTTCCCTTCATCTCCAGGATTGTCTTGCTAGTGAAAATAGGCCAAAGGCAACACTCATAACTCGTGTTATCCAAGGTTATGAGCCCCATTCTTTCAAGTCTAACTTTGACTCTTGGCCATCAGGCTCTGCAACTCCTGGTAGTGAAGAGGGACGGGGAAAGGTCGCCGGTAAAAGATCACTTTGACTTCCATTATCAAAATTGAAATAGTTGCGGGTTTTAGTCTCGACGTAATATGTTAATTTATTGCTGTATAGCTCTACTTAAGCAACAAGGTGTTGGGCTAAAGGGCGCATCCAAAAGCACCCCAGTGAGTGAGGATATTCCACCTCTGCTTGAAGGAGGTGGAAAATTAGAGGTCTGTTGTGTGTTCGGACTTGTTATACCTTTAATTTCTGCTTCTGTCATGGGTGTATTAATCCAAATATTGTTTTTTCTTTTACGTTCTAGGTTTGGTGCGTTGATGGTAAAGCCAAAACTCCTTTAGCCAAGGAAGATATAGGCAAGTTTTATTCGGGGGACAGTTATTTGGTCCTTTATACCTATCATTCTGGTGATAGGAAAGAAGACTATTTCTTGTGCTGTTGGTTCGGAAACCATAGCATTCAGGTAAATTTCCCTTTTCCATTGCATTTGAGTAATTTATAGCACAGATCATGCATGTGCATTTTTGTTACAGGTCTTGATTAAAAAAAAAATCCTCGATTTCAGTTCGTTCATTATTTTGTATTGGCTTTTCTG
The DNA here is from genome assembly GCF_000463585.1 of Tarenaya hassleriana. Classification (NCBI taxonomy): domain Eukaryota; kingdom Viridiplantae; phylum Streptophyta; class Magnoliopsida; order Brassicales; family Cleomaceae; genus Tarenaya; species Tarenaya hassleriana. Next base: position 910,522 of record NW_010960187.1, on the reverse strand, counting down.
TTTATAACTGTAGGGGCAATCTCAAATATTTTTCCGTTTAGCCATACATACATCTTGAACACGATAACCTTTTACCACAAAAAAAAAAATTCCATGTAATATTTTTTCATTTTTCTAATTCAGGAGGACCAAGAAACAGCACTGCGTTTGGCGAATACAATGTTCAACTCGTTAAAGGGAAGACCAGTGCAGGTACCGTATTTTGTCATAATTAGCAGTGGCAAGTAGTAGTACTAGTGAGCTCGGTGAACATTGCGACCTTCTTGCATGCAGGGACGTATACACGAGGGTAAAGAACCTCCGCAGTTTATCGCCCTTTTTCAACCTATGGTGGTTCTTAAGGTATCTCAGATCTACCTTATGAGTTGATGGGATTTGATTATTTTTGCAAGGCAGACTATTAATGGCTTAATATGATTATACAAACTATTAGGGTGGTTTGAGCTCTGGTTACAAGAATAGTGGGGCAGAGAAAGGTTCACCAGAAGAAGAAGCCTACACATCAGATTCAATTGCGCTAATTCAAGTGTCTGGAACTGGGGTTCACAATAATAAGGCATTGCAAGTTGAAGCGGTACTTGACCAGTTTAGCTTCTCTTTCCATCTTTTTCTTTCGTTCCATTGTGTGAAAATTTGGCTCTCTATTTTTGAATGCTGCAATTTGACGAGAAGCCTTTATACCTGATTTGTTTTTATTTAGATCGCAACATCTTTGAACTCTTATGAGTGCTTCCTTCTGCAATCTGGTTCTTCCATGTTCCTTTGGCATGGAAATCAAAGTACACATGAGCAGCAACAACTGGCTGCTAAAGTTGCTGAATTCTTAAAGGTAATGCCTAATTGCTTTCTCTTTGTTTTAGTGTAGCTGAAGCTGTTTCTTTGTCAGTTGTGTTCTACTTATTATTGTGTTTTTTTAGCAAGCTAATATTTTTCAAGGCCGTCAGAGGAAATATAATCAAACTTTTGCTATAAGATCTCTAACTTAAGTTGTCCAATGAGCTACTACTCTTTAATCGGTCCAATCTAAATGCATTCTTTCTTGCTAAGTCAGCCTGGGGTTACTATCAAGCATGCCAAAGAAGGAACAGAGAGCTCATCCTTTTGGTTTGCACTTGGGGGAAAACAGAACTTTACCAGCAAGAAAGCTTCCTCTGAGACTGTTAGGGATCCGCACTTGTTCTCGTTCTCGTTCAACAAAGGTGGAGCTTTCAATTCGCAAATTTAAAAAGATTATTTCGGCTTTTGCTCTTCTTATACAATAGTAATTATCTGATAGGTGAACAGTTTATTTTAATGTTTTGCTTATTGTGGAAACCAAGTACATTCTAACCCTATCTTCTTCTTTTAAATGTGCCTACGCGGATCCTCAGGAAAGTTTCAGGTGTGATTTCAGCGAACGATTATCTAACTTTCTTTTTTTTTTAGAAATTTTTTTGGCATGCTCTAACGCTATGTTCCACAGGTTGAGGAGATTCACAACTTTGCCCAAGATGATCTCTTAACTGAGGATATGTATGTACTTGACACTCATGCTGAAGTTTTCGTATGGGTTGGTCAATATGTGGACTCTAAGGAAAAACAAACGGCTTTCGATATTGGCCAGGTACACTGCCCTATCAGCTTTCGAATTCACGTTGCCTTTCCTCCTGTGGAATACTGTGCTCTCATTGTATGGTTCATGGGCAGAGATACATAGAAATGGCTGCTTCCCTGGAGGGCTTGCCTTTGAAGGTTCCACTGTACAAAATCACTGAAGGGAATGAACCATGTTTCTTCACCACTTACTTTTCTTGGGAACCCGCTAAAGCTTTTGTAAGTTCTTCTATCCTAGAAACTATGTTTTAGATTTCTTTCGGTGCTTGTTTTCAAAAGAAAGGCTAGTTAACAACTTAATTTTGTCGTCTAGTTCTTTGATTAAATTGGAAAATATAATCAACTCTTTTGGAAGAAGTAGATTTACTTTGCTCTGCCGTATACAATTGCGTGATTCTGTCTGCAGCATCCTAACACACTATGAAGAAGTTAGAGTACTGCATTTCTCTTGTTAGTATGAAGCAGCATCTGAAAATAACAGTGTAGAAGCTCTGCAGTTAATACTGTGAATATTAAGAACCAAGGATCTAAAACTTTCACAGAGAGCAAAAGTGTAGAATTAAAGGCTTCGTGTATAATAAAATCTGACCGTGACTAATGGCTTTTTCTTTATATTTCTGCTTGTTTGTTACTATTTCCCTAGTTTGCCTTTCTTTGATATTTTCCCCTCTAATGCAGGCTCAAGGAAACTCATTCCAGAAGAAGGTGGCTTTATTATTCGGTGCAAATCACGTTGTGGAGGTAAATACTTTGTCTAGATGCCAATTGATGTGAGTTGGTCATCTCCATGTTTTCCATATTTCATCATCTACTGTATTTGTTCCCCTCTCGTGTCACTTGGGTGGGTGATGTTATCACTCTGTTGCAGGACAAGTCAAACGGTGGGAACCAAGGAGGACTAAGGCAAAGAGCTGAAGCACTAGCTGCCTTAACTTCTGCTTTTAATTCTTCCACCGGGAGGGTACCCTCTTCGGTAAATAGTCTAATCTCAAATTCTGGTGTGTCTGCTGCATTCATTTTGACAAAGAAATTGAAGATATTGGTAAATCATGAGAACTTTCACAGAAGAATAATGGCTTTGGATGTTAATTTCTTGTGTGGTTGGTTCCCTGTCAGTCTTTTACAGATCTGTTATTGGTCATCAGATTATTTTCTTAGGTCTAGATTTAATTGATAGTTGCCCCAATCTGGAATCTGGCTGGGAAGGGAGATGTGTTTCCAGCCTTTTCACTTGAACATTATCAGTATAGGCACCACATGATAAATCAAACTAGATGCAGAGATGAGAGTTTTCTCAATATCCTCTATGCAAGGACGCACAAATTTTCTGCTGCCTGTATTTGTTTTCTGAATTCTCTTACATGAGATTCATCCAACAAGTATGTGTACTTAGTCAAAGCTAAATTGGTTACCTAAGTAGAATCGGGTTTTGTCTTCACTTGTTTACTTAAGTCAAACTCTATGCAAGGGAAAGA
>NW_010960187.1:897358-906812 GCF_000463585.1 Tarenaya hassleriana | reverse complement strand
GAAAGAGTACTAATCTTTAGCAAATTTGCATCTGATGATGTTACAAAGTTATTGTTTCATTTGTTGATTTGGGCAATCATGCTTTGAAATGCAGAGCCAGGACAGATCAGAAGGAACTCAAGGGGGACCGAGACAAAGAGCAGAAGCTTTAGCCGCCTTGTCATCCGCATTTAATTCCTCATCATCATCCGCAAAGGCACCTCCTCCACCAAGGCCAGCGGGAACGAGTCGGGGATCTCAGAGAGCAGCAGCTGTGGCTGCTCTCTCACAAGTCCTCACCGCAGAATCACAAAAGAAATCACCCGATACCTCTCCTACCCGAAGGTCTACCAGCTCTAATCCGGGGGATACCAGCCCTTCGGGTAAGTTAACAAGCATAGTTTTTTTCCCTCTTTATGAAATGTAAATTATATTGAAAAAGTTAAGGTTTTTACACAGAATGAAACCGAATATATGAATTATGAAATTATCAAAAATATGGATTTCCATGAAGATAGAATAAGAAGCTTCTATGGTAAAAGAAACATGAAACATGACTGAAACATGGATGTTTAGGAGCCCTATGCCGATATAGTAAAAAAGAACCAATCTGCAAGGAATTGATTGGATTGCCATAATGAAATTATTCTGCACTATGAGATGAAATTATTCTGTCACTTTCTCAGTTTTGAAACTTTGGTAACACTGGAAAATGCTTGGATCTACAGCTGAAGCAAAGGAGGAGAAGCCATTCTCAGAAGTGGATGCATCTGAAGAAACAACCGATGCCAAGGAAGAAGAGCAAGTTTCACCCACAACCGAAGCCAGTGCTGAGGAATCAGAGAGTGATTCTTCTGCAAGTGTAGCTATTGGAGCAATCTTCAGCTACGAACAGCTGAGAGCCAAATCCGAAAACCCAGTGACCGGAATCGACTTCAAACGAAGAGAGGTGAGCAAGTTGTCTCTGTTTTTGTTTTTCTTTGTTGAGTTGTGCTTAGAAACCATAACTTGGTAGCTTATTGTCGGTTCTAACGGTAACCACTTCACCAGGCTTATCTGTCTGAAGAAGAGTTCCAGACTGTGTTTGGGATGACAAAAGAAGCATTCACCAAATTGCCCAGGTGGAAGCAAGACTTGCTGAAGAAGAAAATGGACTTGTTCTAAATCCCCCTCACTTTAAAAAAATATATATATTTCAGATGCCATCCTTTTTATCCTTTTCTTCTGCAGTTACCAAAAAAAAAAAAAAAAGAAACAAAATAAGGTGATTTTTCAAAGACATTGAACCTTCTTTTTTTTTTCCCCTTCATGGGTTTAATTCTTCATATTCTTACATCATGATGATGCCTCTTTATAATGATCACAAGACTTGTAGTGTTGGTTTTCTTCTTTTTTTTTCAGACATCTTTGTGATGAAAAGAGTTCTTTCATTTTGTCTCATCAGTGTTTTTGTGATGTAAGAACATTTGTACAACCATGAACTTGTGTATGGGTTTATTTGGATGATGTTGAATTTTTTAAACAATTATTATTATTATTATTATTATTATTATTATTATTATCATTACTGTTATCTTATTTCTCCTCTATTTGGTTAGTGCAACTGGTCCATTTAGTATATGATATGCTATTAGAAGCAAGATAATAAATAATGCATTAGATTTGGAAGAAGAAAAAACAATTCACAGCAATGTATTTAAAAAAAATATATTTTTATTTAAAAAAAACACAGGGGAGAGAATATTTTCATGAGTCCGGGCAGAGTACACATGGCAATCAGCATAAGATTGTCAGACAACTAATGTCTACCTCCACGTGGACATGATCAGAGTACACCTCAGCATGTATCGGAGACAAACCTCAGAAATGACGAAACTACCCTCGTCCCCGTCCTAGCCGTTGCAGCCGCTTTTCACCTTCCCGTTAAAACAGGGGACCAACCAGAGGTCGTAAATTTTTTCTTTGACGTCGTGTGGATTACGTACAGGTCCAAAATCACAGTATTCTACTGCGAGTTACGCCGATTTAATCTCTCTCTCTCTCTCCTTCTTCTACTGGTGTTTGGTGTGCGCGAGTGCAGTTTTTCTCCGTCCTAGGGTTTGGATTTTTCTGTTTGGGAGAGGGGGCGGGAGAGAGGTTGTGATCATGGCGTCGATTTCATCGCTGGATCCCGGACCAAAGGCGGAGGTTGGATGCAGCGGCGGCGGTGGAGGAGAGAGCTCGGAGACGGTGGGGGCGAACGACGAGATGATGCTGTACAGAGGTTTTAAGAAGGCGAAGAAGGAGAGAGGATGCACCGCCAAAGAGCGTATCAGTAAGATGCCTCCTTGTACCGCCGGCAAACGCAGCTCCATATACCGAGGAGTCACCAGGTAGTAATAATTCCGACAATTGTCCATTTTCCTCGTCCGTATCCGTACCCGTATCTGTGTATGGGTTGGAGAATTTTCTGGAACCGACCCATCATCGATCCAATTTCAAGTTGATCATCCATCACCTTTTTGATCTTCGAGTTAACAGACATTTGGTTTCTGCCATGTTTGATTTTGATAAGTGTTCCGTTCTGTCTTGTCGGAACCCAGACATAGGTGGACGGGCCGTTATGAGGCACACCTCTGGGACAAAAGTACATGGAACCAAAACCAGAACAAGAAGGGAAAACAAGGTTTGCTCCCTCTCAGCCTTCGTACACAGAATGTAAAAAACTTTCTTCCATGACTGACCTGACCCTCTTCTTTTCCATGGCTTGATGCGAAAAATCTCCCGCGCCAAGTTTATCTAGGTAAGCTATGAAAGAGATTCATACGTATCCGCGTATCCAAACACGATTGTATAACTTTTGACTGAAGGAATCATCAAAACCATATTCTCACAGGAGCATATGATGAGGAAGAGGCTGCTGCCAGAGCTTACGACCTCGCCGCCTTAAAGTATTGGGGGGCCGCCACACTTATAAATTTTCCGGTACATTCTTGACTCGTTTTCGTTCCCGGGAATCGAAAATTCATCTCCGGACGTGAATAACTCGTTAGCCAGACCTCGTTCAGCACCCCCATCTGTTGTGCTCATAGTAATTTCGAATCTGGCTGGTAGGTGAGTGATTATACGAGGGATCTTGAAGAAATGCAGAATGTCTCGCGAGAAGAATACCTCGCATCTCTCCGTAGGTATGTATGTATGTATGTATCAATATATATAATTATGCACTATTTTGTTTTTCACCGTTTATTTCCGGTACCATCTGTGCATCCTCCGGCAGAAAAAGCAGTGTTTTTTCAAGGGGAACAGCAAAACATCGCGGGATTCCAAGGTACGTTCAGACTAACTAGGTGTGGCCATTTTGAGTTCCATCCGGATATTTCAGTTATTGAAAAATTATAACCATTCGATTTTTATATCAATTTTGATTCGATTCGGACCAGATTTGAGTTTTTATTGATAAAAAAAACTCATTTTTCAAAAAAAATCATCAATTTTTTGAATACTTTTTTATTCGATTGGATTTGAATTCGGTTTTCCGGTTTTTTAAGTTTAGAGAATTCGCAACCATTTGGTTATCGAACTTTGTTATTTTGCTCGACACATGACAGGCCTATCCTCCGCCTACTTACACATGTTTCAGTTGTAACTCGTAACCGTCTTTGTAATTTTGTAAATATCACGTCTTGTTTGTCCTTTCGGAGTCTTTGGCTTTTGATAACTAAAACCCGACTTCTGTGCCATTTTTGAACTCCTCCGAAATTTTCCAAACCAGCCGGTGGGATGCATCAGCCAGCCGTATGCATCGGCCCGAATACTTCAGTAACGTTCATTATGGTGAGTCCCGAAAGTTTTCTTACGTTGCAGTATTTCCGATACAAAGGCTTCTTGTAATAATATATCGGATGCTTTAACTCTAGTTATTTGCAGGAGTAGACGATGAACGGGTGACGGAAGGTGACTTTCCAGGTAGCTTTTGTCTGGAAAGAAAGATCGATATGACGGGATACATCAAGTGGTGGGGGGTCAAGAAAACCCGTCAAACGGAAGATACAAAGCTCGAAGACATCGGTCGCGAGCTTAAGACACTAGAACCGGCGTCTCTGACAACTGAACCCTACAAGGAGCCGAGCTTGGGCGTCCCATGCGAGAAGAGGAAAGAGAGAGCATCATCATCATCATCAACATCACCATCATCGTCATCAGCCCTGAGCATATTGTCCCAGTCGCCGGCCTACAAGAATCTGCAGGAGAAGATTAAAGAAAACGATGAGAACACAGACCAGAAGAATATCGTGCAAAGGGATAAGAGTTATGGAAAGGCGATGGAGAAGAAACCAGTAGTCAGCCATGGAAGCTCTGGGCTGTGCCCTATTACCTCTATCCTCTCTGCTCCATTGCTCACAAACTGCAGCCCGTTGGATCCACTTGCAGACGCTGCTGTTACATGGACACCTTTCGTTCCTTCTCTCCTTCCGAGAGGATCCTCTCATACTTCAGAGGTTCGTGTTTACTTGTCTCTTACTTGCTCAGTAATCCATTTTATTGTTTTCCTTTTCTTTTGTTTTTATAGTATAGGAATTCATACTCACTATCCTTCAAGTTTTTATATGGTAGAATCCGAAATTTTGAGTACCCACCCGACTTATGAATAGGATATCCGAAATTTCGGACATTTGTCCACACGTGGGACAAATATGGGTCCATCGACAGTGAGAACCTGTCTTTCGGGTTCGGGTTTCAACCGGGGAATACCTGTACCTTCAGGTAACCTGAGCCGTGGTGTAAAGGGAGCGAGAGCGAGGGGGTGAGGGAGACAACGGTTCAAAATCAGAAGATTAGGCCTTAACGGGTTTTTCAATCAGAAGCCTAGGACATTTGTCTTTCCTCACCTTGCCCTCCTAGATAGTCGTCCCCTTGCCTCGGCCTCTGCCTCTGGCCTAAACCCTCTCTGCACCCTGTGGGTATCTGAAGTTTGGGTAACCGACGCTTATGAGACTGAGATCGAATATTCCAACCAAAAAATCCGAGGGGACCAGAGACGGCTACACCGACAAACTCGGATGGTTGGCTCGTGTGACCTATCTCAACCAAAAACAAAAACAATGCAATTAGGACACTAGATGCCACGTATTTTGCAAGAAGATAATGATAATTTCTTCTGGCTATTTAGCACTTAACATAGTAGTGGTGATCTTGTAGGTGACAAAGACAGAGACGAGTTGTTCAACTTACAGTTACCTTCCACCAGATAAGTGAAGAGAGGACTCATCTTCGTCTGTTTGCTGGTCAGAGACATTGAAGATGGCATTGGCATATGTCAGAGAAGTGATCTTCTCATACGAAGTGGTAAGTGGTAACCCATGTAATGTGATGAATCATACAAGTATGTTTTTCAGTTTAATGTACAGGCTTTCAGAATCCATTACATGTTACGAGATGGTCTCAAATTCTGAAATTTATTCGTCTGCAGAGATCTGAGATGGGCAATGCTACGAAGAGTTACTGTCAACATCCAAAGATGACTGAATTATGTGTATATATATATATATATTCAGATTACCTGATCAGAGATCAGATTTTGCTCAATAAACTTTCTTGTGCATGAGCTCTTATTTAACTCTTACCTCTCCCATGGTTGGTGTTGGTACTGGTTATGCATTTCCTCCTGGGCCGCTTAGTGTTTTGCTTATGCAGGACTGTGTCAGGATAGAACCATCTTCATTACAAAAACCCGGGTTTAGTTAGGGAAAAAGATCGAGAAGGCCAGGTAATCCACCCGAACATAATGAACATCCGATGAGTCCTTTAACTCGTAGCTGGGTTTGTCGATAGAGTTTCGTCGGAAGGATCTTGAATTCTTCCCTCGTCCAAGTGCTTCCGGTGGAGGGCCAAAAAGTACAGCACAAATGCGTTCTTCATCCACCTTTCACCGACCCTGTTTGATGGATCTTTCAGTACACGATTCCTCGCTAAGAACTTATACATTTTGATGCAATCCCTAAGAATCCATGCAGTACTTTGTACTTGTATTCCACACAAGAAGAACAAAAGGATAAAACTTTGAGTTAAGATTAAGAAAAGATAGAACCTGACAGAGCTTCTGCTGTGGGCATTAATTCCTGGTTGCAGGATTCGAAATGGCGGGTCCATTTCTACAAACCATACAAAAAAAAAATACAGAAGTTTCGGAAACTAAACCAGAGAAACCTAAACGGGTCATTCACTCGTAAACCTATGAAAGCACAGACTTACATTGAGGATATTAGGGTTTGCCAAATTGAGAGCGATAACACTCCGCTTAGCCGAAAGCTGAGGCTGCAGGCCCTCGTTCGCCGACGGCAGAGGAATCTACCAAACAAACAAAAAATCAGCATCATCGCTCAAGAACATGGATGATACACAGAAATCGGAAGTCTATGCAAAAGACAACAGGGAATTCAGAGTGTGTACGGACACGAGCGTCAAGCGGCTTCGATAACGAGGTCTGAGAGCTTGAGGTCGTTTAGAATGGCGGCCATGTGACCGGGAAACCAGTTGCTGATCCGCATATTATGCGAAGCTCATGCCGCCGAGCAACCCCTTCACCGGCGACCAGAGACTTTTCAAATTAAATTATTCAACCCAAATATAAAAAATATATATATATTTACATGATTGGGTTGGGCCTAATATTTATTGTTGGGTCTATAAAATATTTAGGATAAAATTCATAAAAAAAATTAAAATTTATAAAATTATAAAAATTAATTTCTAACTTTATTTTTAAATTTGTAAATATGTCATTATAATTTTTAAATTTATTAATTGATTAAAAAAATTGACGACATTAATCTATAAATTAGTTTGGAAATTATGATGATATATTTTACAAATTTAAAAATTATAATTATATATTTTATAAGTTTTAAAATAATTTATTAAGCGAAAAATTTTAAAATTAGTTTTTCATTATATTGTAAGACTACTAAGTTGAGGAATTTTTTTATGTGTTTTATCCAAATATCTAATGGCATTTATTGTTACAAAAGTATTCGAATACCTCTCATTTGGGGAAATTAGCTCATAACACACGTGAGGTGTTGACGTGACTAGAGTATATCAAATATGCTCTAATTAATGGTTTGAAAAAAAAATGTGTTCCTTGATTTATATATATATATATATGTATAGAGTCATACGAGGAAACTGTCTTTTATAAACATAACTAGGTAATAACCCGCGCGCAACGCGCGGTTTAAAAATACATATATAATTTTAAATCATTTTATTATTTATTTCCAAAATTTAAATATAATTTATTTTGTTTTTGAATTTATAATTCAAATTCTTAAATTAATATAAATAATCTTTTTTCAAAATGTGGAGATAACGGAATGGTTAATAGATTATGAATATCCTCTATCTTTTATGTTATTTCATATTATTTTCCACCAAATACTTAACAATTTCTTCGATTTTTGTCAAATCCATTTCAGATTTATCATAAATATAAATAAAGAATTTGGATTCTTATATATAATTACTGAAACTTGCTTTTGAAATTAGAATGTTCTTCATTTCCTTTTGTTTTTTAGGCTTTATTTTGATAGTAAAAAATGTATTCTTGGCCTCTTATAATAGAAAGAGAAAAAAATATATATCAAATGCAATTACAGAATTAACTAAATAAATATATATTTTCCATAAATAAAAAAGAGGTTACTATTTTATATTTTTTTTCAAAGATGTTACAATTCCAATTGACCAAAACGATATTCTTTTATGTTTTCTTTCTTTCTCATAAAAGTCTCAACTCCCAACCCAACTCAAAAAAAATTTACCTTTAGGATTCTAGCATATACAAATAATCATTAAAATCAATTTTCAAATATTATGAGAGTTATGAAAAGTATTATATTAGATAATTATATATATATATATATAAGGGATTCATATCATTATATTTCCACATATACCATTTTTAGACTCTTGACAATATATATGTATTTACATAAATATACTCGTTTTGGTCAATTGGAATACGGTTGGACCCGTCTTTTACTTACAATATACAAATTCAAAATGTGGTTCGATAAGTCTCTGAAAGGCCTTCAAAATAAAAATCCAGTGGAATTTAAGGAAATCTTACCTGACCAAACTGATATTTCATATTATTTTCCACCAAATTCTTAACAATTTCTTCGATTTTTGTCAAATCCATTTCAGATTTATCATAAGTATAAATAAAGAATTTGGATTCTTATATATAATTACTGAAACTTGCTTTTGAAATTAGAATGTTCTTCATTTCCTTTTGTTTTTGCAATATATAACATATTCAAGAAAAAAAGCTTGAGATTAGGCTTTATTTTGATAGTAAAAAATGCGTTCTTGGCCTCTTATAATAGAAAGAGAAAAAAATATATATCAAGTGCAATTACAGACTTAACTAAATAAATATATATTTTCCATAAATAAAAAAGAGGTTACTATTTTATATTTTTTTTCAAAGACGATGTTACAATTCCAATTGACCAAAACGATATTCTTTTATGTTTTTTTTCTTTCTCATAAAAGTCTCAACTCCCAACCCAACTCAAAAAAAATTTACCTTTAGGATTCTAGCATATACAAATAATCATTAAAATCAATTTTCAAATATTATGAGAGTTATGAAAAGTATTATATTAGATAATTATATATATATATATATAAGGGATTCATATCATTATATTTTCACATATACCATTTTTAGACTCTTGACAATATATATGTATTTACATAAATATACTCGTAATAACCTGTATAAATATTGTAATCTATAAATACAATAGTACAATTTTTTTTTTGTATATTTCGAAAATAATTATGTATGTATATTTCTAATAAATTAGTTAATAGTGAGAATGAATTACGTTTTGGGAATTTCTCTACATTAAATCATTAAATAAAGAAATATATTAAAATACATTTAATGCAAAAAGATGGGACACATGTTACTCCCATATGAATCCACTGTACTTTTATATATATAGATAGATTAGTAATTCGGCAATTACTGTATTTATATATTGCGGTTCCTATATGGAAAACAAATAAATAATAGTTTTGGTTAAAACGTCTTGCATTCCATTTCCACCAAAATAGAGTTTGCGTTTATCTTAAGCATAGCATAACTACTAGCTGAAACCACAGATGTTAAAGCCATGTATTAAAAATATAAGTTAATATAGCTGAGTATTATTATCTTCCCCCCCCCCCCCTGATTTTTCCGCATTCGGATTTTTAGTATTTCACAAAAGCAATACCATCTTCGCGAAATGTCAAATAATTGTATATCTGTTTCTGCGTCTTCTTCCTCCTCCTGCCACTACAAAAGGCTACAGAAAAACCCTAACAAGAGAGAGAGGGAGAGAGAGAGAGAGAGAGAGAGAGAGAGAGAGAATCAATCAGAAGCAGCTTGGCTCCAGGAGGTTTCGCAGACCGATTCGATCTTAGGTGTCTTTCTCTTCCG
>NW_010960187.1:877998-897339 GCF_000463585.1 Tarenaya hassleriana | reverse complement strand
CCGATTCGATCTTAGGTGTCTTTATCTTCCGATTATATTCCGACGATAACCTAAGAAAAACACAGCACACAAACAAAAAAACTTTTCACTTCAATTTCCTCAGTTTCTCGTTCAGACAAAACAGGGTTTTGAGGGGGGGGGGGAGTTCAAATTTTGAGGTTACCCCAAGTGCAAGAAAGTGTCGGAATGACGATCCCCACTGTCATTGTCGTCATCGTCGGACGAAGAGCTCTCGCCTCCCGTTCTCCTCGTCATGTCCGGAAATTCGGCTAACATACGTGAAACTGCGTTCACTGGAGTTAACTCCGACGGTCCTGATGAACTTCTTCCAGATTTCACTAACTGAAGAATATTGAAGAAGTAACGATTCGTTTTCAGATTTGGATTTTAGGGTATGATGAATAGCGAGTTGATGGGTCAGTAATGGCTTACCTGTTGCCGTAGCTTCTCATTTTCTTCCAGAGCCCTTTTCTCCTTTAGAGGTATAACAAAAATGGAAAGAGATTCTTTGGATTTACGTACATGGATCATACAAGAAGATAACTTTCTTTCCCAAGAACTCTGTGTTTTACCTGAAACCGGGATCTTTCGATCTGATCGAGCAGGACCTGTGTCTGAATCAGACAAAAACTTGAGATCTTTTGTGCTAATAATTACCCGAGGTGGTGATCGAAACAATGAATGGGCTTATTCTTTACCTTTTGATCCTTGATACTCAGCAAGGCTTCATTCAACTGGTTTTCGAGAGACAACAGCTCCGGAAAGCTCAATCCATTCAGCTCCTTCCCCTTCATTCTCCTGCGAAAAAGAACCCGAAATTTGAACGAGAGACAGTTCTTGAAACACGCGTTTTCCAGAGGGGCAAAACACTCGGGGGACGGACGTACTCGTACGAGAGGTGCAATCTCTCGAGTTCGGTCTTCAGAAAATCGCTATTCTGCCGCTGTTGCAGATGACGGAGGCGTTTTCAGAATAAGAGACGCACACAAAGGGGAAGCCAAGAATCATTCAAGAATCAATAGATTACCGATGCGTCGTCGTTATCTTGGAGGGGACAGTGATGTGGTCGCTGATGCTGGAGAATCTCTCGTTGATGGATATGGTCTGAAGTCGAAGAGCTGTAGCCATATCTGGAAAGTGTTTGCTGCATACTTCACACCCAAAACCAAGTCGTCATCATCAGTTAAAGCCAACAACAGATGTATTTTTTTTGTTGTTGCACATGATCCTTCAATCTCTCTTGGTTACGTGTGAACCAAGATATCGAAACCTATAAACCCTAATCTCCCAGATTTTCCAGTCCTCTCTCTGCAACAGTTCCAGTTTCCCCACCATAATGGCCAACTCCAAATCCCAAAAACGGAGAGACAATTTCGATTCTCCGAATAAACTTTCGGTCTAGGGTTTAATCCATAACCCACCAGTTGCTATAAAAATGAACAGAGAAAACTACAAAAACATCGGAAACCCATAATCGTTTTCGATTGCGCAGTACAAAGATGAAGACTTTAACCAAAACCCATTAAAAAAATAAAAAAAAAAATCATGATTTTTGTTGATTACCTGCTGCTGGAGAATTCGTAAACCTTGCCGGTGCTGGAGAAGATGATAACGGCGACCTCCGCGTCACAGAGGATTGAAAGCTCTCTCGCCTTCTTCATCAACCCGTTTCGTCTCTTGGAGAAAGTCACTTGACGACTGTTCACATTCTCTATCCTCTTGATCTCAATCCTCCCTCTCCCCATCTCTACGAAGAACACGAGATATGATATCAATGGTGTGTTGTCGTATATATGCATGTATTCTTTCTATATATTCACACCCGATTAAGTGGCCATATATATATATAGACATATACATGTATATCTGGGCTGTGCTTGGAATTGATCAGGATTCTGTGGGAGGCTAAGGATGGAAAATTTCAACCAAATTTAGGGCATTTCACATAAAATACGACAGATCTGATTGCTAAATCTGGAAATTCTCCATTGTCGGCCATTGCCGATTGCTTGGGGGAGTGAGCTTTTTCTTCTTTTGGAAAATTTCCTCGTTTGAGTTTTTCCCTCTAAGGCCTTGTTTGGATCTCTCTCTCTCTCTCTCTCTCTCTCTCTCTCCCACTCTTTTTTAATCCAATTTGCTTTTGTTAGGGTTACTTTTTTTTACCGCTGTAAATACGGTAACTTCAAGCTCAATCAAACAGCTTCTTTTTCTATTTTTTGTTACCACAGTAAAATCTGAAAGAAAACTTGTAAAATTAGTTTTTCCGAAAACGAAAGTTTCTTCTTTTACTATTCTTGTCATCGGGTGAAAATCTGACACAATTAGTAAGACACACACACACATATATATATATATGTATTTGTAATAACTATATATATATATATATATAAAGTTTAAATAGTACTAAAACCGCATTTACAATAAAAAAAGTAAATACAAAAAAGGATAACATATGTAGTAGTAGTACGTGCTACTATTAATATAAATATTTTAAACAATTCATATTTAAAAGTAAAATTTAGAAAATTAGAAAAAAAATTTGGCAAATACGTTTTTAATTATCTTAGCAAATTTTCTCAAACTAATAAAATAAATGGAAACGAAAATGTGGACGGTAGCCTTACATTACACGATGAAGAAGATGACAAGAAAACAAAATCTCTCGCCTACAAATAGTAAAATCTTAAAAGGGGAAGGATTATTCCTAATAGAATCCCTTATATATGAACAAAATTCACACATATACATATATATATATAGAGAGAGAGAATGAAAATGGCACGGTCGATTAGAATTTCTGATTAACTGTCACAAAAAATAGTAGAAATGGTAAAATTAATAAGAAATAAATTTAAAAAAAAATCTCATATAAGTACCAAATTGTATCAAATAAATACCTAAATTTTTAATTTGATATTAATTTCTAACTTTAAAAAAATAAAACTCATAAAATTGATAATAATTTACAAATTCGACTCCAATACTGATGTATAAATTAGATAATCGAAATTATGAATTAGTATCGTTTTTGTTGAGTTGAGTCGAGGTATCCATTTAAAATATTTTAATATTTAAAATATTAATTAGATCAAATTAAAAGTTTATATATTTATTTGGTATATTTTATAAAATTGAAATATTTAGATGGATTTTTCCTAAATTAAATTACATAAATTTGAAAATAGTATTAGTACAGTTGAATGCTTTGGTAGTTCACATTAAGTCAAACACATATTATTGTTGTTTCCAGAATTAGCGGCTTCCTTGAAAACAGCACTCTTTGTATATTTGGAAACCTTGTCCCTAAAAAGATAAACCCTAAAAAAAAAAGGTTATATATATTTCAGAAACTTAATTTTAAAAATAGTTTCATATTTATCTTAAATTGTAAAAATATTTATGATAATATTTTTTTTTACAATTTAAAACGGAAAAATAAAAACAATACACGAATAAATATGGGCATTACTAGATATATATCGGGTTCTTAAACATATTTTTCCCTAGAAGAGATAACAACAAAATCATGGGAATTTCCTTTTGTTGTAAAAATTCCTATAAATGAATCAAAACCAACCAGCTTGATAACTACTCTTTGTAAAATAAAAGTATGTTGTGCAAGGAAAATAATAAATAATAAATTTTCATCGAATGGGTGGCCTCATGACCGACGGTAACAAAGACAAATGCAAAATTTTATTAGAGTTTTGACATACCGGATTTTATTTTATTTTTCAAATTTAATTTCTATAATTAAACATTTACGGTTAATATTAATTCGGGTCCAATTTATTCAATATAGAATTAATTCTAATTTCAAAAATTTATAACCAAACGTTATTTATTCGATCTACAATTAATTTTAATCGGTCCAATAACAAAATCGGTAAGTCAAAACTCTAATAGTACTCACCCTAATAAAAATACACGATATTAATCAACATTTACATAGGTCCGACCCAAACCGGCACGGCCCAATACGAGTTCCGAATAACCCGGCCCGGTTGCCCCGATTTACCCAACTCGGATGGATCCGCTAACCCGACCCGAATCAATCGGGTGGCGTCGTCTCATGCGAAAAGGAAAAAAAAAAAGGATTGAAAGGGTGAAAAAAAAAGAAAAGAAAAAGGGAAAACGTTTTGAAATCCTAAAACCCTCTCGTCCCCTTTTTCGCGTAGCGGAGCTCGGACGGAGTGTCAATGGCGAGTGACCAAGAGATGAGTGGGTGGACTGATCTCCTTCATTCGTCGACGAAGCTTCTGGAGCAAGCTGCTCCTTCCGCTCAATTTCCCCCTCTTCAGGTTCTTCTTCCACTTTTCATGGCTTTTTTTTTTGCTTCTTGTTTTTTCGTTTATTTCCTGGGGAAATATTTGCTGGTTTCGATGTGTTGTGGAGGTTTTTATGTGCATTTTACCTTCGTGCGGCTGGTTCGTGATGTTATCTGTGTGGTTTTCAGAGGAACTTAGATCAGTTGGAAGCTTTATCGAAGAAGCTCAAAGCGAAAACCCTAAGAACCGAGGCTCCTTCGCAAACTATTGCTGCCACTAGGTATACCTATTTTCAGCCTCCTCATTGTTCCTAGATGTACCTTCGCCTTAATCCCCACTCCCTAGGCCTCTGCTTGTAGTCCCCAAATTGGGTGCTTGGAATTCATGTTTAGAGGCGGAATTTGGGGCTTACATTTCTGGGTTCGTGAATGAATTGTCCTGAGGTTCGCATGCCCATGATCCGTGAAACTGTGGGCTATGGTTTTTGTTAAAAGCTTTGATCTTCCTAGTGGAGAGATAATGAACTTTCAAAGTATCAATCCAGTTCGAGAAGTGAGTGACAAATCTGTCTTTTTCTGTTTGTGCTGCATAATGCAGGTTACTTGCACGGGAGGGGATCAATGCAGAGCAACTTGCTCGTGATCTAAAATCTTTCGAGTTGAAGGTGTGTATGTTCCAAATCCCATGACATTCATTTCCTCCCAGCTTAAGTTGCTTCATGATCAGTATTTGGATCTATTTTTCCTAAGACCATTTGTATTTTTCTGATGTAAAACAGTAGCATATCGTTAATATTGTAGATTTTCCCTCGACTTTCACATGATCATACAAAACTAGGGCATCAAACTATTACAAAAACAAGGTGTCTTCCTCTGGAAGATACCTGTGCTTTTTGCAAAATGGATCTTCTTGAAGTCGTCCCGGAGCTTAGGTTTATAGCCAGTACTATTGCAGTATGAAAGCATACTAGATTCACCTGTTGGTTTTATAAGGTTTTCAAGTGTTGATATTTGTTTGCTTGTACATCTTCGGCCTTTATTATCTACTTTTCCAGTTTGGTCGTTCTCTCTGATAACGAATGATGTTTTTCTACTTTCTTCTCATAAAAAGACAACATTCGAGGATGTCTTCCCTGCTGAGGCCACAAGCGTTGAGGAATACCTTCAGCAGGTATTCCTAATTCTAGATATTTTTATTCACTGCAGTTTTATACAATGCAGATATATTCTTTTGGTGATGACAGATCAATTTGCATGTACGTTCAGGTTCATGAAATGGCAATGGTATCAGCTATCCAAGAAGCTCAAAAGGATAACGTTCGAAGCTTTAATGATTACATGATGAGAGTATTGGAGGTTTGTAATCCTGCTACCCGTAACTTCAATGGTTACTGTATGAAGCTTTAATGATGACATGATGCATTTGTCCCGGTTTCTTTGTTAGTTACGTCTTTTGCATCTTCGAGCCTTCATGCAAAGCAGTTGTGATCGTTTTAGTGCCTTTTCCCTCTAGGCTTTTGTTTCTTCTTACTATGTTTTTGCCAACAAAGTTTGATAGGTCATATCTGTCTGGAGTGTAGTTGTGTTAAACAGAGCAGTTTGTTCTGTCCTTTTAAGTGTGCTACTACCAATTGTCATATGCTAATGGATAATGAAGGGATCTTTAGTGTGCTAGTTGGTTTGCTTTTTGGTAAAAGAATGAAGTATGTACTGGTTTTGTTTCTTGTCATTTCTCTTATCTTGGGTGGGAAATCTGATTTTGCAGGAGGATTGGAGAAAAGAGAAACGTGACTTCCTGCAGAGTCTTAGCAGAATTTCAATGTTACCTAAGACCAATATGATTGATTCAAGCAGAGATGCTCATGGTGGTCCACTGGTGCCTGTAGCTTCGAGTCCTCAAGTATCTACAAGACTTGGTGCAGAAATAGTGTTAGCTAATAAACCCATTCATGAGAAAAAAGCATATGTGTATGCCGATATTGTGAAGAAACTTAACACTTCAAGGGAAAGGGGCTTACCATTCAAGGTAAGGCTCCTCTAAATCTTCTCTTAAAGTCGTCGTTACTGGCGCATTTTGCATGAAATTTTCTTTGACTTGCGCATTTGATACTCATGCATTTTTCTGTAAAGGTGTTAAGAAGTCAAGCAAACTGGAACTCTTTTTTCTGTATTTTGTGTATGTTCATGCTTCTGATGATGACTGTCTTTATGCAACATATTGTTAATTGGTTGACCTCTCATCTGTTTGTTTGTGTTTGCTTTCTTCTGATCTCACAAGTCTCTGCTATTTTGGGCTAATTGTTTACATTCATTCATTTATGCAGCCTGCAACAGAGTTCAAGTGTGCTTATGAAAGTTTAAGCATTGACGTAACTCGCGGAAAATCTGTCACCATACAGAAATTATGGCAGCTTGTTCAGGTAATCTTTTGAATGAAAATTCATCTTCTAAGTATTGCCACCTTAGATAAAGTTTTCTATAAAAGTTGTTCATGCTTGTTGACAAACTGAGTTATGTAACAGGCGATGACAGGCGAAGATTCAGCAGTCCAACAGGGTGTTTCCAAGAGGATGTCTCTTGTGATAGGTGCCAGACATCATCTGGAGCGTGGACATGAGAAATATATGATGGAAACAATTCAAAGTCACCCTACACAAGTGATCATTTCTTCCTTTTGTTTATACTAGTTTATCTCTCGAGTTGTCTTGTTTGTTATTATCTGCTTCAATTGGTGGTGACTTCAGCAGTGCCGTCTGTCTTCTGCTCACTTGCGTTACTGATCACACTGACTGTTTTATTTTTACTTGTCTAATCTTCTTCAAGGCTGCTCTTGGTGGCTCTGTTGGAAATTTGCAAAGAATTCGTGCTTTTCTCCGGGTTAGTGATACAGACTTGATGGAGCTAAACATGTCGAGTTCAATTCAACATGCTGTCTAATTTCTCCTATTCCTTGTTTTATAAACTTTGCAGATTCGTCTGAGGGATTATGGAATTTTAGATTTTGATTCAGGCGATGCCCGTAGACAACCTCCTGTTGATACTACATGGCAGCAGGTTCTGGATAAATATCTCTCACATCCTCGATTTTATGTTCAACTCGGCATTTAGGTTGAAGTATAAAAAGATTAAATTGCCAACTTTCATAAGTTTCTTCATGTTCTAAGAGGATAATTGAGTCTCTTATCTTCCTGTCTCTTCAATTACAGATATACTTTTGCTTGAGAACTGGGTATTATGAGGAGGCTAGAGAAGTTGCTCTGTCATCCCGCTCATCCCAACAGTTTGCGCCACTGGTAGGTTTCGTTTAGCAGTTAATAGGTCAAAATTTTCAGACCAACTTTATTGATTGCCTTCCTCTTTGCAGCTTACAGAATGGATTAGCACAGGGAGTATGGTGTCTGCAGACACTGCAGCTATTGCTTCTGAAGAATGTGAAAAAATGCTAAGGATGGGTGATCGATTGGGTCGAACTGCATATGATAAGAAGAAACTCCTACTCTACACTATTATTTCTGGTTCCCGCAGGCAAATTGATCGCATACTTAGGGATCTGTCTACTCTCTTTAACACCATTGAAGATTTCCTATGGTTTAAATTATCATGCGTAAGAGATGTCGCCCATGGATCATCTTCTTTGGTCTTGAATGATGGCGTCTTACCTTACAGTTTAGACGATCTTCAGGTTTATCTTAATAAGTTTGAGCCTTCATATTACACTAAGAATGGCAAAGACCCCCTGGTCTACCCGTATGTTTTGATTCTCAGCATACAGTTACTACCTGCCATAATGTATATCTCCAAAGAAGCAGGGGAGGAAGGGTATAACATTGATGCTGTGCACATAGCTATTTCGCTGGTGGATCATTCCGTTCTGTCTGAAGGATCTGGGGCGGGCCACAAATTAAGTGTGATGGATGCTAATGCTGAGGCATCTAGCATGATTAGGCAATATGGGTCGATGTTTTTACATCTCGGTGATCTTCAAATGGCGTTAGAATATTATGCTCAAGCTGCTGCTGCGGTTGGTGGGGGGCAGCTAGCTTGGTCTGGAAGAAGTAATATGGATCAACAGAGACAAAGGAGCTTGATACTGAAACAACTATTGACTGAGATTTTGTTACGGGATGGCGGAATTTACCTTTTGCTTGGTGCAAGAGGTTCAGGTGAAGAAGGTCAACTCGGAAGGTTTCTTCCTGATTCTAAGTCTAGGCGGCAGTTCTTGATCGAAGCTGCTCGTCAATGTCAGGATGCTGGTTTATACGACAAAGTAAGTATCCTTTGTAGTTTCTACCTGAAGCATGCTATTGAACGGCCTTTTTTTTTGGTTCTTTGTTCTTTTCTTTTAAAACTTATTATGAAGTGATATCAATATCAAACTTCTGATTTCATTTACCAGCTCCCATGCCAGTTAATTTATGTCTAGTACTCTATTTTCCAGTTTTCATTCTTCTTTCTAGTTTGAGTTTTTATGGCTTTTGGTTTACCCTTTGGTTCCATCTGCTAACTGTTGTCATTCGATTCAGTCCATAGAAATACAGAAGAGAGTTGGAGCATTTTCGGCGGCCTTGGATACGATAAACAGATGTCTATCTGAAGCCATTTGCTCCCTTGCCCGTGGAAGGCTGGATGGTGAAAGCCGGACAGCGGGCCTTATTCTCTCGGGCAATGATATTCTCGAGACATACAAATATCACCCTGAAGTCAGGTAAACTTCGTGCTATCTATCCATTTCTGCCGATCAGCTAAAATTTGCAAACCCATTTTTAACGTCTCTAAGTCTTTGGACCTTTCCCATTTTCCGAGTTTCGGCCTTCATTTCTTACTTGAAGACATGCTCAATATATGCAGTGTCCAAGAAAGAGACCGCGTAATGGAGCAAGAAACGATACTAAGACAACTCGAGGCGATACTATCGATCCACAAGTTGGGGAGACTGGGCAATCATCTCGACGCTCTAAGGGAAGTAGCGAAACTGCCGTTCCTGAATCTAGATCCGAGAGCACCCGACACAACATCCGAACTGTTCCAGAGCTCGTCCCGATACTTCCAGGTCTGCGTTCCTGACCTTCTCAAGGTCGCCCTGACTTGTCTGGACAACGTGCCTGACACTGATGGATCACTCCACGCCATGAGATCCAAGGTATAAACACCGAAGCAAAGAAGGAAAAAAGAAGCGTATGAATTCATGCATAATAGCTTATGAGTTTTTTTTTCTGCGGGTTTGCAGATTGCGGGGTTTCTTGCGAACAACACGCATCGGAACTGGCCCCGAGATTTGTACGAGAAGGTGTCTCGAAGCTTCTGAATCTGGAAGAATCCGCGACTTTTCAGTGCTTTATATGGAAGATGTTGTTGCCAGTTTTTTGCTGTTTACCCGAAGAAGACGATGATGATTATGATTCGTTGCTTTGGTTTGGTTTATTATTTTGTAGAGCGGGGATTCATTTAACATTGGAGTCTTCCTAAATCTATTCGCTCAACGAGTCTGGTCAGCTCCCAATTTACCCGATGATACCGAAGTTGGTACGGAAATTATATATTCTACTTTGAAATTGAATATCACTGTCGTTCAAGCAAAAAGATTCTAAACCTAGGAGAAAGGTTTCGATCTAGGATTGGATTAAAAAAATTTTGAATTTCGGGTGATTTTATGACTTGCGGATTAGGAATCTAGCATTCAGTTGTTATATGAGATGAGATCGGGGTTTTGTAACGAGAAAATCTTAAAATACTTAGATTTGCCTATAAATATTCTGAATATTTGAACTTTAACGGGTCGAAACGCGTCCAATCCACCAAAGAAATCACTTCAGTTGATGATACCTGATGTCTCTGTCTACTTTGTCAGAATCAACACATCTTAGCTATTTGCTTTATGAGAGGATGATTAGTGATAACATCCATTGATACAATCAATAACATATAATCAACTCTACTTCTACACAGATATCTAATATCTATACAGTTGCATCACTCTGCCCTCTGCTTCATCTCTTCAACAGCCAAAAACTCGGGGCAGGACTGATAAGAGAACCACCGCTAGATATTTATTAAAGCTAAAGCCCTGCCTGTGAATAACATCTTCACTCCATTTTGTCTCCCGTTGGCTTCTCGATCGATAGATCACCTCAGCTGCTGTACCGGAGCTGCTCAGACCATTACTCAGGTTCTGCGTCTGATGCCAACATGGCTGAAAACACGGGTTCGAGATTCTCATTTGTCGCTCGGGCTCTTTTTGGCCTCTTAAGTTTGCCAGTCTGTATTCTGAAGAGGATCATCCATCCGTCTCAATATGCATATTTTCGGTTGTTTTCTGAGAATTCCTTGGTTTCGAAGCTACTCGCCTCTCTGAACCAGCTTTCCTCTGCAAATCACGCCCGAAGGCCACATTTTATCAGATCCTACAATTCGCAACAGTACAAATAACCGATTTTCAGAATTTCTTTGGTCATGTAGTGCCTAGTGTTTCCCATAAGTAACTAGCCACTTGAACACATTGCTTAGTAAGCAATACACTACCTACCATGAGGACAACTCCGGTTCCAGTACATGTGATAATACTCAGAATAATCCCCAAATTTGTGGATCAATACTGAGCCAAGATGGAATATTAGGATAACAATACCTTTTTGTTACTGGATTTTGCCTTTTCCGGGTCTTGGGGAGGTTCCTGCCCGTTTTCTGGTCCTGCAGCTTCTGTTAGGTCCTCCAAACATGCATCCCCTTCTGCATCTAATCGTATACCTTTCGTAGACTGCTTTTTCCTATGCTTGTCCTTCACCTGAAAGACCAAAAGAAGTAATTTCCTGTTTCTTTTTTGTTTCCTTACTCTCGTAATTGGTAAACATTGATGTGATGGATGCCACCAACCTGTAGTGGAAATTCTCTGAGTTTTTGCTCAAGCTGTGTGTCATCCAGAAGCAATGAAACAACATCCTCCGGTGCCAAGAGATCACCCTGAACATGACCTCCTGTCATAACAAGCTGCTGCACAGTATTTTTCTGACTCGCCCTTTGTAAAATTTTCTCTTCTACGGTCTCTTTGCAAATCAGCCGATAAACAGTTACCTGAAAAGAGGTTTTGACGTTTTATATAAGAAATCATGCAACACATAGATTAGTATGCAGATCCTTCTTCCATGTCAGTTCAAAACAAAACAAATATCTGTTTAGAGGAACAAGAAAAAGAAGAAGAACCACTAACATCTTTTGTCTGACCCAGACGATGAGCTCTGTCCATAGCCTGTAAATCCAAGGTTGGATTCCAATCACTTTCGTAGAAAATTACAGTGTCGGCAGCCGTCAAGTTAATACCAAGGCCTCCAGCTCTGGTGCTCAGCAAGAATACAAAAATATCACTCCTGCAACCAGAGAAGGTATTTCAAGCAGTTAGACACTAACAACAGCGAGCCTCATGCCAATATTATAAGAAAAGCCTCAGAAAGAACACTCTGCAGAACAAATTAAATCCCTACCTATGCTGAAAATCCTTGACCATATCTCGGCGATCCATAATGGTGGAAGACCCATCAAGCCTGAGGTACTTGTACTTTCTATAATTCATGTAATCCTGCACAAAAACGAGCATGTAAAGTTTAGGTATAATAGAATGTGGCCTAGGGTAATATGTAAAACTAGAAATTCATTCAAAAGATCCCGACATATATTCACCGAGACCATCACACAAAGGTTGGAGTCTAGACTACCTCAAGAATATTCAGCATCTTTGTCATTTGTGCAAAAAGGAGCACTCTGTGATTTCCTGCTCTAAGGCGCTTCAACAATATATCCAGTGTCTGAAGCTTCCCAGAGTCCTGTGTATCCCAAGTAATTTGTATTAAGATACGAGATCTAATAATAAAACCGTATAAATAAAAAAGAAGCTAAAATGGAGAAGGATCGTAATACAGTAAGCAATTTTGCCGGGTCAAAACTTTGCATAGGGGGACAGGAACCAAATATTCTGTATGTTAACTGAAGTGCAGGCTGTGAAACAGGAAGCTCTGAATCAATTTCTTGAATTAAAGGATGTGGAGATCCATCTGGCTCATTGGGTCCACTATGTTTTGATGTACGTGCAAAACCAACTAATAGCCTCTTAAGCCATGGCTGATGTAGTTCTTCTGTCATTCTGTAGGCAGAGTTTCTGTCCGGGCAATGAAAATTCACCTAGAAACAGCAAGTAAAAAGGAAGGGGGCAGTCAAGAAGATCAGCAAAGAGATAACCCAGGCCAATAATTGGCAACTACATGATCAAAAGAAAACATACCGGTGGAGCTCTAATTTTCGGGATGAAAGTATATGCCGAATGGAGAAGTTTGATGTTTGAAAGAAGCCTGTCATCATGAGAAATCACCAATGCTTCAAATGGAGAATCAGTCGGCCCTGTGGCTAATTTCTTTTTCAGTGAACTAGTTTCAATTTTCGATGGCGTCAACAACATTCTTGTCACGGCTCTGAATTTTCCTCGCTTGACATAATCACCACTAAGCTCATCATCCATAGATTCCACAAGCGAGTCCACTATCCCATCCAGAAATTGTCGTTCCCATCTCAGAACAGAGAATAATAGCCTTTCCATGGAGGAACAGGTAGCCAGAAATCCAACTTCTGCTGGTGAGAAATCTATCAAGCGTGAAAAGCCAAACGTTCCGCTTCTAGTAACTACCTGATCTACCTTACTATCTGGTGGGAATATAGAATGATAAATATAATGTGGTGAAAATATATTAAACCGCTTCAGGAAGGATTCATTAGATATCCCATGCCCAACTGCAGAACAAAATGTTTCAGAACTTTGGAGCACCTCCTGGTGCAGCAGTTTAGGAATCTGAAAGAAAAAATAAAGAGATACAAAGTTGAGTTTTGGTAAAAACTACATGATATTCTCAAACTTATAACTTATTTAATGTATTGAAAAGCACCTCGTATGTTATCGGATTTTGACCACCAGAATAGTGTATATCCTCTAGCTCCCCAAAGGGAGGGGGCAGAAGGGAATTGGGAATCAAACCAAAATAGAAATATGTGCTTCCTTCGTTCCTTTCAAACAACTCTGGATGGTTGCATACCTAGCATTAGAAAATAAAGAATAGATAACATGAAGCCGCCATTTCGCATATATGTTGTTAGATAAATACTAGGTTTCCTATCCCTTCTAATTCAACATATCAGAATCATTGATAGAGAAAAAGAAGAAAAAATGATAACCAGCTACGCAAGAAAGCTTACCTTCCTGAGTTGGATAACGATATTCATCAAATTCAATATTTTCTTCTCATTAAGATGTCCACGATTGCTATCAAACAACTCGGCCAGAGAAATTTTATTCTTAATAGCCTGATAGAAAGCTTGTTGTCGAGAACTCAGCTTGCAGTGCACAGTAACTTCCGTCTTCCTAGTTAGCTCAGAAACCACATCTTTTTTTACTCGTCGGAGCATGAATGGCTTTAAGATTGCATGCTGCCAGGCAGAAGGAAACAAAATAAGTAACAGAACTATCTGAGGGTTAGATCACTCTCGAAGGTCACAAGGAGATCAAATGGAAACTGAGTGCTCTTATGACTTATAAAGGAAAGTACGCTGATAAAATAAACCACCTCCTCAAGCTACAAAAGAATTACAGCACAAAAAAAAATACATGCACCAGAAGAGCAAAAGGAGTGTCTATATAAAGCAAAAGACACAAAACTAGCTAGTGAGATCCCAGAGAATGAAAACTTACCAATCTGTTAAGCTGATGCTCGTTCAAAGTGCCTCCATGCTCAGCATGATTCTCGATTCTGTTATCAACATTAATTATTTGTAAGAAACAATTTCCTGACATACTTGACTAAAAACTTTTGAATGAACATAAACAACGCAAATGCTACAAACCCTTTTGAGAACCACTCATTAAACTGTTCATGGCTGTCAAACAATGTCGGCATGATGAAGTGCAGTAAGGCCCACAACTCTGCCATGTTATTCTGGATAGGGGTGCCGGTCAGAAGCAAGCGATTCCGGCAGTTAAAACTAAGAAGGGTCTTCCATCTTATGCTGACAAAGAGAAGAAAAATGAAGTATACATGAGAATTTAGATTTTCTCGCATCTGCAAGGAAATCCATGAACAGTACTTTTACATGCACGGTATCCAGCGTCTTACAATGACAAAGACCAACATATATACAGTGAGGCCGACACAAAGGGGTAGAAGGAATTATGGCTTAAGTAACAGGAATTCAACGGACTCAGGAGGAAAATAAAAACCTGGTGGAACTTTTGATTGCTTGGGCCTCATCTAGCACCATATATTGCCACTTCACACGGCGGAAATACTTTTCATCAGCTACTAATAGCTGATAGCTGGTAATCAAAATATGGAAACCAGCATCCCTGTCAAAAGAGACAATCCATAGAAGAGCTTTAGAAATAAAGAGAGTAAGTCAGTCCATGAATACTCTGCAAATAAAAGAACATGGATGTCTCCAGAGAAAGTAGGGAAGCATCTAAGATCTGATTAGGTCAAAATAAACGCTAGCACTACACATAAGTTTCAATTTATGTCCAAAAACCAGCAACTATATATCCTCAGAAATGCTGGTATCTGGATACAGAGAAAAGGCAAATCAGGACAATCAATTGTTATATAGCTAATTCAAGGATATGTGTACGGGACCAAGCTACAGGAGACGCAGAAGAATCCCAACAAAAAAGTTTATATTCTAGCACACTCAATAGAATATTACCTTCGATACAGACGCTTTGCATTGATCTTCTTTCTCAATATTATCCGCTCTTGTAGTCCTCCCCAATATGGAAGAGTTTTCAAGTCAGGGCAGAAACGGCTAATTTCATCAGCCCAATTGTTCAGGACAGAAGCAGGGGCAACAACCAGAAACGGGCCCCATATATGTTTTTCCTGTGTGGTTATCCATGAACTTTAGCATAAAGAAATCACGAAAGACATAAGAAGGGCCAACTGTTACACTTACCTCAGCCAAATGTGCCAAGAAAGCCATGGCTTGAATAGTCTTACCCAAACCCATTTCATCAGCAAGTATGCCATTCAGACCCTGGAACATATCAAGAGACCATTCTTAGTATAGTTCCATTCTAAGAGAGGCTCCAGAGAAAAGATCAAAAGCCGTCTCAGTGGAATTTTCTGAATAAAGTCCTACATGACGAAATAAGAAATGGAAAAAAGAGGTGAACTCAACCTGTTCATAACAATTGACCAGCCACTGAAGCCCTTTCAGTTGGTACTCTTTGAGGGAACCTTTAAATAATTCTGGAGTCTGAACCGTTGATGTAACAGGCATTGTGGACCTGAAAGTAAAGATAAAAATTAACTACTGCAAATTCCAGAAGCAAAAAATATGGAATTCAATGGAAAAGAAACTCACGGATTATGCAAATCTATATTGCTTGAGCCCGCAACTGAAATGTCATTTGAAGGGCCTTCTAAGTCAGCAGCTTGTCGTAGCTTCATACATTCAGAATCAAAGACATTTGTTAAGTTTCTCTGCTTAAATACTGCATCTTGAGCAGCTCTCAGGGCCTCCTTTTTCAGTTCAGCATCTTCAGAATCTTCCTCGCCTGAAGGCTCAGTATCTGAAGGTTTGGGATTATCTTCATCAATTGGCTTTTCATCTCCTATTGACAGGGCCTCCGAGGGCTTCGAACTGGCCTTTTTCTGCATGAAGTGACTGTAAAGCTCAGTCTGTTGAATGAGAAAATTGAGCCTCTGCTGCTGCCTTTTTGCCTCTCGAAGCTCCTGTTCACGCTTCAAAGCTTCTGCAGCTTCCCTTTCCTGCCTTTTCCTCTCTTCTGCCTGTTAAGGTAGCATCACATCAATCCAAGCCCACGGCGGTTCAAGAGAACTAGAAGAGAATGAAAACAAAAAATGCCTCCTCTTTTACTTTCGTTTTAACTTCATCCTTTTCATATAACTTGAAACCAGCTGACCAAGTTTAAAGTGAACGCTAATGTGCTGAGAGTGATTCAATTCCATTTCTACATAAAAGGACACTGGAGTCCAGAAAAAGAAGAATGTATGAAAAAAAATTTGAGAGTAGAATGAGTAACTAAATCTAAAGGGTACAACATGAACTGAAAAAGGATGAACAAAAGATGCACCTAAAGGTGCAGCAAAGAGTCTAAACCGAGAAGAGAGTTTACCATCTGCTTGTCATATCGCTTCCAAAACAACAACATGTCTCTTGACATTTTCCTGGTGCGAATTGGTGCACCCCTTGGCAATTTGTATGATCTACCCACCTTCATTCTCACCTGTGATGGACCTCAACGAAAAGGTTAGCGAGTACTAAGTCATCTTGTAGAAAAGTGAAGTAAACAAAATGACCAGGTAAAGCCATAATATCGAGAAAATCAGTAAGTACCTCTCTTTGGCAGAATTCTGCAAACCTCTTGGCATCAATTGATTGCTTCCGATGAAAAGTGGTGAAACTTCGATAGTGTTTGGGTATATCTCTTCTGACAATGTTGATCCAGGCTTTACCAATTTTCTCCCTTTCAGCTCTCTCAATGACTGCAGGATCATTCTTCATCTTCTGCTTTTTAGGTAGACTCCGTTCAACAATCTGCAGCAAGGATACGAAAAGGATTGTAACTTCCCTGCTGGAGCCATGAATGACACAACCCTATGCAGATTGAAATAGAATAACTGACAAAGAAACCAAACCTCATACGTATCTCCCTTCTCCAGAACCTTTACATAATAAACCTGCAAAACACCACCCTCTGACAAAATCGACCGTGCTGTATGTCCAGCAGCTCCTTCTGGAACGGAAGCATTAATTGCAGCTTCTGACACCTTGAGGCTGAACTTTGGCATGGAGTTTGAAGCTGACATGACCTTTACTCTAGCTTGAAGAGATGCATATTGAGGTTGAGGGTCTCCCATTCCATTGTGGGTTCTTGGTCCAGGTTTTTTATCATTGGCCATTAATTCTGCTAATGACCCCAGATCTAGAGTCCCCTTCAGGTAAAATTCTTCCACATGAATATCTGAGAAGCTTGGTAAGTTCAATGATGCCACCAGTTTGTCATAACTTGGGGGAATTTTATAGATGACACCATCACCGACATCCAAATAAGAAGGTTCATATGATATTCTGCAAACGATGCATATACCAAACTTTATATTTCAGGAGGACAACACACAGTACTAACATAGCCAAAGCAAGGATTTTCAATTAGCAGGGAAGAAAATCGGACAAGAAAAATTTAGCAACATACTTGTGGGTAGTGTCTGGATCATGATAGCTTCCCCGCCTTTGTGGGCTCACATCAGCCATCAGATCAGGCGGGTTGTCCATATCATAGTATCTTCCTTTGTAATCATTCCCAAGTTTCCTAGTCCTGTAACTACCCGCATTCCTGGAACTTGGTTGAGACTCCTTTGACCTCCTTCTGAACTTCTGTATATGCTCACCGAGCATTGATCGATAGCGATCTTCTGTAATTTGTGGATGGTAAAAGTCATCTTCATCCTCTCCATCATCAGTGTCTGTCCACTGCTTTCTCTTTTTCATGTTTGATCTTGCCCCTGATATTGACCCATTACTGTGATTTGCCGTCATTCCCCCACCTTCAGCCATTAACATCCATTTTGTTCACAGGTCAGTTAATACAAATCACACACTTAGGGCAGTCCTGTGCACAAAACATCCCGTTGAGCGGAGTCCGGGAAAGGGATCCACTACAAGGGTGTATTGTAGGCAAGCCTTGCCTTGCAGAATATTCTGCAAGAGGCTGCTTCCAGGACTCAAGTCTGTGACCTCTAGATCACAACGGCAACACATTAACCGGTGCACTAAGACTCCCCTTCGCAAATCACACACTTAGCAGCAAGATAATTGCTCTAAACCTTAAAATTTGTTAACTTGAAAGTAAGTACCTTGATTACTTCTGCTTTCGTCTTGACTACTACAATAGAAATCAAAATCATCTTCAGCTTGCGGAACTTTGTAGTTCATCAACGGCTACAAAAGAAAACATTAGCAGAAAACCATGAAAATTTAAGAAATCCCCAACAATTTTTCTAAATATAAAAGCAGGAACACGGAGAACTATCGAATTGCAATCCAACCACCAAAACTATATTCGTTGTGAAAGCTCAGGATAATCCAACACATTCAAACCAAAAGACGGAGCTCCGACAGACCTCGAGATTGAAGAGATTCGAGTATGGCGAGTCCTTCGGTTGCCTCCTTGAAGGATCCATGGCCGACGGAAGATGGAGATACTGCAGAAAATCCGGAGACTCCAAACCCTAGAGCTGATAAGGGGATGGAAGAGCTCTTCACGAGAAGGTATGAAGAACTTTGTGTCGAGTAGGAACCCTAATCCAACACGATAGAGGACACCATGGTCGAAAGGGAAAAGGAGAGAAAGCGGAGCGTGGTGGACGGCGGGCGCACTTGACTCGACACTGTTAGTATGCGCCGAATAAGTACCGATTGTTAACTTGCGCCCGTCTCAGGCCAGAGACGAGACACGAGAAAAGGAAACCCGAGGGTGACCTACGAGTACGAATAAATACGTTTGGGTCAAAATACTAAATTCCAAAACTTACATGGGCAAATACGGAAATACGATAAGTCTCGAGAACGAATTAATACGTTAGGGCCAAAAGCTAAATTTCCAAAACTTACATGGGCAAATATGGAAATACGATGAGTCTTGTCATGAGCATGACGAATGGATTACGTCCCCCTATTCAAAGACCAGATTTTCCAGGGTTCCGGCGACGGAGAGCGGACGGGGAGAGGGAGCGCCAATGGCGGAAAGCGAGCCGAAATTTTTTCGAACCAAGACCTGATCCCTCGCATCGCGCCATAGCTTGTACAGACACCTCGTGTTCGAAATTGTTAGATAATAATTCAATGTTTCCATAAGTTGGTGATATAGAAGAGAAGTTGTTGTTCTTCTATAATAATTTAAATTAAAATTTTTGACAGATACTAATATTTAAAGTTTGAATTGTCCATTTTTTATGCAGTTAGTTGTTTTAATCCTTTTGTAATTGATTTGTGGTAGTTGTTGATTTATATATATATATATATATATA
>NW_010960187.1:875758-877783 GCF_000463585.1 Tarenaya hassleriana | reverse complement strand
TGTCCGATATATATATATATATATAGACTTATGATGTAATATAATATATTATACAGTGTGAATGTAATGAAAGGAAAAGTTTTAGAAACGATGTATATGTTTGCTTTGTATTTTTGCAGTTATCATTATGAAACAGAAGTGAATTATGTTTCATTATATTGTGTGTGTTATATATTGACATTTACAGAAGAATGGAAGCATACCATTTTTAAAGCGTTAACAGAAATGCATCCGCATGAGTAGATCCTCAGATGAGAGATCGATCTGGTTGACAAACGAACCGAGACTCGTATTTGACACCCTACTGGTTTTCTAGATTGGTGTATATGGTCTTGACACAAGAATTTTCAGGTCTTGAAAAACGTTTTAGCAAATATGAAATTGGCTATAAATGTTTGTTGCTTGGGGTGGTCTTTTAACTTGTTTTCTTTGGGTATGAGTATGTTGGAGCTTATGAGTAGTTGAATCCATGTTTCAGTATGAGAACACATTTGTGGGGAAAGTTTGCATCTTTCTGGACCATGGGCTTGCTACTTGGATTCAACATAGTCATAAACATATAAATTAACCTTTTTTTGCAGGAAACCCATAAAGATCTTACTAATTCTCCAACCTTTGTTTGGTTTTCCACTATACCCACTGCAAAGTACAAAACATTTCCTGTCTTAAGCAAACAATACAAAGGAGATATCTGTCTGTTCAAACCCACGAAAGAATCGTGAGCACTGACTGTATCAGGTTACAGAGGGCAATGTCCTGAACATCATTGCATCAGGAGCATCATCCATTACCCAATGATTCGGGTTCACTTCTACCGCTCTCCAAAAATCTCGTCCGAGAAGGTTCTGCTGGGAACTATTACAGTATATGCTTATTTTCCGTTTAAGTTTCCTCGAGAATTCTACCACCATTCAGGCACGTTTCCGTAGTTTCTTCTGCTATCCCTCCAGTTTCGTCTGTTAGGACTTCTCTCATACGAAAAGTCGGGTTTCCTGTTTCCTCTGCTTCTGTTGCCCTCTCTAGATGCTCTCACTTTCCTCATCTCTTCCTCGGCTTCGTACTCCGACCTCTGTCAAAAGAAAACTTGATTGAATCTCCTTTCCTAAGCATCAAGTCCTAGAATGGTGGGTTTCCTAGTTTATAGTAGGATAGTATTCCATGCCAAAGAGGACAGAAAGTGACTGCATGCAAGAGAGATCTAAAAATGGCTAGAAAGGAGGGAATGTGATAACAACTTTAGTTGGGTCTGAAAGGACTGAATATGCCTCTCCGATGATTTTGAAGAGCCTGTCAGCATCTTTGTGAACCTCATGTATAATCTCTTTCAACCATTGCCCTTCACTTTCGCCCCTAACAAGAATCTGCCCACTCTAAATTCCACATTTTAGTCGAAGGAAGTGTAAAAATCAGTAGTGGGAAAACCACAGTCTCGAGATAAGTACAGAGTTAGCAAGTAAGGGACGGATAAAACCTTATCCGGGTGATGTCTGAGTGCTGCTTTTCGATATGCCTTTTTGATATCAGTAGCAGTATCAGACTTTTTAACTCCCCTGCAAATTAACACGAGATAGCAGTGACCCTGATATCAGAATATATTTTATACTCGGACGGAATGAAGAAGAATATTATGCCATATTAATCTGAAATAGGAACGGTATATGAGACAGAAACAAGCTCACAGGATGAGAAAGAAATCCAGAGGAATGCCCTTTTTGAGTTCCTCTTCCATCGCAGTCAATCTCTGCCGTGCTTGCTTTAGTTCTTTCATACTGCTTGCACTCCCAGCAGATTTCTCTGAAGATTTTGCCTCTTTATCACATTTCTTTCCGAGAATGTCGATTATTCTCCGTAGATCACTGGCTGCTTGATCATAATCTCTGATCATCTCATTTAATGTCGCTCTCCTAAAAATTGCCTGAAAATGGGAGGACAAGTCAGGTAACAGCTTCAGATTACCCATAGAGCAAACCACATGATCTTTAAATGCAGCATTGTTCCTCACAAATAAAACTAAGATCAGGGAAA
>NW_010960187.1:843863-875605 GCF_000463585.1 Tarenaya hassleriana | reverse complement strand
GGGAAAGAGAATAAAGCTTAATTGGATGCTTCAGGACAATGGAAAGGAGAACAGAGCAAAACCACATGATCTTTAAAGGCAGCAATGTTCAGGACACTGGTGTAAGAAACATGCAAACTTGATTGTTACCAAACTAAAGGGAAACATTGTCATGAAAAGCTATGTAGTAAACCAGAAATGAATCAAGTTCGTCTGTCTGCAGCCACTGGAATACATAACAGAACTAGGGGTTTTAAATGAAAAAAAATCCAAGTGTTTCCATTCAAATCAATGTTAATGCATGAATATAAACTAGTTACAAGTTACAAAAGCCAACAAACCTTTGTGTAGTTTGCATCAAGAGCCATGGCAAGACTACAGTCTGCAATTGCATCGGTGATATGGACCAGAGCCTGGTTTGCAGCTGCACGGTTACAAAAACAAATTGCTGCGAAGGGTCGTGACTCAACGCTTCTGGATAGTGCAGCAGTATAATGCTCTATTGCTTCCGAGTACCTTCCAGCCCTAACAGCTTCATTCCCTGCATTCTGCAAGCAGACAAAAGTCCAAAATATTCTCTTTTTTCTTTCTCCAGAAGGAATTCATGGCAGAACACTACACTATATCAATAAGGACGATACTTGAGACAACATTGAAGTTGTACAACTCAGAAAGGATGAACACTCGCCATAGATCCTATGGATTTGCATACCTTAAAACGTAAAAGTTCAGAAATGGTTGATGTTAGACAAGCTGATGAGTCAAAAACGCCTTCCCGATTCCTAAAATGTAAAATATATGATATCAGCATTCAGCACAGAAAGTATCACAAACAAAATCAGGGAGCGAACTTAAGTATACCCAATTTTTCATTTTTTTTTGGTCTAAAAATACCCAAATTATCTCTTCCAACCAAAAATATCCAAACTAACTTTACCTAAAATCGTAAAAATACACCAATTATCTAAAACAGTACCGCTTTATACCAAAAGTGAAAATTTGGGTATTTCAGATTTTTCCCCATAAAATTAATATATCCAAGAAGAAAGCAGTAAAATCTACTATTGCATAGATAAGGTGATTACTTGTCGCAGCTAGATTCCACTTGCTGTAGCTTTTGTAATTTATCAAGGGCCGTCTCAAGGTTTCCCATACAAAAATGTGACTTGGATATCAAGTTCAATCCCCAAACTGTTGTGGGTGAGCGATGGTTGGACCTCATATTACCAGGACTTGTTAAACAATCCATGGAACCTGCTGAAGCAGTATTCATTTCAACTATATGAAGGGTATGCTCACATAGTTCAATCACTTGTTTATATTGCTGCGCCTGCAAAATTCAAAATGTTGATATGGAAAGCTCATGTTCAACAGAAACAAATTAAATAAATGAGACAGAAAGGACACTTAACCATAAATAGGGCCTCAGCTTTCATTCGGAGAAGTTTCTCTGAGCATGAGCTAATGGACAAGGCATCGGCAATTGGACCCAATGCTTCAGATGCTGCATCGGTTGTTCTCTTCTCCAAAAGTTTGGTTGCACTGTTCGTACTGTCAGTTACCCTCTGCAAGTGATAGAAACAAAAACAATATGTTGCATTACACTTTGGATAGAATACACATCCAAACAATTCTACCAGAAACGACTTAGAAACAGATGGAAAGAAACCGTGGTAAGTTGACCATTATACTATAGCTCAGAGAGAATTCATACTTGAGCCTTTTGTAAACCTTCAGCTGCTTCAATAGTAGTTCGTCTATCCAAGCATACACTAGAGGCAGTTTCCAAACACTTGTTAAAATACTGCACTGCTTCGCCAAGCTCCCCCAGCACAAGATGACAACTGAAAGGATGACAAAAGAAAAGAGCATCAATACCGAGCTACAAATTCATAACTAAAATTTGGAGAATGCCTACCCTCATTCCAACTAAACTCTGAAGGCTTAAGCAAACAATATAAATAAACTATACAGTGAGTGCTATAATGATATCTGGACATAATGTACATGAAAGTAGTTCGTCTATTTGAAGAATAAGATTCACATGAATCACAACGAAGTAACTACTAGGCCGAGTATTACTCAAACTTACTTTGCAGCCCTCATATATGCTTTAACAAAGTTATGATCCAGTGAAGCAGCCATTTCACAATCCCTTATAGCCTCCCTCAATCTTCCCAGAGAAATCCGTGCTGCTGCCCGGTTGCCATAGCAAAGTGCGAGAGACTTGACAGAGGATTCAGAACTACCACTTGGAGGGATGGACTTAATACCCTGTGTGTAACAATCCTCAGCTTTATGCAAATCACCAGTTCTGTAGGCTTGATTCCCCCTAGTATACAGAACACAGAAAACTGTTTATCTCTGTTCTTACAAATAAATAATTTAAAGCCCTGATGGAAAAGCTTTGAGTTAACAAAAGATACCTAAGTCGCCACATCTCACATGCATCTGGCATCGCTGATGTAGATCCTGGGTCTTGTTTGGCTTGTACTTCACTCTCAGATCGAGTCTCCTGTTTGCTTTGCACAGTAGGATCATTTTTCAGCAAATTCTTATTAACTTTCCTTCTAAATTTCTTCTGAGTTTGACGCTTCGTAAGAGGTACTTTCCCATGGGATGTAGATACTGAAAAGGTAAAACCCTTCTCATCCCCCAAGCCTGGACAGAAAGAAAATGCCGGCATGGAATTATTTCCTCGATCCTCTGTAGAGAAGGTAAATGCATCCCTTGCTAAGGCAGTATTGACATCATTGCTAAAGCCAGAATTTTCCTGAACTCCCACGTTGGAGAGCTTGCTTGATGTGGAAGGAGCTTCCGTTGGAAATTGACTACTGGCTTTACTATCATCATAAGGAGAGAAATCCATGGGTGAGCAATATCCAGGGGAATTGATTTTTTCTTGAGAATGAATTGCATCTGAAGCTAGATCTTGAGGTAGATTCTGCTTACTTTGCTTCAATTTTTCCCTGATTTTCTTTGATCTCTTTTGCTTGGACAAGCGGTTCTTTCCAATGACAACTGGAGTTTTGCTCGTTTCTGGAAACAGACTGTTCTTAAGTGAAGAAGGATCCCATTGGGGTACTTTAAAGGTGTTAGAAGATACACTAGTACCAAAAGTAGTGTTTGTTGAAAAGTTCCCATTATTATTTTCGGCATGAGAATCATGTTGACCTTCCACAGCATCATCATCATTTGGGTAAAATCCATTGGAACCGAAAGAGCATGATCCCGACGGAGTATTAGCTTCATTATTGTCAACATTAGCATTTCCAAAGCTACCAAATACAAAAGCAGGTCTGTTGTTGGCTTCATTCGGTTTCTCAGCATCACTAATGTTAAGTTTTTTCATGCCATCGTGTAGGTCTGATACAGGCACCTGACTGTAATCAGTAGCTTTCTCATCCTCAGTCTGAGTGCAGTAAAATTTCCCACAAGTATCAGTACATAGTTCACTGTCTGGTATCTTTGTGCTGTCCTTACAACCTCTAGCATTCTCCTCAACGTTGTCCGAATTCTTACTGCTGCTGTCAAACACGAAAGTACCGTTTTTCCGGCTTCCATTATCACCACTCTCAGATCTGAGCGTAGTTTCCGCAGCAGAAAACCCGTTTTCACCACACGCTTTGTTGTTCTCCTGATTCCTGCACCGTGGCTTTGACAAATCCCCATCTGAATGTTCCTTTCTGAATTCAGAACTGAAGTAAGAATCACCTATTGGTCTGCTACATTTATCCTTATCAGAAACAGCATCAGAGTATAAACTATTCTTTTGGGCATTATTTGAACTGGTAGATTCTGCACAGCATCTTCCATTAGCCCCAAACACAAAGCATCCATTGCCAGATAACTCACCATTTCTATCATCCACCTTGTTCACCTGAACACCGCCTAAAGATGGCACGAATGTATCAGAATCATTATCCAAAGAAAACTAAAAGGGTGGAAAAAAAATGTATCAGAAGTACCATTTCTCAACGTACCAGACGACGCAAACGGGTTGAAACCCGACCCGGTCTCACCGGGATCGGCTCCTCTGACCTTCCCACCATGCTTCCTCAATTTCACCAGCCTTGGCCTCGCTCGATTCTTCGCTCTCGGACCTGAACCAGCTCCGAAACCGAAGTTGCTTCCATTATCCATACCCGCTGAGGACAGCGATGAGGGATCCATGCTTCGTTGATCGCGCGAATTACAACTCTCCTGAACAAATGTGGCGAAATCTCGAAAAGAAGAGAAGTTTTCAATCGGAGACCCGATCTCCACCGCCGCAGGAGGCATCCACCAATATGCGAGACTCACCAAAAAATCAAATTTAGGGTTTTATCTAGATTCTACCGAGAACGAATCTCGTTGCGTGCTCAGGTTATATTGGTGTATACAGACCCGTCTACACAGAATGTATACCGTTAGGGTTTTTTGACATCTCTTTCAAACAGATGAAGAAGAAGAAACGAAAAGGTTTTTTTGGGGTTTTCGAAATTTTTTTCCTGTCTCAGTGTCCGCCCAAAGAGTGAAGTAGCGCGTATTTATATACACACATACACGTGTATATATCACGAAAAAACGATATGCAAAATTGTAATTTGCAAAAAAAAAAAGACGTTAACTTTGGCAAAATCTCGTCGCAGCCATGGCGAAAAAGCGGCAAGCTTTCGTGATCGTAGACGGGGGATTTGTAGAATGGTCCTGTTTGGTTACTGAGAAAGTGAGCGAGAAAATGAGGAGAGAGGAGTGATTTTCGATGAGCGTTTTTGGGTTCAAAG
Organism: Tarenaya hassleriana; assembly: GCF_000463585.1. Lineage (NCBI taxonomy): Eukaryota > Viridiplantae > Streptophyta > Magnoliopsida > Brassicales > Cleomaceae > Tarenaya > Tarenaya hassleriana. The sequence goes on along the minus strand of NW_010960187.1, from coordinate 870,860 downwards.
GAAATTGCAATTCAGATGAGAAATATATCGTGATTCTGATTATCGGTCCGTATCTCTCTCTCAGAGATTTAGAAACACCTTCTGTTAAATGTCCCCAATATTTAGATATCTACGTCGGGTTTGGATTCGAATGGATTCGAGCCTATATAATCAAATACGAAGTCCGGTGGGACTGAATCCAATTTGAACTTGACTCGAAACGAATTTTTTGAACCGATAAATTTAAATTGAAATCTGATATTTTTCGGATGGATTCATATTGAATTCCGAGTTTTTGATAGATTCATATATATTCGGTTATTAATCACCCCCCACATGATGCCTCGCACCATTTTGATCATTTCCCGCTCGACGCTCGTGTTCGCCACTCACTCGTCTGAGACGGCTCGGTGAACCCATGACTCTCTTTGGAGAACAAGAAATGGAGAGAAGAGCCAGGTTGGCACAGCTTCTGGCTAGGCTTGACATTGAAGGGCAATTGGATAAACTATTGAGAGCTCATGAGAGATGGAGAGGAGGATGAAATACCCGAATACCCATTTTATACCGAGGGTCCACCAGAGCTTAAAGAGGCTAGAATGGATATTGCCAAGTTTGCTATGCGCAGGGGCCGGCGCCAGGCTTCAGCGTGCGAAGCGGAGAAGGGATGATCCGGATGAAGATATGAATGCCGGGCTTTGAAGCATGCTGAAGGCATGGCCCTCGACAGCAGTAACTTTGGGGATCATCGTCCTCTTTCTGGCTGCTGCTTCTCGAGAGATGGAAAAACACTTGCTACATGGTACATTTCTCTCCATATCCAGGGCATTTTGCATCCAACTGGATTAAAATCTGTACAAAATTCATCTTTTGTTCTTCAACTTTTTGTGTTGCTAGTTCTTTGAGTGGAGTTGCCAAATTGTGGGAGATGCCTCAAGTCACGAAGAAGGTTGCTGTCCTAAAGGACCACAAAGAGCGTGCAACAGATGTCGTGTTCTCACCTGTGGACGATTGTCTAGCAACTGCTTGTGCAGATCGAACTGCTAAGTTGTGGAAGAGCAATGGGACGCTCCTCCAAAGTTTTGGTGGTCATTTGGATCGTCTAGCCCGTATTGCCTTCTACCCATCAGGTAAGTACCTTGGCACAACAAGCTTTGACAAAACATGGAGGCTGTGGGATATAAACACAGGGGCAGAGCTACTTTTTCAAGAAGGCCACAGCCGAAGTGTCTACGGGATTGCATTTCATCATGATGGATCACTAGCTGCTTCTTCCGGGCTTGATTCACTTGTTTGTGTTTGGGATCTCCACACTGGCAGGAGCATTCTTGCCTTTGAAGAGCATATCAAACCAGTAAGGCCAGATCTTGTTCCCTGATCCTCTTTTCCAGACAGCAACTGCTTGTTTACTGATACTTTGGTCATCTGTTATTTCTGCATTTTCTCAGGTCTTGGAGTGAGTTTTTCTCCCAATGGCTATCACTTGGCATCAGGTGGTGAGGATAACTTCAGCCGTATTTGGGATCTAAGAATGAGAAAGTCTTTGTACATTATACCAGCTCACTCAAACCTCATATCTCAAGTGAAGTTTGAACAACAAGTGGGATACTTCCTGGCCACTGCCTCGTACGACATGAAAGTAAAGGTATAATTTGTGCAGTCCATTTCCCGATTTCATTGCTCTCCTGGTCGTCCTACCCCCGTGTAATTCCATTTCCACGTTCTTCTATCAGATATGGTCAGGCCGAGATTTCCAGCATGTGAAAACCTTAACAGGGCATGAAGCAAAACTGCAAAAGTCACTTCTTTGGATATTACTGCAGATGGCAGTTACATTGCAACAGTCTCTCATGACCGTACCATCAAGCTCTGGACCAGCAGCAGCCAAGGAGAAACAATGGATGTTGATTAGTGAATGGTACCAATCTAAACCAGTTCCTGAAATCAGGACTATATTTTTGTGCAAAAAAGAAAACGTATGACATAGAATCTCGAGGGATTAGAGAGTTAGCTTGTCAGAATCATTGGATGCCTTTCCGTGTGAAACCTGATGGATTGTACGGACACGCAGTTTCATGATCCTTTTTCCTGTATCTTCATCAAAATCCAAAAGATACCTTCGCTTTTTTCCCCACCCCAGTTGTTACCCTATTGTCAGTTAACAAAAACTACATCGCTAATAAATGGTACAAACAAAACAAAATACCCTCTGTGTGTTGACTTTGTAATGAACCCCCTTTCTAAATCTACTCTCAAGGCAAACAGAGACGAAGAAAATTGCACGAGTGGAGCATTCTCATGTTTGCAGATTCATTTGTACCACCCAGCGAGGAAGTGTCTCAACAGGAAACAGAACGCACATGCAAGAGCCTGTGTTCAAAGGGATTACTGATTGAGAAGGAAGTACACTGTGGGATTATAAACAACAATGGTCATGGACATGATTATATAAATTACCTGGAAAACGAGAAGATGGATGCAAAGAGACTTCTCCGACTTCCTACCAAATATCCTCAAGTAGACGTTGACTAGGGTACCATCCTTTGTCCCCGTTAATAATCCGGTAGAAGGATCAAACCTGGATTTTCCATTAGAGATGGAGTATTGTGTTGTATTAAGCATCAATCTTCAAAAGGGTATCTGTAAAAAACACAAAGGTAGATACCTTGGGAGACGATGCCTTGGACATTTCACAATGCCCGCAAGCTGGAGAGTTGATGAGAGTATGTTAGATGCTGCTCTTGTTCTAAAATGATTCGAAAAGAACAAATCAAAGTATGATGGATCAAAGTTTATAAGATCGAACCTGGGGAAGGGACAATAGAAAGTTCAACACCTGGGGGAGAAAGAATATGAGAAGCGTCTCACTGCAAAAGTGAATTTCACAAAGAAAGTGCAGAGTCAGTTTGCATTGCTGACAGATCAAATCATGTGATGCAAATAACAAATCTGAGCAAAGACCCCACATAAATGCTTCAATAAGAGACTGGCATGACAGAAAAGAATCTGAAACTATCTGGTAAAGAAATTCCGGGTTCAAACTTCAAATAAATGAAGAAAAAAGCATCCAAGACACAAGTGGATCTTTGATTTGACAAGTAGAAGAGTATGTTCTGGTATGAGCATCAGCAACAGAATTGGCCCCCGCATTCCGTATTGAGTGAATCAGAAACGAAGAATAATATGCTTCAAAATATACCTGAAGTGGCCCAGAATGCCAACAACAGCCATAGTCATTCCGGCAAAGACAGTGTAAGTGTCTCCAACAAAAACTGAGGACGGGTACCTGAAAAGATGACAAGTAGGTGAAGAAGGACGGAGAAAGTATTACTTAGGCAAAGGAAAAACTTGAATTTTCAAGAAAAATAACTACCAATTGTATGCAAGCAATGCCAAGGATGTAGCCATAAGTGGCTGAGTAAGATAGATAGAGAAGGCATGGGCTTGCTGATACTCTGCATCAGCAGATGCTCCAATTTGCATTGCATTGTGCATCAGAATCTACAAATAACTGAGATGCATCATGTGTTGACCCGAAGAAACAAGTGAGAAAAAAAAAGAACTCGAAGGCATAGTAAGACTAGAACTTACAGCAGCGGCAATAACAACAGTTTGACCAATTTCAAGGCCGTTCAAACCAGCATGAATGTTAATAGAATTCGTGCAGAAGACGGCCAGGAGCCCCATATATAACTTATACATCCATCCTATCACATCAAAACATAATTCTTTGCCCGGTTTAAAAGGGAAAAAAATACAAATATCATTGTGTGGATATGGTTATATGTACAGGAATCTGTACCTAGATCAAGAACTTCCAAGCCAATGTATGAAACTAGAGGTTTCGGAATAACGATAGTTGTGTGTCCAGCATATGCCATCAGCAGCGGAAGCGCAGCAAAAGATGGCAAGACGAGTTTCCTGTTGTTCAAAAAGACGAAAGAATATAAAAAGAATGTCAAGCATGAAGAAGTTCACCAGACAAGTTAGGTAACTGGATCTGGACTTACACTCTCCAAGGTACATCAAGGACATCATCCACAAATCCAAGTAAAATCATGAAGCAAATAGATGCTAGCGCTGCATTATACTCCACGAGCCACTGCACAGAATTTATCAGCCAGATGATGATCAATGCTACGGAAATGTGTCAGCCCACATGAACCAAGATCTACCAAGTGCATAGTATAATATATCCATCTAAGCAAACATTATACTACATTACATTAGACTAAACAACAGATGGGCAGGAACTGTACATGAACAAGAAGAAATAGAAAAGGAAATGAGAGGAAAAATGGTAAGCAAAATCATCTCATAAAACTATATAGCCTGAAAAGTAAGTAACACTTGCCATACAAAGCTCTTAAGAACAGCACACTTACAATCGAATCTTCTGTGAAATTGAAGTACTGAAATATTATTGAAACGATCAAGAAGACAATGCCGACAACAATACCCAATGACTCAGGCCTGCAAAGAAAAAATCAAAAATCAGATTCAGAAATCAATACTACCCTGAAGCAAAAAGCAATAGATCTGAGAGATCAAATCGAGAAAAAAACTCACACTTTGATTTCTCCCTGAGGAGTGCCCCTCTTGTTGATATCAAAACCAAACATGCTTCGCCTCAGAACGTATCTGGCAGCGACGGGGATCATCCTGAGGGTGACGAAGAATCCCACCAGGCTAAGCCCCGCATTGATGAGGATCGATCGCTTGAGCTCGTTATCAACCCTGTAGTGGAAACAGAGAAGGTAGAGATAGGGCAGGAACAGGAGGATAGAGATCGCGAGGATCGCGCCCAATTTCGGCGGCGAGAGTCGGAAATCCTCGCCGGAAGAAGGGTTCTTATGGGGCTTATCGTCCGCCGCCGAATCGGTCACAGAAGAAGCTCTCTTACGAGCTGCCATGGAGCATTCAATCTCTGTTCGTTAGCCCGCCTCTGGATATGCTCCCCAGCTTTATCTCGCCGACGTTCAAAAGTATACTGTTCACTACGGCGTCACATTAACCAATAGATCTATGCCACGTTGGCTCCTTTTTCATCATGTAGGATTTTTCACGAAGAAAGGGTTTCATATAAATATGAAATAAGGATCCTAATCGGTCGAAATTGTCGAATCCTTTTTTATAAAAATGAAACAAGAAATTTCTACCATTAAAAAAAATGAATGTTTAGAAATTGTGTGGAGTTGGACACAATGAATGTGTAAGGAATCGATTTACCATATTTGAAAATCTTTCGAAGAAAGAATGCACGCAATCGCAATGTATATAGTTCCCAACCCTACTATCAAATATCAATATATCAATCCACAAGGGGTTTGATTGCATTTCAACTGTTATAAAAATGTCCTTGCGATGTTGAAAATTCCGTTTCAAAATGAAAGTTTAAAAAATTCTGTTTTAAGATGGAAAGTTATAAAATTTCATAAAATTCTTTGAAAATAAGTGTGTTGTTTGTACGGAGTATAAATATATATATATATATATACAGAAAAGAGAAAAAATACAAATTTCCTTGAGAATTGAGTATTCATTTTAAAAAATGGATTTCTTTTTGTGTAATATCAACGAAAGGATAAACAGAAGTCATTACAATCTTATTTTAAAATGCTTTATAATTTCATTCATTAAAATGGTTTAGAATTTTAAAATGCTTCATTTAATTAATTAAAATGATTTTCAAAAAAAATGATAACATATTTTAAAATCATATCCGGAATCTTATAATAATAACATTTAAATTATCCTATGCTCATTGATTAGTTATTTATTTGTTTCTGTTTGTACATTCTCTTATTTATTTTAACATCCGGATTCTGATTTTCTTTTCTTGGCTAAGAAAGGTGCCAGCGAAGCATATGAATATAATAAAAATGCATAAAACAAAAAGGAAGTGAGAATTAAAAAAAAAAAAAAGGGAAAACATACATAAATATAAATTACACAAAGTGCCATTTATACTTTATAGAATAGAGTAGTTACCTCTTTAGGGAACTCAATCTCTCTTACAAGGACTCCGCAAACTGAGGAGCTTCGAGATCCAGTTCTTGTCTCATGACACAATTCATCAACCACTCACTGTTGAATGTCTTTACCTTCCCAGCCGACAATCCCTCTTCCATGTCTTCTTCGCTCGCTATCAATATCGTTTTCCATACCTTATCCACTTCTCTTATCACCTGAATTAGCGAGCAGAATCTTATCATTATGACAAATCCGACAAACCTTAGAACATTATAGAATCTCGGTTTCATCCCTCTCTTTCCCCAAGTGTGTTGAGATTCAAGGAGAATCTATTGTATCATAAGGGCTCGTAATTATAGATAATTAGCCGGAAGAAAGGAAGAAAGAATCCGTAACAACTTACATTTCCACCAGCAGATTGAACGATGGCAGATAAATTTCCGACCGCCTTCTGAACGTGAGTTCCTATCCATATGTCATATCCTTTAAGCAATGATTTCGGTCTAGCTTTTGCTCTGAGAACCGCCCTTTTCAGCTCAGTTCGGTACTTCAACTGATAGTCTTCATCCTTCAATATGTACAAAGTCTCATCTGTTACAGTACAACAAATGTCAGCACAGAATTCAGATATCTTGTGTCAAATAATCTATAGAGAAGTGTTGTTTTTATCTCACTAGCAAAACTGCCTTGTTGGAAGCTTTCTTTTAACCAAGTCGGCGACACTATCCATGCTCTGCATTCAGCAGGAAAAGCTCTCACTTATAACACAAACTTTACACATAATAAGCAAGAAGAATCTCTCAAATTAAGACTCACCCAGAGCAAAGAGCGGTACAGAAATTCAGCGTTTTCCTTACTTTTCCTGTGACGACGTGTGTGCTTATGCTGCCTTCCGAGGTGACAACACCACCTAGGTTTTCTATGACCTGTTTTAAAAAAGGACGCAAATACCAGAAGACATGTCATAAACATGCGGTAGAAACCGAAACACAATCCATGTATGGTGACTAAAGCTTGTTGGACAAAGATTTTTTACTCATGTCTGTTTGAATGGCAAGTACAAATATATATTAAGAGAGCCATACGAGTGTTGTTACCAAACAATGAACAAGATTCCAAGAAATACCTTTGTCAGACTTGCTCTCTTGTTGTCATCACCAATATTCATCAGCATAATTCTGTAGTTTACTCTATTTGGATTAGATTCCCTGCATTCTTCATCATCATTTCTTTTCGAAATAATGGTCTGGGGATCGTCACTAGAAGTCCCTAAAAAACCATCTTCCGGTTGCTTGTGCGTTCTTCCTAAGCTGAAACCTGGAACAGTATCTAACTCACAGTCACAACGATGGGTTCCCTTGACTCTTTTGGATTGTAGAGAGGAGAGTGAAGCTTCCCATGTCCGCTTTAAACCCTGTGTGGATCCATTGGTAGTACCATCAGCTGTGGTGGCTTCATCAATGACCATATTGTGGCATTCGGTTCCTGTTGGCGAGTCAACAGAACCTCTGCTACCAGAGAGACCTGTACGAGTTTCTCCATCTGTTAAACCTCGGTTTTGCTTCAGGATTGGTAATTAACAAGTGCAATGCAGGCAAGAAGAAGGAATTACATGGAGCTTAAAATATAAGAGGAAGAACAGCTTACGGTCAAAATTTATATTTTCAGCAAATCCCTCTCTAGGTTTAAGTGACTCCCCAGGTTTTAGAAGGTTGTCACAACCCCTAGTCGCAGGACCTGCAAAATTATCATAGGCTGACAGTGGAGATTCATCGCGGTGATTTAATCGTGAAGAGCAACTCCCGAGATTTGCAGGATTAACAGAAGATTCCCTCTTCAGATGAGAAAGCATAAGAGTCGAACCACCAGGAAAGCATAGTGCTTTCCGAATATTAGTCTTAATGCGCAAATTCCTTGCTTTACCCTTCTTGTCCACCTCTGCTATTGATATAAAACCCTGAAGAAGTATTGAAGAGTTATTAAAATGCCATGGTGGGAGTATTCCAAAAGATAGTTCCGCTTTATGCCAATGACACGCAATTTGGTAGAAGTCTTAGAAACACTATACACGACGATCACCTGTTTAAACCAGAATCCCTCGGATTCTTTGTCTGCCCAGCAGAATATAGCACGAACACCAACATTCTGAAGCCTCTTCCTTAATTCCCCATATATAAGCTTACCAAAATGCTGAAAGTTCAATTATAAAAAAATTAAATAAAGAACTCGTCGATTAGCTTGTGGTAAAATTCCTTACAGGTAGTCTGTCAATTAGCGTATTTTCACAAGAGAAAGATCAACCAATTTTAAAGCACATTTATCACCTAGCATGCCAGAAATCTCGGCAGATGGGGCTTTTTCTTCTTCTTTTGAGCAGGGCCTCTAAGAAAGACTTTAAAATCAGACCCTAGTCATTTCTCTAACTCTAGATGTTAATGGAGGATATTTAGATTATGGCACTAAGGAAAAAGGTACAACATACAAGCGCCAGTGTTCAGATCACAGTCACACTAACCTTTTTCTGGTATATAGATGTGACCGCAGCAAGAGGTATTTCAGCATAGTGGGCATCAGCTGGGACTATTTGGTAGGTGATTGCAGCTATGATCTACAAAAGAAATAGGCAGTAATGCTGTAGTATCAGAGATGTAGTAAAAGAAGCATAACATCTCGATAGCAAATTAAACCCTCAACAGATTGTCTCTTATGTAGGAACAAAAGGGCAAACTCTTAAGTCTTAAGTGCGAAAAATCATCAATCAAGTTCTGCTGTTTTTGATTTAGGAATTCTGAGACATAAAGTAAGCAACACTTTCAGCATACCATTGTTAACCTGCAATTTTTTCTTTGCTGAACCAACAAGAGTAGATAAGCTTATTTACCTCGTCTGAAACTCCATTGAGCATGGCCTTCAAAATCAATGTACAATATTTTCTGCAAGATGAATTCGATTGTCGACAACACATTAGATTGATTCTAACCGATATGCTGAACCAAACAGGTTTCATCCTCGATGATTTTAAGTTAAGATGAAAACAGTAATCCTGCTTAACATAAAAGCCTAGATTCAAACAAGTTAAGAAACGTCATAATTAAGAGGGTATTAAAATGCAGAGTACCCTTTTGACACGCATCTCTCGAGGAATGTTGATTGCTTTCCTGTGTTTGCAGCATAATTCATGCCAGGTAGCTCTTTAACATATAACTTCAGTACTTCCTGAAGGATATGACACAAGCCCTTGTGAACAATGGAGCTATTTAAGCTACAGTGAGTTACCGAAAGAACACTGCACATGCATTAAATAATAATCCCTCAAGCAAAAAATCTCACTCGCTATGGAGGAAATCATTCACCTGAAGATAAGATTTGGTAAAGGCATCATCGTCGCTCGGATTAAGAAGCAGAAACGTGTAGTCTTTTGGAGAAGTGGAAACAGTATTTTCAATAGCTGCACAAATACATCGGATCCATTAAAAAAACTATACAAGAGAACATATGCGGGCAATACAAGAAGTACTTGCTGAGCATAATCCAGAAGGGAAAAAAAAGAGATCAGTCTTCCTTTTGCTACACATTTTGACAGTGGCGTGGACATTTCAGATTCGGTGTTCATCCCTTCCCTCACTACAGATGAGAACCATCAAACCAATCATGTAAAAACCAATCTCGCATCTACTGTTAAGTATTAACCCAATATTTAGACGTATAACTAGACCTAGAAATTTCCAAAAGCGGAGAAATATTCCTCAAACAACATCATCGCACATGTGGCCGGAAAAGCACAGTTCTGGACGAACCTGAGATTCTAACTCTGTCGATTCCGGAAAAAGAGATCTGGAGACTTTTCGGGCCAGATTCGCAGGTGAACTTCTTACCTTCCACCACAACATCGCAACCACCTACAAAATTCAAGCAAAAATAAAGCTAACAACACAATAAAACATTGAAGATCCGCCGATTAATATGCGTTCATGATGATTTCGGGGTTCTTGCCGATCGGGTAGAGAGAAGACTTCGCCGGCGATGCTCGCTTTGGCGCCATTTTGATTTCCAAAGCGGGGATTTCAAAAGACAAAAGAAAATCTGCGGATGAGAGGGGGCAAGGTTAAATAGACGGAAACAAGGGTATTTAAGTAATTTCATCCTCCCGCCTTCGGGGTGTGAATAACGACAAGGGAATACACGTTTCGTTCTGCTAATACGCGGCTCATATGGTCGGAGAAATGGTGGTTTTGCGGAACGATGGCTCCTAACAGTGCGGAACCGAAGTTTCAAGACAAGAGCTTTCGCAATTTCCGTTGAAACCCGCATCCGAAATTTCACTCTTTTTCTCAGGTAATTCATCACTTTCCGTCAAAATTCGGGATATTTTCGGTGTTTCCATTGGAGGGTTCCGGAAAGAGTTCCACTTTTCCCATCAGGATTGAGTGAAAAGAAGAACGAATCAGTTGTTCAAATAAGGAGGGAAATTTATGCGGAAGAGAGTGAATAAATCGCATCTTAAGTGAGAAGGAAGAACCAGATCATCCCTGTTATTAAACACAATAGAAAGATGGATGAGGAAGAGGGTAAATTACTCAAATATACCAAACTTGTCGTACTCATTTATGGATACACCCAAAAAATTATAATCCATTAAATTTTTGTCGAAAAGAGCATATTACCTTAATAAAACCGTGTAATTATAATTGCAAAGTTCTAATTGATTCTAAATACAGTTGCAATTGATTCTAATTGATTCTAAATGAGGTGGCAAAAAATACATCTAATTATTTACAGGATTTTTAGTTGTTATACGGTCGTAAACAATGTTTTTTTAGTCGTATATTAATTATATAACAGTCGTAATAAAATCGTAAAAAATATTAAAAAAAGTTATTTCGGACTTTTTAAATCCAAAAGTGGTATAGAATTGAAAAAAAAAAATTAATTTTTTTTGGGGTGTATCGCTGAAATGGGTGCTACACATTTGGTATATTGGATTGATTTTCCCTGAGGAAGAAGCCAATCTTTATTCTCATTTCATTTGGAATTTTACATTTTTGGGAACGGGAGAGGAATCTGAGAATGAACAACAGAGGTTAAACTACAAATAATGGTAGTACAAAGCTAAAGGTACAAAAGCAAACTAGGCGAGAGGTTACCAGGCCTGATGCATAAACCCTAAAATGATATTAGGAGCTGACTCAGAGATCTGTCGAATCTGGACCCATGTCAGATGACGGGTGGTACAACATACTCTCTAATTCTTCTGGGTCGAACTCAGAATCGTCAAAGAAGCCATCGACGGTGTCGAGATCGAATGGTTCGGGCAGTACATCAGTTATCATTCTCGCCATTGTCGTAGAACCCATCCTCGCCCTGGTTCTGGCTGATCCAGTAGTCGCGGTACCATGCCGAGGTTGTGACCAACTGCCACCACTCCGGAGAGAAATCCTCCACTTGCTGAATAGCAGCCGGGACGAAGACCGCGGCATCTGGGTTCAGCCTTGACCGCGCCATTTCCTCTCGCTCCTTGCCTTTTTTCGAACTCCGTTCTAGATCTGTACCCACAAGAACTTAGATCAGTACAAGACCCAGTCCACAATCTGAGCGAGGATAACAGAACAATTAGGTCAAATTGATTTCAGGATCCGGAAACGGAAGCATACAACAATCGATCTGACCACTCGGTAATAAGATTGTAACGATATAGTAATTTCGAATTCGCGATCTGAAAGGTTTCCCGTTTCCGGTTCCCCTTCATCGGTCTTCCATCTCCGTCGAAATCAACTCATCAAGGAACCAGGAAATTTCGACACAAGTCAAATCCATACAATTCGAAACAATACCAATGAAAAAACGCAGCGAAAGACATTTCGATCACTTCAGCATTCAAATTTCTCCAAAATTCCACCCCACCGAACAAATCCATCAGAATCCATGAATTCAAACATCCAACCCAAACGAAAGATCGCCTCCTCCCTCCCGTTGAGGCGTTGATCGAACAGAGAGAAAACATAAACAATATTTTTTACCTTAAGCGGAGAAAATATCTCTCTCGTCGAGTAGATTTTTCGCCCTCTTTGTCAAGAAACGAAACGGGTCATGAACATTCACCATAAGCTACGATGGCGAGGGGGGTTAATATATGACCGTGACCGGACGTCCACGCGCTAGCGCGTTACTGTTGGCTTGGTTTGACTTTCCTCGTTTCTATTGGTTGTTAATTATTACAGGACGTAAAACATGCAATTAAGTGAATTGATTTTGTTTCTAAAAATAATTAACTTCCGTAAATCGAGATTAGGCGGTAAGTAATCCAAGAAAAGCCAAAGTAGGCCCCACCACCAGCAAGATTATGATCTGATTGTTTCTATTCATCATCCTTCCACACATTTGTGTTTCCGTTCGGAATTGAGATGTCGGATTTTAAAATTTTAAATTTATTCAGTTTTTGTATTAGATTCTATTCATTTTGATTTCTGTTTTGACTTAATCCGAATTCAGGTTTAAATAAAGATATAAATAAATATTTTTCTTTTTTGGATTAATTTTATATTGATTATGATTTTTAAAATATATATTAATTCAAGAAATAGCGGGAGCTAAATAAACAGCCCCTTATTGATATGTAGTTTAGTCCATTATTGAGCTCCAAAGGTTAAAATTTATTAGGGATCTTTCAACTCATCCTTTTTCAAATATGATTATCTGATCAAAGTGATAATATAGTTACATATACACATATTTGTAATAACGATCACACCAAATTATCATGATCACATTTTATATATCACACTAATCACTTGATAAAATCATTATAATTACATTTAATATTATTATCAATCAACATCGACATCAACATTATCAAGTCAAGAGGAGAGTTTTGCTGTAGGTGGCAACTAGCAAACTCAAAACTATGTCGTATCTTATATGCAATGGATTCAAAACATATTATTATCAATATGATCATAATATTATCTTGGTCATATGGTTATATCACACTATTCACAATTTATTAGAGATATATATGAATTTATGATATTTTATCATGATATATATATATATATATATTATAGAACCAATAAAGAAAACAACCTTTTTAATGAGCCAAGCAAATCTCTTTTACTGATTTCACTTTTATTATAGAACCAAATCCCACATATCAAAATAAAACCGATATATAGAAGAGATTACCACATATACTACATCTCTGATCAAATTTAATTTTTCTATTAACTCGAATCCCCGTAAAAGTTTATGTAATGTATTTAAACGATCAATAAGAATAAATAACAATTAAACTTAACGATATTATCCTCAAATAATATGAAACATCTTAAAAAGGGAAGAAGAAGAAGAAAACCCTGAAAACTCATTCGTACTTAACTAAAAAAAAAAGAAAAAGAAAAATTCAAGAAGAAGAAGAAGAGAAAGATCCACGTCGTTTTTGTTCATCACCGTCGACGAGATGAAAAACGCCATTATCGCAGCTATTCTTTCGAACAGAAGAAGGAGAAGAAGAAGTCGAGTCTTTAGAAATCTGAATCGAGGGAGGGGGAGCCGCAAGCTTGGCATCACGACCGGGATCTTGAGCTGGACCTGGTCGTGGGTAATAGAAATCTGTCGGAAAAAACTTGAACTGGAGAAGACCCATCATTGTTTTTTTTTTTGGCGGTTTCGGGAATAAATAAAAATATTCAGAGAACTCTCAAGCGTTGTAAGATTTCTCCGTACCTTTGTGTCTGGGGGGTTATATATATATATATATATATATACACACGTGTTGTGTGTGTACGGAAGTTCTAGGAGCTTAGGGTTTTCCTGGGGTCTATGAGATTTACTTGGGGAAGAAGTTTGAACGGAGTTGGTCTCCTTGGAATAATATTAAAATTCAATTTTAATTTTTAAAAATTTGTGAGTTGAACTTTCCTTATTTCTATTATGAGAAAAATATTCATATTTTAAAAATGAAAAAAATAATATCAACATATCAAACGATCAGTTAAATAACATAGTTTACTCGAGCTTTGTTTAAAGTAAAAATTATCAATTATATCTTCATAATAAATTCTATTCCAATGATATTTTGATATTTCTCTATTAAAAATAAAATATTGTTAATATTTGAAGGTTTGCCATAGATATAATTAAAAAGATGACGTTTTCAAAAAATTAAAATTAAAATTTTAAAAGTTTGTGATAGATTTTTTTTAAAACTTACATCGTAACTTTAATTAAATAGTAGCGTTAATAAAATATTGATAATATTAAATGTTAAACATCAACTAATATTTTTAATGTAGAATGAAATATATAAATTCACGTGTATGGAAAGAAAAGACAAATTCCTATATAAAATAATGAAAAAATTATAGAGCCTCAAAATTAATTATAATCTATTTTGGTAAAGAATTATAATATATTTTTTATAATCAAATTTTAAAAAAGAAAAAAATTATTATACCTACTGTTTGTAAAATTGTGTGGGGAGTCTGGCGACCATGTGCAACAGCACCACCTCGGCCACGAACGATTTCGTAGTTCTGTCCTGGGCCCTCGCCTCAAATCGATATTTTATAAGGGTAGGTGTTTTGGTATTCGGTTCGGATTTGATTCGAGAATAATTCAGTTTGATTCTTTCGTTTTTACAAAAATATTACTAATCAATTACTATATCATACTCGATTCGATTTCGCTTTATTAAAAAAAATCGATCTTTTTTAGAAATATTTTTTTTTGTGTTTCTTTAAATTCGGTATGGTTCCAAAAAATTCGATTTTCTAAAAATAATACCGTTCGCGAATTTGAACAGTTCCGATCGAAAATATTATATTTTTTCGGTTTAGTACGGTTCAATTATGAAGAACTGTAGTGAAATGCACGTCCTATAATATTCTTTCGAATTTGTTTTCTATTCTCGTTTTCTTATCAAGCGATAACATTCTCTATTCTCAATCCTTTCTGATGTCATTCCTCATCGATCGATATCTCAATTCTCATCAAATTTCACATATATCCAAAACTTGGATACCTAATTATCGTTAAATCAAGAGTAAATAATCTTGATCGAGAAATCGAATTGTTTTCAAGATTGAGATTAGGTGACTCGAAAATTTTGGATTCGCATACATCCACCGTTAGGGATATACCAAAGAAGTCTGAAGCTCGGAATCCGACTCAAACTTGCTCCAAACAATAAAGTTGGAACCTAAAAATATAGGCCTAAGATTTTAGGCTTTAGACCAAATGAGTTAGATCTAAGGGTATCAATTTATGCCCAAAGTCCAAAGTCCTGTCCGACTCCATGCGAAAAATAACAGGCTTCGGTCTAAGTTTTTTGGGTAGAAAAAAATCGAGCTTTCGGGCTCAATTCGGATTAATCCGAAAGTCCGATAATATTTTTTTAAAAAAAATTAACAAAAAAAAAAGAAAAAATAACTTTACAACAATTTGAACGAACGAGTCCGACCCGACCTGATATGGTCTGATTGAAATCCAAAATATATAGGATCGGATTTTGGGTTTGATTATATAGATCCGGAAAAAAAAAATATTGGTTTGATCTGAACTCGAATCCGAAATTTTTGGATCGAGTGCGGGGTCGGGTTGATCCGATTGACACCTCTAGGCTTCGGGTTGGGTATAAGAACTGAACCCTTTTTTTTTTTTGCCTTAAAATCTTGTCATCGTCTATCCTCCAACATTCACTTGTATACGTTTTCGTTTTTATTCGATATAAAATTTGTCATATTATTATGAAGCAAAACTGTTCAATTAATTTGAAAGAATTTTTGTTGATTTTTTTTTGTGTAAACGTATATTATTATATTATTGTTATGATTATGTTTCGATGATGAAAGAAGATATTTTTTTATTAATAAAAAAAAGTTCGAAACCCAATTCGAGCCCGCTCTAAGCCCTATGAAACTACCCGAAGTCTTATCGGTCCGAACAAATCGAACTCAATCCAGGCCCAGACCAGCCCACCAAATCGAACTCAATAGGTTACAATGGGCCTCCAATTGATGGGCTTCGCCTATGCATTGTTGTGGCCCAATGGGATTTACTTAAGGCCCATATAAAGCCCAAAGTTTACAGAGAATGGGAACTCCATCTTCACCCAAAACCCTAAAACCCTAGACTTTATAAATCCCCATTTCTTGGCGCTTCACCCTGTGGCTTGACGACGGCTTCTGTGACAAACAAAACCCTCTCAAAACCCTAAATCCGTAGAAGCAATGTCGGAGGTCGAAATCTCCCGGTCGGAGAAGAAGAAGCATAAGAAGAAGTCAGATGCTGACTCCGTCACCGATGCCGACGCCGGCGCCAACGCCGACGCGGGAGACTTCATGATCAAGCCGCAGAGCTTCACTCCCGCCATCGACACGTCCCAGTGGCCCATCCTCCTCAAGAACTATGACCGCCTCAACGTTCGGACCGGACACTACACTCCTCTCCCGTCCGGCTTCTCTCCCCTGAAACGGCCCTTGCAAGAGTATATCAGGTACGGTATCATCAACCTCGACAAACCTGCCAACCCTTCCTCTCATGAGGTCGTTGCTTGGATCAAACGTATCCTCCGTGTCGAGAAAACGGGTCACAGTGGAACCCTCGACCCCAAAGTCACTGGGAATCTCATTGTATGCATCGATCGAGCCACACGGCTCGTGAAATCGCAGCAAGGTGCCGGCAAAGAGTATGTCTGTGTTGCCCGTTTGCACTCTTCTGTCCCAGATGTCGCCAAGGTTGCTAGAGCCCTCGAAACGCTCACTGGAGCTGTGTTTCAGAGGCCGCCTCTGATCTCCGCCGTGAAAAGGCAACTTAGGATCAGGACAATATACGAAAGCAAGCTGCTCGAGTATGATGTAGACAAGCATTTGGTTGTTTTCTGGGTTTCCTGTGAGGCAGGTACGTATATTAGGACCATGTGTGTTCATTTGGGTCTGCTTCTAGGGGTTGGAGGGCATATGCAGGAGTTGAGGAGGGTAAGGTCTGGGATTTTGGGTGAGAGAGATAACATGGTAACGATGCATGATGTGATGGATGCCCAGTGGATGTATGATAATTATAGGGATGAGACTTATCTTAGGAGGGCCATCATGCCACTTGAAGTGTTGTTGACTAGCTACAAGAGGCTGGTCGTGAAGGATTCTGCTGTGAATGCCATCTGTTATGGTGCGAAGCTGATGATTCCTGGATTGTTGAGATTTGAGAACGACATTGAGGTTGGTGAAGAAGTTGTTCTTATGACCACGAAAGGTGAGGCCATAGCTATCGGGATTGCGGAAATGACAACAGCTGTGATGGCTACTTGTGATCATGGTGTGGTGGCTAAGATCAAGCGAGTGGTGATGGACAGAGACACATACCCGAGGAAGTGGGGACTGGGACCTAGGGCTTCGATGAAGAAGAAGCTTATCTCTGAGGGGAAGCTGAATAAGCATGGTAAGCCAAACGAGAAAACTCCCCAAGAGTGGCTGAGGAATGTGGTTTTGCCTCCGGGTGGGGATGCTATGGTTGCTGGTATAGCTGCTGCTCCAGAGAAGGTAACCCCGGCTGTCGAGGAGGAGAAGAAGGTCGAGCATGAGAATGGCGAAGGTGGGGAGAAGCGGAAGCGAAAATCGGATGAAAGCAGTGATAGCCCTGCTCCAGTTCCAGCTAAGAAATCGAAAACCAAAGAAGAGGCCAAGGAAAAGGGAGAAGAGAAAGAGGAAGAAGAATCTGACAAGAAGGAGAAGAAGAAGAAGAAAAAGAAGGA
The DNA here is from genome assembly GCF_000463585.1 of Tarenaya hassleriana. NCBI lineage: Eukaryota > Viridiplantae > Streptophyta > Magnoliopsida > Brassicales > Cleomaceae > Tarenaya > Tarenaya hassleriana. The sequence continues at coordinate 853,165 of NW_010960187.1, read as the reverse complement.
TAAAGAAGGGTCTGAAGAGGAGGAAGCGGAGAAGGTGAAGAAGAAAAAGGATCACAAGAACAACGATGAGTCTTCACCCAAGCCCGAGAAGTCGGAGAAGAAGAAGAAAAAGAAGAGCAAGGAGAATGAGGAACCTGCAAATGGTGAAGATGAAGCAGAAGCAGAAAAGAGTGAGAAGAAGAAGAAGAAGAAGAAAGAGAAGAAGAAGAAGAAAGATGGAGATGAAGAAGAATGAGAACTCTGGTCGAAATTTTGATTACTGGTATCTACTCGTGAAACAGGTGAGACGAAAGGCAGTCTTTGCTTTGTATTCAAGTCTCACTTCATTCCTTGTCCTTTTCAAATTGTAATGTTTTCCCAAACTTCATATGTCGTGTTTCTTTTTCTTCCTAGTTGTTGCTTTTTTTTCTTTCTTTGGATTCGGTCGAAGGGTCGGCCCAATTAGGTGTTAGTAACTCATAATTGGGCCTATTGGGCTTTTTGGCCTGACAAGTCCAGTCTCTTCTAATCGGATATATCTAAATAGTTTTTAGTGTGTCTTTATTCTAAACCCGGATAATTACCTGATATATCCGTCATATAAAAAAATTAAGTGTAACTAAAAATAAATCTATTATTACTATATTATCTTTAACTTTAAGCAGCCAAAAATTCGTGCTTTAAAAAGTACAATTATTATTGTTCTCAATTAAAAGGGTGAGAGACCACATGTCGTTGCCTAAGCCTAACTAAATATATAACACAAAGTACAACCATAGAAAAAACTAATAGCGGAAATTTATCAATTGTATGTATCCGTTTTTAAAATAATGATTAGGAAATCATTATCAGAAATTAATAATGAAATGAAATTAGATATTGTAATTTAGTGGTAGTCTAATCACCGAATTGACTAGACATTCTGTGGAATTTGTTTTTTTTTTAAAGAAGATAATTAACACGGAAACTGATAATGGCGGTACAAGTATCAAAACACCATAACTGTGAATGAAGCTTCGCGGAAGCTGCCATAGCTCCTTTTAATACCTTCCCTTCCTTGCTCTTTCCTCTCAACCACTCTCCCTTCCCCTTCGCCTTCCTTTCCCTCCTCCTCCTCCTCCTCCGCCATCGCCATGAAACTCGTCCCAGTCATCACCTCCAAATTCCTCCGCCTCAGCCCCAAACGCCTCTTCCGCCTGAAGGATCGCTCCGATCCATCCTCCTTCAGTTCCGGCGCTTCCTCTACCTCCTCATCCGAAGGATCCTACGGAGGCGGAAGCCGCCGCAAGCCCGATCCCGCCTCAACGCCTATCAGCGTTCTGCCTGAGATCTCCGGAGACTGGTCCCAGATTTCCGCCGGAGATCGCGATTTTTACGCCGAGCTTGTTCAGGCGTTTAAATTGATCGATCGGGATGACGACGGTATGGTCTCCAGGAGCGAGCTCGCGGCGCTTCTCAGCAGGCTGAGCCCCGATCCGCCGAGCCAGGAGGAGGTGAGCATGATGCTGAGGGTGGTTGACGGTGGCGACGACGGTTGCATCAGCCTGGAGGAGCTGGCGAACCGCGTGGCGGGAAGCTCGGCGGCGGGATCGATGGAGGCGGGGGAGCTGAGGGAGGTGTTCGGATTCTTCGACGCGGACCGCGACGGGAGGATTTCGGCGGAGGAGCTGCACCGAGTGTTCGCCGTAATCGGAGACGAACGGTGCACGTTAGAAGAGTGCCAGCGCATGATAGCGACCGTCGATGGGAACGGAGATGGGTATGTTTGCTTCGATGACTTCTCTCGCATGATGGAGCTCCAGCGATGATCATCATGATGGGTGAATGGTGATGGTGATGATGATGATGATGATGACACATCACTATACTTTAAATTTAAAATTTTACCATTTCAATATAATCTCTTAATTTTTTAATAAAGGTAAATTACGTTTTATTATAGTTTGATTTGATTATTTCGGAATTGATTGTATTTATTCAATATAACATTTAAACTTCAACCTTCACCATAACAAAAATAAAAAACTAAACTAAAACAGAATTTTTCCCCTTTCATCCATGATCTAAAACACGATAGATAAATAAAACTCACATTCAATGTCGGTTATGAGTAGATAAATAATTAAAATACAATTTGTCATATTCATAGATATAAAAATTTAAGTTCTGGGGAAATTTAAACTTACAATAATTAAAATAAATTATAACACGAAAATTTTAATATATAGAATTAAAAACTAGTTTGATTAAGTTTTAGTTGCGATTGTTTCAAATTTTATATTTTCTTAATGTAATTCAATTAACCATCATGAATTAAATCATTGTTGTCTGGCCATATAGTTCAATAAAATACATAAAGCATTGTAAGAGGAGTTAAATTCATCGATAGCATATATTTTCGGTTGATTACAATATCTAAATCATGTAACAATTATGATCAAATTTCTTCATCACTTTGTACATGGAAGTTCATTTCAACTAATTGTACCTGCATGAAATAATTGTTCCTTATACACATATATGCATATATATTTAGTTTACGTATATAAAAATATAAATATTATAGTACCTAAATCAGTTTTTAATTTTTAATTATGTATTTCAACTCTCAATTTTTTTTCCTTCATAAAGCCATGAACCAGACTAAGAATAGTATACTAGCAATTAACAAATTGGCGTGTAGAATAATTTGCTGCATATTATATATATTATCAATAAAAAAATCTATTTTTTTTATGGATTTAATAATAGTGGACGGTGCATTTAAGAATAAATGTTTTATAATTTTTTATTTTTATGAAGTCGTGGACGGTAACACGCATTCACGTATAATGTCGGGTATGACCAAAGACCACTCTCGACTCTCGTACACTGTATTAAACGTGAGATACTACTAGCTAATCAAAATAAATAAATAACTTTTTTTATATTGTTTTCATTTAGAAGATTTACTTTCTGGAAGAAAATAAAAAATTAAAATTATTTGGTGATGCTCAATAAAACTAGGGGTGGCCATTTTAGATTTCGGTTCGGTTATATTTTGGTTCGGTTATTTCGATTATAGAAAAGCTATAACCATTCATTTTTTATATAAATTTCGATTCGGTTATTTTCGTTTCGGTTTGGTTTCGATAAAAATTCAATTTTTTTAAAAAATTATCGAATATAATTATATTCGATAATTTTTTAAAAACTATAACCATTCGGTTTGGTTTGATCATTTACATACAGAGCAACTTGCAGTCCCCCAAATCCTGCAATGTGTGAACTTAGGCGTATTCAACGTCACCAAATTCTTACACAAATATAATTTATTCAACTAAAAATATATTGTATTAAAATTAGATTAAGACAAGCCAATATGCATAAATCATTTTCATGCTTTGTAATCTTCTTTGTTATCTATCTTCTTAATGATGATCCATGTCTAAAATATCTATGTGTGTTTCCATACATATCCAAATCCTTTGAAAAATTATGTTTCTATTAAATAAATGATTCGAACAATAATAATTGTAGAGGCTATAAAATCACATCTAAAAATATAAAAAAAATTACCAGTTTTTTTTTTATAAATAAAAAAATATATCCGGTTGTTACTCTTTAGTCTTTAAACGTCTCTATACGGATTTTAGGAGATGGAAATTACAATAACTATATTAGAGAAATTTTTACGAGAAAATATTTACATAGAATAAATATATTCATAACAAATTATAGCATACGAGTTTGGTCTCAGTCTCTTATTATACGGTCCACTTTCATCTCACATATGTTTTAATTATATGCGTTGGGATTTAAAACTCAGGGTAATTGGTGTTTAGAGGCACATAGATATTCTCTTTTGTTTTTGTATACGAACTCTTTTTTTTTTATTATATTTGTACCTTTTTATCCAAAAAAAAAATTGGGTAATTGAATTTCAAGAAAGGAAACTTAACTAAAATTTTCTAAAGTTTGATGATACGGATTTCCATTAAAAAAAAGAGAAATAAAAAAGGCAGATCTGAGCGTATTCTAGGTTCTGAGGTAACATTTATTTTTCTAAAATTGGAAAGGGACAAAATATCCCACATCGGACAGTTGGGACACTAATGTCTGAATATAGGGAAGAGAAACTCAACTGTAAGTCACGACCTTACTTGAACAGGATCTGTTCTATAGGCTCGTACATCTGTATCCTTGAGTTCAAAGGAGACAGGACTTCAAACCTGGTGGATGAATGTGGGCCGTGCGATCGGAGCGTGATTGACGGCTGCGATTGTTCCTTTGGGATCATCTCTCTGGCTGTAGAGGATCGTTACTCAGCCCGGGTCTCACTCGGCTGGGGTGGTCGCTCGGCGATCTGACAGGTTTCCTTTCTTCCTTTTTTTTTAATTTATTATTTTCAATGCCTAAAGGACACACCATTATCATTATTACATATCTCCAAATACAGATTTGATGTTTCCCATTTAATTTATAGATGCACGAAGTGTCATATCGATTAATATTAGGTCTTGAACACACGCTATGTCTCTCCCTCTCCGTATGTCTAGATTCGAACCCCTGACCCGGAAGAGGCACTCGACCACAAACATATGGATAAAAAAGCAATCAAGAATTATTTTTATTTTTATTATAAAGTGTAATTACGTTATTACAATTCCAAAGGCTTCGGGAATCCTTTTCCAAAGTCTTTTTATTTTATTTAACTGTTATTACAATTCCGTATATGTGTTTGAAATGGATTTCCATGCCTACGATCTACAAATCCAGTATTTCTACAGAAAAATTACAAATTATCGGAACAAAAAGAGAGCTGCCTTCAAAATTTGCTACTATTTTTTTTTTATCATTCTACTTTTTTCCCGACAAAAACGTACCTCTAAAATGAAATTTATAATTGATGACAAAAGAAATGTTACAACTCAATAACTAATTACACACTAAATATATTTATAAGTTATAACCCTAATCATTTCGGTTTAGATTCGCTTTAGTTATATACGGATTCGGTTATTTTATTTATAAAAAAACTATAAATCAATATAATTATCGTGCTTGGGAGAGTCGTCACGTGCTTGAATACTTTCTAACAATCAGTGCCGGAATAATAATCGATAATAATTCAATAAAATTATTTGGGTTTCGTGAAAAAAAAAGATGAAATAGAAAATGTAATTACCTCCGTTGGCCAGGTTATCTTGCAGACATCACAGCGTTGAGGAAATGACCCACCCATGGACCGACCCAATGCGCATGCATATGAGTATAACGTGATTCTATTTAAATTTTCTTCACTGTTTTGCGGCTGCTTTGTGAATCCACTCGTTTAATTTATTTTATTTATTTGTCAGATATATACATATATAAACAAGAATTAAAAGACCTTGCTAACTTTTTTCTTCTAAGTTCATATATTTGGAATTATTTAAAGAAATAATTCTTAACTAAATAATTTGGATATATAATTTTTTACCTTTGATTTCCAAATATATATTTGGCATTATATGCGTGTGGAAACATAAACTGGGAAACTTAACGACATTGATTATATATGGTATTGGGACACCTAGAAAAGCATATCCCACATCGGACAATTTATGACATTAACTATTTGAATATAAAGAAGAGAAGCTCAACGGTTAGGCACGACCTTACTTGAACAGGATCTGTTCTATAGGCTCGTACCTCTGTATCCTTGAGTTCAAAGGAGACAGGACTTCAAACCTGGTGGATGAATGTTGGCCGTGCGATCGGAGCGTGATTGACGGCTGCGGTTGTTCCTTTCGGGTCCATCTCCCTGGCTGTAGAGGATCGTTACTCGGCCCGGGGTCATCCCGGCTGGGGTGGTCGTTTGGCGATCTGACAGGTTTCCTTTTTTTCCTCTTTTTGAAGTCCGTTGTTTTTGTCATTGCTGGATCTGCGCATGTGATGTGATGTTTGGTTGCTTCTTGGGCATGGGTTTTGTGTGTTTTTTTTTTTGGTTAATGATTTTGGAATTGGACGATGATAGGCTTTGCACTTGCAGGCGACGTGTTTGATGAAATTTCTCCAATTTTATTTCTTCAAATCCAGTTCCTTTGATAAATGCCTCATGGACACACCGTTATTATTATTACAGATCTTCAAACACAGAGACTCAGACACCATCTCCGACCTTACCGATCCTCAAGAAGATCGGAAACCTAACAACCTTCTTTTCCTCACCGTCTTCCTCCCAAGAACCGGCGAACTCCGCCTCCATCTCCGGCGTCAAAAGCTCCAAACCCTTCTCCCTCGCCGTCTGGTACGCCGACGACGACCTCAGGTACGTCATGTACTCCTCCATTCCCATCTCTCTCTCCGCCGCAAACCTCATCGGTTCCGTCGACACTTCGCCATCCACCGCCTCGAACGGGAACTCGATGCTCCTGTACTCATCTTCCACCAACCTCCTCGCCTTGTCCCAGTACGGACCGAGGCTCTCGCTGTAATACCGCCGGAAAACCTCGTCGACGGCGGAATTCACCTCCGGGTTGGTGTAGCACCAGGCCGCGAAGACTCCGTGGGGCTTTTTGAGCACGTGTTTCACGTGGCCGTAGAAAGTCGGTAGGTCAAACCAGTGTAGGGCTTGAGCGACTGTGACCAGGTCGGCTGATGATTCCGGCGCCACGAGACCCGCGATCTCCGACAGGGACATTACCGGTGGAGTGAGTTGGTAACGAGCATTGGGAAGCTTTGGCGCGAACTCAAGCTGGCTAGGGCTCGTGTCGGTGGCCACGACATTCTTGTAGATCCTAGCGAGCTGAGAGTAGAAATCTACATTGAGACCAATACGCGAAATCGAATATGAAGATTGCAGTGAGAGAAGAGAATGAACTGACCGAGCTAACGGCCTGACCGCTTCCTGTGCCGACGTCCCAAGCGAGGTCGTGGCATGGCGTCTTGGATGCGATGAACTCAAAGAGTTTGGTCGGATAATTGGGTCGAGCCGCCGCATATTCCCCAGCTTGTTTTATGAACAAATTGGCCATTTTTTAGGTCTCTGATATTTCCCTGTTTCATCAACAATCAGATCGTTCTCTTATAAAGGACGAATCTTTTCTGGTGGGTTTCGTTGAATCGAGTCAAACTTGAATAACTTGGCCAATTTTGCCTCTGATATCTCTCCGTTTCATCGATTATCAAGCCGATCTCTTGTAAATGACGAATCTTTTCATGTGGGTTCCATAGGATCGGGTCAAACTTGAGTTATACGGACATGGCGGAGGGTAGCTTACTAGCCTACTAACTAGCGATCACACAATCTTCCCGTTGTTGCGTGTTGAAGAATGTGATGGCGACTTTCTATCTTCCGACTGATTGCGTTGTTAAACCGGACCAGTGGAACCGGTTTACAACCGGTTAGCCGGCGGAATGTCAAACCAGGTCTTGATTTTTTTTTAATTAGGGGAAAAAAAGACAACCTCGGACGGGGGGTCTCTGTTTAACCCTATTTCTTCGAAATCCTTAGTGGCGAGCTTTTGACTTCTACTTCGTCGCCGTCGCGGGAGCTTGAGGTTCTACCCATTGCAGCTCAAGCTCGACTTGTCGGAGTTTTTCTCGGGGGGGATCCATTTGAAAATACCGATGGAGATAGTTCCGATTCCGGTGGAGAGTTACAAGGTTGGGTTCGTAGGAGCCGGGAAAATGGCGGAGAGCATCGCGAGAGGGGTGGTAAGATCGGGCATTCTTCCACCCAACCGTATCTCCACCGCCGTTCACTCGAATCCCGACCGCCGGGCTGTCTTCGAATCGTTCGGCGTCAATGTCGTCTCGAGCAATGAAGCCGTAAGAATCTATCTATCCCCTCTCCCTTTGTTTCTCTGATCTCACGCGAAGTTCGTGTTTGTTTGAATGGAAAATGATGCATGTTCGATCAATCGCCATGGTAGTCATGCATATAACCCTTTCAGGAGTTTCAAATTCCACCCCATTACATGTTTGGAGTTTCATTCATGGGTTTGTTTTGTTAAACTGAGATGGTGCAGCAGAAACGAAGGACCTTTTCCTTGATTTAGGTTGTCTGATTGAGCAAGATTTTTATCCCAGATGTCCATTTATTAGTTAGTTTGTGTCAAGATCCTGCATAGGGGGAAGATAGATGCTAACTCATTTGTTCAAAGCTTTTAGATGCAAATTATTGTTCAAGTTAGGAGAATACATACATAGCTTCAAAGTTTTTGGGCTAAAGTGTTTTAATTCGTTTTCCGACACAAGATTAATCGAATTCACGATCTCCCGAGTGACAGGTTGTTGAAGAAAGTGATGTCGTGATATTCTCCGTGAAACCCCAAGTTGGTATTGTTCTGTCTCCTTCATTTCTTTCTGTGTCTATCTGATTTACAAACGAAACTTTTGGTGTATATCCTTCCGCTCGAGGATTTTCGCGTTAAGAAAGCATTACGGGTTAATCTTGCAGTCAAACGTGTGGTCACGGAATTAAGACCGAAACTCTCCAAGCGAAAGCTTTTAGTCTCTGTGGCAGCCGGAACAAAGTTGAAAGATCTACAGGTACGCAGAGCTTTTCAATCCTATCATTCTGATAATAATCTGATGTTTTTTCCCTAGAATTTACAAATGACAGTACTTCCAACCGTTGGAAATTCTGTTATTTACCCGTGCTTTGCATCACAAGTTTCACTGTCGATCGCTTTCAGATTTCGGTTTCTAAAAATGTGAAATGGGATTCTGTGTATTGTTAGGAATGGTCTGGTCACGATCGATTCATAAGGGTGATGCCAAACACACCATCTGCTGTTGGTGAGGCGGCAACAGGTATAGTTAATAAGCTCTCTTTTTCTTTCTTTCTTGTCACTGCTCTATTGATGTTCATCATGGATTCACCGATAAATCCATAAACCCTTTTTTATCTACCGAGGTAAAATTGTAGTATCTCTCCAATAGTTTATTCGCTAGAGGGTTCTGACGATATTCCGGTCAATTAGTTATGAGCCTCGGAGCAGCGGCAACTGAAGAGGACGGAGAACTGGTCACCAAGCTGTTTGGATCGGTGGGAAAGATATGGAGAGCTGATGAGAAATTGTTCGATGCTGTCACAGGACTCAGGTACATCACTTTTCCGCATCATCCAACTAAAAAAGTCGGGTTTTTCTTGAATGTGTAAACAGGTGAAAGTATCATATTTGATATTTCCTTGGAAAAATTTGCAGCGGAAGTGGTCCGGCTTACGTATTCTTAGCCATCGAAGCCTTAGCGGATGGAGGAGTGGCTGCTGGCTTACCCCGGGATCTTGCAATGGGCTTGGCTTCACAGACGGTCAGTCTTTACCAAAATCCCCTAGATCTTGCAAGAATGCC
>NW_010960187.1:837213-843744 GCF_000463585.1 Tarenaya hassleriana | reverse complement strand
GAGCGGGAAGCACCCTGGACAGCTGAAAGATGATGTGGCATCGCCAGGTGGCACCACGATTGCCGGAATTCACGAGCTGGAGAAGGGAGGTTTCCGTGCAACGCTTATGAACGCCGTTGTGGCCGCCGCTAGACGAGGCAGTGAACTTTCACAAAGCTAAGCCATTTTTACTGTCTTATCTTTTGTGTTTTCTTATTCCTTCAACTTATGAGCCCTTCCCATACTCTATGTTTCGGCTTATAGTTCTCATTGTGAAAGTGGATATTTAAATCGAATAATACATAACCTAATCTGGAAACAACTTTTTCTATGCAAATAAACCCAAGAAAATTGAAGTTAAATGGAAATTTATATCAAATGGGTATAGTTTTTTTTTTCTAAATGAAAAATTCATCAAGTTTTACTGGTTTTAATGGGACCCATCATCATCATCATGGCATTAATGAGTCTAATGCATGGCGACATCATACAATTGAAGATGAAAGGCACGCTTTCCATCTTCATTACATATATGTAACAAGCAGAGAGAGAGAGAGAAGTAGCGTTCGGTTAGGGAGGGAAAGAAAGATGGGATGTTTCTTGTCGAAACCGAGATCGGAGAGAAGGCGTCACGGCGGAGGACATCGCCGGAAAAAGAGATCCGGCAGGCGGAGGAAGCACCACCACCACCACCATCACCATCATCACCATTCTGATTCATCTGACGGCGGAGGTCATCATTGCAGACACTAACCACTTTTCATCACTCCTATTTTACGTTTTTTTTAAATCTATAATCACTTTACCCTATAGTCAGTGGTTTGGTTAATAAACACAAAAGGAAAAAAAGATTTATCGCCGTTTAAATACAAATAAATGTTGCGATAATTTTTTTTTTGTGTGCTCCTTGGAAAGATATCAATAAATTACGCAGTTTTTTAATTGCATATAGTGAACACTTGAAGATAATCGGAATTTGATAATTTTTTATTACGCAAAGCTCGTTCTGTGCTATTTTGGGCTTGAATGGGCTCATTTTTTGGTTCTTTAAAAAGGTTATACTTGTATCATCATCATCATCATTGCTATTATTATTAATGTGATTGCATATGATATATATATATATATATATATATACTGCAATGAAATTCCCAAAACGGAATGATAAGGAGACGGATCTCGATATTGGCGAGAAAAGTCCATGAAAGTGACCACCAAATTTAATGGTAAATCCCCACTTGAATCTTTTTCCAATTTATTTGTCGGTCCACCATTGTTTTACCTTTGATTGGTTTAAGATTCATCAAATATTATACCCTTGTCTTCATTCGTTTTTATCTTACTTGATTTTTTCTCAATTACAAAAAAAAAAAAACATTTACTCGCGTTTCATCATTTAATCTCATTTGGCTTTTAAAAAATGATGCATTGTATGTGTTTTTGTTATCTTTTATGTTTCTTTTAATTACTGTTTAACATCGGATTCTAGTCAAATCTATATTTTCACACATCCTTGGTTTGAAATATTAAATATTATATATTTATATGTAATTAAGTAATATATATCAAAATTATCATACTCATTCGAATATAGACAGTAACGGGAAACAATATGGAACGTATGATTAATGGGTCAGTCAATGTTGATATCCAACATTAATGTGATTAATAATTAATTGATAGTAATAGAATACGTTTAGAGATTATAAAAGGTTTTCGCATTATTTGAAAATTTCGAACATATATTGATCAATATATTTCCATCGAGCATCGTACTCAAAGCTCAAATACCACGAGCCGTTTAATACGTGCGAATATCAAAATAAATATTAAACTCCAAAACAGTATGTACAATTAAAATATTATAAATTTGTTTATTATAAGGTCTTTATTTATCAAATAAAAAAGTTTTCTTCACTGTTATCCCCATTTCCGGACATAGATGGCAATTTGCGCCTCTGAAAAGCTTATCGGATTCCTTTTTGGGTAATTCCTTTTATATTTATTAATTACTCTGTGTCTCTCTCCTTTTATTTTTTAATTATTTTATCTATATGGGACCAATTTTAATATGCTCACATAAATTATTGATTCTCCTGTCTCCTGATTATATGTTTTCACACACACGGTTACCGTTTTCGGGTAAAAAAATGGAAATATATAGGTCCATAAAAATATAAATAAAAAACCTCTAAATGTTGTGTTTTAATAGATACATGTGTATATAAATTCCATGTGAACCGTATTCACATGTTTTTTTTTGTGACCAATTGTACTGTTAAGCTTAAATACAAAACCTAAATTGCATATAATTTATTAATTTTAGTAACTAATGAAAAATCTTTTTTTTTGGATAATCCGGAAGTTCACCGAGTGTTTGACCCGACTACATCTCCCAGAGGAACGGAGAAGTCCAGGTGAATGTCTCTTCCCACGCTTGGATTTGAACCCAGGGTGAGAGTATGTTTTGCATGTTATCTCACCACTAGGCCACCCAAATTTGGGTCCAATGAAAAATCTTGTCAAGCTGTTATGGAAAAATCAAGCAAACAAGGTACGGGTCTGGTCACAGTCTGTGCCTGAACATACGATTTGGAGCTCCGAATATCGTCGGAAGAAGAATGAAAATAAAAATTCAGTTTTAGGAAATTAAATTATTTATGAGGAAAAAACAAAATGTGAAAGGTGAGAATAATGGAAGTGGGGGGAGGATGTGAAATGACGAGAAAGCCCTCAGCTAAGGTGTCGGAAGAGGGCAAAGCCCGATGGCCATTAGTGTCATCACAGAAACAGAAAGTCTCAGGTACTTTTAACTCCCAGTTTCTACTGTGATGTCTCAATGACCCCTCTCTGTTTTTATTTTTCTTCCCCAGCTTTTTTCTGAAGCAAAAGGAATATGGTGAGAGCTTCTGGTTCAACTGAAGGCTCTCTCTCTCTCTCTCTCTCTCTCTCTCTCTCTCTCTCTCTCTCTCTCTCTCTCTCTCTGGTTTAATATGTAAAGACTGGTAGATACTGAAAATTTTACATCGATCGAGAGAGAGAGAGAGTCAGGAGCTGTGGGGTTAAAGATGCACGTGGAAGTCAGTGCAGATTTTTATTTTTTTATTTTCTTCCAACTTTTCTCACAACATAATAAAAAAAAAATCAAATTTCATAGTAAACGGAGATACCCAAGTTTGAACATTAAGTTGGACAGGGAATGCATATTCTAATCAATGACTTGTCCCGGATTCGAGATTAGTCTGAACCTCGGTTTAGAACAGCTAGTTATAAAAAAAAATATAATACCAAAAATATGAATTTTTGTAAAAGATCTAATATACATGTACGTATTTATTGGCTGGTAAATTAGATTTAATGGGGATTGGTTTGGTTCAGTTAGATTTAAATAATTATATAAATGTAGTTTTTATTTAATGATCTATTGAGAAGAAATATTTAGATCAGAACCAAACTAGATTTACATTCTAATCATAATATGTGTGTTTATTCATGTTGGATGATTCAAATATGCATGTGTATATATATATATATAAAATTAATTATGGTACTGAATAAAAATGGAAGGATTTGTTAAGGGAAGTGAATTGAAAACAAAAATGGGGGAAAAGTCAGGGAAATAATGAGGAGAGTGTAAGTGTATGAATTGAGAAGTCAAGTCATAGATGTCCACATCACATCCCTTCACATGGATCTAACACTACAAGAAAAACTGTTATTTGCGACCGAAAAATCTGTCGCAACATGAAGAAGAATCTGTCGGTAAAAAATATTTGCGACCGATTACGACCGACGGCTGTCGGTCGCTAAATCGTTGTCGCAAAATCTGTGTGGTCGTGATTCTGTCGCAAACTTGCGACCGACAGATCTGTAGATTATCGGTCGCTAATATACGACAGATGGTTAAGGTCGGTAATCTGTCGCAAATTGGTGAATTGATTTCTGTCGCACATTGCGACAGAAATAGGAGTAGGTACTCCGTCGCTACGTAACGACAAATAGCATCAGTCGCACTCTGTCGCAAATGGAACGACCAAATATAATCAGTCGCATTCTGTCGCAAATGTAACGACCAAATATAGCGGTAGGTATTCGGTCGCAATTGTCCGACTAATGTAAATGGTCGCATTCTGTCGCAAATGTAAAATTTGTAAAACAAATATTAAGAAATAATAATTATTTAAATTCAAATAAAAATTTAAAAATAAATATAAAAATATAAAATTAAAATTATTTATTTAAAATTAAAAAGTATTTATTAAATAAAAAGTATTTATTAAATAAAAACAAATTAAACACTAAACAAAAAAATTATCCGGATTGTCTGATCCGGTTGTTTGGTCCGCGGGTGTTGTAGAAGGTCCGACTCCGGGCTGAGGAGTCAAAAATGGGTTGAACGGCATATCTTGCGCCGTTGGTGGGTCGTCTCGAGGAGGAAATAGCCGGGCGAAAAGCGTCTCGTAACGCGCAATCCGTGCCTCAGCTTCTTCAAGTCTAGCAATCTTCCTGCGATCCTCCTCGAACTCTTGAATCTTTTTCTTCAACAGCTCGACCTCCCTAGTGAGTGAGACGTGGTGACCGATGGATGTTGCATCCGGATAACCACCACCCAACTGAGTCGCCATTGCACCGACGCCGTATATACGTCCTTTGGCATCGGGTTGGACAACCTACAAAATCAAAAGTATACGTCAATTAAAAAAATATAAACTTCCCTCCAGATAGAGGCTGTTGATTTCTGCTGGCGAAAGTTGGGTCGATCCACAACTCTCCTCTAACTGGGAGAGACGATCGGTGATCTTTGCCTGAATCGCATCCTCAATTTCCTGAACGCGATCGCTGATATAAGTACCGTCAGCTCGACGGTGAGTCTCCTGCAGCAATCGCAACGCAGAAGGTTCTTCACATTCCTTCTGCATCTGCACCCAAAAAATTTAATTAAAAATATTTAAAAAAATTTTAAAATAAATATTTATTTACTTACTATCTCATGGGCGACTCGAGCAAATGATCTCCGTCCTGCAGTGTGGGTCGGGGGTGCGCGTTCGACCTCCGCTCGGGATCGTCGATTGCTTGAGAATGTTTGACTCTTCTGCGTTCCCAAGCGGCGTAGACTCGATCATGAACAGACTCGTCCCAATAATAAGCTTGCTATAAAAAAAAAATTATAATTTTGTATGCATATATATATATAATTGAACTATGTGCCAAAATTCTTACCGCAAAAGCTCCAAACCAACGCTGTAGATCAGATGGAGGGACACGGGTGAAACTCCGCCACGGACCTTTGAAGTCCGACTGAAAGATGCTAACGACGGATGAAATCACGTCGTTATTACGACCAAACCTGTAAAAATCGAATTCGTAAAATTAATTTAAAAGAAATTAAAATAAATATATATTATATGCACAAAAATACATACCAAATAGAACCGGGGGAACGAACCCTAAACCCTAAAAATCACCCTAAACCCTCAATAAACCCTAAAATAAAACCCTAAACCCTAAATTCACCCTAAACCCTAAAATGAACCCTAAACCCTAAACTCTAAACCCTAAACCCTAAAATGAAACCTAAAATCCTAAATTCACCCTAAACCCTAAAATTCACCATAAACCCTAAAATGAACCCTAAACTCTAAAATGAACCCTAAACTCTAAAATGAAACCTAAAATCCTAAATAAACCCTAAACCTTAAAAGTAACCCTAAGCCCTAAATAGACCCTAAAATCTACAACTAACCCTAAATAAACCCTAAACCTTAAAAGTAACCCTAAGCCCTAAATGAACCCTAAAATCTACAACTAACCCTAAACCGTTCCATAACCTCGGCACGAAAAACACGAAAAACACGAAAAAATCGAAAGAATCGATCCATAACCTCGGTGTCGGCGGGGGACGGCGGCGCGGTGACGCTGCGGTGTCGTGAATAATGATAATATAGAAACACAAGTATAATAATTTCTTTCGGGGAAAAAAAATGATGGACTAACCATAATCATTAATTATATCTCTCCTATGTATTTTATACATGACCTTATAAGTTTGAGAATCCAACAACTACGTACCATTTGGATAACTATTGGAAAGAATTGTTAGAACAAATGTAATTATGATCACTAGCGGCGGGCGGCGGGGGACGGCGGCGAGTTCGAGTAATGGAAAGGTTTTGTTGCTAAGTGTCTGAGGAAGAAGACGATGCGCGATGTTTTTAATAACGTTGCGACCGATATATTCGGTCGCAATCTGTCGCTATGTCATTAAAGTGGGAGACACGTGGACAGTGCGACCGATATAGTCTGGCGCAATCTGTCGCTATGTCATTAAAGTGGGAGACACGTGGACGTTGCGACCGATTTAGTCTGTCGCCAACCGTCGCAACGAAAAAAAGCGGGAAACGCAGATGCCGACATTTTGCGACAATTTTGCGACGGATAATTCGGTCGCAACATAATGTAATAATTAAAAAAATAAAATGAAAAAAAATTACGATAACTAATATTTTGATTTCGAGTACAATATTTGTAATACAAATCGGTATTTCATACATA
>NW_010960187.1:818310-835836 GCF_000463585.1 Tarenaya hassleriana | reverse complement strand
TATATGGAAGAAGAGCCAAATGTTGAAGCGAAAAGATTTTATGATATGCTTAACACGGCGAACACTCCGATATATGAAGGTTGCGTTCAAGGGCTGTCAAGATTATCATTATCTTCACAATTGATGAATATGAAGACTGACTACAATCTTCCGGAGAGATGTATGGATGGCTTCAGTCAGATGTTTAAACAGTATCTTGGTGATATCTTCAAGTTTAAGCGTCCGACTGCAAATCACCCGAAAAAATGAGCTGATCCCTGCACAATAACCACGTATCAAGTTTATATATATATAGTTCACATATTAAAAAACAATATTAAAAAAATATATTGACATACCTGATAGACTCTCGTGTACATGTTGTGGAAGTAGTTCTGCAAATGCTATTGGAATCAATCGTTGCATAAAGACATGACAATCATGACTTTTCATACCCGTTAATTTATTCCCTGCAATATCAACACATCGCGCCAGATTTGAAGAGTAACCATCGGGGAATTTCACATCATCCTTCAACCACTGAAAAAATTTTTTCTGCGCTTCTCCATATACACGAAAAACTGGAACCGGTGCTTTCCCATCTTCTGTAAGTTCCAACTCCTTCCTCAAACAAATTGATTTTATATCCTTCCTTGAGTTTGGATTGTCCTTCGACTTTTGAGGTACATTCAACACCGTGTTTATGATGTTATCGAAAAAGTTCTTCTCGATATGCATGACATCAAGATTGTGTCGCAACTTGTGATGTCTCCAATATGGCAATTCCCAAAATATACTTTTTTTGTGCCAATTATGATATTCGCCATATCCTTCAATCGGCAAATGACCATTTCCACCGACTTCTGCAGTAACCCCTAACCCATATGATCTCACACAATCATCAATCCGTTCGAATAATATTTCATCTCCCGTCAGTTCGAGCGGACTAGAATCACTTACAACACGATTCTTACGAAAATTCTTCTTGTTTCGGCGCAATGCATGATTCCTTGGTAAGAAACGACGATGACAATCAAACCAACTCGTTTTTCTCCCGTTCGGCAACCAAAATGCGTCGGTCTCATCCATACAGTACGGACAAGCTAACCGACCATGCGTTGTCCAACCAGACAACATCGAGTATGCTGGAAAATCACTAATTGTCCACATCAGCACCGCACGAAGCAAAAAATTTTGCTTTATTGACACGTCATATGCCTCAACCCCAATACTCCAAAGGTCTTTCAACTATTCTATCAACGGTTGAAGGAAAATATCCAAACTCCTCCTAGGATGTTTAGGTCCCGGAACTAATATTGAGAGAAATAAAAATTCTCTATTCATACACATGTCCGGAGGTAAATTGTAGGGTGTTAAAATCACCGGCCATAGAGAATAATTTGGACCAGACATCCCAAATGGATTAAATCCATCCGTGCATAATGCTAGATATACGTTTCTAGTCTCACTTGCAAAATCAGGAAATACCTGTTGAAAGTGTTTCCATGCTAAACCATCGGATGGATGATGCAGTTCTCCATCGGGCGTCGAATGCTCGCCATGCCATCGCATAAATGATGCTGTCTTTTCGGATTGATATAACCTTTTCAAACGATCTGTTATAGGCATATAAAACATTCTCTTCAAAGGAATTAACTTGCCTTTCTTTGAAGATTTCGGTCTTGATCTTCTTGAAAGATCGGAGGTAGTGACGTGTTTTCCACAAGTTGTTCTTGCATTTGTGAAACACGTGATGATGACGACGTATCATACGTTTCTCCATGAGCCAACCAAACATAATAGTTTGACATAAAACCTCTTCTATAAAGGTGCTTACACACTTCATACTGACTTCGCCATCTTTTATTCTCGCATTTTGAGCACGGACATGGTAACTTCGAACTCTCAATGTACGACGTTTGACTTGTTGCAAACGCCATAAAATGTTGTAATCCTTCAGCAAACTCACTCGAGATTTGATTAGAAGAATCAAATCTATTATACATCCACATTCTGGATGAAAAAGACATTTTTTTGTAAGTATTTTTTTTTTCGTTAACACTTTTTTTTTTGCTATGTATGAATCCTCATCGCGCGGGCGATATATGGACGGACGTTGCGACGGAATTGCGACCGATATATTCTGTCGTAAAATCACTTGCGACCGAAATGCGACCGAAATGCGACAAAAGTTAGGTGACATACCATTCACGTGTGTACCTAATTTTGCGACACATTCGGTGAGTCGCAAGTCAGTCGCAATTATTGAGCGACTCCTAAAGTGTGTCGCATATCGGTCGCAATACTCAGCGACGCATAAAATCTGTCGCAAATGTGTCGTACACGGAGCCCGACCGAACATATCTGTCGCATACTGTGTCGGTACATACCGACAGACCATCTGTCGTAAATTATCTGTCGTGTTCCGTCGTATTTCGGTCGCAACTATGTGCGACAGATATAACGGTCGCAAACGGTCGGAAATTTGCGACAGGTTTTGCGTCCAAAACCGACAGAGATATTTTTCCGTGATTGTGTCGCTTTTTAGTCGCGGTCTGTCGCAAATTTGTTGCGACTAAAAATTCGGTCGCAACAGGTGTCGCAAATTTCAGTTTTTCTTGTAGTGTAACCGTTGTCTTCTCTCTTGTCTTGTCGCTTCATTTCGCAAATCCATACATACGCATACGATATACATACATCAGACAAACTCAGAAATGTACATATATATATATGTTTGCATGCCGATACATACATACATACATACATATATACATACTACATACATTCATATATTAGATCAACTCAGAAATGTACATATCTATATACCCGCATGCATGCCGATGCTTGCCATTTATGTCCATCATATAAAACATTTAATTGTTCTTTGTGACGTCATAAACTCTTTGTAGCGATTATACATATATTATTATCTATAATCGTCTAAAAAAACTAAATAACAATATTATAAAAAGGATTATATCGGATCATAAACAGTTCAATAAACATAATAAATCACATTTCAGAGTATTTTTTCGAAGCACCAGATGAGTAAGGAAATCAATTACTAGTGTTTTTCCATGGGATAATTTGTGTTGTACACGTAATAATAGTTAATGAAAATTCAAATTTATGATATAACATAACATATTCAAACATGTGGCTGTTTTGGTTTTGGTTTAGGTTTAGGTCGGTTTGGTTGTTTTTTGTTTAGATTTTTTATTTACAAAATCATACTCAATTCTATATTTTATTAGATTTGATTCAATTCTCATATTTTATTCTAGTTCGGATTTTTATTGACAGAGATTTTTATTTTTTAAATATTTTTTTTTACTTACTGTATATTTGGTTCGAGTTCAATTTAGATATTTTCTGTTTATTTTGAATTTTATATCGAATTTTATTTAAATACTATTATATGTTATTTGTTTCGGATGACTTGGTCAAAATAAACTCAATTCATAATTTATACTTCTTGTTGACCTTAAATATATATATATATATATATATATATATATATATATATGGGATTCGAATCATAAAATCTACATTCAAGGTCAAACAGATCAAATTGTCAGTATATAATAAAAATTATAAACATCTGAGTACGATTCCTCTACCGGCCTTTATAATGAACATACTATCATACATACAATTAATATACATATACATATATATATATATATAGCAACATGCAAATGGTTAGGAGAGTAAATGGGCAGGAAGGGTCGCAGCCTTTAGAACAAGAACTACTATTTTAATAACAACGATATGTCTGAAGAATATTTACTGTTCACCCCAAACAAATGGGTGTCATATTAAGCTCCTCTTTATATATTTCCCCCTTTGTTTTGAGGCCAAACAAATGATGGTTATGCGCAAATATGTAATGCAATGTATGTATGCACATTCATTAATTTGTATATATATATATATATATATAGTGGCTTTTTGCCTTTCCAAGTTACTACATATTCTAATTAATTTCAAGAGCTTCAAGGGTCTTTGTCGATGTATTTCTTAAATATCCTTGAAGATGATTCGAGCAGAGAAAAATATGATGTAGGGCCCACGAAATAAATCTTTTATGTGATGGTGAACCGATTTTGTATAAATAATTTTCTCCTTTTATTTTTATTCAAATTCGCCTTTATTTTTAATTTATACCATTTCTTTTCAGGCTTAGTGGGACCCGACGGGTGGCCAAATAAATTACCACAAAAAGAATCTCCACTTGGCCATCATAGTTTCAATTATAAATTATTTCTCCCAATTGATTTTTTTTTTTTTTACATTCATCAAGTGGCCCGTTCTTTTTTAATTTTCCCTCACTTTCGTTGTCGAGTCCCTTTCCCCATTATGTGAAAGATATATCCATAATCTCATCAGTCTTTTCTAGAGTTTTTTCCCTAACTTATTTATTACAAATAAAATTAAAATTTTAAGAGGGTTCTAGAAATTTAATACCTTTATGATATAATACAATGTTTATTTATTAATTCATTACGTCATACATCCTCAACTTAATCAAAATCGTAACATATCCATCAATTTACGTTGATATTATTTCATCATCATGGTATATTTATACATTAGATATCGACGCTAAATATATTGTGGAAGACAAGCCGAATCCCTCTCAGATTCTCTCTCTCTCTCTTCAATGGTCAGTAACTTAGACTTTCACAAGAATGTTTTCACACACGTTGTGTAAGAGACGATTCCGATCGAGGAACTTGTCAAACGATAAAATCAATTAGACTTTTAGTCCTCAAAACCATCAAATTTGGGGTTCGGTATCCGGGGGATGCATCACATTTAAGAAATTGAAAAATATAATATATGGTAAAATTAATATCATCAAAACAATATCATGTCATCATCAAAGCAACTTGATAAAATATAAACTACAACTATGTCGTTTATATATGCGAATTTGCTTTGAAATCAAGAACCCTAGAAAGGGTCTGGATTTTGGGATGCATCACATGTGTTAGATAGATGTCAACACCACTGATGATATATATATATACACACACACACAATGGATGTAAGTGTGTAGAGTATTTGTCCACCGATGGATACGTTAACGAGGAGAACACGACAGAGAAATTGAGGAATGGCAGTTACTTGTAAATTAATGTCAAAATGCCAATGATGTGGGGAGAAGACCATGCCATGTGTGAGCACATGGCAACAAAACGGAGCTTAGGACATTACAAAACAAAATCCCAAATCATCATGCGGCGAATAAGAAGGGATTTTCGGTCAAATGTTTCAAAGTTGGGTTGTCACCTTCAACGTTTTCTCGGGAAATCTTATCACCAAACAGGAAGCCATAACGCTGCCAACCTTCCATTGGAACGTGAAAAAAATGTAGAAACGAGTCTGAATATACTTGAAAATTTATTTTTATTACAAATTTTCAAACTTTAACCAACATCAATCCCAATATTACTCTTCAATCGTTTTTTCTTTGAAACCCTAAAGATATATCATCATTGAGATATGAAAGTTTCATGGAGCAAGAGATTTGTCTTATATCGGTAGAATTTTTTTTATACGATAATATATAAAAACGAAAGAAAAACGATATATATGATCCATAGGTAAAATCTGTCAAATTATGATGTTTCTATCAATTGGAAGGGAGAAATAAAAGAGACTTTCTTCAAATTACACATTTAGAGACAATCACCACAATGTTTTTTTTTCCACTATACCACTCGAGAAATTCTAATTGTGGTGTATTGACCCAACACCCACTCCCCAAATTTCATGGATTTGTCATCAAAATGGATCACCTGCTCACCCATTTCATTTGGGTTCCACCTAAGCCATATATATGTGTATACATGACTCCACTTCACGTATATATATAACTATATATACATATATATAACCTAAACCCTACAAGTCAAATGTCATAACTTAGTCAACGGGCCTGCAAAGAAGCCATATACATACATGGTTTCTTGTTGGAATCATACTCAAGTATTTGGATTGGCTTTCAACTCTAGGAGTTTCACTTGAAGACAACTTTGAATGGTTGAATATTTTTTTGGGTTCATGTCATTTTCGGTCGCTGTCATATTCTTGGAAATTATTACCAGATGCACGTACGCTTCATCTCCTTCTTAATTTCTTTTTTTTTTCTGCCCTAAATAAAATCAGTTTAGTTAATTAGCTTCCAAACGAAAGGCATGCATACGACCTTCTTGTTCAAACTATACATAATTCGGATTTCTTCGAATCCCTAAGTCTTCGGAAATCAAGTTTTGATGTTAGGAAAGCGATTGATTTGGGAAAATGGAATTGTATATACAGATACACACAACATATACAGGCGCATATACGTGAACTTAGGTATATACATATATATCTATATATATGTGGGTGTGGGTGTGCGTGGTGGGTGCAGAAGTGGGTACGTAAAATAAAGTGCATGTGTTGATTATTTAAAAGACATTCATTAGTTGTTAACTGTTGAATAACAGTGGAAATTACCAAATAAGTAGGGGGCTAATTAGTTGGTTCAATTGTTTCTTTTGTATCATTTTTATAATTAATGGCGATTAATTAATTAATTAATTACACCAAACCCATACAGACGCTTTTTTACTTATTTTTTCATCTTCTGTAAACACATATATACGCAAACGTATACATGAGCATGCTGGTTAAATTATTCATACTAAAAAGATATCGAGAAGTCTAGCTAGAAACTTATTATATTATTTCAATTTTTTCTTTATTATATGATTGAATATATAATTTTGTTTGAGATTCTTCTATTTTTTTTTCTTCACATAATTTTCCCATGAGTTCAAGTTGTCGAGCGATCCAGAATATATTTATTTAGAAAAATAACTGGAAAACAATATGATTACAAAAAACCCGATTTTTTTGTAATGGTGAATTAGAAAAATTAGAGATCGAAATTTGCCCACGCATTATTCTTGTGTATTTTAATAAGAGTTGAGGTGGTATCTTTTAACTTTTTCCATACTCTGCTACTATATATTATGAAAATATATAGTTGTCGGGGAAATAGACAGCAATAGGCGAGCAAACGACAGCAAAATAATATAATAAAAGAGGATGAAAAGGGAAAATTATTAAATATTTGAAAATAACAAATGTAAATTTTAAAATAAATGTTTCTATAAACAATAAACAATGTGGGGCGCCATTGCGATTACATTATTAATTAACAATATTTCCGATTTCTAATCTTATCCACGATCCTCTAAAGTAAAAGATCCATACAACTATACGTACGTACGCAGTGTAGTTTTTTTTTTCTTAGGGTAATTTGGTGTGTCACGATATATTATTTGCATTTTTCATAAAGGAAATATAGGTTTAAATTACATATTCTTTTTACGAAATATGAAAGTTAAAAAAAACAGTGTAGGATCTTTATAAAAAAAATTAATAATTAAATGA
Organism: Tarenaya hassleriana; assembly: GCF_000463585.1. NCBI lineage: Eukaryota > Viridiplantae > Streptophyta > Magnoliopsida > Brassicales > Cleomaceae > Tarenaya > Tarenaya hassleriana. The sequence goes on along the minus strand of NW_010960187.1, from coordinate 828,408 downwards.
AATTGTCGGGTAACTGCAGGGAATTATCCTATAATGGCATTTAAGAAAGATTATGGATAATCCATATTAGGATCACTAATTGGAATCTTCTTGTTTCTTTAAACCTTAATTATTAATGGGGTATAGCTTATAGATGCTCCTGCCACTTTATCTGAGTGCGTGTCAAATTAACTATTCATATATTTAATTAGTGTAACAATATCGCAACATTAATTATATATATATATATATGAGATTAAATATTGTACAAATATTTCAATTTAAATCTTATTTAAAAATTTAATTACACTACTAATATTATATCAGATATCTAACTACTAAAACATTCATTTTATACATATAGACTGTATCATATACGTATTTAGACCAAAAAAAATATATTGGAACGTACGGTAGTGGATATTGTTTTTATCTAATCAAAGAAATAGGAGGAAAGTATGGTGTACTTCTAAAGTCACGTCACGAATCTATCTGAAGAAAAAATATCTAATTTTCAGCACGGGGCTACATTTTTCTTTCCACCTAAATTATTAAAATGAAAAATGAAAATATTGAGAAAGAAAAAAATAATAATATTGTAAAGATTAAAGATAACAGAAAGCAAAACTTTGAGGATCCAATTAAATTATTTAAGATATAACTTATATATAATATAAAAGAATTAATACCTAAGAGATAAGCTTTTTAACTTTTCACCGAGTCTGAAACCACACGAACCAAACATTTCGAGTGACTCTAAAACTATATTTAATTTCTTTCCCCAAAGTTTCATTTCATGTACTTTATATAAAAAAAAAGATTTCATTTCATGTACTGCTATTTGGCAAATTCAATCAGAAAATATATGGAAATATTTTTTTTAACAAACAAGGTTTGTGAAAAAAATGCAAAACATAAATTTTCCACAATGTTCTAAAAAAATATCCCGCGCGCGTGTGCATATATAAAGATATCATATACCTATGTGATGATAAAAGTAAAAAATTATGAAAAATATTGTCATTATATGGAGAGAAAAAAATTCAGAATACAATAAAAATATAAACTAAACTAATATTTATATAAACTAAAATTACAATATAAATATATGGTAAGTAGTAAATAAAGGAGAGGATAATTTGAGGAGAGAGAGAGAGAGAGAGTGAAAAGACAAGTCAAACGTCAAATCCGACCTCTTCTTATCATACGACTGTCAGTGCCTCCTGTGTTGTCTTTCTTTTCTCTACCCACATTTTCCCCCCTTTTTTTTTTAATTTAATTTGTTTTTCCTATTTTACACAACCAAACAAAAAACTTGAAAAAAAAAACAGTTTCTCTCTCTCTTTTTATCAAACCTAAAAATAAAATAATTTTACGTGATATATATATATATATACACATTGGCGTAATTAGAACTATAATTTTTTTTAATTTGAAAATTTTATGGGTTATTGTTTAAAAATATAATTATTCGATTGTTACATTATATCTTAATTGAAAAAGGAGTTTCGGATAACAATTTTCGCTTAAATTTGATTCAATAGTATTTTATAATTTTCACACCCGATCGACTTAATTAAAATAATTTTAAAATTGTGTTTGATGTAGATATTATTTAGAGTTGATTGCGTTTTTTTATATCGAAACATAAATGCCTTCCCTACATGTATGTATACGTGTATATATATATAGGGATTAACATTCAGTAAATTAAAAGAAAATTCAATAATTACCCTTCTTCTTGGAAGAAGACACAACTCAAGCCGAGACAACAGTCCTCCTCGAGCCTCGAGGTCCTCAACACATTTAGCAAACCGAAAAAGAAGCTTTTGTCCCTTTTTTTAAAGACTTAATGACGCTCTAAATAATGTTTATTTCCGCACCAAAATCCCTTAATTAACTACTGCCCCCCGTTTTTTTAGTACTAGTTGACTAGACAGTATTTTTTTTTTTATTAAATAGAGATATCATTTTATATTTTCTAAATAATTTTTTAAAATAATTTCCAATTTTAATCAATATTAATTATGATATATATTGACTTTTTTTGCATTTCTTTGAAAATGGAGAAAAAAAAAATCAAAATGCCAATTATTAAAAAAATTAAAAAATAGAGTGAGTATACTCTAAAAATCAATCAAATCCTCTCCACTAATTATTTTCCTTTTTCACGATGCAAAAAATAAAATTCTTTCGGGATGACAACGAGGGTAAATTAAATTAGATGGTCAGAGCAGTTGTACGAGTGGTCAAACATACACCAAACCGTCAAATCATATAATTCACTTCCGTCTGAAATTTTCACTCGCTTTGCCTCAACTAATTAGGCGAATGTTCTTTACTCATCGAAGCTCGCTGTCAAAGCTACCGTATGCCATCACTCTGTACTTGCACATGTATGCATGTATGTATGTATGTATGTATGTATGTATGTATGTATGTATGTATGTATGTATGTATGTATGTATGTATGTATGTATGTATGTATGTATGTATGTATGTATGTATGTATGTATGTATGTATGTATGTATGTTTATTAACAAAATTAGGAAAAAAGTGCAGGGCGTTTAGGATATGGGCATAAGGGTTAAGTCAGAACCTAATGATGGTGATTAATTATTGCCTTTTTTTCCCTCCCCTATTGTATACTCTTTATTCACAAATCTAATGATTTCACTTCTTTCCATTGCCCCCCCCCATTAGATCCGCCCACCTCTCTCTCTCTCTCTATATTGCCATGTTTTCCTAATTATGGTAATAAAAATAGCTAATCTTGATTATCTTAAACAAGCCCAAAACCAATTATTCATTTTCATCCTCCCTTTTTTAAATACCTAAGTCCCATCCAGATCTCTCTCTCTCCCTCTCGCTGGCCAAAAAGAAAAAAAAAATCTTGTGAGCACGACGGAATCCATCAAACATTAAAGAATCTCTCTCCCTCTCTCTCTCTCTCTCTCTCTCTCTCTCCAGAGAAGAGGAAAAAGAGTGTGGCTTTCATCTTCTTTCGGATCTTCACAGATCAAAGCTTGAACCTTTTTCGCCGGAATAGTCCACCGGTTTCTCCTCCTCCTTCACCCAACGAAGACAAAAGCAACAAAGTTTTACCGGGGAAAAACCCTAATTTTTGCGGCAGAAAAAAAAGTATTTCAATCATGAGCAGTGTCGAAGATTCCCTGCGATCTATGTCGTTGGATTACCTGAACCTTCTAATCAACGGCCAAGCTTTCTCCGACGTTACCTTCAGCGTGGAAGGCCGTCTCGTCCACGCCCACCGCTGCATCCTCGCCGCAAGGAGCCTCTTCTTCCGCAAGTTCTTCTGCGGGCCCGACCCGCCTCCGCTCGATCCGTCGGGAATGACCCGACCCGGATCCGGACCCGCCAGCCCGACCCGAACCGTCGGTGTGATACCCGTGAACTCGGTGGGGTACGAGGTGTTCCTGCTTCTGCTTCAGTTTCTGTACAGCGGACAGGTGTCGATCGTGCCGCAGAAGCACGAGCCGAGGCCGAATTGCGGGGAGAGAGGGTGTTGGCACACGCATTGCACCTCTGCCGTCGATCTCGCCCTCGACACTCTCTCCGCCGCTCGTTACTTCGGCGTCGAACAGCTCGCCTTGCTCACTCAGGTTCTTACATATACATATGCGTGTGTGTATATATGTATATGTATATATTTATACCCTTTTGATATCTGTGTTTATCTCCATACACATCGAGTAAAGGTCTCACCTTTCCTCTTGTCCTGATTTGCTTCTTTTCTGTGCACTCATCTGTTTCCTCCGCCATCATCCTTATTTTTGTCCAATTTTGTTGTTTCCTAATCAGTGATATTCTTGATTTGAATGCAAATCTCATGTTTTGGGTTTCTAATCATTGTTTTCTTTCCCCAATGACGTATATCCTCGTCTATTGCAATTACAGACATTTCTCTTTGTTTGTCCTTAGTTGGCACACACATTGCACCTCAGCCGTCGATCTCGCCCTCGATACCCTCTCCGCCGCTCGATTCTTCGCCGTCGAGCAGCTCGCTTTCCTCACACAGGTTCTTACGTGTGTATATATATATATATATACAGCCTTTGATCTATATATATGTTTATATACAATACGGCCTTTGATCAAGTAAAGGTCTCGCCTTTTTTTTTCCATTTCTGGTGTGTTCTTTTTTCTTGATTTCATGTGTGGTTGAGCTTAAGCTTAGATACGTTGGTCTTTCTTGGATTTTTTTCCACTTTGCTAATCAGATTCCTTTACGTTGCTTTGCACTAAAAGCCGATTTGGAGTAAACTTCCCGTAATTGAACGATAATGTTTTGTCACACGGCCGAGAAATTTCCCAAATTTAGAAACTTTATCAGTTAGTGTGCCCACTTTCCTGATTTGGAAGTTAATTAATGCTCAAATAAAGTATCAAACCTACTCCACAGAACAGGCAAAGCAAATATAAAACAATTGAAGAAAAAAAATGGAAGAGATAAGCCCTCTTGTCTCAATAACTTGTTTTGGCAGAAACAATTAGCAAGCATGGTGGAGAAGGCCTCCATTGAAGATGTGATGAAAGTGCTTGTAGCTTCAAGGAAGCATGATATGCATCAGCTATGGGTCACCTGCTCTCACTTGGTCGCTAAATCCGGCCTGCCTCCCGAAGTATTGGCCAAGCATCTTCCCATCGACGTCGTCGCCAAGATCGAGGAGATTCGGCTAAATTCTTCAATGGGCCGGCGGTCCCTAATGGCTAACCACCACCATGACCTCTCCGCCACGCTAGACCTTGAGGACCAGAAGATAAGGAGGATGAGACGTGCATTGGACTCATCCGACGTCGAGCTCGTGAAACTGATGGTGATGGGCGAAGGGCTCAACCTGGACGAGTCGCTGGCTCTGCATTACGCGGTGGAGAATTGTAGCAGGGAAGTGGTCAAGGCCCTGCTCGAGCTAGGAGCCGCGGAAGTGAACTACCCGGCTGGACCCGCGGGTAAAACGCCTCTACACATGGCGGCCGAGATGGGTTTCCCCGACATGGTGGCTGTCCTCCTCGACCACCATGCAAACCCTAATGTCCGGACGGTGGACGGTATAACGCCTCTGTGGCTGTCCTCCTCGACCACCATGCAAACCCTAATGTCCGGACGGTGGACGGTATAACGCCTCTAGACATTCTAAGAGCCCTAACGTCGGATTTCTTGTTCAAGGGGGCAGTTCCGGGATTGACCCACATTGAGCCGAACAAGCTCAGGCTTTGCCTCGAGTTGGTCCAGTCAGCAGCAATGGTGATTTCACGGGAAGAAGGGAAGAATAACGATACTAATCCCGGTATTTACCCGCCTATGAACGACGAGCATACAAGCGGTAGCAGCGGAGGTAGCAGCGGTCTTGGAAACTTGGTCCATTTGGATTCAAGATTGGTTTATCTCAATCTCGGAGCTGCCAACTCCGGTCAGGTGGGTTCGAGTCATGATCACGAGGAAGATCATAGCAGTAGCCAGAGCAGGCATCACCATGATCCATCCATGTATCATCATCATCATCATCATCACTTCTAAGTCTCTATTTTTTGCATATGGAGATGTGGACATGCATATATCTGCAAACAAAACATGCCATGGGACATGGGAGGTGAATTAGAAATGGCACGGTGGAGGAGTGCAATACAAAGAGAGGTTAAATGAAACAGGGTTATGTTTAATTATAATCCGATTTTAGTCATTATTATTTTCGCCATATAATTCGATCATTTTGCATTTCCTTCAACATTTTTTTTTTGTTTTAAGGATCAGAAAATTGTAGAAGCGAAGGAGAAAAAGACCCGGGAGTTATATAAGGGGCAATCTGTTTATCAGTCTTAATTATATATGATCACAAATTGGATACAGAGATTTGATAATATATTTTGATCCATCTATATTATTAATTTATTTTACATGTTAGCACGTGAAAATTGTTATACTCGATTCGATCGCAGATGCGGTTTGAACAAATATTGAAATTTTACGTTTTAAAAAATATCTCAAGAGAATGAGATAGAAGCAAGCAAGCGATGTCTTGTAATTAAAGATTTTATCTGCTTTCGTTTCACATATGTATGTTTAATATATATATATATACTATATGCGTAGTTTATTTGTAGTTTTGTTAACTTTTTTTACTTAAATTTTATTTTTGTGTTTAATTGTATATATCCGCGTTACATATGCGCGTAATTGTGCATGCATGATGGAAGACATGCAAACGGCATGATGCAATGTACTCAGGACTACCTCTTCCAATTAATGTTTTATTCATACGTATGTACATGCATACGTCTATACGAATATATACACATATATGAAAGTTAGATAAATCCATAGAATAACCCGAACGTGAAAACATTCGCAACTTTGTGTTTCCCACCGTTATGGATATCTATATATATATACACACATGTTACATATATAAATATTACCTTTTAAATTAGAAGAATCTTTTCTTTAAGACACATTTTCTATGCGATAATATTTACATTTGTATGTCTAACTAATGTTCACCACATCCAAAGGATGAAAGATTCGCTAGAGAGTGGAATCGAACTCATAACCTTTTGGAGAATCATAAGCTCTTTAACCACTACACCATACCCCAAACTTTGGGAGTTTAATCGGTTAAACGGGACGTAAAACATTTATATCGCTCTGAATTCGAACATCAAATTTGGGAAGAGATTGTATATTCCAAATTATATGGTTTGCCTCCGACTCCAAATCTAGTCCGGACGTTGGTAGTGCAATAGATTCGGTTACCGTTCTATGATGACACGAGAACTGATCATTTTCCGGGTATATCCATATATTCGTTCATTCTCCAAAAAAAAAAAGATCAGATGAATTTTTTTTATTTTTTAAAAGGTTGATATATATTGGAATTAATGTTTAATCAATGTACGTTGAAGAAAAACATGGAGATGCGGTCTTTTAGACTCTTATTGGGCCATGTTTGGACATTGGATGTATGTACATAATCTCCCTTGACATGAGCTGTTCTTCTTCATTCCACTGTTATTATATCCACACCACACCCACTGTTTTTTCAACTATATATACTTTTTTGAAGACTATACATTCCCACGATTTACAAAAAAAAAAAAAAGATTTGAATCTATTGAATTTAAAATATTTAAAAATGAAATTGGAAAACGGTACGAAATTTATACGAGTCACATCGCATCAACCTGACGAACCAAACCGGTCTAAATTGGCCGTACATTCTAATGTCCAGTAGTAATCCATATCTTTCGTAGTAAAAAAAGGAAACCTGTCAGATCGCCGAGCGACCACCCCAGCCGGGTGAGACCCGGGCTGAGTAACGATCCTCTACAGCCAGAGAGATGATCCCAAAGGAACAATCGCAGGCCGTCAATCACGCTCCGATCGCACGGCCCACATTCATCCACCAGGTTTGAAGTCCTGTCTCCTTTGAACCCAAGGATACAGATGTACGAGCCTATAGAACAGATCCTGTTCAAGTAAGGTCGTGACCAACCATTGGGTTTCACTTCCCTATATTCAGACAATAATGTTATGCAATATCCGATGTGGGACTTATTTGCCAACTAAACTTTGGCTTTATATTTATTAATTAATTATTGACCAATTGTCCGAAATCTAATTTATGTCTTTTTTTTAGTGGAAAACCATATAAATCAAACTTCACAACAGTTTCGTTAAGTTTCCTGGTTTGTGTTTCCACACGCATCCAATTCCAAAATATATATTTGGAAATCAAAGGTACAAAAGATATATCCAAATTATATAGTTATGAATTATTTCTTTAAATAATTTCAAATATAAAATTGGAAATTAAAGGTAAAAAAAGATTTATCCAAATTATGTAGTAATGAATTATTTCTTTAGATCGTTTTTTTAATCAATAAACTTTAAAAAAAATAATAAGATGATCTTCAATTTTCTTTCTTCTATTTCTTGTCGATATATATGTGGGCGGGGAGGCTATTGGGCTTGGGCTTCGACAAAGGTGATAGTCATCTTTGTATTTGCCGACGCTTATATGGGCCCACGAGGTGATATAGCCAGTCAGGTTTTGATACGTGTTGAAACGTACCCACGCACTCCTGTTCGGATTTCCAACGTAGGTAACCACGAGTTTTATTTTTCTTCTTTTTTTTTTTGGAAAAAATTCTTTTTTTTTTTCACGAACCCAAAATATTTTCATTGGATTAATTTACTCAGGCAGTGATCAATTGTTAGAAACTATTATTATGGTTTTCTTGAAACCACCTAAGAACATAAAAAAAATTCAACATAAATAAAAAAAATATTATACTAAACAAATTCTAATATTATGTAAATTTCTCCACAATTGGGGAATAAGAAAAGGGCAGATGCTATAGTGTTAAAGCCGCATACTTTTCTTCATATCACGTCTATTCAATGAGAGATGGGACATGATTATTCTCCCAGCTGTTGAGACAGACTCGAAATGGTCCTGTGGTTCGATTTATATTTTTTGATAATTAAAACATTTATCGAATTTTTGGCCCAACAATATCTTTCAAAATTGAAAAAATCCTGATAAATTTGGGAAAAACTCGAAGATGAGTTTTGATAAAAAAAAAAAAAAAAGTTTTGGTACCCACAGTTGGGCGAATGCAAACTTTGAAAAAAAAAAAAGGTATAGACATTTAGTTAATAATTTGTGTGATTTTATCTGTTTTCATGCAAATTTGTTTTCAGTAATTGTCTCATTCGTGGCTGGTTCATGCGGCGGGTCGAGAAGATTAATCAAACAAACAATCAGATAGATATGTTCGAATCTTAAACACAATCTAAAATAATAATTATGAATATTTTTGAATTATATATAAAATAATTTCTATTGGTTCGTAATTACCAATGGCCATAACGGAACAATAACATCACATTAGTGGTGATGACTTTGCATCAATCAGCGGGTCCATACAGTACTTATCGTCAGACATTTCCAAGCTACTTAACTTTACACATCGTTTATATTAAAAAAATAAAATACATAACATAATAAAATAAATATAAAAAAACAGAATTAATTTTGTTATTATATCTCTTGTTCCTTTTTATATTATAATAAAAATATTTCATATATTCATAAAAAAAATATTAAAATGAATTAAAAAATATAGATAGAACAAAAACAATTAAGATACATAATATTTGATATAATATTGTATCTGTTATTATTTTCAATCATATCTAAAATATATATTTATATTTATTTTTCCTCCATGTAGTTACCGCACAAAACTATAAAAAGCAAATCGAAGTGTAATATAATTTCTTTTCGAAACTCAAAATGAAATTTGCTTTCTCTTTTGAAATGAGGGGACCGACCAATCAGTGACTCTCAGTGAACGGTTGTCAAATGAAATCCACTCTTTTCTTACATTCTTGACTTCTCTCGCGCCAATTCTTTACCATCCTAAAAATACAGAATTTTTAAATAAATACATCAAATTTTCCCATTTATAAATATAGTAACTATTTAAAACTTCAACGTAAATACATAAATATGACAGTTCGTTTTTAAAAAAAAAATATATATTCCCTCCGGTTTTAAATACATATCATTTTAGAAACTTTTTATTATTATTTAATAGATATCGTTTTACAGTTTCTAGATTAATTTTTTAATTTTACTCTTATTTAAAAATATCTCAATTCAATAGATTATTAATGAAAATGTAGGGACGCAGATGAAGAAGGGACGGGGGTGGCATGTGTGGAGCAAATGAAGACGAGTGTCCTGGGGTGGGCCCATTCTCTGTCCCTTTCTCCTTCATCTTGTTTATTATCAGGGATAATCCCATATTCCCCCACAAATTTTCGAAAAAGTTCTAATTTCCTATACCAATTTTTAATTTGACAAAAAACTACACCGGATTTCAAATATTTCCAAATTCCCACACAAAATCTTAAAATGTGTTGCAATTTCCTCCATATCCGTAAACGTCATTATGTTCTGTCAATTTTAATGCTGACGTGGCATGCCACGTCATACAAATTTCGCCAAATCAGCACATTTCGCCACATCATCCAGCCACATCAGAAAATAAATAAAAAATTAAAATAAAAATAAAAAATTTCTAGAATTTTT
>NW_010960187.1:720121-817064 GCF_000463585.1 Tarenaya hassleriana | reverse complement strand
ACTTAATCCTCTATAAATATGTTGTAAGAGCTCATTTGAGATCAGATTTGCTTAATCAAAAGAGTTTATTTTCGAGCTAAAGTTTGCTCTCCTTTCGGTTTGTCCGATTGTCTCTCTTGGTGTGTCCGAGAACCCTATCTTGGTATGTCCGAGATTACCCTTGGTTTGTCCGAGGTTTCTATCATTCTTCCGATAATTTTTCGAAAATTTGTGGGGGAATATGGAATTATCCCTTATTATTATGAATCTGCCAAATATATAATGTAAATCTATACTTTTTTTTCTTTTCTTTGTAAGTTATATTTTTTATATATATTTTTAACAAAAATATCTTTACTTTATTATCTATTTTCAATACTGTCATTTATCGTTTCGAAAAATGTACAGTATTAAAAACAGATTTTTTTTTGGAAATCATGAAAAGTAAAGGTAGTTTTGTAAGGGTATTTTTGTAAAAAAAATTTAAAAAAATATTTTTTTACAAAAAAAATATAGATTTTTAATGATGTGACATATTTGTCACATTTTTTAATTTGTATTATTATTGTGTGTATATATATATATATATATTGAAGAATCAGTCTGTCACAGATAGATTTTTTTTATTAAAAAAAAACAATAAGGGCATAGGCCACGCTACATATGGATGCCGCCTTACCTTAGGTCGTGTTACTGTGTTAAGTATCAAACTTAATTGCGTTGCCTTGTACACATTTTTGAAATTTTTAGTTTGTTTCCATAAAACAAATATAATAAAAAAATCGCATCAATCGGTTCCGTTCTATCGTTAGGCGATTATTTGGAAAAATCAGGAGAGAATTATGTTGAGGAGTGCACGTCACATCAAAGCTAATGCCGATTAGTAGCATAATTTAATAATTGAATCGAACCATCCATTACAATTTCGTAGACTTTTCCGATCGTTGAATTGTCAACGAGTGTGTACGTATGGCTATAAATACACCCACTCTGTGTCCATTCTCCTACACAAATCTCTTAGACTCCTTTCACCAAAAAAAAAACTTGGGTTTCTATCAACGTTTGTTGATTAAGCAAAAAAAAAAATGGCAAATCTTAAGTTTGTCGTCGTCTTGGGTCTGCTCTTCGCCATCTCCGCCGCTGTTTTGGCCGAGACTCAGGGTTAGTATAATTTCCCCTTCTCCTAACTTTAGGCTATATAATCACTATACTATATATATATATATATATATGTTGTGTAATAACCCGTGTGGGTTATGTTACTGTAGTGCAAAAGATGAACCCGACAGAAACTACTGAAGTGAAGCCGCAGCAGGCGAACTGCGGCTGCGGGCCGCGAAGGCGATGCTGCGGCGCATGCGCGTTCGGAACGCAGTGCAGCGCGTGCTGTGCGAGCAAGTTGGCCGCAGTGCGCCGCATGTTGCCCACGTTAAAAATGACAACATGCATATGAACGAACGTACGAAATAATATGTAATGTAGTAGTAATATGTGTGACGCGTGTACGTGTTGTGTCTGTTAGCATGCATGCGTGCGTGCGTGCGTGCGTGCGTGCGTGCATGGCCACTATATACCGTTAGGGTTTTATGGACTCTTGTGGGGGTTGAATAAGGGATGGTACATATTACCTTGTAATATGATACCATGGTCGTGTGTTGAATAAACTTAGTGGCCATGCATTTGTACTTTGAAATTGCGATCTTCAATGTCATGGTTATAACTATATATTCCACAGTATTACTCTATCTATATTATATATGCACAAAAAAAAATCGTTAAACTTGTTAAAATACCAGTCCGGCCAAAACTAAAATAACATATGAACAAATTGATTTTTTTTTAAAGCGACAGATATCAGGTTCAAACTTATGACCATAAAAATTATATTAAGGTTAAAGTATATACCATTTTATTTTGTTTTTTCGGTAAAAAAAAAATATAATTTTATTTAACGCCGTAAAAATGCATATGTAGAATAACATGCATTTATTTACACGCGATTATATATGTAACACATGTTCTATAGTTTAAAACACTTTCATGACTTTGGCCTCTTCTTCTTCTGCGTCCCCACGACTTCTTTGAGAATTGTTACAAATTTTTTTTTAACCAAATATACCAAGATTCAAACTAATTTTGTTGTGATTTGGAATATACGATATCTATACCGGTTGAACTAAAGTTTGGGCAGATTTTTTTTTGGTAGAATTGTTACAATTTATTATAAGTTCACATATAACACGGTTGAAAACGACCGATAAACACGACCTGGGCCACTTAAGTGGCAAGTTGTAATTTATCTGCACACTTGATATAAAAAATATTTCATAATTAATTTAGATATTTATCATTTAAATATTCGATATAAATCAGCGTTTTCCCTTTTTACTCTGAATATTAAATAAATCCAAAGATCAACTGATATAAAAAGCAAATAAATTTACCATCCGAACAAAATCGGGAGAAGATCGACACTTAACCTACTCCCCCGATTAAAAACTATAGTTTATTTCAAAGTTTGTCATAAAAACTATAAAGTAAATGTAAAAGTAAACAAAAGTTTGGAAGACATCGTTTTCAGAAGAGTTGCCCGAATGGATTTTGCTTCGATTTAATTTGGGGGTTAATTGGTTCAGTAATTTAATTATCCGAATCTTACTCTGTAATGAGGTGGCATCAAATGAAATGGGCATATATATCTCTCTTATCTTACGCAATTTATGCAACTTATAAATCGTATATGTATAAATACACGCTTAATTCTCGATTTTAACATTCGTAAACATTAATTACGTCGTATAAATAATTTTTGCATGGGTTATAAATCGATCCATATAAAGTTTACAATTCTACTAGCGATACTTTCCATGAAGTATATAGAAGGTCTATATATTATTTTAATTTATTTTTCACATTTTCATATTTAAATATAGAAGCTCTAATAAATTTTATTTTTGTTTAATAACCATCATGGTATGATGCAACGAAAACTTAGGTTGGGTATAAATTAATTTATTCACATTTTCTCTGATATCTTTCTTTTATATAAATGGTCTTATGAAAAAGGCTTATTGAAGCATTGAAAGAGTTAGGGTAATACTCACAACTAGTAACAAGGGTACAAAATTAACCAAAAAAAAAAACTATTCGTTTATTATCTAAAATTTGGGATACAAATTTTGGGTTTCATTTATTTTTAGGTTCGATATTTCACTTTTGTAAAAGTTATACCAATTTGTTTTTTTTATATTGGTTTTTAAATCGTTTTCACTTCGTTGTTCAAGAAAATATTTATTTTCTAAAAAAATATTTTTATTCCTTTTTTGTGTTATTTTTAAATTCGGTTCGTTTTAGGTTCAACTAATTGATTTTAAAAAAAACCATATCCAATCAGTTTTTAAACCGGATGTAGTTGAAAACAATTTGTATTATATGATTTGATTGAGTTTTCGTATAGATTCCGGTTATCTATCCTTATATCTAACATGAGTTACGGTCATTTTACGTATAAGTGACTAAAAATTATAAACTATATATATATAGAGGAGTTGTTTAAATCGATTTTAAAAAAAGAGTCATGGATAATTTTGTTTATAGCAAAAACTCGTTCGGTAATTATCCAAAGCTTACTTGACGAAGTGGCATCAAATGACTAGGATTTTCTACTCATCGTCTGATTCTCCCACGCCACGTATTTTATATATATATATATATATATATATATATATATATATATATATATGTTTGTGTGTGTGTGCGCGCAATATATATACACATACAGTTATATTTAATCGTGGATTGTGCATTCAAAGACGTTATAATTACATCATATCAACAACATCTGCATGGCCAAGAGTGGTTGGTTCAACTGATAAGTGGGTATGCGCAAAGAGTGCTCCACCCAGGTTCGAACCCCACTATTGACAAATCACGTATTATAAAAAAAAAAAAAACAAGACGTGAAATGCGACGAGCGACAAGTCGTGACGTAATAAGGTGGCTATCCGTTTTATATACAAAAGCACAAGTACTCCCCGCTATTCATTCTACTTTGACAATGGTTTCATCATTTCGTGAAAATTCAATTACCCTACCTAAGCCCTAAATACCAATGCATATAATTAAAACATAAGTGAGATGACAGTGGACCGTATAATAAGAGACTCAAACCAAACTTGTATACTATGATTATATTTCTTCTATATATATATATATTGTCCGAAATCTGTCTAAACAATTACTGTGATATAATTATTAGTTTTCATCTCCTAAAATCTGCGGATATGTTTAAAGAGTAACAACCTGATAATATTGTTGTACTGATTAGATTTGATTTTATAACCTCTACGAATCTACGATTACATGTTAGCCTCGAATTATGTCCTTCATTTTGATTCAATTTCATTTGTCGATAATACCTCTATTTTGACGTGTCTTAGACATTCTCATTTTTTATAAATAGTTTTGTTTTTTTTATAATCTTAAAATTCGTCGATTCTTTAACCTGATTGAGCAAACCCATGTGAATATCTCCAAACGAGGATGAATAGTCTTGTTTTTACACCTTTGATCGAATAATTTATTTAACAACAGAAACATAAATTTTCAAAGGATTTGGATATGTATGGGAGAAACATAGATATATATGGATATGGATCATCAATAAGAAGATAGATAACACATAAGATTATACATAAAACATGCATGAAAAAGGTTTATGCATATTGGTTTGTCTTGTATAATTTTAATGTAGTATGTTTTAGTTGGCTATTATATTTATTAGTGAATTTGATGACGTTGAACTTCAAGTTCATAAATCAAGATTTTAAAAATATCAACATCTTGGAAAAAAAAAAACAAAGCCCATGTCCAAATAGCAACCAAACATCACATGCACAGATTCAGTAATGAAAAAAAAAACGAAGTTCAAAAGAGAAAAAAAAAACAAAAAAGGAAACCTGTCAGATCGCCGAGCGACCACCCCAGCAGAGTGAGACCCGGGCTGAGTAACGATCCTCTACAGCCAGGGAGATGGATCCGAAAGGATCAATCGCAGCCGTCAATCACGCTCCGATCGCACGGCCCAACATTCATCCACCAGGTTTGAAGTCCTGTCTCCTTTGAACTCAAGGATACAGATGTACGAGCCTATAGAACAGATCCTGTTCAAGTAAGGTCATGACCAACCATTGGGTTTCACTTCCCTATATTCAGACAATAATATCACAAAATGACCGATGTGGGATTTGTTAATTAATTATTGCAATACTCCGAAATCTAATTTATTCCTTTTTATGGAAAACCATTTGTCAAGATTTGTCCCATATTTCCAAATGCCATATAAATCAAACTTCACGACAATGTCGTTAAGTTTCCCAGTTTATGTTTCCACATGCATATAATTCCAAATATATATTTGGAAATCAAAGGTAAAAAATGATATATCCAAATTATATAGTTAAGAAGTATTTCTTTAAATAATTCCAAATATATATTTGGAAATGAAAGGTAAGAAAATATATATCCAGGTTATTTAGTAATGAATTATTTCTTTAAATAATTTTTAATATATAAACTTAAAAAATTCAATTTATGAAATTTTTATTAGTTTACTAATTAACGCGGAGGGGGCCGCATCGTGTACATGGACCGTACGGAAGACGTGTGTGGGAGTTCATTGGGCTTGGGCTTCGACAAAAGTAATAGTCCTCTCTATATTGCCGACGCTTATATGGGCCTTCTTATGGTAGGCCCACAAGATTATTTAGCCAGTAAGATTTTTTGACACGTGTTGAAGATGCATTGGACATTGATTCACCCGGGGCACCGCGTCACTGACCAACTGTTAGAATAGTTTCCTTTAAAACACGGAAGAAAACAAAATTCAAATTTTGACTAAAAAAATATAGTACTATACAAATTCTTATATTATATGAATTCTCCACAATTCACAATAAGACGATAGAAAATTTGTTTTATCTATTTTCATGAAATTTTGTTTTCAGTAATTATATATGAATCATTATGAGTCGGTACGTTTTTGTCTGAGAAAATTGTTCTATTATAATTTAAAATGGAAAATTTTGTAGTAAATGTTAAGATATTTCTAAGACAATGGGAAAAATTCGAATTTGTTAAATGCAAGGTAATTCTTTTTCTTTGTTCCGATAATATATAATTTTTTCCGAAAAACAAATACTGGATATGTGGTTCGTACGTATGAAAATCCATTTCAACCATATATACGGACATATATCATATATAAACGTTATTACACTTTATATAAATAAAATAAAATAAATAAACAACGCCATTAATGGTCATAAGGGGACATCACATTACACGACATAGGGTGCAGTGCACACGTGCAAACCCTGCGGGTTCATGCGGCGGGTCGACAAAATTAATCAAACAATCAGATATGTTCGAATCTTAAACGCAATCTAAAATAATAATTAAGAATAAGTTTGATTCTGTAAATTTTCGAATTATATAAAAAAAATTCTATTGGTTCGTTAATTACCAATGGTCATAACGGAACACCACATTAGTGGTGATAACTTTGTATCAATCAGCGGGTCCATATAACACTTATCGTGAGACATTTCCAAGCTACTTAATTTTACACATTATTTAAATTTATGCATGGCCAATGACAAAACTATAAAAAAAACAAATCGAAGTGTAATATAAGATAAAATATATATCAGAATAGAAAATTCAAATGGGTTATGAGATTAAAAAGTAATTGGACGTAAGTGCGGTTGGAGATTAAAATTTTGAGATAACTTTTGATTATAATATAATTATAATCTAATTATTATTTTTTCTTGAAACTGTTGCCACTAATCATATTAAATTAATAATAGCCGATAAAAAAATAGACCTGCCTAATTTACCATAACCGATATATAGTGGATCGATACGCATGATTTTGCATAGATTTTTTTTAACCATCGTTCCGGTATAAGAACCGGTAAATATAAGGATTTTGTATTATCTAAAATAATCTCCTTTTGTTAAAACTATTTTTACATATAACCTCTTCGAGATATAAATATATGATTAAAATAACTATATGATCACATTGGTCATAACGTTATGGTGATTCATCGTGGTCATACCTTATACATATCATACTAATCATTTGATGAAATTATCATAAATTTAATGTTGTGATCATGTAACCATACAGTTATTTTGGTCACGTAATCACAATGAATGTATTTTTTGATATCTTGCCCTTTGAATAGTTTACTTTTTTTTTTTTCATTTCTTCCGCTCCAATATATAGAATTAACAAATAAACTATGTATAATATATTGTTCAGTTCTAGATATCTATTATTTAAATGGTAAAGTTATTTTAAAATGAATCATTTCTTTCCAAAACTCAAAAGGAATTTTGCTTCATCTTTGAAACGAGGAGCCCAATCAGTGACTCTCAGTGAACTGTCGGCAAATGAAATCCGCCATTTTCTTACATCCTTGACTTCTCCGCGCCAATTCTTTACCATCCTAGGCCACGTTGCATATATGGATGCGGCCTTATCTTATATAGGCCACGTTACTGTGTTAATTATCAAACTTAATCGCGTTGCCTTGTATCATTAGGCGATAATTTGGAAAAATCAGGAGAGAATTGTGTTGAGGAGTGCACGTCACATCAAAGCTAATGTCGATTAGCAGCATAATTTAATAATTGAATTGAACCGTCCATAATTCCATTTACTAGACTTTTCCAATCTTTGAATTATCAACGAGTGAGTGTATCTAGCGTCTTCTATAGAGCCATCACTCTTGTCCTCTTGCTTAGCTCCCTGACTATAAATACACCCACTCATATGTCCATTCTCCTACACAAATCTCTTAAACACCTTTCACCCAACAAAAAAAAAAATCGGTTTCAAAATCAGCGTTCGTTGATTAAGGAAAAAAAATGGCAAATCTTAAGTTCGTTATCGTCTTGGGTATGCTCTTCGCCATCTCCGCCGCTGTTTTGGCCGAAACTTCCAAAGATGAGACTCATGGTTAGTACAATTTTCCCATCTCCTAACTTTTTTTTTTTGGTTGAATCCCATCTCCTAACTTTAGGTTATGTAATCATTTTACTCTCTCTCTCTCTATATATATATATATTGTGTAATAACTCGTGTGGGTGATGTTACTGCAGTGCAAAAGATGAACCCGACAGAAACTACTCAAGTGGAGCCGCAGCAGGCGAACTGCGGCTGCGGGAGGCGAAGGCGATGCTGCGGCGCATGCGCGTTCGGAACGCAGTGCAGCGCGTGCTGTGCGAGCAAGTTGGCCGAGGCGGAGGAAGAGGCCATCGTGGTCGAGCCAGACGCTGCAGTACTTGTTGTTAAAGATGACAAAACATATATATGAACCGAGCGTACGAAATAATGTGATGGTTATGTAATATAGCAGTAATATGTGTGATGCGTGTACGTGTTGTGACTATAACGCATGCATGCATGCGCATGCATGGCCACTATATACCACTAGGGTTTTATGGACTCTCTGTGGGGGTTGAATAAGGAACGGTACGTACGTACTACCTTGTAATATGATACCATACTCGTGTTGAATAAACTTAGTGGCCATATATTTTTTACTTTGAAATTGTGCTATTCTCCAATGTCATGGTTATAACCATATATTCCACAGTATTACTCTATCTATGTTATACATACACACCAAAAAAATCGTTAAACTTGTTCAACTATCACTTGGTACTGTTTTTTTAAAAGCTACAGAAATCAGATTAAAACTTATAACCGTAAAAAATATTAAGATTAAACTCATCCTCCACGACCAACACCCCTCCCACAAATACTTTACCCCAATCCCCATCCACTTACCCACAAAACACCAGCAACTTTAATCCTCCCCTAAATTGCCAGCCTGCAGAACCCCTTCCTAACCCAACCACAAACCCACCACCCCCGGTTTCCTTATCTGATTTCACCAAGGACTCAGCTTGGCCTTTAGACATCTCCTCTCCTGCAGGGGCACTCTCTTCCGCCTAAAACTTTTTATGGAAGAGTTTTTTTGGAACGTCAGAGGTCTTAATGACCGGCGGAAACAAAAGGCAGTTCGTGAGTTTCTCAAGCACAATCCACTCTCTTTTGGAGCCCTTTTGGAGACTCATGTAAGACAACCTAAAGCAAATCAGATACTACAAAATCTTGGAGAAGATTGGATTCGTTTGGATAATTATCAGTTTGATGATAGTGGTCGAATATGGTTCCTTTACAAGTTCCCCAATGCAGTCTCTGTCCTACACATTAGCCAACATACTATCACTGTTCTGATCAATGTCCCTGGGTCACTGCCATTTTTCTTCACTGCCGTATACGCCCCGAACACTCAAGCTGAAAGGGAAGTTCTATGGCAACGCCTCCAGCAGATCCATACCAGTATCGTTCCGACTTCCTCACCCTGGTTGGTGGGAGGTGACTTCAATGAAATCCTCCTTCCAACTGAACACTCTTCTACCACCTTCAACCACCAAACACCAGCCATGACAACCTTCAGCCATTGTATCTCTTGCTTCTGGAATTGTAAATTGACAAACAGATTTTCTTGGATCCTCAGGAAACTCATCGCCATCAAGGAAAAGGCTAGAGGCTTATTGAAGAAGCAGATAAAAGATGGCAAGGGTACCAGGTTCTAGTTTGAAAACTGGGCAGGCGTCGGACCTTTGCTAGCGCTAGCTGGAGCCACAGGCCCTCGCCTCCTCCGAGTGCCTCTCGAAGCCACAGTTGCACAGGCTGCACCTGACGCTGCCTGGTATTTTCCCGGGGCACGATCTAAAGTCATACAACAACTTCAAATTGTAATCGCAGCCATTGATCCCCCTAATGAATCAGAAGGCTGAGACATCACTCTATGGAAGCAGGCAAATGGAGAGTTTCAAGCGTTGTTCTCCTCGGCTCAGACTTGGAGCTTGATCCGGACTCGATCTCCTCAGGTAGACTGGTGTTCTGAGGTATGGCCTCCGGTTACGACACCGAGAATGGCTCTCCTTATGTGGCAAGTGAAGCTGCAAAGATTACCCACGACAGACCGATTACAACGATGGGGAATCCAAGTGAATACTGTATGTTGTCTTTGTGGTCTTGGCACGGAAAGTCATCTTCATCTTTTCTTTGATTGTCCCTATAGTTTCGCGGTATGGAGTCATTATGCTAGATGCTGCTGGGATTCTCCACCTTCTGATTTGGGACAGGTTCGAGACTGGCGACGTAGGGCCGACACTGTTACGAGCAGAAACAGAGGACTGCTCGTAAGGATTCTATGTCACCTCACGGTGGATCTGATTTGGAAAGAGAGGAATGACCGAATGTTCAGGGGCACAGACAAAACCATTCGAGACGCTCGGCTCAAGCTGGACCGGAGGATGCGAACCTTACTATTTTCAGCTCGGTTGAGAATCAACTCAAAACACCAACATTTACTCAAGGATTGGTATTACTTGACGGAAGGCCTACGATAGAAGAATGGAGCTCATCCAGATAGATCTTTTACCATTTGCAAATGGGAATCTGAATTTTTGTAAATCGTTTATCATGTCATATGTACTGATGTATTTTTGGAACTTTTAATACAATCACATTAAAACCAAAAAAAAAACTTGGTTCTCTCAATTCCCGGACAGCTAAGCTGTCTTCCGACTCCCTCATCCTTCGGACCATAGCCCGTGTATCATTCGGGACTCCCGTATATGCACCCTAAGCCTAAACCTTTCAAAATTTTCAACTTCATCTCTTCTCACCCCAAATTCTTACCTATTATCCAAACCTCGTGGACAATGGCGGGTAGGACGGCCTCTACTCTCGGGGCTTTTGTTCGAAAACAGAGGCTTCTAAAAATCCCGATAAAAACTCTATGCAAAGAGAACTATAGTGACATCAATAGGCGGGTTGTCGAAGCTCACACTACTCTTCTTTTGATGCAGGAAGATGCACTAAGAAACCCTTCAGAAGCTAGCTTCAAGGAGGAGCAAAAATGTGCTGAAACTTGGAATCATCTCTCCAACATTGAGGAGGAATACCTTAAGCAGAAGTCGAGGATTCGTTGGTTGAATGTAGGGGATCAGAACAACCGTTTTTTCTACCTAACCTTAACAGCGAGGCGGGGCAGGAATTTTATCCACCACATAGTCGACGCCAACAACAACACTCTCACAGCCTTAGAGGATATAGCTCAAGAAGCAGTGGACGTTTTTCAACGAGGAATCGGAACGAGTCCTTCTGATGTGTCAATCACGGCCACAACTGAGCTTAGCCACCTACTGACCTCCTCCATCAGATCTGACAGCTCTATTGGTATGCTTTCTGTTACTACTTCTCTGGAAGAGATCTTTAGCACCCTGTCCAAAATGGCTTCCAACAAATCTCCGGGTCCCGATGGCTTCACGGTGGAATTCTATCGAAAGTCTTGGAGTGTTGTAGGTGAAGAGCTGATTTATTGCATTGGGAACTTTTTTAACGACATGCGGATGCCTAGATCTGTCAATTCGACATTGTTGGTCCTCATTCCGAAACGCAATGGAGCGGACTGTCTTTCAGACTTTAGACCTATTGCTTGTTGCAACTCCTTGTATAAGATTATTGCAAAGATCCTAACCAATAAGATCAAGTCGGTTATATCAGACATTGTCAAGCCGAATCAGTCGGCTTTTATTAAGGGGCGCCTGATATCAGAAAATTGTTTGCTAGCCAATGAGATAGTTCGGGGTTACCAACGATGTGGTGTATCTCCTAGAGCCACCATCAAAGTGGATATAGCGAAAGCTTTTGATACCATTAGATGGGATTTCATCCTGATGGTTCTTCGATCCATAGGCCTTCCTAGCAGGCTGGTCTCTCTTATTGAAGCTTGTATTACGACCCCTGCCTACTCAATTGGAATTAATTGTTGTCAATTTGGTTACTTTAATGGTATGAGAGGATTAAGGCAGGGTTGTCCGCTTTCTCCTTACTTATTTGTACTATGCATGAACGTACTCTCTCTCATGCTAGATGCAGCTGCAGATTCAGGTGTTTTCGACTACCACCCCGGATGCAAAAGAAACAGAATAACTCACTTAAGTTTTACCGATGACCTCCTCATCTTTGTGAAAGGTGATCTACGGTCGATTAAAGGAGTTCTTGCTGTCTTACACAATTTCTCTACTGTATCAGGCCTCACTATTAATAGGAACAAATCCTGCTTCATATTGGGTGGCTTTGCGGAAGCCGACATGAACACTCTGCAGATCTCTACAGGGATACGCACTGAGTCTCTCCCCTTGAGGTACCTCGGTATTCCCCTGATTTCCAAGAGATTGAGTATGTCCGACTGTCTGCCTTTAGTCGAGCGTATCAGATCTCGTTTTTCCTCTTGGACTGTTAGAAGCCTCTCTTTTGCTCGCAGGCTAAGACTACTTGACTCGGTTATTGCTGGAATTGTTGGATATTGGCTGCAAGTCTTTGTTTTACCGAAAGCATGTATAAGAAGGCTTAATACTATGTGTTCCAGATTTTTGTGGAAAGGATCGCCTGATGTTGCAGGGGGTGCTAAATTGAGCTGGTCCAAGGTCACCACTCCTAAGCAGTAAGGAGGACTTGGGCTCCGAGATTTGCTATCATGGAATGGGATCAGTCTCCTGAAACTTATGTGGTCCCTTTTCTTTCGTAGTGGTTCGTTATGGGTTGCTTGGATAAACACAAAGTATCTAGGTCGAGGTAGTTTCTAGAGTATCAAGCCTAACGCTAGTCACTCATGGTGCTTTAGGAAACTGCTAAAAGAACGGGGAACCGCTCGAATGTTTATCTCTAAGGCTGTTGGGGATGGAAAAAATACATGGTTTTGGTATGATAATTGGACTCCTCTAGGCCCTTTGATTGAGTATCTTGGTGTTTTAGGTCCTAGAGTGATGGGCATACCCCTTCATGCCAAGGTAGGGGACCTTTTCCAGGCTGGTGCATGGTCCCTTCCCCAGACACGATCTGACCGAGCCCTCTCTCTAAGTGTTCATCTCTCCGGTTTGACTCTCTCTGATAGAGAATATGCTAATGTCTGGTCCATCAGGGACAAAGCCTCAAACTCCTTCGTGACTAAACAGGTCATATCGATTATTTCTCCTACTATTCCCTTAGTGGAATGGCACAAGATTGTTTGGTACAGATTTTACACCCCTAAGCATGCTTTCATCACCTAGCTCTTTGCCCTTGACCGATGTCCTACGAGGGAGCGGATGTCAAGTTGGGGGGATCTCTACCCCTCTGAACTGCCTATTCTGCGATCATTCATCTGAGAGTAGATCTCATCTACTTTTTCAATGCCATATAACGCAGACCTTATTCCGACAGATCATGTCGAAATGGGGCCTTCTCCCGGCCAACACCTCTTGGGAAGATATCATAACATGGCTACTGCGGAATTGGTCTTGCAAGGTACGACACTTGGGTGCATGTATTACTTGGCAACTCTTTATTTACACTATTTGGATGGAAAGAAACGCTAGGATTCATAGGGCTACTTTCAAGGATTCATCTGTAATCCGGAAGGAGATAGATCGAGCTATTAGAAATAAAGCGGCTGCGGTACGATTATCCGATCAAGCATTGGCGAGCTCTCTGTTGCAACTGTGGTTCTCTTCTCCTTGACTTGGAATTTATGATATGCTTATCAGTTTCGTTGGGTCTTAATAACCATGTATTTTTCTAAAATTCATTTTGGGATTTAGCCTCCAATACGCCTACTTTACATACTCTTTATGTATAAGGTTTTTTGTTTAATTTAATACATATACAACCTTTAACAAAAAAAAAGTATATATCATCTTATTTAACTCCGTAAAAATGCATACGTAGAACTCGAGCGTTTATTTACACGTGATTATGTAACACGTGTTCTATAGATTAGAACACTTGGGTTTAGTCTCTTCCTCCTGTGTCTCCACAACGTCTTTGAGAATTGTTACAATTTATTATAAGTTCTCATACAAGGCATCGTTGCAAAAGACCGATAAACACGACCTGGCCTACTTAACTGGCAACTTGTAATTTATCTCCATAGTTTATATTTAAAAAAGATTTCATAATTATTATTTAAATGTTCGATATAAATCAGCGTTTTTCTTTTTTACTCTGAATATTAAATAAACCCAAAGATCAACTGATATAAAAACAAATAAATTTACCGGAATTGAATCCGAACAAACCATCTGGAGAAGATCGACATTTAACCTACTCCCTGATTAAAAACTATAGTTTATTTCAAAGTTTGTCGTAAAAACTATAAAGTAAATGTAAAAGGTAAACAAAAGTTTGGAAGACATCGTTTTAAGAAGAGTTGCCCGAATGGATTTTGCTACGATTTGGGGGTTAAATAATTGGTTTCGTAATTTAATTATCCGAATCTTTCTCTGTATGAAGCGGCTGTATGAAGCGGCTGTTAGAAATTTTCTAACAACTGTATTTTGGTTTTAATGTCATAATCAATATCTGATATAATTGTTGTTTAATGTGAAGATTATGACCACTAATTATGTGTGGTCACATATGCAAATACAGAAAAATATAGGAGCCAAATAATTATACATATAGCATGAAGTGTAATTTCCTAATTCTTTGTAGGTGGATTTGGAAATTACACAAACCTATTACTATAAATAGTGGTAGTGGTCCCTAGACTAAACGTATTGAAATCTGATAGCACTCATTTGTTGTCAGAATAATTTTTCTTACATTTTAGACTAGAAGGCTTTTTATCTATTCTGTCATTTGTCCAGTTATCATGGATTTATGTATGTTCTAAATTTCAGAGTAATTCTTTGTGTGGTATGCATGATGATTGGTTCCACACCGAGTTATTCCGGAATTTAATATATCTCTTACCTGATGTAAATATGAACTTTGACTTTAATTCGTTTTTTGTGTTATTTTAAAATTCGGTTCGTTTAAGATTCAACTAATTGATTTTAAAGAAATGGTATCCAGTCGGTTTTTATATCGGATATGCGGTTGAATACAATTATGTATTATATATTTTGACTGAGTTTTCGTATAGAATCCCGGTTATCTATCCATATATCTAACATGAGTTTCGGTCATTTAACGTATAGGTGGCAAAAAATTATAAACTATACATATAGGACTCCTGTAATTTGATTTCAGGCAAAAAAAAAAGTCATGGATAATTTTGTTTATAGAAAAGAGTATGGAAAATGGTGTTAAAAAAGCGAAAGGTACTTTTGGTTTTAGGATAACTTCGTTCGGTAATTATCCAAAGCTTACTGGGTGAAGTGGCATCAATTGAATGGGATTGTCTACTCATCGTCTGATTTTTTCCACGCCACGTGTTTTCAAAAGATATAAATATATATATACACACAATTTATTTTTTTTTTTTTTTTTTTTTTTTTATTTTTTTTTTTTTTTTTTTTTTTTTTTTTTGATACATTGGGGAACCCCTGTGACTACCTACCCTTACAAACGGAGACGAACTGGCCACCACCTGCGCCTAACAGTCCCCATGGACCTCAGTCCGCCGGACCTGGCCATCAGGCGCGCCAAACGCTCGGGCCGTAGTTGGACTGGCAGGCGAGCAGGTCAGATGGAAGAAGGAGCGGCGGGAGGAATCGAACCCCCCACCTCAAGGAGTTGCCCCCTGCCTTCTGCCACTTGACCTGGCCCCAAAAGGCGATACACACAATTTATTCTACCTATAAGAAACCATATACATATGTATACACTCATATTTCATCGTCGATTTTGCATTCAAAGACGTTAATTGCATCATATAAACAACATCTGCATGCATGGGTTTGTAAAGGGTACACGTGGAATGTGACGAATAACAAAGTCATAACTTAATAAGGTGGCTATCCGTTTTATATACAAACCACAACTCCCGACTATTCATCCTACTTTAACCCAAAACGAGTCGACTCGTTTCGATCTGAGTTGAACCGAGTTGGATCATTTGACACTCTATCTTATAGCCAAGGAAAAAAGTTAGCGAGGATATATGGAGAATTTGCCATAGCTTGTGTTTTGGAATTTTGAATGAATTTAGACCATTTGATTCCATGATATGACATATTAGAAAGTTGCGGGACAAAAACATTGAACATTATAAACAAAATTGTAATAACAATGAAAATTCTATAACTGGGCTTTGAACAGTGTGGCTCTCCGGAGGCTGGACTTCTGTATCGACATCAAATTTGCTACTCCAATGAAGCCCTAACGGGAAATTAATTATCATATATTAGATACGACTCGGGCCAATAAAAACAGGCTACTCCAATTTTATTTTTTTTTGGGTAACCGGGTTTTCTGGGCCGAAGCCCAGACTAATCCCGGAGCTGGGAGCCAGCCATGTGATTTGAATTATGCGCTCCCTCCCCAGCCTGAGATTCGAACTCGGGACGGGACAGACGCTCTGCGCCCCCGTTTCACCGGTTGAACTACCCAGGTTGGGTGGGCTACTCCAATTTAACTTAATCTAGTAAATTATTTGCAGCTTCTTCAAATTTTACAGAGTGAATATGAAGTGATATATATATATATATAAGAGCACTGTTTGCCGCATATACATATTATATTTAGTATTATTATTTTTTTATTTTTATTTGGTTCACGAATAGATTCATTAATTCGACGGTTTAGATCGAATCAGAGTTTTACTGACTAGTAAAAAAATGAATCGAACTAATTGAATCGAAAATAAGCTGGTTTGGACCGATTTATTTTATTTTACATCACTAATTCAACATTCCAAAGCGCCCACATCCAAGGTTTTTTGTCTTTCAAGTTTTAGATTTTTATATTATTAATTATTTTACATTTTTAATCTATGAAGATTTTTAATTTCAAGTATCGATTATATAGATCAGTCAATACCATCAAATTTTCCATAAGATGAAATAGTCTCTTATTCAATTTATTTATACATACGAATTAAAATTATTATTATTATATAATGAATTAATAAGAAAAATTAAAATAAATATCTCAAATAAATTTAAAAATTATATCAAAATAAGATTTATAATGTTTAAAAGAAAAATGTCTATTATGTCTATTTTTCTAAATGAGAGATACATGTAAATTTGTCAATAATTTTAAGTTTTTTTAAAACTTTATACTATTTTATTTTTTAAACTGATTTAATACCTAGCTTTTAATTATATTCAAATTAACCATTTTGATAACATTTTTGGTAGATTAATTAGAAAATATTGATAAATATTTCAAATAAAAATAAAATTATGATTATAAAATAATTGTTGATTTGTTAATACTGAATGATCTTATGATGTAAAATCCACACGTATAATGCTATCATATTAGATATATTTAAATTTATATTATTTTTTTACATTTTTCTAAAAAATATTATACGACCTAATTTATTATTTTAGCACAGGCTTTTAAACGGCTGTGTACATTACATAGTTTCCGAGCAAAACATATTAAGACGAGAGACAGGTCAAGCGGCAAGAGGAGCAACAATCGATCTTCGATACTGTAACGTAATCTGTGTCGGACGTGGAAAAGTCTACATGCATGCATGGAATGGCCTCGTGGTTCCACGTGTTATACAGCCGATCTCTACCTTCACTGTGATGCTTACACGTGTCAAAAAGTAAAATCAAAGATTGAGTGAGCTTTGTTCTAATTAAGTCATGGTTTGATTCCTTACTTATCCCATTTTCAGATTAACGACTTCAATCCGAAAATTATTTGTAGATTTTTTTGGGGGCACTATATAAACGTGATAACCCAAAAAAAAAAATGGGTTTATTTCAAATTAAGATAATAATTAATGTGGATTAGTAGCACTAGTAATTACACATTGAACCATCCGTTGCATTTCGTAGACTTTTTCCACACATTGAATCGATGAGTGTGTGTATATATCGATAGCATCTTCTGTCAAGCAATATCTTGTCACATTTCCTAGATCCGCGACTATAAATACATCCACCCATATAAGTCCTTTCTCCTACACAACACCCTTAGACATCGATCTTTACATAAAAAAAAAAACTTTGATTTCTCTCTCAGTATTTGTTGATTTTGCAAAAATGGCAAATCTTAAGTTTGTTGTCGTCTTGGGTCTGCTCTTCACCCTCTCCGTAGCTGTTTTGTCCGAAACTTCCAAATATGAGACTCAAGGTCGGTATGTATATATATATATAGGCTATATAATCATTGCATTTTTTTTATTGAGTCTTGTATATTGTTATAACTAGGGGTGGGCGTTTCGGGAAACGGTTCGGATTCGGGACGGAATAACTCGGTTCGATTCTTTCGGTTTTACAAAAATAGGTACCAATCGGGTTATTTATTGTATTCGGTTCGGTTTCGGTATCGGTTCGGTTCGGTTCCGGATTTTATTAAAAAAATGATAGATTTCCTTTAAAAATATTCGGTTTTTCGGGATTTTTAAAGTTCGGTTCGGTTCGGTTCGGTTCCGGAAAAATTCGGTTCTCTAAAAATGGTACCGTTCGGGAAAAATACCGTTTAAACGGTTCGGTTCGGTCCGGTTCTGAAGAACCGAACCGAAACGGCCAGCCCTAGTTATAACCATCTAGATGATATCATACCCACGTGTCATATATATGGTGTAATAACGTTAACCCGTGTGGATAATGTTACTATAGTACAAAAGGTGAACCCGACGGACACAGCGGTGGAGCCGCAGCAGGTGGGCTGCGGTTGCGGGAGGCGAGGATGCTGTGGTTCATGCGCCTTCGGACAGTGCAGCGCATGTTGTCCGAGGAAGATGGCCGGTGCAGAGGAGTCCGGCGAGACCGTGGTGGAGCCGCAACAGGGCGGCTGCGGATGGCGCGGTTGCTGCGGTCCATGCGCTTTCGGCCGTTGCAGCGCTTGCTGCCCCGCGTGAAAGATAAAACAAGAAAGTTTGGCATAAAACCCATGCAACGTATAATGTAATGTTATGTAATATATAGTACGTAATATATGCGTGCATGGCCACTCTTATGGGGTTGAATAAGAAATTTTACTGCCTTGTAACGTACGTGCCATGATCATGTGTTGAATAAACTTAGTTCGCATATTGCACTTTGTGTTTATGCCTTCCAATGTCATAGTTATAACTATATACTCGTTGACATAGTACTAATATAAAAACGGAAGTAGGGATCGATTCCTTCCGCCGCTCCTTCTTCCATGTGACCTGTTCGCCTGCCAGCCTGTCATAACGGGCTGATTTACCTCCTACGTGTGTGTCGAGGCTCCCGTGCGTGGGCTTGGGGTTTGACCTGCAGGCGCCTAAGCCCAACTACGGCCTGAACGTTAGGCGCGCCTGGTGGCCAGGTCCGGCGGACTGAGGTCCATGGAGACTGTTAGGCGTGGGTGGTGGCCAGTTCGTCTCCGTTGGTAAGGGTAGGTAGTCACAGGGGTTCCCCAATGTATCAAAAAAAAATATATATATATAAAAACGGAAGTAAATAATGTTTATGAATGTTTTAAAGTTTTGGCATTTTTGGAACGTCAATTTCATACCAATCATGAATTTCTATACGAAATATTAAAACGTTAAAGGCAAAATTTTGATTTGAATTTCATTTTAATAAAAACATATTATTTTTTAACTTCATTTTTTTTTATCAAATTTGCGTGGGCTTGGGGTTTGACCTGCAGGCGCCTAAGCCCAACTACGGCCTGAACGTTAGGCGCGCCTGGTGGCCAGGTCCGGCGGACTGAGGTCCATGGAGACTGTTAGGCGTGGGTGGTGGCCAGTTCGTCTCCGTTGGTAAGGGTAGGTAGTCACAGGGGTTCCCCAATGTATCAAAAAAAAATATATATATATAAAAACGGAAGTAAATAATGTTTATGAATGTTTTAAAGTTTTGGCATTTTTGGAACGTCAATTTCATACCAATCATGAATTTCTATACGAAATATTAAAACGTTAAAGGCAAAATTTTGATTTGAATTTCATTTTAATAAAAACATATTATTTTTTAACTTCATTTTTTTTTATCAAATTTGTTAAATATTTTCATACTCTATTTGGATTTTTTTTTCTTTTTGAAAAATATGTATATAATTTATATAATTTTATTTACAAATAATTACATACTATTTTTTTTTTTGATAATCCGAAAGTTCACCGGACTTTGCATGTTCTCTCACCACTAGGCCACCCAAACTTGGATTATACTATTTAAAGTTGTTGCACTTACAAACAGTGTTTACAAAAGTTTACATACAAAATCTTAAAACTGCACCTGTTTTAAAACAAAAAAAATATTCTAAAACATCGGAGAGATTAGACATTTCGAAAATTATATTGATTCATATCCCTAATCATTTAATAAATTCAATTATATATGTGAAGAATGGCTCGAACCTACGAAGAACAGTTGAAATAACCTCAGAATGAAGAAAGACTCTGGACGAGTTGGAGGCTTCGTGAGGACAGTTCGGTAATTGACTCAGACACGGTTGTTATGGTTGTTCAGCGGGAGGGCAAAAACGTCATTTGCAAGACTAATAATGTATGAAGAAGAGAGAGAAGTTCGACTGATTTTCTTCTGGGTTCTCTTTCTTGACGATTCTTTTGTCGCGTCAATATCTGTAAACAAAAACAATATATATATATATATATATATATATATGTACATATATATATATATATTTCGGTTTAATCGTATGAATCTAAACATCTGTTCAATAAAAAACATACAATTATCACCGATTTTTTCTCCGCTCCAAATTACAAGAATTAGCTATATAACATTTTTATTGGGAAAAAGGTTATCCAGCAAAAAACAAGTAGGTATATACTGTCAAATAAGGAAAGTAAGGAGTAGGAGTGGATATTTCAAATAATAAAGATGATTGAATCGAATATACCAACGAAAAAAATTATTTTAAAATCCATGTACTATTATTTTTTTTAAATCAAATTAAATAAATACGAATTAAACATAAAACAATCTGATAGTGGTGTACTCTTTTAACAAAAACTGGATATATATATTTTTTTAAATAAAAAAAATCGAAAAAATTGTTGAATGTGAAATTGATGGTAATCAAGTACAATAAAAATAATAGAAATAAATAACCAGTTGATCTGAATCAAACCATAGTTTAAAAACGAGATCAAAATCAACAAAATCAGAGATATTGTCAACAGGGTGGGGCCCAATTTTCAGAAATTAGTGGACATGCAATCAAATTCTCTGGATGGGCCCAAATCTATATGTGGCCCAAATGGTTCCGTATGTGGGCCCATCTTCTTTATCTAACTATTATTCTAAGCCACGTTTTTTCACTAGGGACATCCCCCGAGTCGACCGTTCCTCAATTGGCGTCCTTGTATTCATTTGCATGGCGCAAATTCCACGTGGACCCATTCAAGTGTCCCAAATCTTCCACTTATTTCGCGGCATATTTTCTTTTTATTTGGACTATTTTTAATGTTTTGAATGTTGAAAGGTGGTTTAACGATGTGTTAATTTTTTTTTCTTTCTAAATTTAGATTCAAGTTTTTATTTGAAAAGGGATATTCATCTAAGCTTTTTTCGATTTTTCGACAAATATAATTAGATCGAAAAATACGTTGAATTTTCAGATTATAAAAAAAAAATGAATCTAATGAACATAATTTCTATAATGTATGCAAAGTGTGGATATTATGCATTCAATATTCAGAGGTTGATGGCCGAAAAGGGGAACATGCAGGTCCAATTAAAGATGGCTAAAGAAATCATAGCCATAGAAGGTAGCTTTAATAAAGATGTGTATATAGTAAATGGTGCAATCTATGATAATTATTTGTTTTGAAGTGTTTTTCTTTAGAAAATGTTTGAACCACACAAAATAAAGAAACATGACTTATTATATATACATATATATATATATATATATAAAGTTACGTATATGATAATTTTTTATACAGTAAACCGGTTATAGGTTAAGTAAAGGAAAATTATATTTAAAAATAGCATAAATTTTCTAGAAATTTGTGAACCGAGACGAAAATGATCTATTTTTATTTCAACTATCCGTTATAAAAAAAAATAACTATTTTATCTTTGTATTAAGGTAATACATTTAGAATTTTTGCGGTATACCATAATCCACATATTTAGATAATAAAATATAAATTTCAATTATTTTAAAAAGAATTTAATATTCAATCTATAACCTTTAGAGCATCAATTATAATTATTTTCCTAATAGATTTCTAAAAAGTAATAAAAATAGAAAAACATCTCATAAAATATCCCTATATCTATGTATGTATATCCGCAAAACTCTTACAAAAAAAAATTTGATGTGTTCATAAAATAAAATATACATAGATTTCTGATTACATAGAAGAATTTCGAATCTACAAAGTATTTTTTTAATTCGAGTTATAAGTTTTATAAACCTATTATGTTCGAATGTGGCCTGAATTGGCCTGACGATGATATTATGTTTAAAAGGATCATTAGGCAAGTGAATTAGCTGAAATGCATTTTGATTACGACCCCATTGAAATGCCACGTCATCCTTCTGCTTATAGTTATAAACGGATAAAAAGAAGGGCACGATCGTAATAACACTGGCGTTTCTGGGCATTCTTTAAGATCCTCCTCCCTCGCAGTCTTCCTCTTCAATCGGACTCATAAAGCAGAGGAAAGAAGAAAACTGAGAACAGAAAGGAGAGAGAGAGAGAGAGAGAGAGTCATGGCGATGAGAAGGATGAGGCTAACTACGCATCTATTCTCCATTTTCGGCAAGACCCAGGTGATGAAACCGGCTCGGGTTCCTCGCGGGTCGACCCTGATCGGGTCAGTGACCAGCCGTTTGTTCTCCTCCGCTTCGTCGTCGGCCGCTGCTGTGATGGAGGATGAACCAGAGATGTACGGGCTTGGACGCGGACTTAAGGACTACGAAGATTACCGGAGATCTCTCTACGGTGAAATCACTCACAAGGCGTTGCTCGTCGACGCCGTTGGCACTCTCCTCGTTCCCGCCCAATCCACGGCCCAGGTCTCTCTCTCTCTCTCCCTGTGAAATGGGTATCTGTTATGAATCATTATATTTCCTGGGAAGATTCCAATGATACAGTTGCTTCACATGTTTTTCGTTGTTGTGGTGTCTGAGCGTAATCTGCAACTGGGAATTTCCAGATGGTTAAACTAAACTGTTTCGTATGTTTTAATAGTGATTCCCACTTTTTCTAGATTTCTGTTCGACAACGATCGATGCGTACTGTTGATTTTTTTTCTGTATGGGAGGGAGCAGATGCTTTGATTCTCGTACTGCCTTCTGTAGGTCTTTACTGTTGTCCTAATAAAATGTGGAAACATACGCGCAAGTTCTGATTCGTGGTCGATTCTTTTCTGTAGATATACAGGACGATTGGAGAGAAATATGGAGTTCAGTACTCGGAAGACGAGATACTTAGAAGATACAGAAGGGCTTACGAGAAACCATGGGGTGGATCTCGTCTCAGGTCAATCTCGTTTTTCTCTTGTTTCGCTCCTCAGAGATCTTTTCTTTTCCCAGAAAATCATTTCCTGTTTGATTCATGGGCTTAAGAGTGTTTTCTCGTTGTGTTTCCCCATCTCTTGATGAGATGAGAATGCGCTTTGGAGAAAGAACTTTTCATCAAAACAATCTCGTCCGATAGAATTTTGGATTATGAACGAGCGATACCTGTATTGGTGTTGTCAGGTACGTGGACGACGCAAGACCCTTTTGGCAGTATATCGTGAGAGCTTCGACCGGCTGCTCGGATTCACAGTACTTTGAAGAGCTTTACAACTACTACACTACAGAACATGTGCGATTATGCCCAATCACTTCTTCACCCCTTATCTCTTTGTATCTGGTTTGTTTCTTCTCGAATATCTGTGTATGTATATACGTTCGATTTACTTTCCTCCAGGCATGGCAGCTGTGTGATCCGAAAGCAGAGACGGTGTTCAAGGCACTGAGAGAGACGGGCGTGAAGGTGGCTATCGTCTCCAACTTTGACACCCGGTTAAGGCCTCTGTTACGGGCCCTGAGATGCGAAGACTGGTTCGATGCTGTCACTGTTTCAGCAGAAGTAACAAACGCTTGCTTCTTCCCTCCTCGGCTCGGAGTTTGCATCTCTCGTCGAATTCTTGGTTGAATGATCTGACTGAAGCAGAGGATTTTGCGTGTTTTTACAGGTTGAAGCAGAGAAACCAAACCCGACAATCTTCTTGAAAGCATGCGAGCTGTTGGGAGTGAATCCGGAGGATGCGGTTCATGTGGGAGATGATCGCCGGAATGATATATGGGGAGCGAGAGATGCCGGATGCGATGCATGGCTGTGGGGAAGTGATGTTGCTTCCTTCAAGGAGGTAGTACATGAACACATGAACATGATCATCATCAACTCATCACCGTCAAGACTTCGGAAATGATGGAAATTTTTCTGATGATGCAGGTGGCTCAACGGATTGGATTGAAGATTTGAGAAGTCTGCCGAGACCAACAAACAGGAAGAAGAAGAGAGATGCTTGTTTTCGGAAATGTGTATAGGTTTGTGTTAGCTTTTTATCTGAGTTCTGTCTCTTGACGACCGTACGAAGAACATAAAAAGATTGTAAATGTAATAATAAAAAGAAGCTTCGAACGAAGACTTGAAGATTCAGAGTGTATGGCGAGCTGAGTATCTTTTTGGGCATGAATCTCGTTTGCGCAGATTCGTGTCGTGGAACAAACCGACGAGGACAGCCTCGGCGGCTTCCTCTAGAGCTCTGGAACCTCATCAGATCCGTCTTGAAGTCCTGAGCGATCTCTCTCACCAGTCTCTGGAATAGCAATTTCAGACCCGTGTATTCGACGAATGATTCACTTTCCTTCAATCGTAATCCCTTCAGAGTGCGGCGGAAGTGAGATCATCGATAAGAGAGGGCAGTGTAACCCTTCAGTATCCTATCTTATCAGAAACCAATTTCGCCGTGTGAGCGATAAATATGAAAGTCCAAGGCGTGTGAGAAACCATGGAGTTGTATATCAACTGAACCTTGCGACTCCACGGCTTCCCACACGCTTGCACCGGTAGCCAGGCTCTGATATCGGCTTCACACAATTTAATAACGAGAGCCTTAGCATATGTTTTGGGGTCTTAAAGGTAACATCGAGAAGAGAGCAGACATTATAATGGAAAGAGAGAGATGGGGTTCTTGCTTTTGTTTCATTTACAGATCAAAGGAATGAAGTAAAACATAACAAATATCCAATATTTCAGGGAAATCCCCCGAGATTTGCAAATTCCTAAAGACTCGGCCCTTATGGCGAATTCAAATCCAACAGAAGATGGGCGCCACACACAGTTCCCCGCCTGAATCTGCGCGGCTTCTTCACTCCTCCGGTCCCCATTTGATCGATCACGCAACAAGAAAGGAGATCTCTGTCTTGATCCTCCAAAGCCTCCACTTGAGTCCAAGTCTTCATTTGTTTGTACCCGAATCTCGTCCTCTCCAAAGCCTCCACTTGAATCTGAGTCTTCCATTGCTTAGAGTGTCTTCGGAACTTCTGCCTGAATTGGAGTCTTTGTCCAAAATCGGATGTATCGAAAAAGTATGATACCACCAAACCATATATATCCAATATCGATCCACTTGCAATTTTGGAATCTCAAGAATTCCATTCTATAACCTCGTAAGTCGGCATATAGCTGTTGAGTGAGATAACCTTTTAAATTCGGAAGCTCACCGATATTACAGCAACGAGAGGAAATTAATTATTCGTTTATTTATTTTTAATTGAAGGGCAAATGCTTATGCACAGGCTTACGTGAATGTTCTCTGTGTGAGGAAAAGCAGACATCTTCCACGTGCTTTGCACGTGTCTCCTCGGTTCCATCTCGAGCAAGTCCATGCAAGGCTCGTGGTTTAGACTATAGACTACGTCTCCCGAGTTTTTTATTTTTATTTTTTAATTCTTGAAACATATAAAACTAAATACAGACAAAACATAGCATATGCGCAACACGTGCCGACACACGCTCTTTTCAGACATACATTTCTCTTTATAGTAACATATAGTTTATATATATATATAAACCAAAAAAAACAGTTTATATATATATATATTATATATATATATATATATATATATGAACTGGCATGAGACATGAACATTCCAACTAACTCCTAATTAACCAACAGTTTCGAGAAACGAAAAACAGGAAAGAGGACAAAAAAAAAATGTGTGCATTGGTGCCACCGCTGTTCCCTAACTTCGGATGGCCTTCGACGTCGGAGGTGCAAATCTACGGCAGCGGAGATATTAACGACGGCGGGTTTCTTGATTTTCCGGAGGCGGATGCTCCGGAGAGTCTGAGAATACTGTCCAATTCATCGGCGGGGAAAGGGAAGAGCGACAAGACGGCGGCGAAGAAGCTTGGCCACAACGCCAGCGAACGCGACCGACGCAAGAAGATCAACGCCTTGTTCTCATCCCTCCGTTCTCTCCTCCCCTCCTCCGACCATTCGGTAATCATCCCAGGTTTCGGTTCAGTTTTTTTATGTTTGGGTCTGTTTATTTCGTTTTTAGAAAAATTATAACTATTCGATTAATTTTTATGTTAATTTCGATTTAGTTCGATTCGGAAATACGTTTTTAAGTACTAAATCTTTAAAGAAATTTTTGACTTTTTCAATTTTAGATAAGTAAGGACTATTGGTTTTTTATACCATAATCAACTCGATTACAATAATATGTGATTTAGATTAATTCGTCTTAATTATTCAATTATTAACCAAATTGATCACCCTATTTATCTATGATTTAGATAGAGATTTTATTCTCATCGGATCCAGATATAATAGAGCGTAGACCAATGATATTTTATAACCCGGTAATTCAAAGTAATGATCAAAATCATAATATATTCCAAGATGATTGTTAATGTTGTGTACATAGTAACAATATTTATAGACTCGTGCCCATATTGGATCGTTCTCAACTCCATTGAATGCACCAATTAATCATCAATCTCGACTATAGAAATGCCTCAATTTCCTTTCTCACGTGATTAATTAGATCGTATAATAATGGATTAAATGCAGAAGTATATTATAACAGTATATATATATATATATACACACACATGTATATACAGAGCCAGACCTAAATCAATTTCGAAACCCTTTTCGATGCAGAAGAAGCTAAGTCTTCCAGCCACGGTTTCACACGCCTTGAATTACATAGGGGAGCTGCAAGAGCAGATCAAGAAGCTTATTCAGAAGAAGGAAGAGCTCCTGCTAGGTCTATCAAGACAGACAGACATCATAACATCCCACAAAGGTAGGGATGATGATGATGACGATGATCATGGTCATGATCATGACACGCCAGTAAAGGCGATGAATGTCGGGTTTGCGTCCATTGTTTCGGCGACAAGGCTCGGCGAAACCGAGTTGATGGTCCAAATCTCATCGCCTAAGACCGTGAAATGTTCGTTTTCGAATGTCTTAACCGGTCTTGAAGAGGATGGTTTCGTTCTTATAGATGCTTCTTCTTCACTGTCTCGAGGAGATAGGCTGTTTTATACCTTACACTTTCAGGCTGAGGTTGGTGATAATTACAAGTTGAACGTCCAAGATTTGAGTGACAAGTTGTTGTCTTTGTACGAGTTCAGATGATTTACGTACATATATATATCTGTGTCCGTACGTTCCATAATCTCATGAATTAGAAATCTAAGTTTCTTCGTTCTTAATTAAACATGCTGGAAGATTTTGTCTATACGATTGTTTAATTAAAAAAATGACTTACAAAATTAATTTACTTACGAATCCTCGTTCTACCTAATTGTTTACAAATTAGTTGTCTGAATATTAAATAACGACAAGAAAAGAGAATTTAGTGAACGACCTACTAAACACTAATATATATATATATATATATATATATACTACAATTTTCTTTTTGTACAGTGGGGCAATCTGCCCTACAGCCGTTCGGATCGGACACCGGATATCGTAGCGGCTTTCATCTCAGTGGGTCGACCAAAACAGCATCGCGGACAGTAAAACCCTACTCCTATGCGCACAAGCCTGCAACACACACGTGAGAGATAAATTAGCCATAACCGACAGACGATAGATAAGCGGTAAGGAGTCGAACGCCCAACCTCTTGGTATGTTGACCATGCTACTTGCCAACTCACTTGGGGTTTCCCCAATATACTACAAAAATTATGTCAAAGTCTGCACAATATTTTGGTTATCAAAGGAAGAATTCCGTAAATCATTTCGGCATTAGCAACACAGATTCATATGTGTGTTGAGGTGTCAAACAGGACGGTCTGATCCAAATTCGCTCTCGACCCGAAGGTTTCAGACTCGGATTTGGGTTCGCCTGAAAAAACAATCAAGTCCAAAATCAGATTCTATAAAACTCGGGTTTGGGTTGGGTGGGCTGAGGTTGGCCGATTTGTTCAATTCTTTCCTTATTAATGTTTTTTTTTTCACTTTTTTAAGCATTAATTGTTTTTTCAAAAATACTATATCAGATTTTTAGGCCGATCTGAAATCCGTTTTGAGTTCGATGCGAAAATCTAAATTTTTTCATGTAAAAAAATTTGGACTCGAAATCTGATAATTTTTCGGATGGGTTCGAATTAAACTTTCGGATTTCGAATCTAAATTGGCATCCTCTCTGCGAGTTATTGAGGTATTGTATGGCTCCCTCATTCTTGCTTCTTAAAATGCATACTTTGGGCCTCTTAGCTTTTGCTAGATTTTTATTTTTATAACATTAGAATTTTTGAAAATGATATATATATCATTTAGGCTAAAAAAGACAGAATTTTATATCTCTTCAGATTAGTGGAATCTGAAGGTGACGTTAACAGAAGAAAATCGACAAAAAAAAAAAGTCACTCGGCACAATTTTGATTATCTACCCTATTAACAGCAAAAAAATTACAAAATTAAAAATAAAAATAATGAATAAGGGCAGTCCAAAATAAAACAGCTGCAGAGGTGAAGCTGTAAAAGCCAAACGAGTTGAGAATAAAAGGAGAATATTTTATATTAAAAAAAACGAAAATGGGTGAAATAATAATAAGACAATAAGAAAGACAAATGGAAGGCAAAGTACATGAGACCGAAGACAGATGCAATGTATTCACTTTCCCAATTTAGAAGTTAATTATATTTCTCACCTTTTGCAGGCACCACACAACTTGCTTTCTCATCTCATAATTTGTCAAACGACTTCTTTTTTTTTAATGTTTCATATATATATATATATATATATCTATTAATATTATTATAAGAATGACTTTTATTAAATGTGGTTTACCCATATGAAAATATTCTTGGTGAGTAATTTCTTTTTTCGATATTTTTCAAAAATAAGGGGAAATAGAGATTGATATTTTATGTTTCACTCATCCTTGTGTTTGGCTATATTTTTTTTAATTTTTCATTCAATGTTTTTATTATTTCTATAATTATTCAAATAATTAATTTTTAGATTGAAATTGGGTCTAATATACTCCTGCAACGTATTTGATTTGACCGAATGGAAGTTGAAGAGAAGTGTCGACCACTAGAAGGAAAAATACAAAATAATAATGTGTATACATAGGAATATATATGATAGAGAATCCGGTCGTTATCATTTGACCTACAAAATCTAAAGATGTGGAATGTTCATTGCATCTCTCTGTGTATGCGTGGTTACTTGCGTATAAATATTGGTAAAGGTTTTATTCTTCTTGCGTATAAATATTGGAAGAAACGCAATCCCACAAAAAAAAAAAATAACAAAAATATATAGGCTCTATGAACCTATTTGAATGATTAGTTCAACGAATGAATTATTCGACAAAGAATATATATATATATATATATATAATATATAGTAACTAACAAATTCTATATATGAAATAATTTTAACTATATTAATTGTAAAGATTTTAGATACATTAGTTGTAGAGACATGTGAATGATTTTATTTAGTAAAATCGTTTTACTTATTTTGAGATTTAATTTAATTTAGTTTAGTTTGAAAAAAAAAATATATTAGTTTAAAACTGAAATGACATTATTATTATGAAATTTTCCTAAAAAATCATGGACAGATCAGTAATATGCCAGAGGTATTCTCTTTACTATATATCCATATATATGCATTATAATTACTTTGTAACAACTAATAAGGTATGTAACCTTGTTATTACCTTTTTTTTATGCAATCTTTAATAATTTCCCTTGTTTCACACTAAAACTATATTGCGACGTTGCTCCAAAATAATGATTATCAATAATTAAAAGTAACAATTTTATTCAATACATTAAAATAATTCCCAATATGCTAATTACAAATACAGCTAAAAAACTAAATAAAACCATGCGAGAGATTTGATTAAAACATTGGGCGAAGTGCTGTTTTCTGATTTAGTTAGTTGAATAAAGACATAAGCACAGCTGTGCCTGACCCTTGTAGTTGTACGGGCACATTGGAATTCCCTGTTGGATATTTCTCAACATGTCCTTTTTTGTCAATAAAAATATCGTCCCTTAATCATATATTATATTATATATATATATATATATATATATATATATATATATATCCTCTCTCTCTCCCGCTCCGGCTATATATACACCACAAACACAGGGAGAGACACACACATATACAGAGATACGTTACTATGACCAGAAAACAGTGTTTTCTATTTGATGCTACATCTATATATGGGCATGGAAGATGACGAGCAAGCGTGATCATGAGCTGAATCAACGGTTGAGATTCGAAGTTACGCAAAAGCAGACAACTTTGATGGTCGGCTCCTTCACCGCAAGATCCGTCGTTCTGATGGTACTTTTGTCTCTGTCCCTTCTGATTCTGCCGCCGCTTCTTCCGCCGCCGCCGCCTCCTCCTCCGCCGCTCCTCTTCCTTCCGCTCCTCCTCATGCTCCTCCTCCTTTACTTGGCCTTTTCTCCTTCTCAAGAACCAAACCTCCCCGTAGCCTCCATCTGAAATCCATTCACACACACACACATATAAGTATGTATATGTATGTGTATGTGTAAATCTTGGGGTAGATCTCTCTCTAGTTTTGATGGATTTCATGTAACTAAAGCTAGCCTAGTCGCTGGGTTCGACGGGTGGTACGTGACACTCGTTCGGTCGCTGAGGGGTGCGGAATATAGCGGACCGAATGTGTCGAGAACCTCGGACTTGCTGGGAAAATCCGGGATTCTTGAGGGGAACCGAGACTAGGATCCGGACTAGTCAAGGTCGAGGTGGGATGAGTGCGGGCCTTGGTCTATAATGGGCCGAGTTCCAGTGTGGAACTAAGTAGACTTGGCCGAGGAATCTCGGACAAGGATGCGAGTCGAGGCGAGTGGGAATTTGGACGAGACCGAAGTTTCTCAGACAGATGCATTTCTCGGTACAAACGGTGTGCGGGAATCCTCGGGCGAACAACTCGGGTTGCGCAGGATTCCTCGAACAAAGCCGAATGACGGTACACGAGAAAGAAAAGGAGAAACGGGAGTTGGACCAATAAACCCAAAAAGCGAGGACGGTTTTATTAGATGACGAAGTAGAACAAGGGGGACGCCGTCGGTTTGTAACAAGATTAACTCCAACATTCTTGCCTCATGGAAGAATCACGGGACAGTTGAAGAAACGGTTTTTTCAATGTTCGAAATTGTAACAACACAAGAAGATTTTAACATTGACACCCAAATTATCCAAATCATATTGTAATTTATAAAAAAAATAACCATAAAAAAAAATTTATTTGCAAGAAGATAAATGGTGTCTATTGCTTTTCCATTTGTTTGGTCAATTTGGAAGAACTGAGAAGAAGGATTTTTTAAATTTAGAGAAGATTTTTCTTTACGAAACGTCAATATATATATGAAGTTAAATTTTGTTTGAATATATATTTAGATTCCATTCGAAGAATACTACAATTACATATTTATATTTTATTCTAATTAAATATATCTCCATATATCATGAATTTTTTGTTTTATAAATTAAAGATACTTGACTCCTTATATATTTGTATTCTCTCAAAATTTCACAATATATATATTAACACAATAAAGAATATATTTTTAGCTTCCCAACGAGGAGCATATAATGTACTAAACTCTAATACAGGTACGATTTTACAAAGAAAAATATTTAGAATCAATTTACTATTCTGCTCATTTTTTTTTATTATTTTTTAAGATAATCTCACACAAAAAAATTATACGAAGACAAAAAATGAGAAGAGCAAAATATGTTTTCTACCATCCATGATGAACTCTAAAATTAAAAACAAACCCAGATTTTAATTATATCGAAATCTTAATGCAATATTATTATCTCAACAAATATGTTAATTGTATTTTCGTAGATATTATCATTTATAAATATTATATTATTATAA
Source organism: Tarenaya hassleriana (assembly GCF_000463585.1). Classification (NCBI taxonomy): domain Eukaryota; kingdom Viridiplantae; phylum Streptophyta; class Magnoliopsida; order Brassicales; family Cleomaceae; genus Tarenaya; species Tarenaya hassleriana. Next base: position 784,668 of record NW_010960187.1, on the reverse strand, counting down.
ATATATGAAAAAATGGTCATACAAAATAATTGATTGACATATTCCACCAAAGAAAGTCAAACGTTAGATGTGACTTTTTATCATGATTACAATTATCTATTATCATCAAAACTATATGTTCTTAATAGAATTTATGGATGAATATTGTCGGTCCAATTGATTATCAAAGGAGCCAAGTTCATTTCAAAACAAACATCCATTGACCGCTACTCCACATGTTCATGCATGCATCTATACCCATTAATTAGTTGAAACCTTCTTTTCTAACGAGACGAGTGGTTGAAAATTATGCAATTAATTTCAATTATACCATATGAATGTACTAACCTCGTGGATTTATTTTGACCTCATAATTCAAAAGATCTGAATACAAACATGATAAAAACACGTAGAAATCAATTGTCATATAATAAGTTTACAAGATATTTTTTTAATAAGTGGGTTTTCAAATTTCAATATTTCTTTCATAAATATATAATTCAAAATTCAAAATATTTTTAAAAAACCTTACAACACAGTCGATTCGCAAAGTTAAAGAATAAAAATTATAAAAATAAAAATTAAAGAATAAGAATTCTTTTATCAAAAATGAATCCAGTTCAATTTTTTGAATTAATTTAAAGTTCGTTTCATAAAAATTTACTGATATACATAATATTGAACGTTTTGTTTTGATAACTAATATGTTTCATTTCAATTAAAAAATATTTTAATTTTTAATATTTTTACATGTCATTTTACATCTACCATGCCATGCAATGTAATTTTTAATATATATATATATATCATATTTATCTTAAAAGGAACTGCCAAAAATATATATAATAACATATTATTATTATTATTGAAAATATGGAATTGGAAACGGAACTGAAATTAATAATGAAATCAAATTATAAAACTAGGTTTAAAAAAAAACCAGAATTTTAAGACTGCTTTATCGAGTCCCCATCTTCCGACAAAAGCAGGAGAGAAAAGACTTCAATTTGTAGACAAAAAATGAGATCCAATGCATCTACGCATATATATATATAAACGTATATGCGTGTGTGTATGGAAATCTACTAATCTAGGGTTTAAATTGTAAATTCAGGGGTACTTTTGGAAAAGCATAGGATAAGGGTGAGATTTTCAGACTGATAATAATTACTTGGTATCATATGCCCTGCGAGCGGAAGAAAATAACAGGTGAGTAACGCACGCCATACTGAGTTTTTATCCCCTATCTTATTATAACATTTCTATCAATCATGGTAAATAAAATAATATAGATTATTTTTTTTATAGAATAATATAAATATAATATAATACAGATTATTTGATTAGTGTAAAAAAAGTATGCATATAAAATTAAATTATTAAAAAATTTATTGTTATATTGTATGTATAAAAAACACTAAAAGTTGAAGGCGTTTAGTGTAAAAAAGTATACATATAAAATTAAATTATTATGAATTTATTGTTATATTGTATGTATAAAAACAATACTAAAAATTGAAGGCGTTATATAGGTTTGGTATCAATTATTTGTTTTGAATATTATTTTTAATGAGATACGACATTCATCTTGATTACCCTTTGTTTTAAAATTTTTATTCCACTAAACATCAATTACATATGTATATAAATATAATCGAAAATTACAGTCGTGAAAACATAGTGCTAGAAATTATTAATTATATCTTAACATCCATTTCTATAGTTAATGAAGATTTTTATAATCAATCAGAATTAGAAAACCGTCAGACGAATGAGATAATTTTTCAGTGTTCAAAACTCTCTACTTTAATTTTTTATTTAAAAGTAAAACTAAATTTATGACCAAATCTTTAAGGGTTATTTTTTTATTATTTTGTTTTTTTTTTAGTTTTAAAAATGTCATATCCATTGTATTTGAATTCAAATTTTTTTAAAAAAAAATACTTATATAAAGATTTTTCAAATTTATTAATTTAAAAATGTTATATCTTGTAGATTATTTTGGTTCAAAACTCGTTTCTAAAACCGTTATAGTTATTTCTTCTGATTTTTATATCTGAATCGAAATAGTTATATTATTTTAGTTATTCATATTAAATAAAAGACATCTGAAAGCAAGTGAAAACGGTGTACCGAGCCGACAAATGTCAGCCAATTTTGATTTTAATTTAAACAAAAAATAAAAGTGAGACATCATAGGAGACACACATTTTTGTATTTTCTCAGATTTAGTTACAATAATTATTCAACGTATATTTTTAATTAAAAGTATTAATATTTTTCTTTATAATTATTAGATTTATTTTTAAAATGAACTGTCTTAGTCTAAAAGATACAATTTATAAACTTTTAGATAGAAACTATATATATATATATATATATACACGGTAAAAGATTAATTCAATGCAAAGTTGGAATTCATTTGGTACAGAATTAAAAAAAACTGTCATACAAAAACCATTTTAACCGAACAAAAATTAATAGAATCAATTTGAAGCGTATTTTCAACTTTTAGGTTTATATATAAATCGGTATTTGTAAGAAAGAGAATTAAATTAATTAAGGGAGGTTAAAAATTAAAAGCTAACTGAATAAAAAAAAAGGTGAAAGATGATAAAGTCATTGAACTCATTGGTAAAAAGACCAAAAGGGTAAGTCTGTGATTGGGTGAATCTGGCCATCTGATCTCTCTGCATGACCTCTCTCTCTCTCTCTCTCTCTCTCTCTCTCTCTCTCTCCATAAATATAAAAACCAGTCTCGTGATTTCATCAAATTCCCAAAACACAACTCAACACACAAGACGAAAGAGAAGAAAACAATACTAGGTCAACCCCACCCTCTTCGCTTCCTCACTTTGGAATCTTGGAGATTACACAGAGAGAGAGAGAGAGAGATTAGTTTATTACAAAACCGAAGCATAGATACAGAGACAAAGGCAGAAGCTAGAGATCAACAAGTATAGATGTACACTATGATGATGGTGATGACAGGGATGGTTACGGTGCTTCTGGTTATTCTTCCGGCGGTTCTTCCGCCGCTTCCGCCACCGCCGATGATATTGATGGCCGTTCCGTTGGTGCTTATGCTCTTGCTCGTTTACTTGGCTTTGTATCGTCCTCCTCATAGTCATCTCTCTTCTTCCCTTCATCCTTTTGACACCGTCGTTTGTTAATATACATACATACATATATATATGTCTGTGTATGTGTGTGTATATATATACAAATCATAGAGAGATCGAGAGCTGAAGTTTAGTTTGTGTATTAAATTATTAATCATTGTCGTATCAAACGGGATGTGTAATGGTTTTGGTTTCTCTTGTTCCCTTTTGTGGAATCCAAACAATTTCAATATGTTTTGTTAGTGTTAGTGATGTTCTTTCCTTTGTTTTTTTTTTTTAATTTACCATTATTTACTTCCATTTCAATCTTCCCAACGTATAATATATGGATACTACTTAACCAAGTTATGATTTTTCTCTCTTTTTATTTTATTTTACGTGGATTAAGTAATTTCATGCTCTATGATATAAATCACATCGATATATGATGGTAGCAAAAATTAATGGAAAAATATGATATAAATTATAACCATCTGCAAACAAATTTGAATTACCAAACTTTGATCCGCTTCACACAAACAATTGAGACAGTCGTTTGTTTATATGAATCCAATGATGTATATATTAACATAATAATGAATTCTGACAAAATGTATACTATATATCCTTTTAAAACTATATTTGTTTTTGTAAAAAAACGTATAATTTTACAATTTCAAATATTCAAAATTATTTGTTTAATAAATTCCATTTTCGAGCTTTCAATTTAAAAGATAACTAGTTTTTTTAACAAAAAAAAAGTACATGAAAAAAGTTTAGCCATCCATCTATTGGGAAAAGAGATGGTATCATATATATATATATATATATATATGAATCATTAGCTAATGGATTGAGGAAGCGATGCGAGGGATAAGGATATGTAACATTCATCTTCGTATTTTATTTAAAATATATAAAAAGGAAAATGTCTCGAAATTTGGATGTATACATTCCGGTCGCGGATGGTATGTTATGTGCAAGAAGGCGATAAAATGTAATCGTATTCAAATTAATATGATCTAAAACCTGATCCGGTAGAATTCTTTTAAATCAAATTAACTCAAATCCAAGTTAAACCTCAATGGTAATCCAAAAAGCAACAAAAAAAAAACCGGAATCTATTTAGGAAAATAATCATTTTTACTAAAAACTGAAATTGGATCTAACAAAAAAATAATAATTCAAATGAACCGTTAACCGATATAAAATGATGATTTATCTGAAATCGATTTCTTTTTAAAAATGAATACTTTTACCAATTTAACCCAAACTTAATTCAATATAAAAACCTAGTGATTATAATTTTTTTTTCTGAAAGGGAAAGAAGGGATAACCCAAGCCAAACCCTAGTTTCCGATGTATCGGTTTTGTCCGGGACAGTAAAGGGTCAAATTTTCACGGCAGCCCCACTAGGATGACCGAGGAAACCCGTCGCGAATGTCTCGAGAAAATGCATCGAACGTACCCTCCTTTTTTGGCATTCAATATCTCGTGGTCGTACGATGCATGAACATTTAAAACGCCAAAAGGACAAGAGAAGGTGTCGGAAGACATGCACGCTAACACGTGTCAGCTGTATAGGGCACTTGACCACCACGTGAGACACACTGGAAAAACGATACGGCCATTTCACTTTTTCTTGTTCCGACTGTTATTTTTTTTTTTTAGTTTTTTACCATTCGCTATTTTTTACCCGGTGATGAGTAGAAAAAAATAATAATAATAACCCTACGATGTACGTAGAAGAGCCAGAAGCACAAGACATCGGAACAAATCAAAATTCAGAGGTTCTTTCATCAGAAGTTTACATCGAGTGATTTCAACTTTTAAATTTCAAACGATATTGTTATATATATATACACACACGGTGGACTAGAAGGGAATATTAATGCACATGAAATAAAATCTAAATTGGATTTTCATCTTTTTAAAACTCTGAATATGAGAAAATTGAATATAATGAAAACAAATTATGTACATATATATATATATATATATATATATATATACACACGATATAATACTGGCTTTTAGGGTGACCATTTCGGGTTTCGGTTTGAGTTCGATTCGGTTATATTCGGGTTCGGTTATTTCGATTATAAAAAAAACTATAACCATTCGATTTTTACATAAATTCCGGTTCATTTCGGTTCAGTTCGGTTCGGATTCGGTAAAAAATTCATTTTTTTCAAAGAAATCGTCGGTTTTTCAGTTATTTTTTTATTCGGTTCGGTTCGGTTCGGTTTCGGTTTTTTCGGATTTAAGAAAATCATAACCATTCGGTTTTGATATCGGATTCGGTTCGAATACGGTTATATCTTATTTGGTTCGGTTCGGTTTGATTATTCGGTTAATAACCGAAATGGCCACCCATGGCTTTGTAGTATCGAATTTAGGTGTTTTCCTTAATTTTATTTATTTTTTAAATACTTTTTAAAATCGTTCATTCATAAATAAATCTTACATACAAAATGATCCAGTCGTCAGTAGTTCAGTTTTATAGCCCAAAGCCCAATGGGCTTTCCCAGCGATGATTATTTATGAAGTTTTTGTTTTATAAAAGATTATTTATGAAGTTAGTTATATAAATAATGTTCCATGTCAATACATAAATTTGAAAAAACTTTAGTTAACCGAATTTAAGACTGGATGATTGAAGTTTTAAACTTAATTAGATTTTCTAAATTAACATAATTAACACTAAATTTTATACGTGCGGTCAAGTTTTGTGAGACTTCCCCGTGACCAATCTATAAACTGATATTCTATGTGCAACTCATATATATCAGAAGAAATAATAGTATTGGGATTATAAATTATAAATATTTGGTGCATAATGTATATTTCCGGTGTTTTTGCATGTTGAGTATTGTGGTTGATTTTGTTGCGTGGGTTATCGAGCAAAATTTCCAAAAAACAAAAATATCAGAGAGAGTGTACAGTAAGAGAGGTGATCATATCCGCAGGAGATTTCTCCACCTGAAGCGGAGATGGATTTTTTTGAAGATCTTTTGGATCGTCTCGTAGAAAGTCAACACACGTGCTCTATTGATGACGTAATGATATTTTATTTTGAAAATAATAATCTGAATTTATCATTTTTCATAAAATAATAACTTCATTTTCTGTCAAAAATAAATCCGAATTTTATAATCTTTATCATTTTAATCCTATGGCTGATGTGACATTCCGACATCCTACGTGATAAGTCAACACTTTGACTGTATTTGACACATCATCGTCTACATATTACGATATCGGAACGATATATCAGCAGCAATAGAGTTAAAAATGACAAAGATTATAAAATTCGGATTTATTTTTGACTTAAAAATTTTAATTTTTTTAAAATATTTAAAATATAATAAAAAATTAAAATTTTAAACAAAATAAACAAAATATGTAATAAAATTTTGCTCAAGTATTTTGAGATCGGCTCGAAACAATAGTTTGAGTTCGGACTCGTTTTACATCCATACTTTTTAAAATTAAAACTTTAATAAAAGCAACAAAAGAGGGTTTTTTTCTCTCGAGTCTGATTAATAATTTAATATATTAAATTACGTGTCGATCTTTTTTTTTTGTCATATCACATCACTCCTTTTTTTTAATTCAATTTCGTCAATTTACGTGTCGAGCAATTTTCTCCTGTTTTTTTTTCTTTTCCGAAATGCAAAACTTAGTTTACGTGTCGAACAATTCTCTCTCTATATTTATATAAAACCGAATAATTATCAAATCGAACGTCGAAACACTCACCTCTACTTCTCATAAAGATTAAAAAAATGGATCGATCAAATTGAAAATAGAAAAAGGAAATTAAAAGCTTTTTATTTTATTTTTTGTTATGTAATGGACGAGGCTCTTGGTGAGCACTTCGGTTCGGGAATTTAGTACCGATCTGATCCGTCCCAAAATCGAACCGAACCAAATAACGTTTGGTTCTCATCTGGTACACTTTTTATGGAATCGAATGAACCGTTTCCGAACCGAACCGTATAAATACCGAACCGAACTGTTTGAATACCGAACTAAAATTCGAATATTCCACTAATATATGTGTAAATATTATAGTTCGGTACTTATTTGGTATTCATATAATGGTACCGTTCCGAACCGAATCGATTCTAAAACCGAACCGTTTAACATTCGGTTCTAGTTTGGTACACTTTTTATAAAACCGAAAATATCGTTCCCGAACCGAACCGCTTGAATACCGAACCGAAACCCGAAAAACCCAACCCTAGGCTCTTGGCTTTTGGATGGATAGAATAGTTATTATTAATGGCGAAGGGAATGAATGGGGACATATATGTGTGTGTGTATATATATATATATGTATAATATCTGTACGCACCCGTGACTAGTTTCTCGAGCTAACCAAACTAAGATTAAAGCGATGTTTTTAATCCTACTATGAATATTCTACTCATTGTCAGTCAAAATCTTATTAACCGAATTTAGATTCGAGAATAATGGAAATTTACCTAATATTAAATTTTACGTATTATTATTCACAAATTTTTATAATTTCTAATAATCCGGCCACTGCGCTTTTAAGATGATGTTGATTTAATTTTAAGTACACTATAAAATATACAACCAGTTAGCATTCAGGTAGATGGGGGTTTTAAAACATTGGAGATGCAACATGGATTCAACGTTGTTCACGAAAAAAAAAAACACCATGGATTCTATGTTGGAATAGGTTTTTGTATAATAGCATTCCATTCACTCCCAATACCATATTTCATCCGATCCCATGTATAATTTATGGTATAATGGACCGTAATATTACACGTATATGGCCCACAATGTGGTTAAGGAATCCAATTCGACAGATTTAGCAGACTGATTGTGATTGCGAGACTTTGCTTTTCCCCCACTTGCCCACATGGACCTCCTCTCCTATATTTCTTCACATCTCAACATTATCTCTTTCTTTTGTGTGTGTGTGTGTGTATATATGTATGTATATTAGAGTGTACAATTGGATGAATTTAATTAGATACAGATAATTACAATTAGATCATATCGTCACATTGATCTATATGAAAAGTGTTTACGTGAATTAAAACAGATCAAAAGGAAGTGTGAAGTGGTAGATTCGAGTTCCTATTCAAATTGTGTATTTTTATTAATTAACATGTCCACAGTTAGATATAATATATTAGAATATTTTTTATTTTGATTTAATAACTAATTTGAGAAAAAAAAATGTTCGATACTTATAAAACGAAATGTTTTAATAATTTTGATTGAGATCTTTGGATTTTCCCAAGGAAAAACACATTTATCTCCGGATTTATTTTCCTTTTTTTTTTTATTAACTTTCGCTTACACGATGGTGACGTCGTCACCGTTGGTTTGATGACGTCATGGCGTCGACCATTTGGTTCACCCGGATTCACGTGGGACGTGGCTACCTTTTATAGATTCCTCCGATGAGCGCCATCGCCGCCGGCTTCTCCTCTGTATCCTGATTCCTTTTCCTCACGCTCTACTTTTCCCGGGTGCGAAACACGCGCGTACCCGTCATGAAGTTCCCTTTTTTTTTGGTGTTGGATACATTATAGCATTTTCTTTTTGGGCGAAAGGGGTTGATATACATTGAGTCATTGATATAACACGAGTTGTAAACTTGTCACACATATAGCTGACCTGTCACGGTCCATTGAATCATTACACATATAGCTAAAATAAAATATAAAAACTATATTTCATCAAATCTTATGCTAATAAACAGCATAATTTTTTTAATCCGAAAATTGACTACACCTTTAATCCAACTACATCTCTCAAATAACTAGAGAAGTCCACATGAATACACTCTTCCACATTTGGATTTGAATTCGAAATAAAAATATACTGTATATGCTCTTTTAGACTACTTAAATTTGAATATTAAAAACGTAATTATCATAATTTCTAGTATATAATATAAGATATTTGATCTTACTAAACAAAATCTATAATTTAATATACTATCTGTACTTTTAAAAAAATATCGTTTTAGATTTTTTCACGATTATTAAAGAAATATAAAAAAAAATCATAGAGTATTAAATGGCATTCTCATTAATTTTATTGAAGTTAAGTTTTTTTTAATTAAGAATAGAATTGCAAATTTTCTTATAAAATCACCTAAAAAATCTAAAACAAGCATCTAATGAATAATAAAAAATATTCTTTAAAACGAAATTTGACCCGGAGGGGTATTATAATTTATTTCGCAGCAGCCATCCGGCGTATAAGCGCGTGGGACCGACGCGCCGATAACAAAAAACACACACAGAAGACTTCGAAGACTTAATCAAGTCCTGTCATAAATTTGTTCCTTTCCCCCTTACATTGCTGCATCTTCAAATCCTCACCTCTCTCGTTCTTCTTGTTTCTCCTCTCTCCCCTTATTTCCCGCTCTCCCCCTTCCCACGACAGGAACTACCCTTAGCTTATCGCCGGAAAAAATGGAGGCGAGAGCGGTCACGGCCTTACACATGCAGAGGAAATCGACAGCGAAGAAACCGGCGAAGCAGGCGAAGAAGAAGACGAAACCCATCAAAGTGAAGTACATATCAAATCCAATGAAGGTGGAGACTTGTGCCTCCAAGTTCAGAGAGCTTGTGCAGGAGCTCACCGGCCAAGACGCCGCCGATCTTCCACCGGGGCAGCCGATTTTCGCGGCGGACGCCTTATATCCGGTCACCGCATCCGTCGTGGCGGAGAATCCGGTGCCGGAGTTTCAGGACGATCAGGAGCCGTACGATGGGGCGGATCGTGTGCTTAACTATTTTGAGCCGTTGGATGGCGATGTGTTCGTGCCTTACGTGTCGGAAAGTTTTTCTGGGTGTTTTACAAATGGGTTTTGTACTGTGAACGCGCTAGGAAGCATCGACTCGGTTTAATGGGTTGGATTAGGGTTTCATCAACAAAACCTATAGCCTTTTTTACATGAAGCAAAATACGTGACAGTATATACATATACATATGTATGTATATATTGTGTACGTTTTCCATTTTTATGTAACATGAGATTACAATAGATATAACGAAATAGTAAATATAACAATAAAATTTTGTAAGAATACTGAACGCCAGAGAATGCTTAGGGATTCTTTGGTGTGTCTGCATCTGCAAGTTAGCACATGTTTCATCCTCTCAAGTACATATTCTGCAGTCCTCGATTTCAGTTTTGCTTGATAAATATGCGTATATACATATATATATATATATATGTATGTATATATACATACATACATGTTGACAGTTTAACCTGTATCTATATCAGTTTTGTGTGGGTTTAGATCTATATAAGTTCAATCTGATTCTATATAGCTCGCAAGATTCATAATATTAGTTTTAACTCATAACCATTACAACTTGATAAATATTCGATGATAGTTACCTAAATTTAGCTCTCAGAATTACTTATCCGTGTAATTTCTATTTTAAAAGGTTTTAGATTTAAACATTTGTTGGTTATAATTTTTTAAATTAAAATAACCGAATGTAGGCTGATTATAAAAATAAAAACGATAATATATTTAAAAAATACTTATTTTTTTAAATAGATTTGTCGAAAATTGATACAAAATTAATAAATATAAGTTTTTTAAAATAAAAAATGTGTGAAAAAAATAATATTGATTACTGAATAACTTCTGTGATAACGGGAGCTTTTTTGGTTAATGGTAACTTTTAATTAATTACATAATTAGAATCTATGAGTAACACATTTAATTTAGTCTCTAAAGATAATATGTTAAAACTCGGTGTGGCTCTTTGAGAACAGAGAACACACCCTCCATGATATGTTTGGTCCTAATAGTTAGATTAGAAGATAATGCCATATTAATTTTAAAATTATATCGTTTCTATCCATTATTTTTTTTAATCGTGCCTTTACGAGCCTTTTGGAATTATTCGACCGTTTGGAGAATTGAAAGCGTCCACTTGGTACCATATTAGGCCAAAAGGCATCTTTCGACTACTGTTTCTCAGCCGACATCCCCCCTTTTGTTATATCAAACTTATGTTGCATCATTTTTACACAACAACTCTACTTTTATCTAATAACCCTCATATTATATATATATATATATATATATAGTGGAACACGTTTTGACACAAAAAAAAGCATCATAACACAATTTATCACTTTATTCTTTGGACGGATCAGATGAGATTTATTAAATAAAAAAAACGATGCCCTTTTGATCGAACAACATATGCGAGACCCATTTTGATACAAAAATATTAGTTCGGATTTTTGTTTTCACATTAAAAAAATCTCGAGTTTAGATTACAATTTTTTTTAATGTGTGTATGTATGAGTGTGAATACCTTTAATAGCAAAAAATAAACCCTAGTTTTATATTAAAAAAAAAACTTATCTTACAAAATATGCCGATATTTCAGTCAAAGAGTTTGTTAGCAGTTAGCATATAATCAGGGATACTTTCATAATTGTGATTTGGTGTATCATTCTATTTCCTATTTCTCCTCTCACGTAAACTGTATATAGCACCATGTACTCTCTCATTTGTAAGTCAAGCAATTATTATTTTTCCAAATCACCACATGGTATCAAGAGCCTGATATTGTCTCACGACAAAAACCCAGATTTTTTTTTCCTTCTCTTTTCTCACCTACCCTAGCCGCCGCACACAGCCATGGCTTCCAACTCTGGCTCCGGTTCTGGCACCCTTCCTAGTGACAATGTCACTCCTCATAATCCGGCAGATCCTGGATCAACATTGATTAATATCAATGTTTCAAATGTCTCTAAACTCAATGGGACTAACTACATCACTTGGAGCATTCAACTTCAAGCATTGTTGGCTGGCTACAATCTCGAGAGTTATCTCGACCTGACGTCCGCTCCTCCACCGACAGTCATTGCCAACGACACCATCACATCGAATCCCGCCTATACCCCATGGTATCGGCAGGGGGGGGGCCCCTTAGGCTCCATCGCAGCCTCTTGCCAACCGTTGGTTGCGACTTCCCCGTCATCTGCTGCTGCCTGGAAGTCCCTTGCCGACACCTACGGTCGTTCGAGTCGTGGCCACGTCAAGCAAATCAAAGAGCAATTGCGTCGCCACACCAAAGGCTCCAAATCCATTGACGAATACATGAGATTCTTCAAAATCAAAGCGGACGAGTTGGCCTTGCTGGGGAAGCCACTAGATCATGAAGATCTAATTGATCTCATCCTCGCGGGTCTCGGAGATGAATACAAATCGGTCAAAGATGCAGTTCATGCACGAGACACATCGATCTCGTTCATCGAATTACACGAACGATTACTCACACTCGATGCAGACTTGGTTGTCTCAAGTCCCTCGGAGATCCCGATGTCGGCGAATGTCGCTCACACAGGCAGCCGCCCTCCTTGGCGTCCGAGAGGTGGCCGACACAACTCGGCTCCCTCTGCTCGACCGGAGCATCAGACGCAGACATATGCACGAGGTTCACCTCGTCCATATCTTGGAAAATGCCAACTCTGTGGCGTCCAAGGCCATAGTGCACGCAACTGTCATCTGTTGCCCTCGCCTATTCCTCGTCCATCAGATCAGTTCTCGGCCCCTTCACCTGGCTACTCTCCATGGCGTCCTGCTGCAAATCATGCGGTTGTACCTATTTCTCAGCCCTCGTCACCTTGGTTACTCGACTCCGGTGCTTCTCACCACGTAACATCTGACTTGGCCAATCTTTCACTACACGCCCCGTACACTGGAGGAGACGAGGTCGTCATTGGCGATGGCTCGGGGCTTGCTATAACACACACCGGTTCCTCGTTGCTCCCTTCTCATTCATCTCCTCTTAAACTACATAACATACTTTATGTCCCAACCATGCATCGTAACCTTTTATCCATTCATCAACTTTGTAATTCGAATAACGTTTCTGTGGAATTCTTCTCTCATTTCTTTCAGGTGAAGGATCTCAACACGGGGGCAACACTAGCAACCGGGCCACTTAAAAATGGTGTGTATGAATGGCCAGCCTCTTCCCTGTCCCATCCTTCCCCGAATAAGCCATTGAGTCTTGCATTATCGAGTGCTAAGACGTCCATCTTCGAGTGGCACGCTAGATTAGGCCATCCGTCTCGTCAAGTTCTTGATTTTATTGTTTCCAAGTTTTCTCTTCCGCTATCATGTAGTCCTCGTCGTCCATTGTCTTGTGAGTCTTGTCATATCAATAAAAGCCATAAAATTCCTTTCTCCTTGTCTTCGGCCACTTCTTCCCGACCACTAGAACTTGTCTATTCGGATGTTTGGACCTCGCCAATCTCTTCTTTTGACGGGTTCAAATACTACGTGATCTTTGTTGATCACTACACCCGATATACTTGGTTTTTCCCTCTCCGCCAAAAATCACACGTCTCGACCATTTTCCCTCGGTTCAAATCACTTGTCGAAAATCGTTTTCAAACCAAAATCGTCACCCTCTTTTCTGACAATGGTGGAGAATACATAGCCCTTAAAGAATTTTTATCCACTCATGGAATTTCTCACCATACATCTCCACCACATACACCGGAACACAATGGAATATCGGAACGCAAACACCGACACATTGTGGAAACCGGACTCACTCTTCTTACAAAAGCATCCATGCCCACCGAACTTTGGACCTTTGCCTTACCAACGGCGGTTTACCTCATAAATCGTCTACCGTCACCTACTACCCAAAATCGGTCACCCTATGAATCTCTGTTTACCGAAAGTCCCAACTATTCCAAGCTTAGAACTTTCGGTTGTTTGTGCTTCCCTTGGCTACGCCCTTATTCACCACACAAACTTCATTCTCGGTCGGCTGCGTGTGTATTCGTTGGGTACTCACTTACCCAAAGTGCCTTTCTTTGTCTCCATGTACCCACATCTCGTGTGTATGTTTCTCGACATGTCGAATTCATTGAAAACAAATTCCCATACTCATGTCATCTCTTGGACTCTTCCTCTTCCTCCGAAAACACTTCTCCATCACCACCATTATCAACATGTATACCATATCAACCCGCCATTCATCACACCACGCCCACACCGGAGTTGCACCCCCGTTGTGATTCAACACCAATAAGCGATGAGGTTCCACAGCAACATTCTCCTCTTTCGGCTGCATCACTACCGAACCCATCACCTGATCCCTCACCTACCACATTGCATTCCCCATCAACCACTACCGAAACACAATCCACACAACCTAACCGAAACACACATCCTATGGTTACGAGATCGAAAAATCAGATTTCGAAACCAACCACCAAATTCAACCTCTCGGCCATAATTGACCCAACCACCAACTTGGAACCGACGTGTGTCTCTCAAGCCCTGAAAAATCCAAAATGGCGGAGTGCAATGGCTGATGAGTTTAACGCTCTCATACGCAATGGGACATGGAGTCTTGTGCCACCGGACACATCCTATAACGTTATCGGATGCAAATGGGTGTACCGAATTAAACGCTTACCTGATGGTTCTCTTGACAGGTATAAAGCGAGGCTTGTTGCAAAGGGATTCCATCAACGTCCGGGCATCGATTACAACGACACATTCAGCCCCGTCATCAAGCATGCTACTATACGTGTTGTCCTTAGCATTGCAGTAACCCGAGGATGGACCCTCCGTCAACTTGACGTCAACAATGCCTTCTTACAAGGAACGCTCGATGAGGATGTCTATCTCTCTCAACCGCCAGGCTTCGTTGATCGGGATAAACCGTCATATGTGTGCAAACTTCACAAAGCACTCTATGGACTCAAACAAGCTCCAAGGGCGTGGTACAATGAACTTTGCCGATTTCTCCTTAACTCAGGATTCATCAATGCCTTATCCGACACGTCCTTATTCATTCTCAACCGTGATGGAGTAACCATATATGTTTTGGTCTACGTTGACGATATCATCGTCACAGGGAACAACACGACGGTTGTTCAAACTGTTATTGATGCTCTTGCTCGCCGGTTTTCTATCAAGGATCTTGGGACACTAACTTACTTCCTTGGAGTGGAAGTAACTCGGACAAAGAGTGGAATTCTCCTTACACAAAAGAGGTACATCTCCGACATTCTCTCTCGTCACTCTATGTCCGCAGCGAAACCAGTGACCACACCGCTGCCATCATCATCAAAGCTGAGCCGTACCTCGGGATCAACACTAGATGATCCATCGGAGTTCCGACAAGTCTTGGGGAGCCTCCAATATTTGCTCTTTACTCGACCCGACCTTGCTTATGCGGTTAACAAGTTGTCTCAATACATGCATAGCCCCACCACAGATCATTGGCAAGCATTGAAGCGTATCCTTCGATACCTCAATGGCACGAGATCTCACGGTACACTTTTATCCATATCATCTCCTCTGACACTACATGCATTTTCGGATGCCGACTGGGGAGGCGATCCCGATGACTTCACGTCTACGGGAGCACATATTGTTTACCTCGGTCGCAATCCAATCTCTTGGTCGTCAAAGAAGCAAAGGTTTGCGGCTAAATCATCAACGGAAGCTGAGTATAAGTCGGTCTCATCCACTGCATCTGAAGTACAATGGCTCACATCCTTGCTCATGGAACTTGGCATCACACTCCCCTCTATACCGGTCATCTATTGCGACAACGTCGGAGCCACCTATCTTGCGGCCAATCCGGTCTTTCATTCGCGAATGAAACACGTTGCAATTGACTACCACTATATCCGTGGTCTTGTCCAAGCTCGAAAGCTCCGTGTTTCGCATGTTTCCTCCATGGACCAGCTAGCCGATGCTCTAACCAAGCCTCTACCTCGGGGACGCTTCGAAGATCTTCGGAACAAGATCGGACTCGCCACCGCCACCGATCTTGCGGGGGCATGTTAGCAGTTAGCATATAATCAGGGATACTTTCATAATTGTGATTTGGTGTATCATTCTATTTCCTATTTCTCCTCTCACGTAAACTGTATATAGCACCATGTACTCTCTCATTTGTAAGTCAAGCAATTATTATTTTTCCAAATCACCACAGAGTTTGTATGGATTTCTTGTTATCTTTCTCTAATTCTTTAATTATTAATTTTTGCAGAATATATTTTTCCATCTGCTTAAAAATAAAACCGTAAATAACGGGCGAATATTCATATTCTTCGAGAGAAGCTCATTGGGCCAAAGCAGGCATCTAGTTGGGCTTTTGAAGCCCATCTAAGCTGTCCTCAATGGAGAAAGCCGCACAGAAAAATATCTTCCTACGAACCCTAATTTCTAAGAAGGGGGGAAATTTTTCGTAGAGGGTCTGATAGAATACATCAAACGCTTCCCTTGTTTGACACTGGTTCCTGATTCTGGAATCGATTTCCAAATCCGTTTTTTTTTTTGGTGAAGCTATTTTACTGGCTGAATCTCCTCGAGTGGTCGTTCACGCGACGGTGAGCGAATATCATCTGTTCATTTCGATTTCGATTTTTACACATTTTACTTGTTTTTGCGAGGCCATGGATTTGGTTCGCTTGTAGGCGTTGTCTTATCTGGGCATACTTTCTGGGATTCATTTGCTCACACCATTTTCGAAAATTGACCTTTTGTAGTTTATTTTGGCTGCGTTTCAGTTGCCATCCTTCATGGACACCGAAATGGATTCTCCCGCGCATGATATTGGCGATAGTAGAACTGCGTTTCGTAAGCCTTCGAACGATTCAGCTAACAGGAAGTATCGTCGCCGTTCTCAAGTTAATGATGGGTCCACTTCATCTGATGGTTAGTTCGTATCTTTTGGTCTTCAATGTCTAGCTTGAGATTGTAGCATATCCGAGGATCTAAGTATATGGATTGGATAGTAAGCCTTGTAGAATGATGGGTTAGTATCAACACTTATGCTCTGAGTTAACTGAGAGAAAGTAGCCTTATCTCATGATTATCCAACAAGTAAAAGTTTACAGTATGATGCTTATTTGTGGTTTCCTTTTGACGTACGTATCCTCGAGTCACCAAAACCTTTGTTCCGTTCCTTGCCATGACTGAGATAGATCTGTTGCTTCCTTTTTGTAGGAAGCCCTGAGTGGTATCGGAACTCTAGCCCGAACCATTCTAGGGGAGATGTTAGAAAAGTGTCTGAGCCAAATAATGCAAGGAAAGATGATAGGAGAGAGTCAGACAGGGATTATGGCCGTACTCGTCATGGTAGAGGCGATGACTCATATAGACATGACAGGTACTCTAAGCATGAGGATAACAAACATGAGAAGGATGCAGATGAAAACAGTAGAAAGTATCGATCATCACCTTCTCGCTCCAGCCGTGATTCGAGGGGTGGCCATCACTCTGATCGTAGAAGAGTAGAACCTGAACATAGCAGGTCAAGAAGTGATTCGGATCGCCATTCTCGAGACAAGTATAGCAGCTCTGGACATAGAAGCAAGGATCTCGAGAAAGGTGAAGAGCAATCATCCAATAGGGCAGGATCTGGTAGGAAACATGCAGACTCAAGATCCTCAGAGAAAGAGAAGGATTATGCAGGGAGCAGAGATCGTTTGAACGAGAAAAGAGATTACCTTCGGAGTTCCAGTGATCGCCAATTCCGTGATGACAAAAGAAAATATGAGGACTCTGACATGAACAAGGAGAAGGACACTCGTTTCAAAAGTCCAAGAGATCGCTTTGAAGATAAAAGTGGTTTTGCAAGTGAGAAATTAGATACGCAGTCTAAGAAACTGAAGGGTTTTTGTTCTGAAAAGTTTGCTGATGGAAAGTCTGACGGTGATTCTTCTTTTGTTTTTGTCCTGTTCTTTGTGACTCGCTGTTATATTCTATGCTTATTCAATTTCTGTGTTCTACACATTACCATTTTTAAGCTCCATGCTGATAGATTTATTGCTGCAGCTGAAGAAAAACTGCTGCCAAGCTCAAAGCCAGCTATAGTTGTTTGTGAGAAGAAATCGACCGGGCAATCATCTTCTAAAGAACCTGGACTTTCTGGTGACATAGATGCTGCTAAAGTTGCCGCGATGAAAGCTGCTGAAATGGGTAATTATCAAATATGCCCTTGGTTTATGGCTTCCTCTAATTTCTTATGATCTGTTTATCGTTTCAATTAGTTTTGTCAAGAAATTCATTGTCATGCTTCATGTTCTGGTATGGACATGCAAGCATTCTGCTGTTAAGAAAGTATAGTTAGAGATCAAAGTTCCATCATGTCTGCTTCTGTTTTTTTTTTAGTTTACGGTTTTTCCTTTATTATGCAGTGAATAAAAACCTTGTTGGGACGGGTTACCTAACCACAGATCAAAAGAAGAAGCTGTTGTGGGGAAATAAGAAAAGCGAGGCTGCAGAAGAGGTAACTGTAATGAACTTTGGGGATTACTAGAATTTAGCTAATAGCCTAATAAAGGTATATATAAAAGCCTTATTTGTTTGGCTTATTTGTACTTTTGTTCTTTTTTCCGGTTAGACTGCGCATCGTTGGGATTCTGCACTAATCGGTGATCGAGAACGGCAAGAGAAGTTCAACAAGCTAATGGTAAATCTCTCATCTCCCCTTCCATGCTTCATTTGTATTGCCTCTCCATGTGCTACATTGATGGCCCTTTTCCCTTTTTCGACCACAAACCGATGAAAGGGCATCTCTAATAAGGCATATTACTGAATTTCAAACTCTTCTCTGTCACAGATTTGTACAATTTGATTAAAGATTCCCCCATTAAAACATCATACTAACACATTTTTTAGAGCCTGAGGTTGCCTTGGTACATATGGCCAATTGTAGGGTGTGAAGGGCAACACAAAAACAGAGGAGGACCCGAACGAGCACGGAGTCCGTGCAGAGAAGCAGAAGGAAATGCAGATGGATCTGGAGAAGCAGTACACAGCTGGACTTCGCCGAAGAGATGGACGTACTGTCGGATTAGGTCTTTGATCCTTAAACCACTCTCCTCTTGTTTTTTACGTAACGGGTTTTTCGCTAAGCCCTTAATTACCATAACTCTACACTCGATGCGTGTAACAAGTAACCAACCGTGGTTTGAGAAACTCAGTTTGCCATTTATCTCGGTATGATATTCACGGTATGTTTTTTCGTGTCGATGATTTTGTGCTTTGCCCTCTTGTCGGGTTTTGATTAGTCTTGGATTGGATTGAACACGTTTTTGGGATGTGGGCATAATAAGGTTGGTCGGGGAGGCGACATAAGTTAATAGGGGGGACCTTGTTTTTAGGGCGTTTTGCTTTTGATGGAACTCTCGAACCAAACCAAACCAAACGGACTCAGATCTCTTGTCTTTTAACCTTTGGAGTTTCACCATTTCCTTATCTCTCCCCCCAATAATGTAGGGATGGGAATGTGATTCCGAAATTTCCAGTACTTGATTCGCAGATCGGGTATTCTAATTCGGGTATCCGCCTATCGATAGTACAAGTGACGAGCAAAAACTCGATTTTTGGGTTTGGATTCGGGCTTCAATGGATACTGCTAATGGTCTCTTGTTTTTGTAATGAATGCATATTTTGAAATTGGGTTTGGATAATTCTGCGCAATGGGTAGAGAACCCTTAGCCAAAATTCGGATGATTTAACAGCGTGAGTCAGTAGTAAGTACTGTGCGAGGTCATGAACAGGGGAAATAGCTGATATACCCTCTTGCTGCTATTTGTACTTCTGATGATACCCTCAAAACAAAAAATTAAACAAAAAACACTCTTTGTCGACAGTTAAAACACAAAAACCCTCAAATATTTATGAAAAGACCAAAAACCCTTCTTTTTTTTTTTTAATTTAAAAAATTCAAAATAAAAAATAAAAGTAACAACTTCATTATCTTCTCTCGTGGTTCTTCTCTCTCTCCTACCTTTCACCATTTTTATTCTCTCTCTAAAAAAATCACAGATTTTTATTGTTAAATCTCAATTTTCCTTCAGTTTTCTTTAAAAAATTTCGTTTTCTCTTTAAATCTTAAACTAGATTTGAGATTCAAAGAAGAAAAAATGACGATAACAAAGAACGTAACTTCAAAATCATCTTTATTTTATTTCACTTTTATCATCTTCATCCGTTCCCTCTCTTATTTTCATTTTTTTTTTCAATTTTTCTTTCGTTCTCTCTCTCAAAATCGTCGAACTCTCCTCCCTCTCTCGTCGATTTGTGCCTTAAATCTCGATTTCTCTCATAAATTTCGTTTACCCATCAAAATCTTAGGTTACATCAGAGATTGAAAGAAGAAGTAACGACGAGAGCAAAGAACATGATTCAAGTTCATCTTCCTCGTAATCTTCGAACGAGAATGAGAATTGTATGGTAATTAAATTTTGATTTTTTTTCAGATTTGTTTGATTTTAGATTTCTTTCAATTGAATTGAAGGTGGCTTCGAGATTGATCGATAAAAGTATTAAAGTTTTGGATATTTTTGAAAATTTCGAGATTTTGAAATAAAATGTTGTGTTTGTGGTCAAAATTGAGTGAAATTGATGAATTTCGATCACATGAGGATTCGAAGGATAAGGTCACACGGTCAGACCATAAAGCATTTGAGAAAGTCAGGACTGGATACATTACGGAGTCCAAGTTTCGAGAAAGAGCTTTTGTCACACGGAATATGGATTACAAATATTGTAAGTTTATACGGTCACATGGTCACACGGTCACATGATCACACAGTCACATAGTCACATGGTCACACGGTCACACGGTCACACGGTCACATGGTCACAATGTCACACAGTGATATCTGGATAATATTGCTGACATATGTTATGTCATCTCGTTCCGACGGCGTGTCTCTTGGGTGGATCAAAATCTTTATCTGATGGTGATGTACTCGACATTTAGTATATGGAGGGACTACCGCAAAATGATAACGATTGTGAATATAGTGTTTTTGCAATCAACTATGTTGAAGCGATTTATAGAGGTAAAGAACATACGTGGGGCCCCTTGCTAGGGGACGACAACGTCATCCTGATCCGTGAGCAGGTGATGGCTACAATATTTATCCGTGGTAAAGTTCAGAGTGTTAACTTTTATTTTACCAAGTGCTTTGTTTATTTTGTTTTGAACCCTAATTATGATTTTTTTTATGTATCCAGTCCTGACTTTCTCAAATGCTTTATGACTCTGACCGTGTGACCTTATCCTTCGAATCCTCATGTGATCGAAATTCATCAATTTCACTCAATTTTGACCACAAACACAACATTTTATTTCAAAATCTCGAAATTTTCAAAAATATCCAAAACTTTAATACTTTTATCGATCAATCTCGAAGCCACCTTCAATTCAATTGAAAGAAATCTAAAATCAAACAAATCTGAAAAAAAATCAAAATTTAATTACCATACAATTCTCATTCTCGTTCGAAGATTACGAGGAAGATGAACTTGAATCATGTTCTTTGCTCTCGTCGTTACTTCTTCTTTCAATCTCTGATGTAACCTAAGATTTTGATGGGTAAACGAAATTTATGAGAGAAATCGAGATTTAAGGCACAAATCGACGAGAGAGGGAGGAGAGTTCGACGATTTTGAGAGAGAGAACGAAAGAAAAATTGAAAAAAAAAATGAAAATAAGAGAGGGAACGGATGAAGATGATAAAAGTGAAATAAAATAAAGATGATTTTGAAGTTACGTTCTTTGTTATCGTCATTTTTTCTTCTTTGAATCTCAAATCTAGTTTAAGATTTAAAGAGAAAACGAAATTTTTTAAAGAAAACTGAAGGAAAATTGAGATTTAACAATAAAAATCTGTGATTTTTTTAGAGAGAGAATAAAAATGGTGAAAGGTAGGAGAGAGAGAAGAACCACGAGAGAAGATAATGAAGTTGTTACTTTTATTTTTTTATTTTGAATTTTTTAAATTAAAAAAAAGAAGGGTTTTTGGTCTTTTCATAAATATTTGAGGGTGTTTGTGTCTTTGACATGTGAAAGAGTGTTTTTTGTTTAATTTTTTGTTTTGAGGGTATCATCAGAAGTACAAATAGCAACAAGAGGGTATATCAGCTATTTCCCCAGCTGGACAGGGGAGGCATGTCTAGCGGAAATAAACATGAACATGACATGATATAGATATATTATATATGTGTATATTTTTTTTTTGGTTTAAGTATATATATGTGTATATTGCAGAGCTAATTTAATATTTTCTTTTTTTATAGGGTCGAAATGACAGCAAATAAAGTGACTTTTATATTACATTTTTTTATAGAGAAAAACTTGGTGGATTAGTATTTTAATGAATTACAAATATATTTATAGATAGTTATAACTCTAAATATATATATATACACACACATTACTATTTCTATATTATGATCATTGGAAATGAATTCATAGAACAAAGGTAACAATGTGCATATCGTTCATGGATTACAACAATAATACGGATCACAATAGATAGGTCATAAAGGTTACATACGGGCACATAGTCATATGGGTCACGAGCCATTAGGATAATGATTGACATAGATCATTAGGGTGATAAGGTCATATGGTCACACGGTCCCATGGTCACGTGGTCACACGGTCTCATGGTCACATAGTCACATAGTCACATGGTCTTTAAAGCCTAACATCGTATATTGACAAAGTGTTACGTGAATGGTAGGAGAACGTCTACAACAGGAGGAGAGAGAAACCGCAAAATGATAACGGTTGTGAATGTGGTATTTTTGCAATAAAGTATATTGATGCAATTTATCTTGGTAAACAACAAACGTTATGTCCCTTGATATGTGCGATAATGTCTCCATGATTCATGAGTAGTTGGCAGCCACAATATTTGTTCATGGCAAGGTGACGAAAAAAACGTGAATTTTTTTTTTACCAAGTGACTTATTTTTTGTGTTTGGACATTAACTATGACTCCCTTTTTTTCGTCACCTTGCCATGAACAAATATTGTGGCTGCCAACTACTCATGAATCATGGAGACATTATCGCACATATCAAGGGACATAACGTTTGTTGTTTACCAAGATAAATTGCATCAATATACTTTATTGCAAAAATACCACATTCACAACCGTTATCATTTTGCGGTTTCTCTCTCCTCCTGTTGTAGACGTTCTCCTACCATTCACGTAACACTTTGTCAATATACGATGTTAGGCTTTAAAGACCATGTGACTATGTGACTATGTGACCATGAGACCGTGTGACCACGTGACCATGGGACCGTGTGACCATATGACCTTATCACCCTAATGATCTATGTCAATCATTATCCTAATGGCTCGTGACCCATATGACTATGTGCCCGTATGTAACCTTTATGACCTATCTATTGTGATCCGTATTATTGTTGTAATCCATGAACGATATGCACATTGTTACCTTTGTGCTCTATATGTCCACTTTGACTATTGTGATAGATAACTGTGTGATCCATGACTCAATTATATTCTAAAAACACTTAAACACAGATTTGATATGGATCTATGACAAAGCTTAGTAAATAATAAAAAAAATATATACAAAAAAACGTTAAAACCATCAATATTCATAAAAAGACGGGGATTTTCGACTGCCGCTTATATATTTCTAAGTTTATGTTTGATTTCATACAGATTTTGCTATGATTTTGTCAAAATTTGAGGAAAAAATCCCAATTTCAGAGGAGAGAGAAAATAATGTAGAGAGAGAAAGCTTCAATCGAAAGAGAAGAATGGAGGAGAGAGAAATCCTAGTTTTGAGGAGAGAGAATACTGATTTTTATTTTAAAAAATAAATATAAAATAATATTATAAGGTTATTTTGGTCAATGTACATTTGAGAGGGTATTTTGGAAGTAAATTTTTTTTTTGGATAGGAGGAGGGTAGATGTAGAAGTCCATTTAGCACATTGAGGGTAAAAGAGATAATCCCCCTCATGAACAAGTAAAACATGAAAGATTCAACACTTGTGAATATACATCTTCTCATTCCGCATCAATCTCATGGCTGACAGTTTTGCATTCGCAAAAAGGAAAGAAGAATTGAAATTCGAGACGCGTAAAAAAAAAGGTTTAAGCAGCAAAAAAAAAAAAACACTTCTTGACTTCAAAGACAGAAAAGGGTGTCTTATCGATCTCGATTTCCCTGATTGAATCGTTCAAGAACTCAGCTCTCTGATTGCTCTGCTCCCTCTGTTCATCCGAGGAAGATGAACGGCGGTCCCTCCGGTTTTAGTACGTATACATACCCATCATCGTCCCCTTTGATCGAGCATTTTTTGAATTCTGTTCGGTTTCCCCCCGTCATGGTGTATCGGTTTCTGAATTCCTCTCGCTCTCTCGATTTGCATTTGATTGATGTGTGTGAGTTACCGATGCCGCAGATAATGCTCCGGCCACGAAAGCCTTCGTCATCGCGTATGCCCTTTTCACCGTCTTCTTCGGGATCCGAGGCCGTTCTTCCAAGCTCGGATTGTCTTACCAGGTACTCCCATTTGATGCGTTATTGTGTAATTTCCCGCTTTGTTTTTTAGTTCGGTTCCTCTGTATTCAGGAAAATTCGGGTTGAAATTAGGATTCGATTATGGTGAACTGTTAGGTTTTCCGTTCTAGGATCTGCCTTACTGTGTTGAAGTCGCCAACTTTGGCTTGCAGAATTGGTTTTCCGTGGGTTTCTCAATGTGGGCAATGTTTGATTCTCCCGTGTGATTAAGCAGTAATCTTCTTCCTCAGACGCAATCTGGGTCTTGTCTTGTTTGATCGAAATGAAGCAGCTAAAGCTAAATGCTTTCAGTCTTAGTTAGTGCTCTGCCAAGCTTATGCTTGTGATTGTTTATCAGCTGAGTCATGCCGTATCTCACTTCCAAATCATCTCTTTTTCGATGCACCTGAAAGATGTTTGATTGTATGAAGTGATGGTAAAAGCCTTAGGAACCTGTCTGAGGTAGGGTCAATGGATACCGTTATATAATCCTTTTTTCAAAACTCATTGCAGGATATTTTTGAGAAGTTTCGGATCTGGAAGTTAATCGTTTTGGTTTCTGCATTCTCTTCCACTCCAGAGCTGATGTTCGGATTATATTTAGTACAGTACTTCCGGGTTTTTGAGAGACAGATAGGTCCAAATGAATACTGGGTAAGTTATGGTTAAGCTCGGTTCTTTCCTTGTGGTGGCCACTATGTTTCTATTCGCCATCGTTTCTTCCAAGTTTTCCATTCTTATAATCATCTTGGTAAATGGGTGACGAGGAAGGTCCACCTGATATTATTTCTGCACATTGTTAGTGAGCATTTCTTATAGGTTTTCAGTTCTCTTACTCTGCTTATGTGAGGGTAATTCGAAAGGGCTTTCTCTGCAGGTCTTTATCTTTGTTCTTAGTGACTTTTTCACTACTACTGGAAACCCTTTTGTTATATCTGCTTAAAGGTAATACATCTTATTTTTACCATAGGGCCTCTTCAAAATCTATGCTTTTTTTTGCTGGTTCTTCTGTTCTCCTCTAGGGTCAGCCATTGTAAGAGATTATAAAATGTCATTTAGCTTAAATTAGCTTACAAGTATTGTTTTTTGGTTTTTAAGTTTCTGAGGTTGTAGTAATTTGTTTTTTAATATTTGCAGATCCGACACCAAACCTACTTACCTGTGGACCATATGGCCTCATATTTGCTTCAACAAGTTTTCAACAAGTCCTTCATATACCTGTCAGGTCTCCAGGTAAAAAAAATCCGCGTGTTTAGTTGTCTGTTACTTGCACGTAGAATCTTTTTCAGTCCAAGAGACGTAATTGTCATGGTTCCGATGTGCAGCTTCTACTATCATCTTGGAAAATATCCATATTTCCAGGCCTTTGTGGCATACTTGCTGGTTCTTTATATCGGTTGAATATCCTTGGCTGAATATCCTTGGCATCCGCAAGGCAAAGGTTATATATATATACACACCTTTGTGACTTTTGTTTGGGATATCAACTCTCAAGTCTGAACATCTTAGCTTATAATCTTCAAAGTGACATTCCAATCCAAAAACTAAACAAGCTTCTCTGAATTATGTTTCAGTTTCCTGAGTTTATTGACTTCATTCTTTACCTCATCCATTGGGAGCTCTCCTCCAGCTCCTAGCGGGAATGTCCTCGGAAATTCGTCAACCCATCGCCAGCCAGAGGTAAGTCTCGTTGCTCTCCTTTCCACTGCTGCCATCTGTTTTCGGCTCTTATATCCTCACCGCCTCTTCGTCATTGGCCTTCAATGTTTTTTGAGTTTCAGAGATCTTACCCAGCCCCAGCCCTGGCCCCAGCCCCAGCCCCGGCCCCAATGCCATCAAGTGTCGAGCCATCCGAGGAAGCCATAAACACGCTGGTCTCAATGGGTTTCGACCTGAATGCAGCTAGACAGGCTCTGGTTCACGCCAGAAACAATATCAATGCAGCCACCAACATCCTCCTCGAAGCACAGTCCCACTAACTAGAAAGGTGGATCTAACTTCAATGCCAAAGAATCCAATGAAAGGGACTGTTCTACTATCTGGTATGGAATATTTCTGATGCGAGAGCAACGAAGACTGATGATCTACCACCGACCCACATGGTTCTGCATCAATGAAAAGCTGATATGTCCACACCATATATGATCCGGGGCAAATGATTTGCGGTCTCTCTTCCTTTTGTCTTCTTAAGTGTTTGGACAGAGTGTATAGCTTGTGTAGCCACATTGTTCAGAGTCTTCCCCTTCGGAGTTGGAAGATAGATTGTGAATCTTATACTGTGATCGAATCTTACACTACGATGCTCTGGATTCTGTAACTCTGCTGTGGTCACACACATGGAACACATAGATATGCATACACACAGATGTATCGCCACTCAGTTATCACACTAAGGAGAGAACAGGAAGTGGGTGTTTGCGTTTATTATTACAACAGGGAAATTAAAACATCATCACTGACAGCATTCACAAGGGAATGTCTGTCTTCTTCCTTGTTATGGATTATGTCTCTTCTGTACAAATCAGCTCTTGAAACTTCCCCTCTCCCTCCCTTTCTTCTCTCATCTCCACAGACTCAACTCTTGCTGATCATTAAGAGAACATAAAAAGGAAAAAACAAAACTAGAAAAGAAAAAGCAAACCACGGGAAACCCAGACAGAACCCGATTTTTTCCTGCCATAAGTCTCAGAGCTTTCATCTAACAATGTGATGATAAGTTTGTCTAACGGTTTCCTTAGGCGTTTCAGAATCGAAAGGGCTTTTGAGAAGCAGGGTTCTTGTCCTTTTGCACCGAGGAAGTAGATGACAAAAGGTTTCAGCCTGTGTCTGAACTGTAACTGATGATAGATAGAGAGAGAGAGCTCTCTAAGCTTTATGAAGTGTCCGGGAGGACACGCCATGGAGGAGTCTGACGAAACCCAAGAAACTAAGCTTACCGTCGGAATGTCTTATCCAGTCCTGTAGCACCACGTGAACCGGGACTGATGGTCCGAGTCCAAGTTCCTGCCAACAACATCAGAAACAACATTTTTACAAGACCTGTTCTCACTTGAATAATGAAAATCGATCAGCACTATGAAGAACTGCTTTTTTCTCACAATAATCCCTTATTAGGACTCAATGCCTCAGGCATCCTGTGAAAAACTGAAACCAAAACCCCTCCCCGTGATTCTATTTTTCGGCCCTATTCATGTAAATATCACAGCTCCATGCATGTAGATCCATGGGAAAGAGGCAGAGCATACCGATGCAAGTTCCTCGATCATAATAGGCCTATTGCCATCCTTCTCAAACAACTCATAAGCACGCCGTGCATGCTGTTCCCATGTTTCCATGGCTTCCAGCTGATAAACACTCAAGGCCGAAGCACAAAACTCTTCAAAGTCCAATTTCTTGTATTGAAGGCAACTAATCTGTGCATCCAAAAACAAAGCTTAGCATACATCAAATCACCAGCCATAATGATATGGATATCTCATCATATAACAATGTCACATCCATTATTACCATGTTTACATAATCCAAGACCCGTGAATCCTTCGTAGCCTCAGTAGAGCTCTTCAAGACCGCCTGAAAATCCCGTGACATTAAGAGATGAGTGGATTCTATCAGAATCGTAGGAAATTCCAAATAATGTGGAAACCGGGAGAATAAAGCAGAGTGCTTACAGTTTTGTAGTTCTGCATTGAGATATATCCATTTTTGCTCGGTCCCAGTAATGTGAATTGCTCCCGGAGATAAGCCAGCTGTGGTACAGTTAACGTTTTGGCAAGAGCCTGGAACAACATAACAAAGTCATTGTAATTATCTCGAAAATAGCATCAAAGTTATATTCTATATGGTAGCTAATGTGGAATCCAACTCACCTGTAAAGCCGATTTCCTTAAAGAAGACGACATTATGTATGCCTTAACGAGCTTGTATATGATCATATCGGATGGTATCTTTACATCATGGGAACCAACCAGCCAGGGGTGACCTAACCATAAGAACAATCATTGCCATATATGTCAAAAAAGGAGCAAATAATAACTCATATTCATATATCACGAATTCAGAAGCAAAGAAAAAGCGGATATAGCTGGAACTTTCACATTACATTAAAAATAAAGTTTCCCCCGGCTTGAAGAAAAGGAAAGATCAAGAATGTTATAGAGACTTACATAAAGCCTGGGCGGCAGTTAGTCTTTTCCGGTAATCTTTGTTCAACAATCTTTTCACAAAATCTATGGCATCAGGTGAGAGTGATGGCCAAGGAGCTTCTTCGAAATTAGGTTCTGCTTTAAGGACAGCTCGGAAGATTCCGGATTCAGTGCGGGCCCAGAAGGGTCGGCTGCCACAGAGAAGAATATAAGCTATCACTCCAATACTCCACATATCCGCCTCAGTCCCATATGTCCGGTGTAGAACCTCCGGTGCCACATAATAAGCGCTTCCTACAATATCATTCAACCTCTCATCTGCACAAACGTGTAAAAATGTCAACTTTTTTTTTTCCTAACATCGGGATGGGGATACAGAGGAGAAAACTTGGGTAAATTAACATAACAGTCTCTGACCTGGCTTCACATAGTCGGAGAGACCAAAATCAATCGCCTTCAAAGGAGAACCTTCATCTTTAGTAGTGAACAGAAAATTCTGCAAAAGAAGAAGATAATAGCAACATGAACATCCCTATCACAAAAAAAGAAGCATTTTTTTCACAAGTTAGTGGAACTCATTTTGTGCACACAAGGCTCTGAAAATGTGATGGGGCCCCTAAGAAAGAGAAGGGTCATCAAAAGCAGGGATGGAAGCAACAAAACCAGTGAGAGAACAATCTGGAATGGGACATTACCTCGGGCTTAAGGTCACGGTGAACGACGCCTTGGAGATGACAGTAGGACACTACATTCAGAATCTGAACCATAACTTTTTTAGCCTCATCTTCCGAGTATTTGCCACCCCTAATGAACCCAATCACAAACAGAATCGAACAGTCAAAACAAAACATACGAAAAGCGACACGGATTAGAAGATGAGAATCATAGAGCGAAAAGGCAGCACCTTTGAAGTATTCTGTCCAAGAGTTCACCGCCCTTACATAACCTGATGAGAGAAACGTGGCAAGAGAAATTAGACAGCCAAAACATCAGACTGCCTTGTAAGAACTATTAGATCAATCATAAAACTGAAAGCTGATAGGCTTAAGAGATCTCTGAAAGAATATATTATACAATACTTACTCCATGACAACGTAGATATTTTCGTCATCTTCATACGCGTCATAGAACTGGACTAGATTCTTGTGACCAGTCAAGGCCCGCAAGATCTTCACTTCTCGTCTAACATCCTCTATTGCAATTGCAGTGGTCATCTGCCGACAATAACATCCGTAACATTAACTATGACAAACCATCAAGATACCCAGATTAAGCAACTGACTAACAAAAGACGCTAGTCTCTCTCGGCATTATCTGATAAAACTCTGGTTCATCTATTATGCTCAGACCAATTGAACAACAGTATCACCGGCATATTTTCTCAGGGGTAAATCAATGAACAGATAATTGACAGAGAGCATCATTCCACGCAGCTTAACGTATCAAAACCCTGATCTTCATATACTACAAGGGCATAGAACTAGAGGTAAAGGAGGAACCTTTGATTTGGGAATAACTTTGACTGCAACATCTTGGCCTTTCAAGCTTCCTTTTTTCGCCGTCGCAGAGCAAGTATACCCAAAATGGCCGCGACCCACCTCGTCTCCGAGCTCGTAGTGTGAAGCGAACTGCTTCGAGAAGCCGAAATTCTTGTCGAGACCGATCTCACACTCGCTCCCTTCAGGGATCGAGGCCTCGTTGGGCTTGATGGAGCCGTGCCGACGCGCCAAGAGGGCGCGTATGTGCTTCGCCGGCGACGGAGGCGGGAAGGGACGTTTGAAGATACGTAGGGGCGTGGAGCTCACGCTCGAGGATATGGCGGGTGAGGTCTTGAAGAGGCTTGGCAAGGGGCTAGGGCTGTAGAAAGGAAAGCCGGAGGATTTCGCTGGTTGCGAATTCGGCGGCGCCTCCTCGGCCTCGCCGGAGACGGTGAGGCTCTTCGATTGGTGTTCGATGGGTTTTCCATGGCAGAGACCCATGAAAGGAGATGAATTGAGGCTGAAGAATCAGTGAATCCAGATGAACAACCCAAAATGGTGGAAGAATCAGTACGCTACTGTGAGGGAAAACCCCAGGTTCTTCTAAAAGAAACCCAGAAAGGAAGACGCGGTAAATTTTCCCGGGAAAGGAACAAACTTTTCCCAGGAAAAAACAACCCAAAACACAAGAACAATAAATCAGGAAAGGAAAAGCAATTGGACTTTACAGGACATGGGAATGCGAGATCAGAAGAATACAAGAGGATAAACAAACCAAATCAGGAAGATTGCACGAGAAGATGTTTAAGGGACAAAGGATAAGGAGGAGGAGGAGAAGAAGATGAAGAAAGGAAGCGAATTTCACTCCAGCAAGAAGGAAAGTAAAGGCACTAAGGAAGCAAAAGCAAAGCGTTAAGAATAAAGGTCTGAGAGAGAGAGAGAAGGAGAAGAAAGGGTAAAAAGAAAAGATGCTTAGCAGGAAGGAGCACCAAAGGAAGAAAGAGAATCAAAGGAAATAAAACTGATCTCTTTTCCTTATTTTTTTTCTTCTATTTTGATATTTTTTTTCCCATTTTCATGCAGCTTTTTGGTATTATTTTTTGTTAATGAATGGGATTCAATGTGTTGTTTGGTAACTTTGGTAGCTAACAAAGAGGGAGAAAGGGTTTATTCATATCTCTGCCTTTCTTGTTCTCCCCCCTTTGATGATCCTAATCCTAATGCATATAAACCCAAGTTTTTTTAATCCCCAAATTTTATAAAACCATTTACATTTCCACCAATTTTTTTTTTTAATTTTCTCTTGTCCCATATCGTGAATATATGGATACTATATAACATTAAAATAAACATGAAGCAGTTTGCCGATAAATGTGAACAACATTGCAAGGTTTGTGGTTTGTGTTACATTCGCTTGGAGTTTGTTCACAAATATTGAATTTTGCTTTTGTTGCGGTTTTCCAACTTTGACTAACTTTATGGTTCGGCTTTGAGGCATAATATAATGTCTATAGTACCAAAGCTTATCCACAGTGGACATTAGAAATATGTATATAAATTGTGGGTTTAATCAGAAAAGGAAAATACAATAACTTTTTTTAAAAAAAGAAATAAACTTTAAACCCTAAAATATTCAAGATGTCTTAAACCCTAAAATGTTTAGGACTTGGGATAGTGCATGAAATCAACACGATATATATGTGTATATATATATAGAAATATTGTAAAAAAAAAATCAAGAAATAATCGATTTTAGTGACATAATCTAAAAAAATATGTAATTTCAGACATGATGTTGTTTATGTCATGTTCTTACCGATGCTTCGAATTGGCGACATAAGGATGCGAAAAGACGTAAGATGTTTGCAAAAATTGTGCGTTACAACTAATCTATAAAATCTGCATATATATATATAGAATCTATATTGAGTAAAATATTTATTGTTTATGGCGAGTGAAAGTTCAATAATATTAGACTAACCCTTTTTTGTGAGACCGAATTTAATTAATTTCTTCAAGCTAATTATAATGTCTGGCTAATTTACGTATGAAATGTGTCAATGTATTTTATATATATATATGATCAAACTAGGGTACGAGTTTGGTAAATATTGTATAATTAATTCTAGTAAAAAAGTAATATTATGAATAGCTTTTTTTACATCTAATGAGAATAAACAAATACCTTTTAATGGTTCTTTTTTTTCCAAATCTACCTATATTTATTGGCCATCTTTGTCCAAATCGTTGGAAACATAATGCAAGAAATCTTACGCCCCAACTAAACTTGTTTGAAATACCGAAGAACTAATTAATAATAAAATAAAATAAAATGTAAGCAGTAATCATTGAATTAATAATACTATTTAAAAAAAATACAAAAAACATAAAAGAAGAAGAATTAGATGCACGTTGAGGATATTATTCTTCTCCCCTTTCTGACACCGACAATGATCATTGAAAATCATTTGCCACCTAATTGTAAATTGCTCGTGTCTTCAAATTTATCGTACGTGAATAACTCAAGAAAAAAATGTTATGAAATATGAAATATATAAATATGTATATGTTGACAAATATATTCTGACATTACGCAAACATTTCGTTCTTATAGGAATACTATAGCGAAAAAGATGTAACAAAAAACATTATCTAGTTTAAAATATAATATTTAATATGTTACATATGTATATACATATATATATATTATAATAATATACACATCTATATATGCATATGTACTTAAAAACGAAAGTATGTGATGTGAATCATGTGATGCGGAAACGTCAACCGAAGGATACTGTTTCTAGAATAAGATAAATGGAATTACGTGCCAAAAGACATACACAAAACAACAAAATCATACAATATATAACAAATTACATAAAAAAATCATAAAACATATAAATAATCTCGCTAGGGAAGGATGCATGTAACGACGCACTAATTATTATTATTTTTTGTTAAAACACTAATTAATTTTATTGATCGTGAAGAAATACCCTAAACCTAAAAGACTTATGTTGCGGCAGAGCAGAATGTCATATGATTGGATAAAAATAATATATGTTCCCTTCTCTTTTCTTTCATATTTTATTATTTGCTAATTTTAAATTTTTTTTGTGATGTGGAATTTTTCTATTATGGCTTATTCAATGAGAAAAAAAACTATGAACAGAATAAGAGAATTTAAAACTTTGAAATAAGAATAAAATTTATGTTTATTTATATATATATATTATAGTGTTATGTTGAATACCTAAATTATTTGTATTTTATAATTCAAAAATCAAATAAACAATGTGACTATCAGATAAATTAATATATTATTGAGAATTATGAGTTTTTATAAAGAAATTCACATAATTTCTATTTAGCTTGATTTTTTTGTACGATTAAAAGATTTATTAAAAAACTACATTGTATATTTAAATTTATTTGTTATCAATGATTATTTTATAATGTGTAATATACTTATACAAAAAAATTGTGTTAATAGATAAAGGAATTTGTGCGATTAGAAGGAATAAAAAAAAACCCTAGGCGATAAGATGCCCAAAAAAGTGAAAACAAGGAAAGCCTAACAACCACTACCTTTGGGGCATTGGTAGTGAAAATTCCAAATTATAAGAAATAAAAAAAAAAGAAAAAAAAGAATAAATTCTTATTCCTTGATACCTTCATCTCCTCCACTTCTTTTAACCCTAAATCGGAATATAGAATAAAGTTATATACGCAATGCATACGCACGCACGCACACATATAACGTTGTTCTTATAAATTAATTATATTATTAACAGTAAACATACATGTTTATTTATTTATATATAAGCATTATTTTTTTTTTGGGTGCGATTATGATGATGACAGTGCCGAATTCAAATGATTTAAAGAGAGGAAATTAAACAATGAATTGGACCAAATAATCATCATTCAGCAAAAGGTAGAGGAGATAAAGCCTAGGGTTCTTTTCATAGCGCAATTTTGACCATCTCCTTCTTTTAAATTTTTTTATTTCTCTACATATAATGATGAATGTGATTGTGTATGTATATGTGTATGCATGTGTGTGTGTGAGAGAGAGAGAGAGAGAGATGTCTCGGTGATCGAAAACGGATGATTGGGTCCATCGTCGACCCATCTGTATTCCATGTTCATCCCATGTTCATGCCCTTTTTTTATATAATAATTATTCCCCTAAGCTAGTATTCACCTTCACACATGCGCATGTATATAACACATATATATAAGTCCTTATATATATATATATATATCTGTTCGACAAGTTTTCTCTGATAAAACATTGATGGAGGATTTTGTACACCAATACCACGGTCCTAATCTTGATGTCTTTCATTACCAAAAAAAAAAAAATTCTTGATGTCTTTTGATATTGGAAACTATATATATATATATATATCGATGGTAATTTGTAAAAAAGAATAGATGATCATTTTTATGACCCAATTTATAAACCATGAATCATATGTTCCATAACATCTGTCTATAAATAAAATGATAAATAACATTTAAAATTTATAAAACAGTTCAAAACTCGTTTTAGAGAATATGTAAATTCTACTGCAATATAAAACTCTTTATAATTGTTTTTTTAAACAGTTTTATTGGTTTGATCGGTGACCAATCCCCATGTTAGAAGAAGATTGGTAATGTCGAGGGTCCACAAATTATATATATATATATATATATTATATTTATATCCTTAAATGTGTCTTCACATTTCTCATTTTCAAATAAATTAACTCCGTAAAACAATCCCGAACCCTTTAATCTTTATCGTGTAAAATGACAATGAATAAAAATAGGATCGGTCCACTAAAATGCTAGGGCCTTGATCCGAAGCGTACCGGCTCCGGTTTATATAAATTGGACCGTTTTCATTTAGATGGGCTTGTGACCATTCCATAACATGGGCCTCTCAATGAATCTTGTTTGCTTAAATGTTATTCAAACCGATCCATATATATTCCAACGTTCGACGTCTTCATAAGTGGTCCAAAAATATTTAGATGTTTGAAGATATATACATATCTATATTGTCAATTATCTGAAACAATAATGAGGGTGTGATATATATGCCGTAAGAAAATGAAAGTATAGGTACGTACCGATTCTTTCAATCTTTTCCTTGGTTGGAATCACAGTCTTTGAATTCTTCGATCGGTGATCAGATCGGTCACTAAAGTTTGGAATCACGACTTCACGACATGTCACAATCATTATTAATGTCTCTTATAGAATTAGAGAGAATCATGAATGTATAACGATATGTGGTTGTTACAAAACGTTGAAACGCTCACACATTAAGACGAAACATTTTAATGTGTTTACCTTAACTCTCACGTGTACCGAGATACTTCCCATTAGATCACCAATAATTAAATTGCTCCATAACCGGTATGTTTAACTTTAGAGTTTTCTCGAAATAATCAATCGAAAAGGTATGTGCATCTTGTTGGTATGGGTAATCCAATCAATTCTTTTAGATTATCTTAAGCCGTATAGTTTCATACTTATACAACCTGCAAATCTTACTTATTATGGTACGTTCGATCGATTCATTCATATATCATTCTGGTCTAGTAGTACTCGGAGAGCCGATCCACCGATCATTCCTAGCCCTCGATCGTCATAGCTGAGGATATCACAACGAATGCAACGGATGCGTAGCTTAATAAAAATCCAACACAAAAGAAAACATAAATAAACAACAATGTTATCCTTAATCAACAGTTACATCATCTCTCCCGTTCCAATCCACCAAAAAGTTTCGAAATGTAAAGATATTGTTTTCACTGTATTCTATTGATTATCAATATAAATACGTTATTTTTTTTAACAAATTTGTAATATAATAAATAAATCCAAATCAAATATACATTATAATAATATGTAAAATGTTACTATTATATACTCTTAGATTTTAATTAGAAAATTCATATATTAATACATAAACTTATAAAACAAATCTCAAATAAATATATGAATTTTAAAATTTTAAATAAATACATGACATTTCTCTAACTTCTGCATTACATCCCAAGCTTTTTAAAAATAATAAAAATAAATCATAAACTTTTAAATCCTCAAAAAACATCATAAAATTAAATAATAAACTTTAAAATTACTCCCAAATACTACAATCCTACAATGGTTTTAGAAAATATTTAAAAGTTTATGTTTTATTGTCAAAACTAAAAAAGTTTGTGTATTTTTTTAAAAAGTTCAAAGTCCGGGTATTTATCTGGTATTTTTTTTATAAATTCGTGCATTAATATGCAATTTTTTAAACATTTTTTTATGAATTTATATATATTCGTGAAATCAATCAAAATTCATATACCAATATTTATATGTTTCGAATAAATATTAAGTATAAATATAGGCATGCAAAATAAGCATATTTTACTCTATTGATTTATGATGAATCACTTGTCACGTTTTCTAATATATATATATTTTTACCGTAATTTAGTTAACATGGGAAATATTAAAAATTCAAAATGGGAATAGAGTGGTCAAACTTGTGTAGTAGAGAGGGCACGCATGTTCACACGATGAGGACACTAACGTGTGGGGTTAATGATTGCATTTGCCACAATACCCATCAATTTCACAAGATAAATAAATAAATATATGCGAATTTTTGTTTTCGATATAATAAAATTTTAAAAAAGTACAAAAAGGTGTTTTTTATTTTTTATTTTTTTGAAAATATACTTTATGGTTTAGAGGTTTGAGTATAGAGGGGACACCGTCTGCCCCAAAACCATCACGCCCTTTGGACAATCTCCCTCCACCTTTTTGCCCTTTCCCTCTATCTATATCTATTTACTCATTCATTTATATTTTAATATATCCGAAACGCATCCATAAAAAATTCTAAAATTTTAAAATAATAAAAACTAAATTTATAAACTTTTCGTTTAACAAATTTATTTTTAAACTTATAAAATATATCACTATAATTCTCAACATATAAAATATGTTATTATAATTATCAAACTGATTTTTGAATCAATATACTCGATATTATTTTTAACATCAATTAACAAATTTAATAATTATAATAACATATTTTACAAGTTTAAAAATAAATTTGTTAAAGAAAAAATTTAAAAATTTATTTTCCATAATTTTATAAATTCAAAAAAAATTTACAAGTTTTATTCTATTTGATTATAATCATATTCACTATATAAGTCCATAGCATATTAATTGATAGGATATGATATTCTTTCAATATATGTACAGATCTTGATTAATAGTATTATAATTATGTATCTGAATATTCCTATATATGTACACATATATGCATGAATTTTCTTATATAAATATAAAAAAAGGGAAAGAAAAAAAACACTTTGAGGGAGGAGGAGTCGGTCCTTTTTGTCTTCATTGAGAGGAGAAGCCCATCAATTCCTTCCCTCCCCTTTTGTCAGTTGCCTTTTTTCACGCCTTCCCCTTCTTTTATTTTATTTTTGATAATGTTCTTTTTTTTTATTCTCTTCTTCCACTCCCGACCTTGTTCATAGATCGGTCCAATTATTATTATTATTATTATTATTATTATTATAAAACAATAACATAATAAAAATTACTACACCTTTAGTTTAACTATATCTATAAGATCCAATGCTTCGATTTACAGTCATATAGAAATTAACATCTCATATATAAGCAAAACCATTATATATATATATAATTGGTAGTTCAATCCCACGATATTATCTTCACATAAAAAAAGCCATAGGAAATTTTTTTATTTTTAAATAAATTATTTATTGAATTAAACAATATATGTATAATATATGCGTATGTGTGTGCGCGTGTGAAAAGAATCTCTATCTATAGAATTTTAACAACGCAATGACAAACATATTACCGAACTATATATCAAAATAGACATCAATATGTTATTTATAATTAAAAAATCCTTTGGTTCTATTTTGGAGTTCCGATCCATAGGTTGCATATAAATGGCATATAACCGACCAGTTTTATTTGGTTATTGTATATGATTCATTAATAATGTTGCGCCAACGTTACAAAATTCTGTCAATTCATATGTCCTATCTTATATATATATATATATATATATATATGTATAGAAAACAAAATTATATCCAATCTCCATTTGACAAGATAGATTGGTTCATTTAATTTGCATATTTCTTCATTTTGGTGCTTTTCATCAATCCATAACAATATACCAATTCCATATTGAATCCTCTAAAATTCAACATGGCATTGGTGGAATCAAATTTGAATTCATATAGTAATGTATTGATGAATGAATTTAGACCGTCGAGATGCATATATAAAATAGTTTATATGTCATGCCATGGGTTATGTGCATTTTCTTTCCTTGATTGTATTCCAAATCCGTGAAGGTGGGTTATTTTTTAAAAAAATTATTGGAATATTATGTGCATAATACTGAG
This sequence comes from Tarenaya hassleriana, assembly GCF_000463585.1. Taxonomy (NCBI): domain Eukaryota; kingdom Viridiplantae; phylum Streptophyta; class Magnoliopsida; order Brassicales; family Cleomaceae; genus Tarenaya; species Tarenaya hassleriana. The sequence goes on along the minus strand of NW_010960187.1, from coordinate 746,129 downwards.
ATTTACATATTATTATGTTTTCTATTTAGATTGAATATCAAAAGTTTTATTAAAAGAAAATTATGATTGATTCCATATTGCAAAATCATGTCCTAAATTTGCGTTCTAAAATAATGAAGCTTTGGCCAAATAATGAAAAATTATACGTAAAAAATGCAATAAAATACGATTTTGTACACATCTATGTACCTACAGGGGGGACAAGATGACATAATATCACTTTGAAACTCACAGAAAAACAAACAACCCTTTTTTTTTTCTTTCCAAAATTCACAAAAGATTCTACAAACATCAGCCCGTCAAGGACACAACTATGCATATACATACATACATCGATTTTTCTCGTATATATGTATATGCATGTACATATACGTATTGCATGCATGCATGTATATATGTCCTTCAAACTTCACCAATCACATCTGTCTCTTAGATTCTTCTGCGCCTCACCAGATATTCCACATACCGAAAAAAGGGGAAAAAAGGAAAGAGAAAACCTAAAATCCATATATATATATATATATATATATTATAATTTGTTTTCTTTTTCTTTTTCTTCTAACAAAACACGTACCAAACCTACTTACAGCACACACAACTTATACATATATATATATTAATGGAGATAAACCAAAGCATAAAAATAAAAAAGGTTTTTTATTAATTTATTAAGCCCTATATCATTGATTTAAACCATGATGATGCGATCCAAAGCACGACGTCGTTTCGATCGATCTCCACCACCGGCGCCGCCAGAGCGTTCCATCAACGGCTTGCTCGACCGTTCGAGCAGCGACTTGAGGGCGTTCTGGAGGAAATGCACGGACTCGACGCCGTGTTCCTTGCCGGCGGCTACGACCAGAACGCTTCTTGTCCGGCCGCCGAGTGTCGCCATCTCGGCTCGAAGCGTTTTCATCTGGAGAGACTTCAGCATGTCCATGAGATCTGGTAAGAGATCAGACCGGTCTTCGCAGCAAAGAGAGGCCTTGAAGATGATTCGACCGTCGTTGGAACAGTAGTCTCCAAAGTGTAATACACTGACCTCGTCAGCTTCCGAGGGTAGGGTTTCGGTGCGGGAGATTTCTAGGGTTTCTTGTTTGAGTTCCTTCACGCGCTGAACCACTTTTGCCAGCAATGTGGCTTTGTCTGTCTGCAAGAGAAACACCAACACAAAGCAAAGCCATTAGACCAAAGGGCAAGCAAAAAGTTTGGAACTTTGGTAGAGAGAGAGATTGAAATGATGTTCATTGTCGAGGAAAGAATGATGATGAAGAAGGAGAAGAAGAAGAAAAAGATTGGAAACTTTCCTGAAAAAGTTATAACCCTACAAATTCAGAAAGGCCGTGAAGCTTTAAACTTTGTCTCCCCCTTTTCTTTCCCTCTCATCTTTCAGATATTCTCAGTACTTGAAGATTTTGATGATTCGAAACACGTTTCAATAATCTAAAAAGGGCAGATCATGTAGATGGAGTTTCAATAGTATACGTACGTGTACGCTTATTTATCATAAAATACGTATACATACATGTCTTTTCCAGGGACTTTTAACTTCAAAATGGTCGTTGTTTGTACAGCTTAGATACATACGAAATTCTAAATTTTAGTTCAAACCATTAAGTATCGCTCGGCTATGATTTCGGCGGCCATCAAATCAAGTGGAAAAAAAAATTCAAAACCTTTTTCTTTTGGATCTTCAAAAACCAAAACTTTAATTAATGGATAAAAGACCGAACCTTTATGAACACAAAATACCCATTTCAATCACACATATACACATACACGCAGATGGATACATATAAGTATAAATATACGTATAAATACCTTGGAATTGCAGGAGAGAACGTTTCTGAGCTTGTTGAGATGGCAATTGATCCTCTCTCTCCTCCTTCTCTCAGCTTCCTTGTGATTCCTTAGAGCCGTCAGAGCTCTGTCCTGAGCCATCGTCTCTCCGACGCCTGAGATCGCCAGAGGATAGTACGACGATGAGCCGCAGAAGCTCTGCATGGTCGTCGACGTGTGATCTCCGCCGCCGATGACGACGTCGTTTCCGGCGAGGAAGGAGTACAAAACCTTGTCCGAATAACCACTCTCTTGTTCCATCTCTTTGGCCTTCGATTTCTTCACCTCTTCTTCTTCCCCGCCGCCTTCTTTCTTCTTGTTTTGTTTTTTGTTGTTTTTTTATAACTTGTTGGGTTGGGTGCTCTCGGTGGGTTATGTCCTAAAGAGATCGTATATTTATATACATGCGTATACGATAAAGAGAGGGTTTAAAGTTTGTGGATTATTATTATTATTAATAAAATATTTATTTAAGAAAGATTGGTATTAGACCATTAATAATGGGATTAAATAATGATGACGTGGATGCATATAATGGTGGAAAAAAGAGAGTTGAATGTGGCGTTGTGGTGGGAATATTGTGAAGTCTCCTCCCTATGTCATTTCTGCAAAATGAGACAATTTTGGTATTTTGGGAGGGTAATTATTCTATTTAATATTTCATATATATTACATTTATTTTTGTATTTATTTTCTGTAAGAAAAGTGTGACAAATTTATTAGTTTTAAGACTCCCTAGATAACCTATTTCATTCCTCTAGGAGTCTCTGAGGTCTATTTAATGATCTATTTATTCCTCGTTTTATTCTAATCCACAGTTTCGTACCATTTTAATTTACTGTTTGTAGCATTCGACCATCGTAGAGATACCAATCAAGCTGAATAACACAGCAATATTTGGTTCAATCAAATTTTAAAATAACATTTATTAGATGTAAATTTTAATCAAAATAACCCAATAAAAAATTAAATAATATTTATTATATATATATATATATATATATACACACTACAAAAAATAATGCATAAATCTTTTTTAAAAAAACTTGTACAAAAAATAACTAAACTGATGAATTGAAATCAGAAATAAAACAGTTTTATTTAACCTAACCTCAAAATAATGCGAGACCATGAACGAAACCCCGTGTGCGCCATGTTGGGCCTCGTTGGTAACAAATAATGAAGGCCCATTAAGGCCCAAAACAGAAATCTCGCTGTGGACCCCACCTGCTCTCTCTCTATATATAACGTATGTATTAGAACCCTCCGCCTGAGAAAGTGACAGTGTAGATACTTTGCGACAAAAATGCCTTCGTGGGCATCATCATTATTCATACGTTGAACTCATATACAGATGATGTTTTTTTTTTTTGGTTTAGGTCTACGTGGATATCTTTGATTGTTTATTGTATTACAAATTATCATTATAATTTTAACAAAATAAAATAGGAATATTTTGATCCAAAAATTACAACTTTTCATATCTACATAATCAATGGAAACATCTCTTGATCTCCCTATAAAATTGGATAAAGGTTTGTACAATTTTTTTTTATGTTTGTTTTTTATCTTCATTACAATTTCCCATATAAAAATTTTGTAATAAATATTATAATATCCAGATCTTTCAAAAAATATCATCTAAGTTTTTATTAAGTTTTTATTACAGATCCTTTTTTTTTTTTTGGCAAAAGTCAAAATTATTTTTTTCTTCTAAAATGAAAAAAAATCATAATTTTCGCTAGAAAAAATGTAGATGACGAGACCTATATATATATATATTGTTAGCTAATGAATGCATGATGGTCATTGTTCAATGAGCATGTGAGAATGAACAGTGGATGGATGATGTAGAGACAACAACTAACTTTGTCTTAAGATGGACATTTCGGTTCGGTTCTGAGAAGTCGAATTGTACCGAACCGAAAATCTCAATATATTTTTTATAAAACCGAATTTCCCGAAACCGAACCTTATAAAATTCCCAAAAAACCTAATTTGTTTAAGAGAAATCTAAATATTTTAAACAAAACCGAAACTGAACCGAATAATATACAATACTAATTTGGTACAAATTTTAGAATACCGAATAAATCATTCTCAAACCGAACAACTAAAATTTCAAATCGAATCCCGAAACGTCCATCCCTATGTCTTCTATACAAACACAAGGGGGCTTATCATCACAAAGCATTAGATTAAAATCCCACCCTCTTATTAACTGATTAAAAAGAAAGGTTTTGAATCCCCAAGTAAACAGACTTGAAGTGATTATTAACTCTATTTTCCACATGCCAAGAACTATATGTTAACCCAAGGGAAAAGGGCTCACCTTTCTTCCATTTCATCACAGCGAAGGCAGGAAAACCACCCACTGGCTGTTGCCGTACCAAAAGACATTTTCAGGGGGAATAATGAAAATGGGCAGCCCGGTGCACAAAGCATCTCCCCGTTGAGCGGGGTCCGGGGAAGGGGGGAATATTGAAATGAACTCCGAAGAAAAAATATGATCTCTCCCCGATCCACGAGAGAGTATATGGTCACGAGATATCCCGAGTGCGAGATTACCATAACGCCTTAAAAGTGCTTACCTTTCGCTCGAAGGACCCGTCAAGAGCTTCTTCCTCTGCCATAGCAGCACGAAACCAAAAACCTCAGACGTGTCGAGAAACATGCAGTGCAAAAGTTTACTTTTAGGGCAAAGGAAACAAGTCCATTGTTGTCAGCTTTAGAACGAGTGCAAACTTGAAACTTTAAAAACACAATTCGTTGAAAAAAAATACTAAAACAAATGCATTTTGCTTTGTTCATAAACCCAAAATTCCATAGCTTGAGGCTGTTAGGATTCCAGAAAAGAATATAAGAAAGAAGAACTGCACTTCATAAACTTGGGATAAAAAGAATGCATTTTTAAAATCAAATTGAGTTTACTAAAGATTTCCCAAGTTTTTAACTTCAAATACAATTGGCTGTTCAACCTGCACTCACAGCTACCTGCAAGGGGAATCAGGGTCAGGCTATCAAAGCACAAGGAAATCGGGATAATACACAATTACCCAATGGAACACAAAGTTCAAAACTCATGCAAGTAACAGAATGGAACACAAAGATCTTGAGAAGTGAAAGGTTTTGGTCACATTTAGCAATGCAGGCAGAGAGCACTTGAAATTGTCGAACAGAGAAATCGAATCAAAACTATAAACTGAGAAATCGTAGCACCGGAAAGAAACCATTTGTCCATCCGAAAGATGCACTTTTTACACACATGAAAGATCTTAGAACGTTTCGGAAGATTTGAAAAATAGTACAACGATTTCGAATATCATAAAAAGGGTCGAGAAAAACAAGGCGACAAAAACTAAAACTCCTTAACGATTAAACAGCCTGGCCTTTGAAGGAGCCAAAGAGTAACATTTCATCCAAAACATAAAGACTTCATTTGCATCAGCTCCATATAAACTTCAGAAGAATCACCAGGCCAATACTAAAACACTGTGTTGTGATATCTGCACAGCGAATTAACAAAAATGAGAAGATTTCCACACTACAAAAGGCACAAAACAAAAAATCCTTTAGAAACCAGCCAAACAATGAGAAGGTAAGAACTGTGAAATATATAAGAAATTTCGATAAATTGCAAAAAGCATCAGATGAGAATCAATGCGTATAAAGTTTGGTGAAGGAAAGAACTGTCAAAAGGCATCACGGAATTGTTATGGCCAACTACACTGCGAATTCTACCAACTAGAGTGCACAATGAATAAGCCCTTGTCAAAAACAAAGGAACGGATAGGAGATCACCATACCAGCGTCAAAACTCATTCAATTCATGCCCACGTAAACTGAAAACAAAAAGAAGGGGCTGTATCTATATACCAGAGTGGGTACATCTAGTGACCCGTGTAAGGAGCACCATATGGTCCGACACCATGCTGTACTCTTCCACCACTGCCTTGCCCGGGTTGCTGGCTCGGATAGCCAGCCGGAGAACCATAACCAGGAATGACCCCTGGTGTAATATTTGCTTGATTGCCATAAGCAGCAGGCATTCCACCTGCAGCTCCAGGGTTCACGCCAGTAGCAGCCCCAAGAGACCCCAACAAAGCCTGCCCAATTGCTGGATTGAATCCAAATCCAGTACCCTGCGTCGCAAGCAAGGCTGTGAGGGCCTGACCCAGAGCCGGGTTTAGAGCCTGTGCCGCTTGAGCAGCCATCCCAGCTTGGTTACCAGCCATGAGATGTCCGTGACCTCCACCTGCATTGTAACCACTGTTGTCATTCCTCTGGTAACGAGGATTAGGGTTGTGTGAATTATGGTGATGATGTTTCCCCGATTTCGGCCCGTCAATTGCTCTCTGGCAATGCAATACATGGCCCTCAAAGTTCTTGTGCGGCTCCTCTAGAGCCTTCCTGGCGCTTTCCGGGGACTTGTAGACAAACAAGCAGAAGCCTTTCGGTCTCCCTGTGACTTTATCAAGCCCCAAGGGACCTTCTTCAATCTCTCCGTAACTCGAGAAAAACGCAAACAGCTTTTGGGGATCGAGCTCCGCCCCTACGTTACTGACATAAATCTTCCTTTGGGTGTGCTCTGAGGTAGAATGCTGAACAGGCGCCGAAGCAGCCGCCGCGGCCGGGTTGCCCTGCACGGGTCCGATGGAAGCCAGCTGACACGCCGTCATCCGACTTCCGATCTTCTTCTGGGGCTGTTTGAGCGCGTTACGAGCACCAGACCGTGACTTGAAGAGAATGAAACCATACCCTTTTGATTTCCCGGAGATCTTATCCACAACGGCCTTGCAATCTTCGATTTCTCCATACTGCTTGAACGCTTCAATAAGTGTATCGGCTTTGGTGTCCCATCCAAGCCCGTGCACAAAGATCTTCCGGTGAACAGGATCCTCGTCCGCCACCTTCCGGATTTTATTCGCGACATCGGAATGCTTCTCCGCAGCTTTCTTGAGGAGACTGACCAATTGATCCTTACTGAATGGTTCCAAGAGATTCTCAATCGGCTCATCGGCTTCTTCAACTCCCTCGTTCCCAGATCCCGACATATCCGCCTCCGAACGATATCCCACCGTCAGATTCTCACCTCCTACCCTGCCATTTCCATCGTCTTCCTCGGCATCATCATCATCATCCTCGACTTCCTCTTCTTGTTCTTCCTCCACTTCCTCGTATTCCACGTCTTCATCGCCGTCCAACTGATTCTCGCCGTCCCTAATTTCCAGCTGATCATGTTGCTGTTGAGGTAGCTCCGCCATGTGCTGCTGCTTCTGTGGAGGCTCCGACGCCTGGGTCGGTTTCGACCCAAGCTTCCTCTTCCTTGCCATGGCGGAATCGCGGTTTAATCTTTTAAAAAGAAAGAATCTTGGAGAGTCTTCTAGGGTTTGGAGATTATCGGCCCTCGGCATGAATTTATTGATGCGCCATGTTAATTTACATATTTACCCTTTTAAGATTTTGCAGACGAAAGCGATGTCAGCCCTTATCAGTATTGGGCTTTCCGATGGCCTATTAAATTCATTTTTAATCTTAGATATGTTCTTGTCCTGGAAAAGCAATTGATTTACCAACATATAAACTATATAAAATATTTTTCTATTCAATCAAAGTTCTTTTCTGCTTCAGTGTTAGCAAGAATTACCGCTAACATGAACGCATAAAAGCATGTGCATGTATGCAAACTTCAGTTCCATCCAGAGGAATTGTCAGTAGAGTTTAGGTTCAGCTGCCACAGTCTCAGTAACATAATCTGCAATATGTGGCCAAGAACTTCAGTTCCAACAACCATATCCTTCAATCCGTCTTCTTGTCCATGCCTCTTGGTACGTCTCGACCTACTTCAGAGATGGTACGTCTTGCAGTGATTGCAACCACAGATGCATGCACATACGCCCACAGGTATAAACGGGGCGCTTGTGTGGGATTATGGTCGCTTCGTCAATGCGTCTGCTACAATGGCTGTGGCAAGTGAACGATCAAATATATATGAACCGTCATCCAATATGTTCTTGTCTTGGAAGACGAACATTTTTTTAATATTTATGTCCAAGTTGCCAACTCTTTACAATTTTAAAATTAGGATAGATCTGATTTGGAAGCATTTGTTGGGATATTCGCAATCCATATTAGGGAGTGCGTTTTGCTATGGTCTTTCGTAATCAAACCGTACCAAACTAAAAAAAATATAATACCATTCTTAAACCGAATCGCCCAAAATTCATGAATAATAATTTTAAAAACAAACTGAATTTTCAGAAATCGAATCGAATTTTAAAAAAAATCTAAAAAACCGAAAAATTTGTTAAAAAAATCGAAAATTTTCTTAACAAAAACCAAACCATACCGAAATCAACTCGAATATGAAATATAACTGATTGATATATATTTTTAGACTCAAAAGAAACTAAACTAAACATTTACCGCACCAAATAGCGAAATGTCCACCTCTAATTGAAACCGACACAAAAACCGAAAGATCGTTTTTCTAAAACCTAAATAACTATATCCAAATATAACCAAACCGAAATCAGAATAAGCCAATTCTGTCCTGTCTTAAGGACCGTTTTCTAAATTATTATCCTATGCTCAAAACACAAGTTATGTAATCTACAAAACTGGCCTTCGGGAACACAGGGAAGAGAGCTGCAGTAACATTTACATGAAATATTGTCTCTTAGCTCCATTTCTTTACCTTTTTTCATAAACACCTGTTCCTGAGTTTTTTTTGGTATCCCACCTACTTTACGACTGCTTGTACAGAAAAAAAAAAAACGGCGGGACGAGAACGAGTAAAAAAACTCAATCCGCATCCCCGAGACCGTCGCTTCCGTCACCTCGCTTAGTAATAGGAGTGAAACGAGAAGACGACGATGATTTCCTCGTGTGTGAAGACGCTACCTCGGCGTTCTTTCTTAACACAGCTCCAGGAGATGGGTATGGCCGCTGTTGAAACAGAGGACCCTGAAAACATATATGAGAAAAATGTTCAGCGTAAAGTTTAGAACTCTATAAATATTGTTGTTCAGGCCGAAAGGGATAACGGGGTTTCAAGCATTACAGTGGCAGTGGTGTCGGCTGCACGTGGTTGAACTCCTTTCAGCCCTACGACCCTGCAGGAGCAAGAGCATGGCTCATAATTTGGTGTGTGTGTGTATACACTTCTCGATTTGAGATGGATCAAAACAGCAGTAGAACTGGTGAAAAAGGGTTTTTTGTTTTTTGTACATACCAGCCGCCTCGAGGAGCATCCGAATAAGAGCTCGGGTCCATTGGATCCAACTCATCGTCCTCAGTATAAGCACGCTTTCTTCCGCCATCTTTTTTAAATCCCTTTTTCATAGGAGGTTTCGAACCACTCTTGTTGCTGCCAAGGGAGATTTTTTTTTTATATCATAGTCACCATCGAAAAACCAAACAAAACAGAATCCCCGATCATATCAGCGTCCACAAAAAAAAATTATCGGCATAATATCGTTACACCATTCTTTTAACCCTAGACGAGATCATGTCATTCTAATTATGCAGGACTCGAAGAGGGCAGGCGAGAAAGAAGATTCTTGCAAAACACTTTCAAAAAGAAAATTCTGAGAGACACATACCTCTGATTCAGCTCCTTTCTACCAGAATCTCCTGCATTTGTCGGCAAGTACTGCTGCTGTGGAAGGTTAAAAACTCTGCATTGCATATAACCATCACAGTGACACAGTCTTATTAATAAAGGCTTATATGAATAAGTACCACTTCTTAATGAAGGCTCAAGTAACACTTGTTTATCAAACGGGTACAGAGATTTACAATATAGTTGCACACATTTACTGAACGATGCAATGAAAAAGTACTGGTGCCCATGCAACTTTAGCCACATACATCACGTACCAGCAAACATCATATAAGACTACTTTTCTAAGGACACGAACCAGTAAACGAGAGCAGACCCGCCATGAGAGAATGCTTTTTTTTTTTTGCACACTTCAATTTAAGCAAGACATTCTCCAGTTTAAGAAACTGACAAGTGTAGGTAGACGATAAATATATTCCTACCTAGTACAGTGGGCACAATATCCCCAGCTCTGAACAAGGCCCACTCCCCAGCCACCGCATCCACTGCATCTCGGAAGCTGTAATGAAGGATGCTCGTTCTGTCCATTAGCGGCATTTGTCGGGACCATATTGCTAGAGTTTAAAGAAGAAGCTTTCCTTAAGCAATCTGGGGTCTCCCACTGCGACATATGTGTCTTTGTATTGTAGTAATACTTATGGCCTGATCATTAAGAAGTAAAAAGGTTCATAACTCAGGTTTGCAATCAAACAGACGAAGAACTTTAATCATAAAGACACATATTTCCACTCAAATTTCCCCTTCTTCGTTCTGTCATGGTCTAAAAAATAATTTACTTGAAAAACTTTGTACAATACGAGGAGACAGATCAAGGTTTGATAGCTAGAGCAAAAGCCAAAACAGGAGATGACAACATAAGAGCTTTTTATATTAAAACATGACGCATCGGTAAGAGTAGTCATGAGGAGTAATGGCTTACCGCTGGTTTCATCGAGGGATACAATCCATTCTGCAGGAGGCAAAGATGATGATGCACTTAAAGTCGTGGAAGATGCTTCAACAGGCCTTGCCCACTGGCTTGTTCCAGTTTGTTGGTTATAGTAATACAGTGTACCGCTTGTAGGGTCTTTCGCTTCTACCTGAAGAAACTGAAAACGTTAAGAGGAAGAAGAAAAACTAATATCTGCTTTTTATCAGTAACACGAAAGGCCGATCGGGAAATGTGATGCAAATATCATGAAGTATCTGAACTCTTAACGGAAAATGTGAAGAAAAAAAAATCTTTGCCTGCTCTAATAAAATCCGTTAAACATTGAACCAGAGGAAAACGAATATTAAATCTATGTGATTCATACCCATCCGGGAGGCAAAACACCCGAATTTGCAGAAGAAGGCAAACTTGTCTGTCTATTCCAACTGGTCTCCAAATTCTGGTAGAACAAAATTTACAAACAAAACAATAAAGGTAAGAATAACAAGAAATGAAATGGTAAGACGAAAGAACACACTTCCACCGATTCATCAAGAATACAAAGGATGAGAAAAGAAAGGAAATAACACAGAAGACAAGTAAGAACCCTTCCAAAAAGATGGTGATGTAAAATAAAAGCCCATCCTCCGAGAAGGGATGTGTGTGAAGAGAAACGATTACATTTTGTGCATTTGACGACGGAACAGCTACTTCTGGATCATCTTTGAGAATACCCCTGGCCCTTAATTTCTGCTTGAGATACTCAGGCAATTCTTTGGTGGAAGACTTCATGTCAGAATTCCCGCCAAGTTCGGGCTGCAAAGCTGCATAAGCACCACCCCCCGGTATACCATAACCATTTCCAACATCTATGTTACCTGAAACAAACAAACAACAACAAAACCAATAGTTCCCAGGGTGAAAACCTCCCGTAAGTAAATCAAATCAGGCCGACGAACCAGAGACAAAAAATCACACTGTATATTCTGTCTGTGTGGAAATATCCACTATCCAGTACTTTAGTTCATGACTAACCTTCCCCAGATGTAGCGGGTTTCCCACGTTTTGCTGCTATTTCTGCTCGATGGTCTGCAGTGAATTTAAGCAAATGTTCCTGCAGATCAAATAGAACATGTCAACCTTGCATCACTAATAAGAAATCGCCGAAGCAATATCGCGAATTCCATTTCCATTTTCATGTCTGCCATTAAGGCACAACCTATCAACTACACGGTGGAACAAATAGGAATGCAGGATTCAGAACCTTTAGAGCATTTGGGTCAGCACGGTGTGAAAGAATGTCAGTATTATCCTTAAATTCTCCTCCCACAGAAGCCCCAGAATCTCTGAAATCGAGAAAATATCCGATTAAGCACCCAAAAAAGAAAGAAAAAGCTAAAAAAAATTTACTTTTTCCAGGCAATGTCCGTAATACATCCTCATATACAGGTACATACACGGATACATACACAGAAACAAAACAAAACAAAAAACAAGGGAAAGACAAGAACCTTTGACCTTGTATGATCTTCTGGGTTTCAATCTCCTGGAATCCACAACACGGAATAAACCCGATTAGTGCGCTCTTCGCCAAGACAAATAATAAAGAAATGGGGCTTAATCGAACAAAGGGCAGCGAATTTGTTTTCTTACTTGTTCGCGGAGAGCAGCATTTCTTGCAGCAACTTCAATGTCAGCAGACTGGTCGTGAGCTGAAGAATTTGCATAACCATAAATAGCTGTCTGGTGATGAACAAAAGAAGAATCCTTCTGCTGAATCGATTCTTCTCCCATCTCCAATCTCGACCTGTAACTGTAATAATCTTTTCCCGGAGAAAAATAAAACGGCAAGAACAAGATGAATCTTTTTCCAATTTCAATTCGCGACTATGGAAAGCCCCAAATTGATTTTAAACCCTAGCTAGCAAATATATATTGGGCTCAAAGCCCAGAATCCAAGGCTCAATATGAGACGAAAGGCCCAATGTTTTGAAAACGATATTAAACCGGTGATCTACGTGTGCGGTGGCTATAAAAAGAATAAATATAAACAAATCGTATAATATGTAATTTAGATAAATTGAATTCGAGGTAAATTTTAAAAATAATATGATGTTTTTAAAATAAAATTAGTGAAATATTAATAAAATAAAAAATAATAACAAAATAAAATAGAAACATTTTTTAAATGAAAATTAAATTGGAATTCAAAATAAAAATTGGATGGATCTTAACTTTATAAATTTGAAAAAAATTAATCTTTATATAATAATGATTTAAAATTAATAAAATTTGTAATATACACCACTCATAACACTTATTACTTGTCGCAATTGAATGGGATGGTTGAATACCAACATCTCTCCGCCATGTCCGCAATAACTAACCCTCTCGAGTTTAAGTTTGTTTATTTTTATTTTCGCAAAACAAAACAAAATCAATGACGGTCTACCGATTATAATAAATATATATTTGGTTTTGCGTCAATTTTACATTAAGAAGTTATTCTTGAAATGACAAAAATGGAAAATTAAAACAATTAGTTACTAATAAATCAAAACATATTATATGATCATATGATTAATTAATAAACCATTATTAACTTAATAAATATACCGTTGCAACCCAATCTGCTATTTACATACTAATTACAACAATGTAGTCTACGTTATTACACTATTTTTATTAATTGTGTTAATAATTTTATTCTTTGATTATATAAATTAAATTAAATTTATGCACGCAATTTTAAAATATTTTTGGATAATAAAATTCATATTTCATAAAAAAAAACATAACAGAGGGGAGACAAGACAAGAGTGTCAGTGTCTTGGAATAATCCCGAAGCTTTCGGTGCAAGGAGTCGACCGCCTCTTCCCCAAAGTCAACGTTGTTCCAAAACCCTCGTCTTTTTTTTTTTTAAAAATTAAAATTTTATTTAATTGTTTATTTAATTACCAAATTGATTTCTTTCCCAAAAGCGGATTTAAACTTCTATGATTAGCGTCATCATGTCGTCATGATCACGTCGGCTAACTGACGTCATCGATTGCGTCTTATAATTGAGGACCTTTGATAAAAAGAATTATTATTTTGAACAAAAGCTGGGAAGTAATTAATATAAGATTAGGGATCAGATTAATAATATATCAACAAGTATTTTTTTTATAACAAAGCCGAAATTATCGTTGTCTTTTAATTATTATAGATATAAATGTACCGTTTGACTAAGGTCGTTTTCTGGGCTTTATTGACAATACAAAATCTTTAACTACAATCTTGAAAAGTATTTTACAAAAAAAATCTTGAAAAGTATTAATTAATAATTAATACCGGTTTTGTTATTTATTTCTATGTAATCCAAAAGATTATTGAACTATTAATATAGAGTTTACAATTTTGTTATTCATGAGATTATTATATATACCAAAAGAAAAATAACGGGTAATACATATTGCAAACCACAAGTTCTACAACATTTCCACATTTGTTTTTATTCACGCTCTTTAATATGATTAAAGTCGCGTATATTATTTTCTTATTTCAGTAGTTGCCTCTGCTCTTTACAGTTTAAAATCTATAATCTAGGATAAAATTATTAATATTATTATACGGTTTAAAAAATAATGATAAAATAAAAAAAGCAGCAGAGCCAAAATAACATAGGGAGACGTGAAAACGCGTAAAGAGATGACGTGGCTTGACCGTCAATTATTTTCTACATTCTTTTTATAGTTCTATCCATGCATGCAGTCTCCGACACCCACGTTACTCTACTTCTCTTAATTTACATTTCGAGAATATAGTATTGTTGGGATATATAATTAATAATTATATATGCATAGAATATAACTTTTTTTTTTATGAAATGTGCTTGCTGTATAACTTTAAAAGGCGTTAGCAATACTTAAAAAAAAAAAATGATCTAATTTCGAAATAAAACCGAAATACTAAAATATCCTCCTCCACCACTCACTTCTCTCTTAATTTAATTTTATAAACTAATCACCTCGTATTTATATCGATACACTAGTATAAGTGCGTGCTTGAATATCCCATTAATTCGTAATGATTTTAACGATTTATTTATTATTATTATTATTATTATGTGGTTACAATACGAATCGCTAGTATATAATGCTGAATTAATTGGATTTCATCATAAATAATTCATATCGAAGTAACAATATAAAAATGGTCATATATCATAAATAATTCTTATTTATATATAGTTAGGTTCTCTTATACATTACACGAAGGTTAAATATATTCGTATTATACTTGACCACATTCGTACACAAAACGATGAAGGGAGAATACTCTGTAGTAGTTGGGTCCTATCATATACATAATTGAGATTTTGTTGCGAATGCTAGTCTCACAAGTCACGATATATACACACAGCACGCCTTAATATTTTCAGCATTTAATTATTTGTATTTAATTATTTTGATACAATTGATTTATCAACAACGAAATGAATATAATGACGTATTTTGGTATGTTTTGCTGTTGCGTTAATGTTCATATATATATATATATATTATGTGAAAAAATGATCACTTTGTTTCTCTCTTTTCACCATAAATATGAGAAATTAATTAAGAGAAAATTAGCAACGTCATTATCCAATTAACTAATGGATTAATAAAACAGCAAGTGATGGAAGGGGAGAGAAGATGAGCGGAGCTGAGTCAGAGCTTCGTACACGTGTCATTTCTCTCTCCTCACCACGCGGTTTCTCTCTCTCTCTCCCCCACCCCCGTCCTATTTAAACCCCTTCCTCCCCATCTTCTTCACCCTCACTCTCTCTGGAGTGTATGCGTCTTCTCTACTTCATCTTCTGTAAATCCTAGCTCCATGATAATGCACTGATAATTTCTCCTCTTTTCCTCTTTCGATCAATCTCTGTTGGTTATGGCGTCATCGGATGGTTTAGCGAGCGTGGAGCCATGGTCGTTGAGGCAGAGCTTCGGCGTCGATTCATGGCTGTTTCCGGAGTCGAAATTCTCTCGCGACAGCGATTTGCTCACCATAGCTCTCCACAAGTCCATTTCCACCGTTCAGAACCACGACACATTTCTCCTCCCGCCGGACCCTCTCTCTCCCACAGCCTTCCTCGGTTCCCCCGCCGTCTCATCGCCATCTCCGGCGCCGGTGTCAACTCTATCCAACGTCTCCGATCCGGACTCCTCCTTCGGCACAAAACGGAAACGCAAGGGCGCTCCAGCTGGTGTTGCTGGTAAACCTCCGAAGCGGCGATCTCGACCGTCGAAAAAATCTCAGACGACGTTCATAACAGCAGATCCGGCGAATTTCCGGCAGATGGTGCAGCAGGTAACCGGCGCCAAGTTCATCAGCTCATCCCACAACATTCTCGTTCCGATCGTGAAGCCGGAACCGCATAAGCGGGCGAATGAGCTGTCGCCGGACCGATCGGTTGTCCCGATGCTCGATAGCATCGATACATCGGCGTTTTTGTCGAACCATGACCAGAAGAACCTGGCGGTGGCGGGTGAAAATGGTTTTTCCGGCGGGGGAGCGGGATCATGGTCTTCACCGATCACTTCTATACAGTCGAGTGCGGCGGAGCTCGATAACTACCCGACGCTGGAGTCGTGGAAAGTAATGTGATGCGGTAGTTTAGTGTTAGGCTTTTTCCCTCTTTCCTTAGGGGCTAAGGTGTCGACTCTGTTCATATTTTTATTTTTGGGAATTAAAATATGTTTCATTAGTAATTTATATATTTTGTTTGGGATATCATTTCGTAAGAGGAGGAAATTGATGATAACAATCGTCAGGACAATAATGTCAAAGTAAACGATAGTTTCTCGGCCAAGTCAACAGATAAGCACACACTTGCCAACATGGCGGGGTTTTGATGATACGAATTATACATTTATTTACTCTGAAAGAGACGGAAGACGAAGACCATATTATGATATTTTTTTTTGGTATAAGACCATATTATGATATTATGATACAAAAGAACAATGAGAGATAAAGGTTTCGTTTTTGATAAAATCGAGAGATGATTGAGATTTTGTATGCGTGGTAGAAGCAGAAGGTACCTTTTGGATTTGGTTTCATCTGCTGTCTCACATCTGCTGTCTCACCCTTCATCCTTGTGTGCCTTTGTTTTCTCCATGGCTTCCATCGCTTCTTCAAATGATTTCTGAAACAAATATAACCAAAAAAAAAAAAAAAAAAAAAACACAGAAGAACAAGATCGCGTATATATATACACATTGATTATATATGGCTCTAACGATGAAGAAAACATGCAATGTCATGGCCATCATGGCGATGATAATGATGGTCATGGCGGTGGAGATGGGTCATTGCAATACGGAGACGGTAAAGAAATGCGTTACGCATTGCGTTCCGAACATATGTACGCGAATATCAAAGCATGCAACTCGTTTTCTCTCTTTCAGATGATTGAGATTTTGTATGCGTGGTAGAAGCAGAAGGTACCTTTTGGATTTGGTTTCATCTGCTGTCTCACATCTGCTGTCTCACCCTTCATCCTTGTGTGCCTTTGTTTTCTCCATGGCTTCCATCGCTTCTTCAAATGATTTCTGAAACAAATATAACCAAAAAAAAAAAAAAAAAAAAAACCACACGCAGTGAAAACCCAAATCTCGTAAGATAACGTTTGAAAAAACGGACTGACTCGGCCCGGTTACGATCCGTTTTTGAAATTTCTTTTTCGGCTCACGACCCAACTCGCAGGTCGATCGAGCTGGTCCGTGACAAACTCAGCTCGTAATGAGCTGGTTCGTCGGACTCGTTTTTGCATCCCTATTCGTGCCCACCCCTAACAAGCCGCCTCTAACTACAGGAGTTTTGTTTCATTAATAAAAGCCTATGGAGGTTTTTGGTGAAATTGTGTGGCGGGAGGGAGAACGGTCCTCCAAAGCCGTTCAAGGGATTCCAACTACTCAAACTCTGGAAACGCGTTCTTGTTAATAGTTGCAGTGCTAACACATCGACATATCTATCTTATAATACTCTTATAAGATCATCCTTTCAGAATGGTCAAGTAGTGTGTACATAGGTTGGATGGTAATTGCTTCAGAACAACTATTCAATGGCCTAACCCCGACATCTACCTGATCTGAATTCTCCCAAAGTACTTCATCAGAATCTCTTATATGAGGTTTTACACTACATATTGGGACAATGCACACTAAGGTTGTCCAATTCATTGCATTTTCCCCAACTTTATAAAACCGGATTCAGCAGAAGAATATGCCATGAGCTTGGATAGGGATGTACCGTGTATAGCAAAAAACTTGATTAGAGACTCGAATTCAATAGCAACTTACCCCCGAGTTACGCATTCTCCATAGAGTTTCTCCGCTTGTTTCGATCGCTAAAAACGCACAATATAATCCACTGGAAAATGAAAAAAAAAAACATTAGAGACCGCTTGAGCCAGAATGCCACGCAAGTTGCTCAAAAGAAATCAGAACCAACACACCCCACAATGATCAGATATATAATCAGCAGGATGAGGCATCCAATCAAATCACATTAGTTACTGAAATCAATTCTAAGAACCCAAGTTTCTGAAAAGTCTACCAGATTTCACTAGATATGAGGATCAGATACTATTGCTTGAAGCAATAATATAAATGGATTGCTACGAAGTACTATGACGATTAGGGATGTAAGATCAGCATCTTTAATCAGATCCTATTGTTTAAAGCAATTCGATAACTACGAAGTACTTAACCAGAAAGGGCATGGTGAAACTAAGAACCCTAGCTAAACCACACGATTGACATAGTTGCCATGACCCGTGCTCTTGGCGAATCTAACATCATGATATACAATTGAGAATTTCGCATAATAAACAGCAAAATCAAGGATAAATTCATCAATTTCAGCAGAATTCTCGAAATCTATCAGAAGGAAAACTCGACAGAACAAAAAGAGTTCAAGCAGAAATTACTAATTACCCAGCAAAAGCAAGATTGAGGAGAAACGCCCGTGTTCTCATGTAATGAAAGAACGACTCAAAGGCGCTACTGAAGCTGGAGCCGTGACGATGATGATTACTCGCAGAGTAACCATATCCATAGCCAGAAGAACCATTCGCTCCGCCGCCATAATTCCCGTACGGGTTTCTGTAGGAAGAGCCGGTGCGGCGGAGGAAATCGGAATCGTTAGCGGCGTTGTAGGACGCGCGTTTGAGATCGTCGTTGAGGACGTCGTAGGCCTCGGAGACCAGCTTGAAACGGGACATGGCGTTTCTTCGAACGTGCTCCGGCGACCGCGTGTGCTTGTCCGGGTGATACTTCACCGCCAATCTCCGAAACGCCGTCTTGATCTCTTCCTTGGTGGCGTTTCTCTTCACGCCTAAGACCTGGTAGTGATCCGCCATTGACGAATCCAGGAATCTTCGGAAAATCTCAACTGATCAGAGATTGATACGGATATGAGCCTGAGCCTGTGCCTGTGTCGGTATACGGAATGGGAATTGGAAGAACAAAGAATCTCCGGCTCTCTCATTTGAAGAGAGGAGAGAATTCGTGGCGCTTCAATGGCCGCTTCCTTGGGCCTGACAAATAATGATTATTTCGAATTACTGTTATTTACTAAATCAATTTCTTTTTTAATTTTAAATTTTTTTTTTTTTTTTATATTAGATCCGCATTACATTTGATTTTTATTAATAAAATTTTAGATTCTTCAATTAGTTTCAAATTGGACTTCTATTATTTAATTTAGACGAGTTAAAGTAAAAAATATCCGACCATTTCTTAGATAACCAAAGTTTAAATATCCCAATTTTTCGTATATTAAGTTGAAGCAAGAAAGAAAAGCTTTGTTTATACATTCGAATTAATTCAGATTCATATGATGTTGGTATTGTTACGTCGGGATACGCTAATGGATGACTCGAACACAAGGATGGATGTTCTTCACAATCATGTCTTGGGAAAACATGGCCAGTCTCCTCTGCCTTTGTATGTGGTCCTGTCCTGCTCCCAATGGTACAATCCATGGCTTTGCTTGTTACCGTCATCACATCCAAAGCGACTTCAACACAGGGTTTTTCTTCCTTTTCCCACCGAGAGAGCTCGGGAATATCGATATCGAGTTCGTAGCCTTCGTTCGGGGACCTGCAAATCACCTGAACAAGGAACGGACAGAGGAAAAATAACAGAGAGTTAGCAAGCCGAAAAGACATTTATAAGATATACATGAGGTAATGGGCGCTGAGAAGGAGGCTCGAACTGACACAGAGTTACAGAGCAATGAACTTTTAAAAACAATACCTGGCCAAGATCATTGTGCTTCAGGAAAGATTACCACTTTCGCGTAAGGGCAAGCACGAGAACGAGACATTACAAACGCTGTGACAGCCCGTTAATAGACTAGTTCTCCAAATTCTTCGGAAATATGAGTTTCTTCCACCCATACAACTGTTTAGAGTTGGTTGCATTTCTGTCTAGGGTTTAGAAACCAAAAAAAGTAGAGAAACTGTAATAAGGAATGGAAGCTAACCATCATCCAGAGTTCCCTCCAATCATAGATCTTGTTCTCGAGTTATTTACTCGGGGAAGGAGTCAGCCTCGTGCTCTAAAATCGGTAAGACCCAGTCTCCATCCCTTGTTCCTTTCATCCATTCCTCTTCACAATCATCACTCTCCTCATCCAGAGTTTCGTCTTGAGTCTGCAGTTCTCTGGTATAACGCTGCTCTAACAAGACGAGGTCCAACAGTTTCCTTCGCACGTTGTATATTGGATTTGACTCTATCAAGCAGCCCTTGCTATAGGCTTCTCTGAGAAACACAGACTGAATTCCGCCCTTTGTAGATATGTAGAAAATGCCGGGATGGTTCAAGAGCAATTCCCGGATGTTGACTTCCATCCCGAGATCCTTTCTGAAGTGAGCTAATCTTTCAACTTCAACCATTTTCTCTACTGTTAGGCTCAGTAGCTCATGAATGACAGCGACAGCTCGCTTTTCAAATCTTTCTACCCCTCCACGAGTATGACCCTTTCTAACATCATGTTTCTCGTAAGGCTTTACATAAGGAAGCCTTTGCCAATTCTTTAGCTTTTCTCTGAAACCCCTTTCGATCTTGAATCCCGTGGGAAAATCGATAGGGAATGCGAACTTTGTCTCGAACTCACTCAACCATTTCTCTCTGTATTCTTTCTCCCTCCATTGTTCTACATTAGCCACAGCCAAACTTTCATCTGCATCGGTCAATTCCACAGTTTCCAGATCAACTAACTTGAAATCTGAAATATACTTGGCCAAAATCGAATCTCTAAAATCCTCAGGTAAACCCAGCTCTCTCCTGATCAACCTCAATGCATGAACATGAAGAACCCTATTTTTTGACATCAGCAATAACTTCTTTATCCGCATGACTGCATTCGCTTCACATGCTCTAATAATATTCCCTTCCTCGTCAAGCAAAGCCCTCATCTTATCTGTCATCCGGCAACACAAATTCCTCCGGGCAGGGTGACTAAATAACTCAAAGACATGAGGGTATTTGCGGATGAAGGCTCCAACCCCAATGTTCAAGCCAACGACGTTTTTCCAACGAGACATCAGCTGTACAGACACAAATGGGCCACGCTTTTTGCAGGACATGAATTTCTCTATTTCAAGGATGATCTTCAGTTTCCTGTGGTGGACGATGAGTTTGTCCAAACGATGATCCCTTGTTCGGTTTTCCAACCGAGTTTGTGCCGAATCTACAGGCTTTAGCCATCTCCTCTGGATGTATAAATGAAAGGGGCTAAATGACAACTTTATGGAATGTTGCTGAGTTACAACTTCCCTAATACTAGTGTATCTCAAGATTTTCAGAGAAATCATATCCTACAGGAAATGCAGAGAAGCAGCACATTCAAACATAAATATGCATCAGCATCATCATCATCAATTCCATGAATCAAGTCACTGGCTCTCCTCACGTATCTCCATGCATACACTACGGTGTATCATAATGCCATGGATTCCTCCTGATCCGTCTCAAGTATCCTTAGGGGCGATCCCTGGTTGACTCCGCTGCCCTGGAGGAGCTTCCCGGAACATATGGAAACAGGTGAGACAAAAAGTATACCCACTTACGAAAGAACCCAAGAAGGATTTCACCTGAAATTGACCAAACTCAAGAAAATCTTAATTGCCCTCAGGTTGATTCCTCTAGGAAATGAACCAATCTCACTTGAAAAAGCACCAGACGCTATAGGTTGATTTTCATTGATCAATTAAACTCTTCACCAAAAACCAATCAAAGAGAGTCTCTAATCCACATTCAGATCTACCACGAGATACATTTTCTCAGAAATTTCCTCAAACAAGAGAGGAAGAAATCCGGGAAAAGACCCAATAATTGAACAGATTCTCTTCATGCATGCTAGACCTGAAATATTTATCTATCCACTGCGAACTACTTTGCCTGGGGGCAGTGCCAAATTATAGCAGAATTCAAATCAACAACTTAGCTGTTTTCCCAAAGTCCAGAATTCGACAGAAGTGTATATATTCTCGAATTGATGTAGAAGAGAACTGAAATCAAGCACAATTCAGCAGAAACATTTGACCTTTTCTCCGATTGATCAAAGAAGTAAAGCTTCGAATGAAAAGCAAAACCCACTGGGATAGTGAAGTCTATTTCACGATTGAAGAAATATTTGACCTCGTCTCCTTATTTTCCCGAAACCCAGAACGCTAAATCCACTAAACGGGTGTACACTGAAATAGATGCGACCCAAAGTGGGTTATTTGGGTGATTTTCCCCCACTAAACCCTGCCATGAACCCTAAATCAATTACAACGAACAAAGATAGATGAGACACAGATGCAACTTTACCGAAACCTTAAATCTGTCCCCGGGATGCGAAACCGAAGGAGAAAGCGACCAAACCGACCTCCAACAGAGTAGAACTGTTTGGCAGTCTATCGATGGCCGACCGAAGAGGAACCCCAAAACACTGGAGAGGAAGAAGCGGGACATGGGGAGAAAGTTTTTGCTGGGCAACGACACCGTTTAAGTGTGGTCTGGTCTGGAGCCGGCGTCGTTTCTCGGTACTCTGTCCCGTTAGCCACGTCATTACAATCTAACGGCGTTTACTTTAGGTTTATTTCCCGTTGAGGCTTTCAAAAGTAACTTAAGAACTCTGGGGGCTTTATACGTTTTTAAAAAAGTTAAGGGCTTCTTTTGAAATTTTATTTAATGTCGGAATTAAAAAGTTCAAAACCCTTAATTTCTTGCTTTCCCGGTTCACTGCCTCCTCACCCCATTTTCCGTCTCATTTCTCCGGCTTGCCGGCGACGACGAGCCATCGCTCTCATCCGCTTCCCCTTCCGATCCGGTGACAATTCTACACTCATCGAGTGATTGAGCCTCAGCTTAGAAGTTTTCGCTAAGATTTGGAGCCAGAAACACTTGGGTGGTCACTTCCACTTTTCAGTGCGTATCAACCTGATATCAAGTTTCAGGCCGTAAATAATGGCTTCCTTTCCTCATCCCGGATCGGTTACCGTCTGCGAGATCAACAGAGACTTGAGTAAGTGATTCTTTTCGCGCGCCCAGTGCTACCCATTTTTGTGTAGTCTTCGAAATGCCTATCGGGAAATTGGGTTTAGGGATTTGAATTTCTGAGCTGATGGATTCATGATCGGATGTACGAAATGCAGTCACGGCTCAGAGTTTGTCTGACGGTCGAGCTGAGGAGACTTATGGAAAGCTTCTTGTACGTACTTAATGTGTTTTTTCTCTGTCAATTTCATATAAACCTCAGGCGTATGAATGGCGTTTACCCAGGTTTGTATTGACGATTTCTAGTCTGGTTTATGATATTTTCCAAATCTGGGTTCGTTTATTGCAGGGAATGGTATTCGATCCTGTTTCCTTCGAGTTGGGACCTAGCCCTCAGCAGGGAAAATGAACAACATGAGGGAGGAGACATGGGAAGTGTTGAAAGGAAAGGTCTGGTGGCGATGCTGCAAGTCGCTGTTAAAGGCCTTTTACATCCCACTGATGTAAGATTCTATTAGTTTCCTTGTCAATATGGTTTCTTATTGTTATCGTTCATCTGTATAAATGGTGGAAGATATACATAACAGTGTTTGGTGAAGGACTAATTATTCATCGTTTATAGTTACTGTACATTGGGGAATGATGCTATTATATGTCATTTCAGGATATCTTCAATCGTGAGATATCAGATTGGCATTTCCTGTAGCTTTAGAATAAAGCCATGGCTTCGTTTAACTTCATAATCTCTCTATACGATATTTCGTAGGTGAGGCTGTTGTCAGAAATTGATCTTCAAGGAGTGAGTTGGCATCAACACAGGCACACAATTGCCTTTATTTCTGGTCCAAGTCAAGTTACAATCCGTGATTACGAGGACAAGGGTCTGGTTTTTATGTTTTTATTCCAGCTTCTGCTGCATGTGGTTCAGAAAATCGGATACACACTGACTTCTTATTTTATGCAGAGGAGAAAGAGCCTTGCATTTTGACAAGCGATTCCCAGAGGAATGTTAAAGCTCTTGATTGGAGGCCCAATGGTGGAAAATCTCTCTCGGTAGCTTGTCGGTGTGTAAAATTTTTCTGTCTTGTGATTTTGTGTTTGCCTGTTTTTAATGATAAAAGGAAAAAGTCACCAGGCCAGTGGCAACTCTTGCATTGAATCAGGGGAGGGGTATGCATTTGGGCTGCTTCTTATCCAGGTAACATGGCATTGGTCAGATCTCGTGGCTCCTCTTTGACAGGAAGTATCTCTCGGGGAACTGGAACTCGCTGGACTTTGGTGGATTTTCTTCGATGTGGTGATGATGAGCAGATAAGTGCTCTGTCATGGAGTCCCTGTGGAAGATATCCTTACATATTGATTACACAAGGCTAAAGATTTCTTTCTATTTCCTTAGTTCTTAACTCGAGGTCTTTTCACGAGAAACTGTTGTTGGAGTGCATTGGTTGATTTCGTTTCTTGTTCACATCATGGAACCCTTAGTTTGTTCATCATGTTATTCCATGACGTCTTTTCACATATCTAGCTTCAGCCTCATACGACAGCTCGTCTTTTACCATATGGGATGTTGCTCAGGGTAAGAAAAGATTAATTTACAGGAGTTTCTTTAGAATGCTTTCCTTTCTATAGCCAAGTTCACTTCTTTGCCCTTTTCATGTTTCATCGTTGCTAAAATTTGTTCCTAAGATGTTTGCTCATAACAGTCCAGTTACAATGGTAATGGAGAATGCTGAATAGTATGAAAATCTATGGAATCTGTGTTCGGCTTGTAACATATCAGTGACTAGTCTCCATTGATTAATCAGAATACCGTTATTTAACTTTACTCCTCGAGTAATGATGAGATTATGTATCTTGCCTATTTGAATTGAATTCTAAGCTTCTGAAATGATCTCTACGTATTTTCCAGGGGCAGGGACACCTATTCGACGTGGACTTGGTGGTATATCAATGCTTAAATGGTCACCTACAGGGGATTACTTCTTTGCAGCAAAGTTGTAGGACAGCAATTCTCTGTCTGGTTACAAATGTAGAAAATCCATGTCGGATATATGTTAAGCTATTACTATTGTTTGTTTCTGGATTGCAGTGATGGAACCTTTTACCTGTGGGAGACAAACACATGGACATCTGAGCCATGGTCTTCGTCTACTGGCTTTGTCACTGTAAGATACTTTACAGAATGATGTGATTTATGTCGAGAGAGCATTGCCTTTGAAAACTCTGTACATGAAAAATCATTCTTCAACTGTATAAATGGACGGAATTTCTAATACTCTCTTCTTGATAGGGAGCGACGTGGGATCCCGAGGGACGGTTAATCCTGATCGCGTTCTCCAAATCTTCGACGTTGGGTTCTATTCACTTCTCATCAAAGCCACCATCGTTAGGTATGCAAATCCAAGGTTTGATCTCTATCAGTTAGATCCCTATTAACGCTGAAACATATTTTCAGATGCCCACCTTTTACCCGTTGATTTGCCCGAGATTGCTTCTTTGACTGGGAGGTAAATATATTTATTGTCGTTAAAGATAAACTGTCCTTCACAATATCTTTCCTTTCCTTGAATTGCTAATAACCCCCTCTGAGAAATAACTGGATGTTTGAGCGACAAAAAATGCAGCGAGGGAATCGAGAAGATAGCCTGGGATGGTTCGGGCGAGCGGTTGGCTGTGTCATACAAGGGAGGGGATGACAATTACAAGGGCTTAATCGCTATTTATGACACACGGAGAACACCCATTGTCTCGGCTTCACTCGTGTAAGTGTTTCCCACTGCTATCCCATCTCCTTCTTTCCGAGTAAAATCTTGGGATTTGTCTTCATCATCAATGATCTAATTCATCGAGCCTGAGTATCTCTCTCTGCTTTGTTAATTGTTATTACAGAGGTTTCATCAGGGGGCCCGGGGAAAACCCTAAACCCCTCTCCTTCTCATTCCATGACAAGTTCAAGCAAGGTCCATTGCTTTCAGTGGTAAGCTAATAAATATATGCTGATTAATTCTCAATCCTATCCTAATGCGACATTTCGATCCGACTCTTGATTTTTCGGATGTCGATTACAGTGTTGGAACACCGGATTCTGCTGCACGTATCCGCTTATCTTCCGAT
>NW_010960187.1:695736-720089 GCF_000463585.1 Tarenaya hassleriana | reverse complement strand
CTTCCGATCAAATGTTCTTCCCCTAGTCTAAGGCAGACAACGATGAGTTCCATGGACATGGACATGGACATGGAACTTCACTGTAAGTTGTAAGACAAGACAAGATCTGCTCATTTTGATCGTGTAATAACATACCTTACTTATGTGTTCAACGTGAGAAAACTTGCTTGGTCTCAGAGCTCGAATCCTAATCCGAAAATGCATTAATGGAAAGGCGGAATCTCGGAGTTCTTAGACATTATTGAGCTTCTTGGCCATCTTCATCTTAGTCTGCAATGGCAGTTCCGTACATTTCAGAAGCCGCAGATTTCGCGGTCACTACTGCGGCACGGAGGTTCTCTCGAGAGGCTCTGTTTCGGGATGAAACGACATTGAAGATGATAAAACAAAAAATAGGATAAGGGTGGTCATCTGGGGTTACGGTTGGAGTTCGTTTGTGAAAAATTATATTTATATGGTTTTTACACTAGATCAAATTCGATTTCGGTTTTTGTCGATATTAGACCATAAACCCGGTCTCATCCAAGATCCAGTTACCCATATTCAAATCCAATTTTCGAATTTTTTCCGCCACTAAACCCGATGACATTTTACAGAATGAGTTCACCGTGTTTTCGATCTAACTACATTTTCTAGATACTCGAAGAAAAGATCGGTTAAATTACCGCCTTACAATACCTCCATACCCATACCTGAAATTGAACCTCGGATGAGACCATAATCTGTATGTTCACTTACCAGTTTACCACCCGACCCACCAAGGCTTGGGCGAACGAGTTGATCTTATCAAAGATCCTCTTGACACATGGTTCTTGTTCCGACAAGAGACAATCAAATGGTCTGGAAAATCGAATTATGAACACCATCAATCTAATGGCATTGGCATTCTAAGGCTAATCTCCATTTCTCCTGACCTTCCATGCTTTATAATTTGCAGAAGAATAAACACTTTGCACTGAATCAGTCCTAAAACTGATTCAGGATAAACACATTTCCGAAATCTAAAGATTCGAACTGATAATTTATAAACAACGAGACCTTTCCTCAT
Organism: Tarenaya hassleriana; assembly: GCF_000463585.1. Classification (NCBI taxonomy): domain Eukaryota; kingdom Viridiplantae; phylum Streptophyta; class Magnoliopsida; order Brassicales; family Cleomaceae; genus Tarenaya; species Tarenaya hassleriana. The sequence continues at coordinate 719,041 of NW_010960187.1, read as the reverse complement.
TCGGATTTAGCCTTGGCCGCCGTGGCAAGAGGCCTAACCACCAGTCTGAAGATCCAAACCGCCATTAACGTAGCTTCGACCGGAGCAAGCCAGTACACGAGTATGTGCTCCTTCGTTATATGCTCGCCTCTTGCATATGCCCATCCCATTACCTGCAAAGTTTTCGGGCAAGTTCCATAACCAACAGAAGTGGATAAACCGCCATTTTCAGACACGTTTAACTGTCTAGGGAGCACTTACAGCTGCGGGGTTCATGCATCCACCGGTGAGATCGGAGCCAAGAACGTGAAGGGTCAGCTTGGACAGGCTTCCGATCCATGTCTTCATGAAGAAACTCCCTGGGATTTTTCTCGACACTCCCAACGATATCGTCACGATGGCGAATGTAAGCATTCCTTCTGTTAGGGCTCCGTGATGGATCGCTACGTTCAGACGTGGCCCTCGTCCGATCTCGGGAAATGTCTGAAGAACATGCCTAACTCCGAGGATGGATCCAGCCACCTGAGAGAGTCAATCCATTTTTCAAAAGCAGGAATCTGAGTTCGGTTTGATGATGACATCAAGAAACTGTTGTCAAGTTTCTTGCTTTCTTTCTTTCTTGCATATATACAGAACGCACATTGAGTGATATACAGATATAGTTTATGGTTTCTTTCCAAGAAAATAGCATCAAAGGAAGTAACTTTCTCCTCCAAGAACGATTTCGAATTCCGGGTTCTTATTTCCCGTTTGATTTTTTTTCTGAAAAATCACAGCCCTGTATTGATCAGAGATGATGATTCAGCAGTTTCAGATCACAAATCTCATTACAGAAAACCAAATTTCATGTCGGAAGGAAGTCTAAGCGATTTATTCAGTTCTAAAAGATCTGTCATAATGATGCAACAACAGAGACACTTTCAATGGAAGACGCAATAAAACACATGTCGTATATCGAAGGTCAAATAAATGGTTTCCAATTGTCAGAAGAATTTGATCGAACCAAAAGGAGATGGGTATAATTGGTGGGTCGAACCTCGACTGGGATTCTGATCGCGACGGCGAAGATAAATTCGAAGACGCCGCCGCCGGAGGAGACGGCGGCGGCCAGAGTGGTCAAAGGGTTGTAGAGTCCGCCATTGGTGAGCTTCTGGAAATAAGCGAACAAGAACATGTTGGCGACGGACAGAACATATCTGACGAGATCTCCGGTCGTGTCTCGCCCATATCCCCAAACTCCATGGACGAGTAAGTTGGCCAGAACACCGGCCCATACCCACATGAATGCCAGGACGAAATCAGCCACTACCAGAGAGATTTTACCCATTTTGATTCAGACAAAACAAAAACCCACCAAGAAAAAAACAACCTTTTCGTGTTCCGTTGCTCCGTCAGTTCACACGAATTTCTGAAAATTCAGGAACCCTAAGAACACGATCCCACTTTTCTTTTTTCCTTCTATTTTTGGTGGGATGGTTTTGATTGGTGCTAATACGTTGGGTTTATAGCATTTTTCTTTGTTTTTTTTTCCGCACGCTGATTGCACATCAATGGAGGAGATTCTCGGACAGCAGTGATGAGGGTGTGAGTCAGATCCCGACAAAGAAAATGTACTCTTCGGTCTTTGGTGTTTCTCACCGTCGTCAGAAACCACGCGCCCAACCCCAGCTTCAACTAACTTATTATTCTGCATGATTGCAAAAAATATTTGGTAAAATAAAACCTAATTTCGAATATCCCGATGTATTCGAATAAATAATAAAATGATCTTTTATCAATAATTTTTAAATGACTCAAAATTTCGGGTTTAATTTTGGTTAGTCCGAAAATCTCTAATATCTGACCAAACAATTCTTAATATATAATTTCTCGACTTTGTCCACGCCTAACATAAATATTTGTAATTCATTGGCATTTCTGCCTGATAAGGCTTTTTGGGCCTACGTCAGAAGGAAGCCCAAGGAGAAAAGCAATGGAGAAGCAGGCCCAATGGAGGAGAAAGACACTTGAAGAAATGGACGTTGAATAAAGCTGAGGTGGCAGCATTGGAGAAGATGACACACGAGGAAGCCGAGGCGAGAAGATTCTGTTAGGACGTTAACCACGCCTATCCTTATTATATTACGTTTTAAAGTTTGTTATTGCCAGATCATCAGGTTGTTGGTGAGAAGGCTATATATTTACGACTTTGCTGTGTAAAAGGGTATCAGAAAAATACTCAGAAAGTGTGTGTGTGGAGTGGACCTCTCACTGGGAAAAACTCTTGGGATTTTCTGGGTCTTTGGTATTGATAAATAAAGTATCCCTTTTCGTGGACTTTATTAATTGGTATCAGAGCCTAGTCGGGTCAACCATGCCGCCGAAAAATTCGAAGCTCGAGCAGCTTGAGGAAGCGGTGACCAAACAGATGGGCCAGTTTGATTCTCGGATGACCCAAATGCATGGGGCTATTTCGGGACTCCAGAAAGATTTTGGCCGGATGATGGAACAGTTCTGTCTCATGATGGACGGCCGTCGGGAACCAGAGAAATCATCCCCTGGGGACGTGGTTACAGGGGGGCAGTCGTCTCGGGGCCAGGAATCTTCCCATCGGTAGGGGAAGGCTCCGTTGATGGACCAGGAGACAACACCTGTTCGGGCTATGGAAGCGCAGGAAACCAACTGTGTTGCGTTTATTGCCGGCCCCGAACTGCGAAAGATCGAGATGCCGATATTTGAAGGAACCAACGTTGCTGGGTGGGTTACTCGCGCCGAGCGCTACTTTCGTTTCGGGAATATTCAGGACCCGGAACGTCTCAACTTGGCGGCGTTAAGCATTGATGGGGAGGTCCTCCACTGGTACGACTGGCAGTGCAGCAACCGACCTTTCCGTGACTGGGCTGATTTTAAATCCCGTCTTCTTCGGCGATTTGATGAACGTATTGTAGGATCTGTTGGCAATCGTCTTTTTTCCATACATCAGACTACTACGGTCTTGGACTATTTACGAAGTTTCGAAGAGCTGTTGTCACAACTTTCGGAGGTTCCGGAGTTTTTGCTCGAGTGTGCTTTTCGCAGCGGCTTAAAAACGGAGATTCGTAATATGCTGGAGGTTCTCAATCCACAAGGAATGGAGGACACGATCGCGCTGGCTTTCCGTCTGGAGAGGAACGCGGTGGCAGAATTCAAATCTGGGGATACTCGTTCTTCCCGATTTCCGGCATCGACACCGGCTGGGCATTTTCGGACGGTATCGCTGCAAACGGGGAACGATGGCGGTCTGGGCCGTGGTGGGCTTCGCCTCAGGAACCAGGTCCAGTTGTCGGGCCCAGACAAGGAACTCAACCTGAGTTGGGCCAGGGAGCCCAAAGGCCCAATTGCCGGAGACTTCCAGATGCGGAAATCAAGGAACGTCGCCGTCGAGGTATGTGTTTTCGCTGCGACGAACGTTACCATCAGGGTCATCGCTGCAGGAACAGGGAGTTACAGGTGGTAATGGTGACGGACGAAGGGGAAGAGGTCCTCGCCGAAGATGACAACCCAGAGCCGGTGGAAGACGAGCTCAACCCAAACCCTGAAGTCGCGACTCTGTCTCTCCAATCCGCGGTGGGTATCACGTTTCCAAAGACTCTGAAAGTTGCGGGGGAGATTCATACCCGTCCTGTCATTGTGCTGGTTGACAGTGGCGCAACCCACAACTTCATTTCATGGGAAATCGTCCGGGCTTTACAGATCGAGCCAACGCCGACTACGGGATACGGAGTTACTCTGGGTACAGGAGTGGCAGTCCGCAGCGGAGGGGGTTGTCGTGCGATTTGTCTGCAGTTTCCGGAGATGACAGGGGGGGGCCGCTTTTGTTTCCGGAGATGACAGTGGTGGCCGATTTCTTGCCGTTGGAGTTGGGAAGCACCGATGTCATTCTGGGTATTCAATGGCTGAGGACTCTGGGAAAGATTCAGCTGGATTTTGCCAGATTGGAGATGAAATTCGAACACAACGGACGCCAGGTGGTACTTCGCGGTAACCCTCAGCTTCACTCCACCTTGGTGACTTTTAAGTCTCTCTGGAAATCGACTGATAAGAAGGAAGAGAGTTTTCTGATCGATTGCACAATGCTTTCGAAAACAAGAGACGTTCCGACACCAATTCCGGATGAACTGCGTTCGGTCTTGGACGCCTTTGCCAAAGTGTTTGGGGATCCCACGGGCTTACCCCCTACTCGCCGCCAGGATCATCGTATTCAGCTGAAGCCGGGCACGGGTCCAATCAGTGTACGCCCCTATCGATACCCTCACACGCACAAGGAGGAAATCGAGCGGTTGGTTCGCGAAATGCTCCAGGCAGGTATTATACAACCCAGCAGTAGCCCTTTCTCGAGTCCGGTCCTGCTGGTAAAGAAAAAAGACGGCAACTGGCGGTTCTGTGTTGATTATCGCGCCATTAACCGGGTTACAGTACCAGATAAGTTCCCGATACCCATGATTGATCAGCTCCTGGATGAACTTTTTGGTGCCGTGGTTTTCTCTAAGCTGGATCTCCGTTCCGGCTATCATCAGATCCGAATGCGCCCTGAGGATGTTGATAAAACGGCCTTCCGCACTCATGACGGGCATTACGAGTTCCTTGTCATGCCGTTCGGATTGACCAATGCCCAGGCGACCTTTTAGGCGATTATGAACGATATCTTTCGCCCTTATTTGCGCAAATTCGTACTCGTATTTTTTGACGATATTCTGGTATACAGCCGCTCTCGTGAGGAACATGTGGATCACATTCGGACGGTCTTACAAACACTGGAATCCAATCAGCTGCTGGCCAACTTCAAAAAGTGCCAGTTCGGGCAGGAATCCATCGAATACTTGGGTCACGTGATTTCAAAGGTGGGGGTGTCAACAGACCCAAGTAAGACGGCGACCATGACAACTTGGCCTAGGCCAACGTCAGTACGGGACTTGCGCGGATTTCTGGGGCTGACGGGTTACTATCGCCGGTTTGTCAAGAATTATGGTATCATCGCTCGCCCTTTGACTGATTTATTAAAGCGTGATGGATTTGTCTGGTCCGATGCAGCATCTGTGTCGTTTGAGCAGTTGAAGCAGGCAATGCAATCTGTACCTGTCCTGGCATTGCCTGATTTCAACGACACGTTTGTGTTAGAAGCGGATGCCTCGGGGTTCGGCATTGGAGCAGTTTTAATGCAGCGCAAACGGCCGATCGCCTACTTCAGTCGGGCTTTATCAGCACGAGAACAACTTCGTCCAATCTACGAACGAGAACTAATGGTTGTAGTATTGGCAATTCAACGTTGGCGGCATTATTTGTTGGGTCGTCGCTTCATTGTACACACGGACCAGCGCGCCCTCAAGTTTCTTCTTGAACAACGCGAGATCAATCTGGAATACCAGAAATGGCTTTCCAAGCTCCTCGGTTATGACTTTGATATCCGTTACAAACCGGGTATCGAGAACAAGGCGGCGGATGGTCTCTCTCGGATTGCTGCTACCACGGGGCTGTCTTCTTTGGCTGTCTTGTTTGCGTTAACAGTCCCTACTGTTATCCAGTTCTCAGAAATCCAGCAAGAGGTATTGGCAGATCCTGCTCTGCGTGTAATCATTGAGAAGCTACAAAACCAGTCCGAAGCACCCGCCGGATATCATTTACGCCAGGGTAATTTGATGTACCAGGATCGGTTTGTGCTGCCCTCTTCGTCGACTTTTATTCCTCTGATTCTTCAGGAGTATCATGATGGGCCAATGGGCGGACATTCCGGGGTGCTGAAAACATTAAAACGAATACAAGGTATTTTTTACTGGGAAGGTATGAAGACAGTCATCCAGAAATACGTCCTACATTGTTTGACATGTCAACAGCAAAAGTATTCCACTCTTGCACCTGCTGGCCTTTTACAGCCACTACCCGTTCCTACACAAGTTTGGGAAGACATTACGATGGATTTTATCGAGGGTCTGCCACGTTCTCAGGGAGTTGATGTTATTTTGGTAGTCATTGATAGACTCACCAAGTTCGGCCACTTTATGACCCTCCGACACCCATTCACAGCAGTAGATGTGGCTCGCATTTTTGTCCAGGAAGTGATCCGACTACATGGATTTTCGAAATCCATAGTTTCTGACCGCGACCGCATTTTCTTGAGCCAATTTTGGACTGAGTTGTTCCGCTTGTCGGGCACAAAGCTGAGGTTTTCAACAGCTTTCCACCCACAATCGGACGGGCAAACTGAGGTGGTGAACTATTGCCTGGAAACCTACTTACGCTGCTACGCTTCTGGTCACCCGAGGACGTGGGCTAAATATCTCCCTTGGGCGGAGTTCTGGTTCAATTCTTCCTTTCACACGTCACTCCAAACAACTCCATTTCGAGCTCTATATGGCAGGGACCCACCAACATTGATACCATATGAGCCAGGGACGACAGTCAATTTTGATTTGGAAAGGGAGCTACTGGATCGGGACTTGATGCTATCAGAACTTCGCCACAATTTACTGAGGGCTCAGCAGCGTATGAAAAAGCCTGCGCTGACGCTGGCCGCCGGGAGGTGATCTTCCAACCGGGAGACATGGTATTTCTAAAGCTACAGCCTTATCGCCAGCAGTCGGTAGCGCGCCGTAGCTGTCAGAAGTTGGCAGCACGTTACTTTGGACCTTTCGAAGTCTTGAACAGAGTGGGAAAAGTGGCCTATCGCCTTAAGTTGCCTATGGATGCGAAGATCCACCCAGTTTTTCATGTCTCGCGACTCAAACCAGCCCGAGGGGTCTCGTTACAACCAACGCCACTGCCGGCTCGTTTGAATGCGGATATGGTATGCTCTCTGGAACCTCTGACTTTGCTGGACAGCCGCTACTCACCATCGGGAAAGCTCGAAGTACTGATTGATTGGCAAGGAGGTCAGCAAGCGACGTGGGAAACCGCTTCCGAGTTCACGGCTCAGTTTCCGCAATTCAAGCTTGAGGACAAGCTTCGACTGATCGGCGGGGGTATTAGCTACAAAAATAATTCATTGGCATTTCTGCCATGGTGTCACGTTAGCGTTCGTATCCGCAACGTGTTGGCAATGTTCGTTGTAGCTAATTAAATATAAAGATATGCATACATATATATACGTAAATATATATACATGTATATATTGTATATACATACATATATGTGTATACATATGCAGTGGTGTTTGCATTCCATTGGTGAAGGAAGGTCCATTGAGTTCAAACTGGAATCGACCTCTTTTTACAATAAACACACACACACAAACGAATATAATCAAATCAACCAAAGAACAGAACACAACAGAAGTCTAGACATTTTTTCAACATCATTTACAGAGCGAAAGGGTAATTTCCAAAAGGAATGATCTTTCTTCACACAGGTCTGCTCTCTCTCTCTCTCTCTCTCGGTTCCGTGGTAAGCTGCCAAAGCCGAAGGGACCAATCCTCACCGTAAAAAAAACAGAATAGCTGAAAAAGAATGTCGGAAAGGAATCCCGGCCTTATCCGAGCCACCGCTGTTCATGGCTGGCTGAACTGACCGAGAAAAACGGCTTCCTACCTAATCATATATGGTCCATAACCGAGCTTAGCTGGAACTCGAAGTTTCGATTTCTTTCCCATGATCTTCTGCAAGATTCTTCTTCAACCTTCTCAACCAAATCTCGTAATCCATCGGGTATGGTGTCCCGCAGAGGCTGTCAACATAGTCGGCAAAGGCCTTCAAGACAGTCGATACATCTCCTAGCTTCTGCTGAATCAATCTCCTCGACCAAGACGTCTCCCTCCATTGAAGAGCTCCTTCCACTGAATCTAGATCGGGAAAGTCTCCCGAGCAGCAGAAATAGAGCATGTAGATCAAGCTTTCTGCATCAGATGCTGCACAGAGTTTCCCTTCCTGAAGAGCGTACGTCGAGGAGAAGTGAAGATTCATTGCCGGGCGATCTCTGTCTTCGAGAACTGCATGACCCCAACCGATGAGTACAAAGTAAGGATTTCGTACACCCGAAGTGACGTAGATCACGTTTTCTGGGCGTATGTCTCCATGGCGAATTCCGGCGGAAGAGACAGTAGAAAGTGCAGATAAGCAATCGTGGCAGCATCTAATAGCCTCTTCCGGGCCGAATCTTCCTCCGTTCACCAAATCAGCAACTGTCTCACCGACTGGACTGGTCACGAGAATTGGAGTTCCGCACCAAGGATGGTCACACCGTCCACCTGAACTTGGTTTCTGACATTGGCCCGGGTGGATGATTCGACCAGACCCATGGAGCTGTGGCAAGTATTTGCTAGAAAGCCCTCTCTGTTTCATAGTACTCAATATCTTAGTCTGTCTCTGAACCTGATACCATAAATTCATGTCTTCCCAAGCTGGTTCAAGTTGTGTCGGGGGAGAACCGACATACAGAAAGACAAACTTTCCCGGGTCGTCCACTGGAGATGCAATATGATACGGAAGTGTACCGTTACACAATACTTCTTTAATCTGATACCCTTTTTGCCAGTTCGAATCCTCCAACCACAGAACACTTCCCACTTCCAGTTTCATCGATGGTTCAGACTCGATTCTGGTTGATTCTTCCTGAACTTCAACGATTTCATGAGACACGGTACTGTGCTCGAACCTAAACATACCATTCCCATTGAGTCTAGAATCCCCCAACTGTCTCTCCTGCCTTCTTATTTGAAGACGAGAACTATGATCAGCAGCTAAGTCTTCAATCGAGTGCCTCGGGGGGCCAAAGTACTGCATTATACTGTGGTAAGTGGCAAAAACCACTTGTAATGCCCCGATGTCTCCCCAGTTGGCATTTCCTAGTTTGTTCCATATTCTGTCGATTGGGGACACCGCTATAGTCGAATTCTTCTTTATCCATTCTGCAGCACAATCATAAACATTGTTCGTGTCAAAATCCAACTTATTTATATCCCCTTCAATTTTTACAACGCCGCCATATTGTGAATCAACGAGAAGAATGAAGACACAGTTTGAGCTCTGAGAAAAATCTAAACGGCTCACGCTTCTTGAGAGGAGTATACGGAGCGCATAGAAAAGAGCCTCGCCTAAGACAGGGAGAGAAGGCAGGCCCTCACTTTCCAGTGCAAAGCTTCCTATATCTGGCCTTAGAAGAGCAAGTTCAAGAATATGATCCCATTTTCCATGTGGATGTCTAGGATTTTTTAGCAAAATACCCGTTGCAGAAAGACTTTCGAGTTTCCCATTAGCTAAAGCTTTCTCAGCCGGATAGAACTTCAAGTTTTGATTGTATAAACAGGAAACAGAGAAAGGAACTGGCTCATCCTGACTCCAAAATGCCTCCCATAAGCCCTTAACAGTTGCATGTAGAAAATCCTCGATGGCTAGATATGCAGTTGCCTCCACAGCATTAGACGTTGAAGCATAAACCACATTGGGCATTCGAATTACCTGCTGGAAAGAAACCCCTTCCAATGCATAGTCAAACTTTTGGAGTTCCACCAACTCGAAAGGAACCTCAAAGATTGGCCTGTTATTTCCCGATTTTTCCAGTATTTCCTCAAACCAATCTTCAAGTCTTTCAATAAGATATTCGCTATCGGTAAACCTGTTAAGGAAATCCCGACGGTTACGAGAACGACTTCCCGATGAAATACTGGATCTCTTTGTACCAGACCCAACTGATTCCAGGTCTGGGGATTTACCTGTTAAACAGTAAAATTGCAATCTTGATCAATCACACGAACCGTCATAGGATTCTCATTTTATTGGACCCAGAAAACAATGGTTAAATCAAAGCCACTGACTTGATACATGCTCAAATATAGCCTAGCAATCTATCATGATGCTGAGAAGAACGGTCAAAACGACAAACCAATAAATTTTAGGAAAACATAAAGAGCAGATCAGCAGTCACAGAACTGGTAAAAGATAGCAACTCATTGGGGTTGAAGGATGCAATCATCGATTGGCAAACAACCACAATATAGAAAGACAATTCAAGATTGATATGAAGAGCTAACATACCGCCTCGGAAGATCAATGGCAATCCAGACAAGAAGAAACATGCTGGGGGATATTACTCACATGAAAAACAGCTACAAGCGATAGATACAAGAGAGCATTTTAGTTCTGAGATACTGAAAATTTTCCTAGAGATCTAAATTTATGTTCGAGAAGAAATAAAGATCTAAGAACAACCAAGTGATCAGCCATTGTAGCAAAATGGGATCGGGAAAAACCAAAGAATCTAAAAATAAAACAAGTACAGATGCAGTGAGATACATCAACTTCTGGTGAAAGACAAGACAAAGCTTCCCCATGGGCTTGTCTTCAAACGCATGCAAATGAGAAACTAGAAACGCACAGACACAGATCAATAAATGTCTGTACCATTGCACGGAATTCAACACCTCAGACGCCTCGAGTCCATTGACAATCGCAGATAATTTCAAGATGCCAGATTGAACTTAGTGACAGAACCGCAATGGGAATTCAACTCATATGCATTCGCATCTACCACTCAATTCCCCCTGTTTTCGGGTCTACTCAAACGGACAGATTTAGGGCGAGAAGATTCCGAAGACGAACCGTAGCGAATCAGAGAAAGTGAAACCCAGTTCTCGTGAAGTAAAATCAAGTCAAACGCATAGAAGTTTGGGAAATTAGGGTTTCACAGAGATGGAAAAAAAAAGCCCCAAATCCGAGAGTAGCTAACAAGCACGCACCTTCCATAACAGAGAATCCAATTCCCAAACCTCAGCTTCCTCCTCCTTCTACTCTCTGTAGTCACTGAGATCGTTCTTCCTCTTTCGCGTGTTCTCCGATTTCTTCCAGTCCCTCCACGTCTGAGTCGCTGACCACTGTTCCCTTTTTTAAAAAAATTATTATTAATTTTCCAAAAATTATTTGGGTATTTCTTAGGCATTTTTTTAAATATAAAAATATTGCAAGACAGGTCAAAAGTACGAACACTTACCAAACTCATGCCGGATAAAGACTGCGGTCTTCGCTTATTTAACACATTAATATATTCTCATAGTTTATTATAATGTATTATTCGCATTTAATTGGTTGAAAAATTGAGTTTCGTCTTAATAGCCGGTCCAACCGGTTCGAGATGAGGATTCTGGTTTTCTAGAGATACATCATACATTTGCACACTAACTAAAGGTGTAAAAGCAAAGTTCATAGCCGGTTAGTGACCCGAACCTCGTTATCTGATCCGAGTCCAATCGATAAATTTATGTGATTTTAAGTTTATAAATTTTCTGACATCTGATGTTCTTCTAATATAGATTGTTAATATTCGTTTGTTATGATACGTTGGTTTTAGCTTTATTTAATTTTTTGTATAATTCAAAAATCTACCGAATATTCGTTTCAATTTCATGTCTCAAAACACTAGAAAAAATTTATATAAATAAATATCTTCAAATGGGTGTTCGAATTGAATGCAAGAGCAATTCTCAATTTTTCTTCCTTACTCTATATATATATATATATATATATCTATATAGATATATAGATATTCTCTTTTGAGAAGAGACCGAGATATTCTAACTATTGTTTTTGTCTGACTGTCTCCATCTTTCCTCGTATCAGTTTTAATTCGTAGGTTACTTGAGCGTTACGGAAAGGTACTGAAGGGATTGCTTAACTATCACGGATCAGATCGTGCCACGTGTTGGCACCTGAATCGTTCTTTTCTGAAGTGAAAAACGGCACGATGTTCAAGTGAAAACGGAATGCAGTTTCAGATTCGGGGTTGAGTGAGGGCCCTTCGTTTGATCGACTGCTGAAAAAAAAGGGCGAAGGCAAAAAACATGATTTGATCGATAGCCGTTGGTTCTTCTTCTTCTTCTTCGTGGGAGAAAATGGTGATGGAAATTGTGGAGCCAAACACCTGCGTCAGAGGATGTTGCAGCAGCAAATCCATTCCTCTTCATCTCTCTCCTTCTTCCTTCTCTCTTCTCTCCGAAATCGCTAGAGGTACTCGTCTCTCTCTCTCTCTCTCTCTCCCTCTCTCTGCGCGCAGTCATAATTCGATCGAGCTTGGGGTGTGTGTGTTAGGGTCGGAAAGTGTGGTGTACGAAGCGATTCTCGACGGCCGAAGACTGGCCGCAAAAAAACCTGTCTTGTCTACTTCCGATGATCTCAATAAGTTCCATAAGCACTTGCAGCTTCTATGGTCTCTCTCTCTCTCTCTCTATCTGCTCTATGATTTGTGCTTTTCGTTGTGCTGCTCAAGCATCTAGAGGCGGATGCTGCTGCACAATGCTGATTTCTTTCTGTCGTTTTCCTTTCTATGCTCCCGGTTGGTTTTGAACTGATGAAGCAAGCTTGATCATCCGGGTGTGGCTAACCTAGTGGCGGCACATGCCAAGCCTCCCAATTACTTGTTTTTCTTTGAGTTCTATGAATCTGGGACCCTGGCTGAGAAATTGCACGTCGAGGAGTGGTCTCCTAGCATCGATCAGGTGCTCATGATCACGCGTCAGTTAGGTATAAGTTTCGCCATTGCATTCTAAGTTGAAGGTTTTGTTAAGGTGTCTCCTCGTTTGGTGACGAATGGTCATTGCTATTAGTTTTGTGAAATCCTCCAGTGTAGTTTCAAGACAAGATCTCACACTTTTTCGTATCTATCTTTTGTTAAGTCTTCTGTTCCCTGTCTGTTTCCTTTTCCAGCAAGGGCATTGCTGTATCTCCACGACAACGGAATTGTGCATAGGGATGTGAAACCGGCCAATGTTCTTGTATTCTTCTTCCATTAATTTCAGTTTATTTTCATGTATGAGGATTTTGGTTCTGTTTCTTTGGGAAGCCTATTCATGTTCATTGAGCTAAAGTGGGAATGTCGTATTGCAGCTCGACAAGAACCTTTCTCCACATCTTGCCGACTTTGGTTTAGCAGAATATAAGAAGGATCTAAAAGAAGTTAGTCTCCAAAACTGGAGACCGTCTGGCAAGCCTACTGGCGGTTTCCACAAAAAGAATATGGTTGGAACCCTTATTTACATGGCACCAGAAATACTAAAGAAAGAGATACATACTGAGAAATCAGATGTCTATAGCTTTGGGATATTGATCAAGTAAGAATTATTGAACATTTGTAAATCATTAAATAGAAAAGTAGGAAAATTTTCTTCCTTTGGTTACTTGTATGCAGTTGGTTCCATTTCTACTTCAGCTATATAATTTTGCATGTGCTCGGCTTCTTCCAAAGGGCCTCATTTTTTTAGAAATATTTTCCCAAATTTTCACATTGCAGTGAGCTTCTAACTGGAGTTGTTCCATATACTGACCTTCGTGCAGAAGCTCAGGTTAGAATAATTTCCGCATTTCCTCTCTCTACATGAGCTTGCCCGCTTTTTCACTGGAACAATAGTTTTATGTATATGCGGTCTCTCGATTGCATCCATTTGACGGTGGTAAGCATTAGTTCAATGATCTCTGGAGTGATATATATTGCATGGAAATGTTGACTCATACACACTCATGAATGCTTGCAACTTTATATAAACCTATGCCATGCAGAACGTATATCATTTGTTTCGAATATGTATCTATGGCAGGCTCACACTGTTTTAGAGATGAATTACACAGAGCAGCAACTTACTGCTGCCATTGTGTCTTCTGGCCTGCGGCCTGCTCTTGCTGAATCGGGGTTACCTGTTCCGGAAACGTTGCTGTCTCTGATACAAAAGTGCTGGAATGCAGACCCTTTAAAACGACCTTCTTTTGAGGATATAGTTCGGGAACTAGAAACAATTTGGGAACTAAAGAGAGGAAAAGAACAAGTTCAGACCCTTGAGGAAACTTGTATTTCCTACAATGACCAGTCTGTAGACATCATTGAAAGAAAAGGAACCAGTAGGGATGCCATTAATTGGTCCATTCAGGGGGAGAGCTTCTCTAAGAAATCTTCTCTCAACAATGTCCCAGGCATAAAATTTTGGTCTGGTTCTACAGATGGTCATTTAGGATATGTCCCTGTACTTTCTTGGGGATCTTTTGCAACATGCGGAAGAAGAGAGTCCATGGAAGATACACACTTCCTTATGCCCCATATGTGCAATGAGGGAAACATTCACTTATTTGCTATCTTTGACGGTCATAGAGGTATACTAACACTGAATTTGAACCCAGGATGCATCAACTTCCAAATTCTTACTGTTTGGTCAATCCTTCTCGCATGCTTCCATTCGAAATCCTTTTTTTTACCACCAAACAAGGTATAGATAATTTCATCTGGATGACACACAGGTGCTGCAGCTGCTGAATTCTCTGCCCAAGTTTTGCCAGGATTCCTTGAAAGCTTATCCTCCACAAGCAGGTTAATGCTCCAGATGTTCCCGTTCTTTGTTATCATCTGTTTGGAACTCATTCCTATGTCTTGGTCCAGCCCTGCCGATGCACTCTTCCAAGCATTTGTTAGGACAGATTTGGCTTTCAGACACGAACTCGATTCTCATCGTCAGTCAAAGAGGGGGATACAGAGAGATTGGCATCCTGGTTGTACTGCAATTGCTGCTCTTGTGGTGGACAATAGGCTTTTCGTTGCCAATGTTGGTGACTCCAGGGCAATGATATGCCATGCTGGCCGTCCAGTCCCTCTAAGCAAGGTGAGATTGGGCAATCATTTTCCCACCATCAAAGGATCACCAACTTTTAAATAACTGAACTCTGGGAGTTGAAATTAGGTCCATCTTGCAACATGTGTCGAAGAGAGAAAACGCGTTATCGCGGAAGGCGGATGTGTTGAATGGCTAGTTGATACATGGAGAGTTGTTCCTGCTGGTCTCCAGGTTTTCCTCTATACATTATTCCCATACCATTTACCGATAGAGGAACATGAAAACCACTTTTCTCATTTAAGTTTTGTTGATATTTGGGTTAACCTTATCCTTTGGCAGGTCACCCGGTCAATAGGAGATGATGACCTGAAGCCAGCTGTGACTGCAGAACCCGAGATCACCGAGACCGTACTGTCAGCTGATGATGAGTTCTTGGTACATCAAGCCACATAACAGTTTCATATTTGATAATTCAGCGTTATCACATTCACTAACGAAGGGTGAGAGGAATAATAGGTGAAAACACGTGACAGGTAATGGCGAGCGACGGGCTGTGGGATGTGGTGAAGGAAGAGGAAGTGATTAGGATAATAAAGGATACTGTGAAGGAACCGGCGATGTGTAGCAAGAGATTAGCAACAGAGGCAGCAGAACGTGGAAGCGGAGATAACATCACTGTCATTGTTGTCTTTCTCCGTCCAGTTTCCACAGCTGAGCGTATCTTCTAGAGAGGAGGTACGTCCCCATCTTTCTGCCTTTTGATCATTACATACATACTGTCGAAAGATTATACATTCTTTCTATTTGTTATGCCAACAGTTCCATAAGAAGCGTTGGTACTTTATGTTAGACTTAATTGGGACAATGAAATAATTTAACAGAGCATCATCCTCGGTACATTATTCTAATTGTGGACGATGACCGATCATCTCTCATCATGTGGTCCAATTCGGAACTGCTGCTACAGATGCGTGGTATAGTGTTTTCGTATTCCCGTAGAATGGACAAGGGGGTGTTCTTATGTTTTGTAAAATATTTTATTTGATGTGCCATCGTATTCATGCGACCGTTGGTTACTAATAATTTGAATACTTCATCGTTGATTTTTATATTCTCATATAATAAACTACTGCAGATTTGTGATATAGTTTTTTCGTATTCTCTTATAATGGATTGCTCTTGTTCACGGGGACAGTCAAACACCAACATTTAAGGTCGAGACGTTTCGGCCTCGACAGGAATCTTGTCGGTGGCCTTTCAATATATTGTATATGTATATTTAATTATATATATATATATATGTTATTCACGTGTGTCATAAATGGAGCTTTTGAAATGTTTGGGTTATCAGATGTGATTCACAATCACACTATAAAAGAATGGATTAGAGGACACAACAAAGGACAGTTTTTTTTTAGTTTCCCGTTATTTGTGCAGACAAAAGCAGAGGAAAGAGAGACATGACAGAATGTACCCTTGGAATCACAAGCCTTTTCAAGACAGACCCATAACCATTTTTCTGAGATTTGATAATGCAGAGCCAACCATAACATGATGCAAACCAGAGTTTATATGGCAACAAAGGAAGCTTCTTTTTTATAAAAACAAAAAGCTCACCTCCTTAGTAATCGAAGGGCCATCCACTGTAGTAACCCGCCTGCGGATTTTGATGCTGTTGGTGATGGTAATGGCTCTCATCCACGGCCGATGAGCTGCTTTCATCTCCCCTGTTGTGGACGGAGCTTGAGCCCGAAGATCTGAATGGCCAGAAGTTCGAGAAAGGGTTCCTTCGCCCATTGCTACTCTCCCTTCTCGTGGTTCTGTTTTGTGAGCTCTGTGTACTCGATGGCAGTACTCTCTGCGGCAATTCTTGGCGACATACCGGGCATGAGTTATGCTGAACCAGCCATGGGATAATGCAGTCCGGGTGATAGATATGGTTGCATGGCATCTGCCTTGCTTCTGATCCGATCTCAAACTCGTCTTTGCACACAGGGCAGTTGGGGTCGGACCGGATATGCCTTTGTGTAATCTTGACGGTCGGCATTGCATCTATTGCTGATCTTGGTGCAGGTGGAGGCCCTCGACGAGCGCCAACCGATAGCTGCTCAAATAGTTCTTCGAGACCCGGCCCAAAAAAGTAATCGCCCGTGTTCCCACGTGTGATGCCAATGCCAGGTGAACCGTTGAAGAAGGCCTCGAGTGAATTATCTCCTCCAGCCAATCTTAAGGGGACTTGGCCACCGAAAATCAACAAAGGAGCAAGACTTGGGAAGTTTTCACCACCTGAGCGGAACCTTCCTCTGATTTCTCGGTCATAGTTCCTTTCAGCTAAGCGATTCCTCATAAGGGCTGAGAAAGCATCCATGAGATCAAATGTCGGATCGCGCTCTACTTCCCTGTATGGTCTAAACATGCCCAAGGGGCTGGCTGATGGCACCATATCCTCAAGCTCTTCAACAAATCCTCCTCCGCAATAGGAACAGACAGGCTCCCGGCCGTGAAGCCGAACAGCTCGCTGGCATCTGTGACACCAATGGGTATTTCGACTGCCCGACATCCTTCTTCTCTCAACAAAGAAAGAAAAGAAAAGAAAATAGCAAAATCCTTTGCTTGATGCCCTGGGAAATTTTAGTCTGCTTTATCCGGTTTCAGTTATTAGCCTGCAAAATCAGATAGATAGTAGAACTGATGACCAAACCCAATTGCTTATACCCGTTAGGTTAAGTTGGAAAGCCGAAGAGCCTTAGCAGAATCTCTCATTTCTGGCTTACCTTAGATTATTAAACACGTTCCAAGATTTGAAGAAACCTTAGGTCATACTTTAGCCAAAAAGACCGAACTTTGGAACATATGCAGCACCCAGACAGGAAGACCAAAAAGCCAGTAATGATATCCTCATGGTTTCCCTCAAGACTAAAGCCCGATTCACAGGTTTAAACCTAGAGAATTATCTACATGATATGCAATTTCAAAAACCGCTGTGCAATCATGGAGTTAGGCAACCAGAAAGCCGGCTGCTGACTAATACTATAAAAACACGGAACACAATCACCTTCAAACTCCAATCGCTTACTTTCACATAACATCAAATTACCCCCGACAGAGGATCGACAGAACAGTGCATGAAAAGCAACCCAAATGATATTAGCTACAATACACGGAGAGCAGATGCGAAACGGATAATCCGAAAAAGATCCAAATAGATAGAAACTATCAGCCGATAGATGAACAACCAGAACACAGATTACGGCAAACGCATCAAGTAGGAGATAGAGAATCCAGTACTCTAAAAGCTAAAAATTCCGAAAATAGAGCAAAAATACAAAAACAATCGTACTCACGGTAAGCAAATCCGAAGAACGAACTGAAGAAATCCAATCTGGTGATCCAAATCCAAATCCGCAGAAAATAATGGATGCGAAAGACAAATCGATCTATGATTACCTCTTCATCTAAACACCGGAAGGTGAAGAATCAAGTGGGGATTGAGATTTGACGAGGGAGAGATGCCCTAGGGAACCTCAAGCTGGAATGGATTTCGAGGGAGAAGACGAAAAGGAGCCCAACACACTCCAATTCGACTGAGCTAATTAAAGACAATGATAGCAATAATAAAAAGCAGTCACCGTAAGTAGTTGGCGATAAGAGGGAGAGGCGACGCTTCTGTACCCTCTCACGCGTGCCACGTGTTAGATTTCCGAATAAGCCCCCATTTTCTCTTTATCTACGATCCTGCCACAAACATAAAGATATACTGGTTGTGTGTGTACATAAAAATTCAGCGGAAATAAATTCTTCACGGATGCCACACTGGGAAATTAAATGTCACGGGTAAAAATTAAACTTAGCAAGCTTGATTATTCACGATACTATGTGAATGTCCTAATTTTTGTAATTCTGAAAAACTGTGTTTATTCGCATTAAATTTAAAAGATATTTTTCGTGTTTCTTTTATGTTCTCGAGCTTTCCACAACAATAAAATAGCATAAATATAGATGTAGAAATTATCTTGATCTTCTATTCGTGTCACTCACCCAAATAGTAATTTCCAATTTTTATTCGGATTCGATTATATTTAGATCCGTTTATTTCGTATTTAAAAAACTATGATTATCCAGTTTTTATATTGAATTTATTTCGATTTTTATTGATAAAAATACTAATTTTAAAAAAAAATATCAATTTTTTAAAAAAGAATTATTCGGAGTTCAATTTTTAGGTTTTAAAAAATCGAAATCATTCGTTTTTTATATTGAATTCAATTCGGTTATAATCATATGCTAGTATAGTTTCATTTAGATTAGTTTAATGATTCAACTATTAACCAAATTGATGATGCTACCTAGTTCAATAAGGTAAGGTGCCCATCCTTTGAAACGAAGCTCTGATACCATAATAGAGAAATGTTTTTCTATTATTGATAATGGGAAGAATACATCATAATATATAGCAAAATACAATAGAATATTATAGGCATAATATCTAGGGTAAATCATAACAATATTAATGATAATATTATAAGAATAATATCTTCCTATATTCCTTGGGGGATTAAGCAAAATGGGGCAACACTTTGCATGCTAAAATTAATAACCAACACTAAATTAGATGAAGCAAGGCCCTAGATATCGCGGGTTTCAGCCGGGCAGAAAAGATAAATGTGATCTCGCAACATCTAACATTGGATCCCACAAACCCCAAACCCCAAACCTGAAAGACAAAAGTAAACTTTTCATGTTTGATCCTGGCCATAACCTTGCCATATAAAGGAGGCATTACAAAACCAAAATGACAGGAAAGAGAAAGCAACAGCGAAAGCTCTAATACCTGAGAGAACTTCAATCCTATCCTGTCAAACCAGTATCGGCCCAGAACAGTTGGGCTCCACAACACGGGGGGCTCTAAGAGCTGTTGGCGTTGCCGTTTCTCACTGATACGGACAAACTGCGTGTCGTTTTAATGTGAAGGGAAGGATTGCTCTTGACGTTTTGGACTATGGAAAACGAACGGGCCGCCGGTTCATTGCCCAATTATTGTCTGTCAATCTTAAACAAAAAAAAAACAATTTATAAAGATTATATAGATTATATATATAATATTTATTGTTTGCTATTTTAATAATAATGTATATTTTATTATTTTTTAACACAATTAACCGTTCAATGCTCATGGAAAAAAAAGTAAATAGTTGTATCATATATATATATATATATATATATATATGTGTGTGTGTGTGTGTGAGTGTGTTGATTTTTTTGAATTTCTTATCTAAGATTTTGTTGGGTACATATTTTATAATGGACCAACCTAAAAAAACATTCTGAAAGGGAAGAGATTCGAGTCTCAATGTTATTTATTTCGGACACCAAGGTGTTGGAGAAATAAACAAAAAGGTTCCGCAAACGTCCAATATTTTTCATAATTAAAACAATAAAATATCTTCGTTATCTTTGCAAATCGATCGACCCTCGACAGCTTGAGTTGGCAGGCATCAGCCCATTTGTTGTTTTTTTCTTCCTAGTTTTAATATTGAATTCATTTAATACTACTTTGGGCATTAGAGATTACAAGAAAAACATATAACCATTTGATAGGAAATACCACTTATATATATATAATCCTCAAAAAAAAAAAATCTTTGATATTGAAACTTTTAATTTTAAAAATAATTAAAAAATATTTATCATATTTTTATTTTTTTCATAATATTTAAACTTGATATATGTTTTTCTAATTAGAAAACGATACAATTTATACATGGATATTAAAAACGTGTAAAATATATAGTTAGATCAGTTAAATGGGTCTATTTTGAAACATTTGTTTGAATATATATATATATACACACACACACATAACGAGATTCATCAATTAAATATCTATAGCATACTATATTTTTCACACAATTATTTATTTAGATACGTAGTCTAAGGTTTTCTATTATCGTGAGTTAATCATAATATAAATTTTTTTTCTCGAACTTCTTCGTGATTTTGCATATGTAATTTGTATATCTAACAAAAAAAAAATTACTAAAAAAGGCAGTAAGCTTATGTGACACAATCATCTAAATTTGGAAAAAAAAAATATGGCTTTACAATTAAAAAAATAAACAAATCTCCGACACAACATTCTCTCCCTCCCATGCGAAGGACCCGCTCTCCCAGGTAGAGACATTGACCAATTATGACTTCTATTCTTTTTGTGCAATGACATCTTTTTCACTATAGTATATATATATACAATGTAATACTGTTATAGTATACGATGTGATGCCATGTGGACTTGGGTTAGGTACGTTATTGATTTTGAGCATGTCCAGAATGTTTGGAAATATGATATCCAATTTATGAAATTCATATACTTGAATCTCCGATATTTGCAAGTATCTAAATTCAAATTTACATTTTTTTTATTTTTGATAAAAATATTTATTGTCGATAAAAAAAATATTCGGGTATTTCAGAAGACAATAAAGGCGTATTTTTTTAATATCTAATGTCTTATTTGAATGAACAGATTAAAAAAATCATAAACCATCTAAAAAGATTTTTTTTCCACGAGATAGTTCAACTGATAAAAGATAAAGTTAAAAAAAATTATAATCGAATTTTCATTATCTGAACTTTTCATTGAAATATAATTATATCAAACGTAAAACGCCTAAAAAACCTCCGAACTTGTAACTTGTCACTGAATAAAACTTCGAACTTGCAAATTATTGCTCTAATAAACATTTGACCGGTTTGACCACAATTTCAGGCGATCGGAAATCCACGTATTAACGGATTGCTGATGTCATTTTTTAAACTAAAATTGATAACATGTATAAGGTGACATCAACAATCCGTTAATACCTGGATTTCCGATCGCCTGAAATTGTGATCAAACCGGTAAAAAGTTTATTAGAGCAATAATTTGCAAGTTCGAGGTTTTATTTAGTGACAAGTTACAAGTTCGGCTGGATTTCCGATCGCCTGAAATTGTGATCAAACCGGTAAAAAGTTTATTAGAGCAATAATTTGCAAGTTCGAGGTTTTATTTAGTGACAAGTTACAAGTTCGGGGATTGAATGATAGTTTTTCAAGTTCAAGATTTATTTGTATATATTTTTGCAAGTTGGAGGTTTTTTAGGGGTTTTAACCTTATATCAAATATCTGATAAACTTTCAAATTATAAAAAAAAAATTGTATGAGGTCACAATAATCAGCGGTGGAAAAAGTATAAATTATAATTAACCAGTTGCAAATATAAAAAGACACGTATGACAAGGTCTGGTGTACTTGCAAATAAAAAAACGTATGAAATTATGAATTCCGAGGATTAATTTTGCAGACTTGGAAAAACATGCATTCATATTTCATATACCACTTCTCAGCTTTATTTTTTTATTTCTTAAATCAACCCTAAATATTATTGTTTTGTACGTAATCGGTCTGACTAGTGACTATGTATTTACATGATTTACTGAATAATTTTCTCGCGTTATATATATACAAATTGTTCAGGATTAAAATTCGAATGAAAAACATAGGATATGATATGCGCATTGTAAACACCTCTTTTGCATGAGGACGTAGACCTACGCGTCATGTGTCGTATTAGATTTATACGTACGTTAAGTGTATCATCTTTAAGACGAAAGGACAATAAAAATCAACTTTCGTATCCATTGTCGGCTTGATATTAATAATGGTGGTACGTAACCACTCGGAATCTGGTTAATTGTTTAATCATCGAGGTCATACAAAACACACGTAAAAAGCTTCAACAGCATATATATATATATATACTTGCGTACATATACATATATATATACACATACGTATATATACACACACAACCACACATCCTTGTATGTAAAGACACACAAAAAAAGCCATTTGGAAGAAATAATTGTCCTGACCACATTAATTCTCCCGGACGCAGAACCATGGTTTAATTGACAATTGTTTTTTTAAATAATCCCTTATCTTTTTTCATTTAACCAAGTATTATATATATATATATATATAAAGAGATCAAGTCAAATCAGGAAAGTAAGAAACAAAATATTTATATGTATATATGTAATATATTTGTATAGATATTAGAGGTATCTGTATATATAGAGAAGTTCTCAAGCATAAGCAGACACATTGTGTGTATATATCTAAACGCATCAATACAATTGAAAGCTATGTAAGGTAACATTCACTAACATCCTATAAAAAAGTTTCGGTTTCTAGTTAAATACTGCAAGTTGCTGGGATGAAAGACATCATCATCATCATCATCATCATCATCATCATCATCATCTAGTCAATTCAAATATATACCATTGCAACATGCCGATTTGCGGGGAGAGACACTGATCTTAAGATAGGGAAGAGAAAAAAGGAGCTCCCTTCAGTCCAAGCACAGAGAGAGAGGGATGAAAAAATATCTCCCGCATCATTCACACAGCCACTCGGCAGATTCAGTTCTCTACCGGGTGCTCGAGTGAATGAGTCGGCAGATACTTCTGCCCCCTTGTTTTTCCTGTCCATGTCTGGACTGAGAGAAGCTCTTTCTCTCTCATCCTCTCTCTCTCTCTCTATATATATATATACAAGATTCCAATCAGAAATATATAGGATATATGCTTCAATTATATCATATACATGATGTTCCAGTTGGTCTAAGAATGCATTGATACTGTATGAATAAAAGAAAAAGATTCGGGGTGCCTATACATACACATGATATAGATGCATATATATATATATATATATATATATATATATATATATATATATATATATATATATA
>NW_010960187.1:623397-695627 GCF_000463585.1 Tarenaya hassleriana | reverse complement strand
TATATATATATATATATATATACACGTAACACGTTGTTAGCATCGCTTATAACGTGCCATTGACAACCGAAGACAAATAAAACCAAGACAGCATGTGATGCAGGCTGATTGAACGTATCAATGCTGCATGAGGATTATATGTGTTCTATCAATATATGTATATACTTGTGTTTGCGCGTGTAAACGTTGCAGATTCTGAATCTGTACGCATATATATATACGTAAGTGTTTGAAAAGATAAGTCATCAGAGTTCAGGCAGTGAAACAAGTTTTACCTGTAGCAGTAAGACCTACCCCGTAGGGTAAAGTGAGACGCAGCTGATGGGTCTTGTCAAGAAGACAAGCAAGAGATTAAATTAGCCCCAACTATTCATATCGATTAAATGAAGGTTTTAATTCAAAGTGAAATTAAAATATTAAAATTGGTTTCAAATTCAATTAGGCGATGACATCCCTGTGCAAACGAACAGTGTTCTACATATATATATGAGATTATATTGATATTTAACAATAATAGCTAGTTTTGGGTATACACCTAAGGAGATAGATCCAAAACATGCGTGAAGGAAAAAAGATTCCACCATAGACATTGCAGATCATGACAGAAGAGGAATAGCTTAATTTCAAAGAGAAGACCAAAGGGTGAACTAAAAAGACATTGCTGACCAGATTTATCACGAGTTAAAATTGTTGAATAAAATTATTAGAGATTAAACTGAATGCGAAAGAAGAAGAAACGATTCCGGGATTTGAATAACTTCCAATGATTCTGGAGAAACCTCTTCATCAATCACATGCTTGAGTTTATCCCAAAGTTATATAAAAAAATCCATTTTTTCCGGACACGATGGGTATAGGGATTATGAGATAAACATAGGTTATTAAAAAAGGGGGAAAAAACCCTAGAACCAAGATTCTGCAAAACAAGAATCTAATCTCTCGGGGCAAAAGAGCAAGAAAAAACAGATCAGATCTCAAGCAAACACAGACATGTATATATATATATATATGTATGGAATGACCAGACAAAGGAAACCCTTACATCGTTCTTGAGCGAGAGTGGTGGTTGGATAGATACGGTCTGATGAAGGCTTTGCATCTGTCTGAAAACCCTAAATCCAAAAACACAGTAAAACAGTGAGGATCAACGACATAACAAAGCAAGAGGAGAAGAGGGTGAAAGCCGAATAGTTTTAATTACTTTTGCAGGGAAAAGTGTTTCAAGAAGATTTTTGCTGGAGAAAATAAGATAGCAAGAGAAGGGGATGATGACGACGACGACGACGACGACGACGATGATGATGGTGATGGTGATGGTGATGAAGGGTCATTGTCTTCATGGGAGTCAGGGAAAGCTAAAACTGTACCTTTAGATCTCATCATATCTCACATTCACATAAGAGAGAGAGAGAGAGAGGAGAGTTGTAAATCTGTGTGGAGGGGCTTTGGTCGTACGTAAAAATGTTTAATCTAAAATACTTTATTTTTATATATTTAAATTTCTACATAATTTTCATATAGTTTAACACCTTATTTTTTAAAATATAATTTATATAATACATGATACGCATTTATTATAACGTTACAAATAATATAAAATGTAATATAAAGAAATTAAAGTTAAAAAAAGCGTAAGTTGAAATTTGAAATAAAATATTAATTAAAATACGCGAGTATATATCCCGTATCATTCCAATGTTAATTCTAATATATTAGATCATCCGATATTATAAAAATAAGTTTTGATGGTTACAAAAAATATGGAAATCGAATTGTATAAAACTATAAAGGAGCATGATTAAAAGTGTTGTCATTATGCATCCTAGAATCTCACAAGATTTGAACACGAATTCCTGTGATTGTTTTTTTTTTGTTTTTATTTGGTCCTTGTATATTAAAATAGATATATACTTATCACGAGTTTGAATATTAAAAAGACACAGTTATTCGTTTTATAATAGATAAGCAGACTGCCAAATCGTGAAACGAATCTTTTTATTTTTCTATTTTTTTATTTTATAGAATTCAACATACGTACCTGTATATGGTGGAAAAAAATACTGTTGTAGATTATCGCATCTTTTATTTTACAAAAAAAATAATTTATTTGAAAATCCTATATGTATATAATTCCATTTACGCACGTGGAAAAATATTCGAGCATCTTTTTTTAGCTTGCAACGGGCCCAACGGACCCCAAGGAAATTGGGCAACTTAATCGGCTCAATACCCGACCCACCCGACCCGTTTTACATTTCCGATTCGAATGACGTCAGAATAGTGGATACCCATTTCGGTGACTCGCCATCGGCAGCTCGGGGAATGGGAAGACGGTGGTTGTTCCCATGGGATTGAAGATACGAGCATGATCCTGCCTTTGCAATCGGAACTTCGACTCTTCGATCGGAAATTGATCGTATCTTCTCCGGAATTTAGCGATCAGACTTGATCAGTTTCACTAAACCAGGTAGCTTTCCCTTCTCATTTTGAATCGCCGGCGATATTACGGTTGGATCTTTGTTCGAGTTTGTGCGATCGATCTAAAGGTTAAAGATGGTGAAACCCTCTAGTTTTAGAGTAGTTCAGGGGCTTGTTCGTCTGCATTACGCTCGGGTCAACCCGGTAACCATTGGCCGGTCAAAACCCTCACCCTCGCCTTCTCCGACCGTTTCCTCAAATGGGGTTTCTCAGATCCAGTCAAGGTTCAGTTTTCACAGCTTATCTTCAAAACCCAATTCGACAAATGTGGGTTTATCTCAGATTCTGTCCTGTCCGATGCTCGTTCCTCGGGTGCAGCATTGTGGCCCAGCCTTGGTTAAGCCTCGTGTCAATGTGAATTTCTCATCAGCCTTGAGGTTATTCACTACTAAGAATTCTGGATTCGGTCGAAAGATCAGTGGGGATTTCACGAGAAAGGTTGTTGATAAGCCTGTGAATGCTGTTACTTCGACTTTTTCAAGATACCGTGAGGCGATAGGGTTGCACTTTGATGCATTTTGGAAGAAGAATTCTCTGTTTCTGTTTGGAGGAGGAGCGGTTTTTGTATGTATTTTGCTGTGGAGGATTATGTTTGGCATTGCCAACACATTTGTCGGTCTCTCAGAAGGCATGGCCAAGTACGGGTTTCTTGCACTTTCCTCTGCCATTGTAGCTTTTTCTGTAAGTTCTGCTAGTTCTTTTCAGTGTAGTTCATCTTTATATGGTTTGGCAATGCAATTTATTCTTCTGGATGTTTTACCATCTCTGTGTTATGAAATTTCCCTGGATCAAATGTCAAGTAGGTTGTGTTAAGTCATGATTTCCTAACTGTGGACTTGATTTAATAGTGTCTGGATATGGAAACTCCTTGCTGTGTAATGAGTGTTTGGTCAGTACATGGGAACTGGTGGTATTGGTATAGGTGTTTTCTGATTGTTATTCCGTGTCCCTTTATGTGATCGTCTATTCTATGAGAAACAGAAAAGGCAATGAAGTGTAGGTTATTAGTTCTTCTTTCACTATCATGTTATGCTTCATAAATCTAAACCCTTTGAAAAGCCATCTAAACCGTGTTTTCGGTTATTCAAAATTCTCCATTTCCTATATCTCATGATGATATCATTCCTTAACCACTATCCAAATTTGTTTAATGTCAGGGCTTATACCTCCGCTCAAGATTCACAATAAATCCCAATAAAGTTTACAGAATGACCATGAGAAAGCTCAATACAGCAGCTGATATTCTTGAAGTTATGGGTGCTCCTCTGTCGGGATCAGAGTTGCGGGCTTATGTGATGTCAGGTGGTGGCATCGCATTCAAGAACTTCAAGCCGACCATTAGGAGCAAGCGTTGCTTTCTCATCTTCCCCATTCGGGGTTCTGAGAGAAAAGGACTTGTCAGTGTTGAAGTCAAGAAAAAGAAAGGCCAGGTTTTCTTCTTCTCAAACTATCTCTTCACACAGGCTCCCATTTTTTGTAGCATTTTTCTATGAGCTAAGTAGTAGCATGACATTATTTTGTTAAAGATTCTTATTCGTTAAGAACACGCAGTCTAAGAAAATTGTTGCGAAAATTCAAATCTGTGTGCACTAAATTTAACTCAGCCCTGTAACCTCAACAATTGGGTACTTAAAATCGATGAGAAAGCTTTGTTTTGGGTTTAGCTGCTTCATTAGATGCTTAGGTGCTTCTATTTCTCACATCATGGATACTCCCTAATAGCTGTCTGGGTCTTCAACACGTGTCTACCTGTAAAGACATCGATGTGATCCTCATGTTCATTTATCTGCTTTTCAGTACGACATGAAACTGCTGGCAGTGGATATTCCGATGGTGACTGGCCCTGACCAACGTTTATTCCTAATTGGGGACGAAGAAGAATACAGGGTCGGTGGTGGGTTGATCTCTGAGTTAAGAGATCCTGTTGTGAAAGCCATGGCTGCTACCAAGGAGTTTGAGAATCTTGACAGAATCGAAGAGGAGGAAGACGCCGAGAAAGAGCTACAAGAAGCCGAAAGAAAGCACCGAGAAGAACTTGAGAAGCTCGAAAAAGATGCTTCCTAATTCCCGGATTGGTTGGTTTTTTCCTCTCCAGAACTCGAAAAAAGCATACCCGACAATCTTTTGGTATTTCACCAGTGGTTATGGAAGAACATCTTCTTCAATCCGTTCGGGAACCGAGTTTGTTTAACTTCAATTCAAAGATTTGATGAATAAATTTTCTGGGTCATTGTGTTCTGCTTTCTGTTTTGTCTGAAGATATGTTCTTCGCAGTGGCAAAAGACACAACAGAACAGGGAAACGGTTAGTGTTTCAAGATGATGAATTGCATGGTGAAAACCGGCTTTCATTGCTATGATTATGTTCACTTCGAATTTCCAATGCGTAGGAAGAATGGTCGTTGTCGTGGATCGGAGATAGTCGTTGTGGATCTGATACTTTGTTTTTATTTATTTTTTTTAAAAGAAAAGAAATATCGATGATCTAGAATGATATTAATAAGCTTGTAATTTATAACATATTAAATAAAAAAACCGAAATAAATAAAATAAACGTGTCTATATAAATAATTTTGAAAGAAAAAAATAACACAACCGTATCTTACTGGCCTACAATTTATTATTTTCGAATTTAAATTTTCCTTAAAATATTATCATTTAATTTTTATATGCATTTTTTTATTTAATTTAGATTCAATATTGATTTAAAATAGTCTTTAATTAATTTATAAAAAAATTATGATTTTTATAAATTAATTCTAAAAATTTATTACCGGGATATATTGTTCAAATCTATTTAATTTGGAGTATTATAAAAAATACCTTTATTTTACTATTTTGATTTCCACACATACTTTCTCCAACTGTGATTATGTAACCCGAAATATAGTGTGGTTACATTTTGATCTCATTGCTTATAACGTTAAATTTATGATGATTTAATCAAATGATTAATAAGATATACAATGTATGAATATAATGAATTAGTGTGGTCACTATAGATTTAATGTTATAATCAATAAAATCAAAGTGTAAAAAAACTGTATTTTAGATCACATCGTTCACATCATATTGTCTAATCATTGCCAACAAAAAAAGATTTTACCACCAAATAGGCAAATAATATAAATAAATAAAAAGAAGTTGTCAAAGGAATATTTCTTCTCGATTTCCAAAGTTGACAATGCAAATGGCAGAGACCTCAGCTTTGTCTTTCAATGGCTTTTTGGCGGCAATCAATGCCCTGTAACTAACTGTCGTAAGGACTTCTTCTCTTATATTAAACACAGTCTCTTTGACATAATTTTCCAGGAAAGGGAAAAGCTTTGTACTGCTTGTTGACATAATAATAATCACCAGCGCAAGAATCCTCAGACATGAAGCAGAAGCAGAAGAAGAAGAAGAAGAAGAAGAAGAAGAACAGATCCTTTAATCCTTGTTCCGACAAAACCCAGGAATCTCTCGCTGTCTCTTCATCCTCCCCGAGATTCCTCTCCCTTCTCCGTTCTAAGGTCGCTTCCTCTTTTTCTCTCCCCTTCGATTCTTCTCCGACTCTCACTGTGTCAGACAATGTTCCAAGTTCAAATCCTGGGAAATGTGACTTGGGTTTTGTCTTTCAATGGTGCTTTGTCAAATGTTGCGGCTTTCTGTTGGTAAAGAACTCAAGCTTTTTCTCAGAAACTTGACGAAGAGAAAGAACAGAGAAGGAACTCTTCAAGCTAGACTTGGGAGATGCCCCAAGTGCCAGAAGACTCTCCAGGAACCAGAAGATTCACCTGCCCATAGATGCAGTAGATGTGAAACTGCCCTTCAATGTAATAGAGACAATCTGAATCTGTATATGTTTCCTGAATGTTCTTGATGCTTAACCTCTTCCTTTTGGTGCAGCAAAACATTCGAAATCAGAAGGGAAAGTTGCCCGGATCAGTGATATCTCTGTGTCAGAGGCTACTCTCCTTTCTGCTGAACAATGTGATTTCAGAGCAGAGGATGATCCTGAAGATGACGGTTCTAAGGTAAGGAAAACACAACATGTGTATGATCCACCTGCATCATCTTCTCGTACCAGAAGTTATGATTCAGAAGCTGCTTACGAGCATGAGAAATCCGATTTTCGCAAAGAGTGGCTGAGAAGGGGCAAGTTCCCTGTCACCAGTGATTCTGATATGCTCGTTCATGGCAGATCCTCTGCATATAGCATACGATACAAGAGTCTACCTCCTGTTCCCTTCTATCCAGCGAGCTCTTCCCTGTCTTCTTCCAAGCAGAGAAATTATCATCAACTGAAGCATTTCAGGCAATACGAAAGAGAGGGATGGTCCGGAGAGACATCTAGTACCTCATCGATCCATTTCTCGGGGGAAACAACTGATTCAAGGTACTACCAGCTGTTGTCTGGACAATCACCAGTGCGCCATTTTCGGCACCAAAGATTCCCAGGTCAGAGTTTCTACGATTATAGCAGCTCTTTCATGGCAATTCCACTTCGTTCTGAGCGTCCTTATCCAGTGTGGAGTTCCAAGACTGAGTCATGTAGCCAGAAAGGTACTTGCAGTGACATGAATGGTGATGTTAAGGAGAGGATTCCAGTGGTTAAGCGTCATGTTCTTCCTACAGCAGGTGGTGCCCCTTTTGTAACTTGTTACTATTGCTCGGAACTTCTGCAACTGTCTCAGGTGTTTCTCCACTGCAAAAAGAAGAGATACCTGGTGAGATGTGGTTGCTGTTCAGGAGTGCTTAAGTTCTCTTCTAACGTTTTGGATCCCTGCCCGAGTCATCGTGATGATAGTGATAGTAGTGATCATCTGGAAGATCGGGGTTCAGCTTCAGTAGATCACAAGGAATGTTGTCCGGACAAGGGTCATCTGTCATACTCAGACAAAGATTGTGAAGATTCTGTCTGTAAAAGTAGATTGAGTAATGATGGCGAGCTAGTCAGTCCGCTGAAATCTTTGGCGAAATCTCAGGATGCATATTCGGAACACTCCCATAATATGTATGAGAATCCAAATGAAAGAAGTGATACTATTGATGCAGGAAAGGTGTCCATAGATGGATCAGGTGTTTCCATGGAGGATATTGGATACAAGAATGAGAAAACGAATGAAACAACAGAAGAAGAAGAAGCCAAGACAACTGAAGATAGACCGGTATCTGATATGGAAGCACCTGCAAAACTCGGTATCAAGAAGAAGGTTATAGCATGGAGAAGCCTCAAGAACAAGATGAATATGGAGGGGAAAGAACGTGGAGAGATACCACGGGAGATACACCCGGATTGCATCTGGAGGAATATGAAACTAACTACGAGAATCCGGAAGGAAGATTTAGCAAAGAATACGAATGGAACGATGGTGCAGAGAGAGTTCCAACATTTCGTTTAGATGAGTCTGAACTGGGAAAACTGTTTGGACCAGGCGAAGCCATCGAAGAAATATCAGAGATCTCTCTCTGGGGCTCTCTCAATGATCTGAAAATATCAAGTGAAGCACTTGAATCCAGTGACAACGCAAAAGAGAGACTTCTATCTGAAAACAAAACCAAACCGATAAAACCAGTTGAAGTATCCAAGCTCTGCCTTGGTGAACAACTTGGACATGAGGAGGAAACCTTAGCTGAAATGTTATATTCTTTGGATCTGTCTCGAGACATGATTGAGAAACCGAGGCAAACCCTCGAACCGAGAGCAGCAGCTGAAGAAGATAGATCAGATTTCAGTTCAAGGTTATGTTCAAATGATCATGAAAATTCAAGTAAAATGATAAAACTTGACGGTGAGACTGCAGAGCACACGCCTGGAGATCTTTCAGGGCAAATACAAGACGAGGACCACAAGTCGGGGTTAACCTTCGAACCGTATGCTCACCTCTGCACCACAATGGATCCCTCTGAAATCGTGGGCTTGCGTCATGCATTGTATAAAATGGAAAGTTCACCTCTACGGTCACCTCTGAGCTCACCACTGCGCTCCCACATAGTTTCTCCTCTTCGTTCCCCAGGAAACTCATCACCATCACTTTCTGATGTGTTGTTCTTCAGCAAAAGGTTTTGACGAAAAGAAACAGGTTTCGGGCATGTAGATGCTGTTGCAAGCCTCTCCCAATGGTTGCTCTATCTGACCACGCAGTTCAAGGCATCCCGTGCAAGTACCCTTTTTTCTGTATGTGAACGAGAATTTGTAAGTTTCCCAACAGGTAACAAAATCAGTGTATTGCTAGCTTCCCGGCTGGAAAAATAAGCGAGACATGAACCAGAAATAAAAGATACTTGCAACTAGTATTTCTATAAATCTGAACTCTGATCCTGAATCTGTTCCAACTTTATCCTGTCCGTGTTAGCTTCCAATGGAAGGTAAGCCGCCATCATCATCATCATCATCAATCTCATCATTTTTCTTCTTGATTTGAGGTCTGTCTTCCAGAACTTTCATCCCCTTCCTTCCTTTGACTTAGTTTTCGTTAAGACTACCGGCTTGCATGCACCACATACAAGACTTGAGGAATCAGCATAAGCTGAAACGAGATGTCATCCACACTAAAACATAAGAAGAAAACCAAAGATGGAATAGGCTCTACCATTCTGGTGGCTTTTGAAGGGAACGAACTTGCTCAAAAAACAGAACTTGACAGGCAATACATGCTGCTGCTACTACCAGACTCGAGAGCCTTTTCCATTGGGCAATGCTCTGACCTTCCTCAAGCGTCAGGTTCTGCTCCATCGCCGCGTTTTTCAGATTCTTCCTCCCGCTTCCATTTTTTCGGTGATTCAAATCTCATTCACAATCAACTATAACTATGAACCGAAGTCAGAGCACAAAATCAGATGAAGCTCGAGATTAGGGTTTTGGTGTTGTTCTGTCCAAGGGACCCAGATCGGTCTCCAACGGTTATGTTATGTTTCTTCAGAGGGGCAGTTTCGTTATTTCTCGAGAGGTTGTGGGCAATTTCGTAATTTAGTATATCTGTCTACGTCGGTGACACCAAGCTCGTGCTTCGCAGATAAACCTGGAAATTTATCGCCCTGAATCAAAATGCGGCGGTTTGCGGCTCGCAGGCGGCGCGTGATTTCACCAGACCACCGGTTCCACCACCAAGCGACCATCCCCTGCTCCTGATTTGTTCGAGTCCTCTCTTTCACTTCTCAGGTTCGACAGACAAGCTCTTGCTTCTCGAGTTCGAGCATGGTACCCTGTAAATTCTCAGCTTATGTATCAGCGAAGCTTTGCGGCATCATCTCTATCGAAAATTCAATAGATTTTTCGCTTGATTCTGTTGTTTCCTCAACTGGGTATTGTAGCTTTGTTCATGTTCGTGGCGGTCGTGTGTTTGGTTTTATTGTTGCGTCAATGCGGTTTCTATTCTTGTTGTAGTGATGGGTAGGAGAAAACAATCCAAACCGCGCCGTTCAGTGGGTTCGATTACTCAAGCTAATGGAGAGTCTGATGAGAAGGAAGTAGCTGTTGCTGAGGGTTCAGGGCAAAAGGACTTTGTAGATATAGATAAGCCATATTATGTCAACATATGTTCTACTCATCCAGTTTCAGAACAGCATTTGGATATATCTGAAGTTGTTCTGATGAATTTAAGTTTAAGAGAACGTTTCTGCAGTTGCCGTTCGCTTGATGATGTTTTCCAGTGCCCTGATTATTCCTTGAGGTTTCGGGTGTGCAACGTGAGTCAGTTTGTTGATCGGATTAAGCTTGGCCACTGGCCGGTTCTCTCCTCTGGTGATGTTACCCTTGAATTGATAGATAAAAAGGTGTCTGACGATGCAGAGGCTGACTCAGTGGTTTGGTCGGCGGGTTTTGACGGTCCAGGTGAAGGTGTTTCAGGTCTTGTCCATCTTTCAAGTTTGGAGTTTTTGACATTAAGGTTATTGCCGGGTCTTCAGGGGCTGTCTTCTCCTAGAGTTAGAGTTGAGATGCTTCAGAAGGCCTTTGATTCTTGTGATTCGCTTCTTGACAACACGAGACAAGTATGGAAGAAGAGTATGATGAATGTCATATTTTGGCTGCGCCCAGAGATGATGACATCAGAGGTCAGATACGGGACAAAATTAAATGCGACAGAAACTGAGATGTCACAAGTGACGGAAGCTGAAACTTCTCACTCCAATAAACAGCCAAGATTCGATGTTGCTGCATTTTATGAAGCCATAAAGCCATCAAAGTAAAGTTGTTATATCTGTTTAAGCACATTACTGTCTCAACGTTATTCTCCAACTTTTGGTGTATTCTCTATCCAGGATGGATGCGACGCTTGGAGATGACATCCCTGATTTGCTTCCAGCCCTTAGGCCATACCAGCGGCGTGCAGCATATTGGATGGTGCAACGAGAGAAAGGAGATCCTGTACAATTGACAGAGGAGGAGAGCCCATTTTCTCCTCTGTGTATCCCTGTTGGATTCCTCGACTCTACTTCAAAAATGTTCTATAACCCATTCAGGTCGGTACAAGAGAAATCTAATTAACTACTTTTTTGCAGTATGAGTTCTTCTCAGTAGAATTTGTTGTTTAAAGAACAGCTGGCTTCGAGCTGTTTTTTTTTTCTTATATCATGGTTTGGTTGCATTTAGTGGGAATATCTCATTGGTACCAGAGTATTTTTCACCTCAAATCTTGGGCGGTATCCTGGCTGGTAAGTACAGTCTATTTTTTCTTCCATATCTAAGCAGCAGAATAAGACTTTCTTTAGAAAAGAAGAAATTATTTGGACTTGTAGTTGCATGTAATATATTCTCGAGCCATATGTTTTGCGGCCATATCTATATACTTTCATTAAACGTTCATGTTATTTTATTCCTAATGTGGTCAAATATGATTGCAACAGATGAAATGGGTCTGGGAAAAACGGTTGAGCTGCTTGCTTGCATCTTCTCTAATCGGAAACCAGCCAAAGATGGAATATCTGAATCTAATATATCATCAGTTCCTGATGAGCAGAAAATTAGCCTGAAAAGATTGAAAAGGGAACGTGTTGAGTGCATATGTGGAGCTGTGAGTGAAAGTCGCAAATACAAGGGAATGTGGGTGCAATGTGACATATGTGATGCTTGGCAGCATGCAGACTGTGTAGGTTATTCCCCCAAAGGGAAAGTTAAGAAGCATAACCAAGATATAGATGGAAAAGTATCACCAAAGAGAAGGAAAGAGGGTCCAATGAAAATTGAAGTTAGAGAAGGGGAATATACTTGCAAAATGTGCTCCGAACTTCTACAAGTCACTGTCTCTCCCATCCCAACGGGTGCTACTCTTATTGTCTGTCCAGCTCCTATATTACCCCAGTGGCATTCAGAGATTACACGGTATCAGTTTTTTCTTTGTCGTTCTCTTTGCCAGGTTGAAAATTCATTTTCTTTCCGATTTCTTACTGCTTTCCTCCTGGTCTGAGACTTGTATTTCACAGAGTTAGAGCCTCATCCATGATATTACTGTCCAGATTCTCACAAAAAATGACTCTTTCTGTCAAGTGTCAATGAATATCATCACTAGACTCGTGAATTCCTCTTTCAAAAATCTTTCCTTGTTAGTTATTACCAAACTCTTGACCTAATGTGAATTGCATCTAAACATGATGCTTTTTCTCAATAAGTAATTTTGTCTACATTATTTCCTGCTTCATATAATGAAAGTAATGATTTTCGGTCATTTATCCTGTTGTAGTCATACGCGCTTGGGTTCCCTTGTAACATGTGTGTATGAAGGTGTGAGGAGTGCCTCACTCTCTGAAGCTCCTATGGTTGACATCAGTGAACTTGTCAATGCTGACATCATTTTAACTACATATGATGTGCTGAAAGAGGACTTGTCACATGACTTCGACAGGCATGATGGTGATCGGCATGTTCTTAGATTCCAGAAAAGGTGTGCTTCAAAAACGGTTGATATTTTGGATTTTTGGTCTGTGGCACTTTTCTCACAAGATCAGCACATGTGATTTTCAGATCGAAATGTAGGAAAGAAAAGTTTATTTTTTTGCAAGTTTTTGAATAAACCGTGTTTTTTATACATGTCTGTCCACTTATTGACAGGTACCCAGTCATTCCTACTCCACTAACCAGAATATTCTGGTGGAGGATTTGCTTGGATGAGGCCCAAATGGTAGAAAGCAATGCAGCTGCTGCAACAGAGATGGCGCTGAGATTATATACTAAACATCGTTGGTGTATCACCGGAACTCCTATACAACGCAAACTTGATGACTTATATGGACTACTAAGATTCCTTAAAGCAAGTCCTTTTGATGTTTCAAGATGGTGGAGCGAAGTGATAAGAGACCCATATGAGGTTTAGACCGAACTAATATTTAAATCTGTGTTTGTTTGATCGTTTTCTATCTAATATCATTCTTGCTTGTTCAGAGGCAAGACACAAAGGCCATGGACTTCACACATAAAATTTTCAAACAGATTATGTGGCGTTCATCAAAGCTCCATGTTGCTGATGAGTTGCAGATTCCACCTCAAGAGGAATGTGTCTCTTGGCTGACGTTTTCGGCAATCGAAGAGCATTTCTATAGCAGACAGCATGAAACTTGTGTGAGTTATGCCCGTGAAGTTATAGAAACTTTGAAACAAGATATTCTCAAAAGAGGTACCCTTGGCTGCGGACAGTGTCTTCCATACTTCCTATCTTTGCCTTTTTCTCTTGAAAGTTCTCTCTGAGAAGCTGAGGTGCTTCTATCTTGGCTAATAAGCTCTTTATCTTCCAAATTAAACTCTCCAGGTCAAAAATTTTCTGATAATCCTTTGATCACGCACACGGAAGCCGCAAAATTATTGAATTCTCTCTTGAAGTTACGTCAAGCTTGCTGCCATCCTCAAGTAGGGAGTTCTGGTTTACGTTCTTTGCAGCAAACTCCAATGACTATGGAAGAAATCCTAATGGTGGGTTCTGCAAGATTCTTACTTTTCTCTGTCCTTGCTATTTCTTTCTGCTAATGGAGATTTTCCTTAGGTTCTTGTGAAGAAGACCCAGACAGAGGGAGAAGAGGCGCTAAGAACATTAATTGTTGCTTTAAATGGTCTTGCAGCAGTTGCCATGCTTAAGCTAGAATTTTCTCAAGCAGTAGGATTGTACAACGAAGCATTAAATATAACTAATCAGCACTCTGAAGATTTTCGTCTTGATCCGTTGTTGAATATTCATATTCTTCACAATCTAGCTGAGATACTGCCCACGGTTAAAAGCTACGAAGGGAAAGTTCCCGCATTAGGAAGTCTTAAAAAGGCAGTAGATTCAGCTGATGATGATCAGAATTCTGCAAAAAGACAAAGGGTAAACGAGCCAGAGAATTTAGGTCCTGTTCCTCAGCGGACTGCACAACATTGTGCCTCTTGTGTTCCAGAAAATGGTTTAAAGGAAGATGAAGAGTGTCAAGCACTGAAATTAGGTTGTCAGACTTTAAAAGCCAAGTATTTATCTGGATTCTATTCAAAGCTTTCTGCAGCACAGCAGGAAGGTCTGGGAAAAACGGTTGAGCTGCTTGCTTGCATCTTCTCTAATCGGAAACCAGCCAAAGATGGAATATCTGAATCTAATATATCATCAGTTCCTGATGAGCAGAAAATTAGCCTGAAAAGATTGAAAAGGGAACGTGTTGAGTGCATATGTGGAGCTGTGAGTGAAAGTCGCAAATACAAGGGAATGTGGGTGCAATGTGACATATGTGATGCTTGGCAGCATGCAGACTGTGTAGGTTATTCCCCCAAAGGGAAAGTTAAGAAGCATAACCAAGATATAGATGGAAAAGTATCACCAAAGAGAAGGAAAGAGGGTCCAATGAAAATTGAAGTTAGAGAAGGGGAATATACTTGCAAAATGTGCTCATTTTATAGCATTTAATTTGCTTGGTGGCTCGTATATCTATTATGCAGTACTTTGTTTGTGACTTTCTTTTTCTTTTGCGGAAATAATTTATTTTGAAAAGATGTCTATTTTCATCTAATCAAGAAAGCAAAAATGGCATGATAAAAGAAATGCGTAGCCATTTATTTTGTCTCAAGAAAGTTTACATTTCCCTGGTTTATTGTTGTGTCAAGATCACACATATATGACATTTTAGGTGCCAAACTTCTTTGCTTTGAGCTCTCACCATTTGGCATAATGCTAACCGATGGAAAACCGTTTTTCTAGATTTGTGATGCATTGAGCGATATGGGAAAACAACATTCAAATTGGTGGCTGGACGCCCTTCAACTTGCTGGGCAAAACAAGGATTTCGCCGCTGAGTTGACCAGAAAGATTGAAGAGGCCATCCATGGGAACCTAAATAATTCAAGCTCCTCCAGAACAAC
This sequence comes from Tarenaya hassleriana, assembly GCF_000463585.1. Classification (NCBI taxonomy): domain Eukaryota; kingdom Viridiplantae; phylum Streptophyta; class Magnoliopsida; order Brassicales; family Cleomaceae; genus Tarenaya; species Tarenaya hassleriana. The sequence continues at coordinate 680,855 of NW_010960187.1, read as the reverse complement.
TTCTCAGTTAGTGCATTCATTATGATTGACTGTTTTCACTTCTTCATGTTATTGTGGAAAAAAAACTATAATAGAGTTCTTTTTATTTTAGGCCTTTGGTTACTGAAATAGTGAACTTTCTGTCAGACTTTTTAGATCTAAGGGAAAAGAAAAGATAGATTGATATCATTCCCTAACATGTAAGAATACTTTACACAAATGTCTAGCGATAAGATCAATAGTTTTTAGCTTATATTGGTCGTTTTCTTCTTCATGATGTCTATTGAGAAATAATACTTCTATAGTTTTCGGTAGCTCATTTCTAGGGCACATTTTAGAGCTGACTTTCAATGGCAGCTAATGGTGGATACATGCATCATTTTTCAGCTTCAGAACTATACATGGCATGAAGTTTCATCTCCAGACTTTTATGGATACGTTGGAAGGCTCCAGAAAAAGGGTGATTGATAGGCTTCTAGAAATTGACCAGACAATGGAGAAACCAAATATTGAGGATATTGAGCGGATTACGAATTGCAAATATTGCCAGAAGAAGGATGATGGCCCCTTATGTCTTCACTGTGAACTAGACGAGCTATTCCAGGTCTGCTTTTTTTGCTAGTGTGTTCAATGCTATTTGTATTGATAATGACTGTTTGTCATCATCGTTACGTGTTTTGTTAAATCTTCCCCAGGAATATGAGGCGAGACTGTTCCGTCTTAACAGATCTCGTAGAGGAGTAATGGAATCTGCATCTGTGGAAGAGATGGTAGATATGCAGAAGAAGAAATCTGCCCTTAATCTTTTCTTCTCGGGTTTATCATCGAGAAACAAGGACTTGAATTCATCAAATGATGGAGACACTGAGCCGACAAAGAGAAACTCTGGTGATATCGTAATTGTGCGTCTCTTTGTCAGCGTTGTTCGACTTCATTCAATACCTGAATTTATAGCTTAGAAGAAAGCATCTATTTGCTTATGTTTATATGAAAGGTTAATACAAACTTTTACACAAATCACTTATTGTCTGATGCAAAAGTTACCTTCATTTGCTGATATTAGGTTTCAAAATCTCCATCCGAGATGGAAATAGCTCTTGGAGTTATACGAACCCATTGTAAAACCTACTTAGACAGGGAAGGCAAGTTGACAGCCACAAAACACATGCAAATGCTTGAGGTATGGCCTGAGGAATTTCTCTTTTTCTAGGTTTAAACACCTCATTGCTTTGATATCACCAACTGAGGAATTTCCCATTTCCTTTCACGATTAAGTGGATGCGCAAGGAATATGCACATGCAAGGGCCTTGTCTAGGGCACAAGCTCAGCTCCTGCGTGCCTATGATGAAATCAAGATGGCAACCATGAGATTACAGCTAAGAGAATTTGAAGATGACACTCAGATTTATGCTTTGAGCCTTGATGAGTTAGATGCAGCTAGCGTGCAGAACACAAACGATAAATTTCTGGCTCTATCATCGTTGCTTAGTACAAAAGGAAAGTTTCGTTACTTGAAGGTAAATCAGTAGCATGTTAGTGTGATCTATATCGATCATGTTTTCTCTTTTACTTCTTGGAGATAAGTCATTATGTCTGTGTTGCTGTCTATAGAGATTAACTTGTGGAATATCACCATACCGGTAGCAAAAATCGTCTTATCTTGGCATTTCCCGAATTCCAGCTCAGCCCTTTTGAAAATTTGATCCAGAAAGTTTAGATTTTGTTTTAGCGGGTACAAGTTCCCGAACATGGACTTGATACTTTGTGTTGGTGAAAAATCTTATATGCTTTTCCAATTCTTTACTCAATGGTTGTGAACACATTAAGAGAATATGTTTTTCTCTATCAGGAGTTGATGAAATCCAAACAGAAACAAGAATCTGAGATTCCAGATCAACAATCCTCACTGACACCGGAAGTTAAGGTTCCATCTTCCATTGAACAGAAAAGCGAAGGGCTACTGAAACCTGAGGAAGCATGCCCCATTTGCCATGAAAATTTATGGAATCAGAAGATGGTTTTCCAGTGTGGGCACACCACTTGCTGTAAATGTAATGCCTTTGGCTTTGTCCTCGCTTTATCGCAGGTCTTTGAGGGATTTATCGACTACCTAATGCATTTTCCTTCACCTCGGGTTATTTGGAGAATGCTTTCTTTCTCTTTTTCTCGTATGTAACTGATCAGAATGTCATAAAAGTCTATTCTTTTCTTATCATTCTTGCAGGCTTCTTTGCTATGACTGAGAGCAGATCAGGTCATGATACTCAGCAGAAATGGGTGATGTGTCCAATATGTCGACAGCATACAGATGTGGGAAATATTGCTTATGCTGATGATAGACGGAACAACGGATTCAATTCTTCCACAGATGAAGATTACAAAGAAGACGAAGCATCCTTCGTAGTTCAAGGTTCATACGGTACAAAGGTTGGCTTCCTGTATTCATCATCACCCTCCAATGATGCATTTATGCCGCTTTTTTCGCAGAATTTAGAGAAAAACAAGCATTTGATCCTCTTTTTTCCATACTCTTTTATCGGGTAGGTTGAAGCTGTTACTAGAAGAATCTTGTGGATCAAGTCTACCGACCCAGAAGCAAAGGTTCTTGTTTTCTCCAGCTGGAACGATGTTCTCGACGTGTTAGAGCATGCCTTTACCGGGAACGGGATCACCTTCATCCGAATGAAAGGAGGCAGGTAATATATATATATATATATAACAAACTGGACCCCCGAATTTCTCTGTAAGGGGTGTCTGAATCTGACATTGATGTCTTGCTGGAACTCCCACAGAAAATCACAGACAGCCATTAGCAAATTCAGAGGAGAAACTCAGAACCAGAAGAGAAACCCCCATAAGAAAGAGCCAAGATCGATCCAAGTTCTGTTGCTATTGATACAGCATGGAGCCAATGGCCTTAATCTACTAGAGGCACAGCATGTAATTATGGTGGAACCACTTCTAAACCCGGCGGCAGAAGCACAAGCCGTCAGCCGTGTTCATCGGATTGGACAAGACAAGCCTACTCTTGTTCACCGTTTCCTTGTCCGTTACCGTTCATCGTTTCTTCGACAAGACAAGCCTTACGCATTAGGCGATTGACTTTGTGTTTTATTTTCTTGCCCCGGAAATAGGTAAAGGGCACGGTGGAGGAGAGCATATACAAGCTGAACACGAGTAGAAACGTGAATTCCTCCTCCAACTCGTTCATCAGCGGGAACACGAAGAATCAAGATCAACCATTCTTGACGCTCAGAGATCTCGAGTCATTGTTCTCTTCAACCTCAGCACCAGACACAGGAGATAATTGGGACCAGACGAATCTGAGAGATCTGCCACCTTCCGTTGCAGCTGCCATGGCAGCCGAAAGGAGGCTCACGGAAAATGCTGCAGCCTCGTCATCAACTTTGTCTTGACAATGTACCATCCATATGAGCAGATCACACACAGTTTTAACACCCGGAATTCGATTCGAATCAAATGATTTATGCTGCCTCACCAAAAGCTTTGACGTGTTTGATTAATTCATTACATTTGCTCAGTTAGGTAGGAAGTACTGGACAAAAACATTATATATATATATATATATATATATATATGTATGTAAGAATTCTATATCACATATCTATCAAGTTCTTTTTCTTATTTTATTTTTTTGGAGAATAAAATTATTCGACCGCCTGGTCCAACGTTATCCACAATTCAAAGCCTCAGAGCAGAAACCGCGAACCGAAGCTGAAAGTGAAAGGACGGCTTCGAAGAGTGTGCCCGAATCTAAGCTCTTAATCTCACGCGTGCCTCTTGTTGTCTCACGCCACGAGCCAATCTTCAACCAGGTCGTGCCACGTGGTGAACCACAGCACTCAGACATCCAACTCCACAAATTAAGCCAATAGTTTTGATCCATTACTCTCTCTCCAATAAAATTATCATACGCAGCCCTCTATAATAAAGGCATGCAAGAGTGACTCAGCAGCACTTGCATTGGACCAACCCAAAAGGACCGGAACAAGAAGATCAAGAAACATGGAAGCAGTTACCATATTATGCAACACGAAACCTCGGCCGCCGTGTCTTCTGACCACGACCACGACCAGCAGGGCCACGTTCTTGAGACGACCGCAGAGGTTGGGCATGGAGAGAACACGCGGCAGGACACGGCTGGTGGCCGTGGGACCCAGGGATGACGCGGCAGAGTAGGAGGAGGATTTGGAGGAGGAGACATGGCGGAGATGTTGGAGGGTTTGGAGAGAGAGGCCATTATGGGTGGAGACGAAGGGAAAGACCCCATGGATTACGACAGGAGGGCCAGAATCTTCGACGAGAGCTCCAGAGTTTTCATGGCGGCCAAGCAACCCAATGATGATGACACCTTGATCTCAACCAGAGGTTTATCTATATAGTATGTTGTAATAAGAAGGACGTATAGGTCTCCACTTAATGGAGCATCTTTAATTTTAGAAAATTTATATTTTAATTAATTTTTTATTTGATTTTATTGATAAAGATCTATTTTTTTTTAAAAAAAGTTTCAATTTAATTAGATTTTTCATAATTAGCTTAGATTTAAATGTGGATGTAGTAATTTTAAAAATTTTCTACCTATTTGTTTTCATATTTTCTCAACCCAACCCAACTCGGAAACAACGAGCCGGTTCGCGACTCGCGAGTAGGCTCGGGGCGAGACTCATTTTTGCACTCTTGTGAATCTAGTTCAAATGACCATATCTACTCCCACTCACACCTTTGTATACACACACACATATATACACGTGTATGTATAATGTATGTTTTAAATGTTTGCTGTAGTGGATGAAATACGGTAGTGAACGAAATTATCTAAGATTCAGATATTGAACGGCCAAATAATGATTATATTGATAGATTCAACAATATATATATATATATATATATATATATATATATGGGCCGTAAGATTAGGAAATTACAAATACAGTGGCGATATTATAATTGGGGGGTTTGGTCAATTGTTACGGTGGATTCAACTCTTTTTTTTTTTTGTGGTAAATATTAATATATCCGACATGAATCATATTATTTTAAACAAAGCAGTTGTTACAGGGATCTTCATGTGTATTCAAATTAGCTATTTTTTTTAGTGACAACTCATGATCTTTTTTTTTATAAATTATAAATTTGTTTTTATAAATTTTCAAAAAAAAAATCACCGCCACCGTTGACTTCCTCTAGCACACCATCCAAGAAAAAGAATATTTTATATTCTTTTGTACCAACATTCAAATATCTTAATTTAATTTAATTATTGGTTGAACATTCGATTCTGTCTTCCGGAAACATTGCGTGCTTTTCACACACACACACAAACACACATATGTATATATATTGTTGAATACGACGGATAGATTATACAAAAGTTAAAAAATAAAATCATAGATAAATTTAGAAATACTCAAACAATGTGATCCCACTTTTACCGAACTTTACTGCCTATTGCTTGAAATTTACATCATAAATTTCGTATTTTAAGTGGGTCCACCATGACGCAGACATACAATTCATAGGCCGTATGTACTTTTTTATAAAAAAAATTATTTTCAATTCTCAACTTAATTTGTCTGAATTATTTCAGACATATCCATAATTAGCCAATATACCACGATTAATTTATTCCAAAACATATAAGTTAATTTTGTACTTATGGTTTTAATTAAAATATTTAACAAGTCTCCTAAATAAAAAATTTAAAAATTATTTATCATATTTTTGACACTATCTTTGATTATAATTTTTTTTATAGACTTGTATATATTATTTCTAGAGAGAGAGTTCATACAACAACGGGACCAAAAAATCAAGAATAATGTTTCGCAAAATATATATCTTTTGGAGGTTATGAAAAGTTCATTCAACGACTATATATTATATACAAACGAACAATAAGCAAGTTACCATCAAGCCGAAGATGAGTATTTTTAATTAAGATTATAATATACGTAAACCTTTTTCTAATAGAAAAAAACAGGAGCATAGTAATTAAGTGCCCCAAAACTGGCTTAATAAATGGTGGTAATCAATCATTTTCCCTAACAATTTCCTAACATAGCAATAACGGTAACTAGAATTCAAACACCTGTATAAAGAAAAATACCATTGACTAAATAATTTGGTTACTAATTTTTAATGACACTTTTTTTATTAAAAAAATATTCGAATAATATGATAATTATATGTAGTAATAATAAGCATTCTTTTAAAAAAAGGAAAAAGTGCATATATATGTATATATATATATAGTTCATTTATGTTGTCAATAGTTATTTTATTTGTCGAAGAATGAAGTTTTATATTTTTTCGGTTCGACCCACCTAAATATCTCATAATATAAAAAAAATTATATTTTCCAAATAAAAAAAAAAGATTTATCATTTGTAGTAGCTGATTGAGATCGTTTTTTATTATTTTGTTTGGTCCTAAAATATTATCAAATCTGTCTATTTTTTTTATAGTCACCTCATCTATTTATTCATTTAAGAATCTAGTGTGGACATGGACGGTTACCAATACCATCATATCTCACTAAAATAAAAGCAGAAAAACACTGAAAAGTACAACAATGGGAACGGATTTCGTCCTGTCCGAAAGTAAAAATAAAATCTTGTCCAAATTATTTCTATAGAAAGAAAAACAAAAACTCAAAATATACTCTCGTTATGTACTTTAAAAAAAACAAAATTTATATTTTAAAAAATATCTATTCAAAACCCCAATTACTCGAGATACCAGATTTAGGCTTTGAATGGAGATGGTTTTTATTTTGGGTTTTTGGTTTTAGTTTTTGGATTTTGGTTTTTAGTTTTTGGTTTTTGGCTTTTGGATTTTATAATATTTGAAAGCTCAAAAAAAGTAGCTTTTGATTTTTCATTGATTTTTTCACTAAAATGGCTTTCCAAATTTTTAGGAAAAGTAATTTTGTAAAAACTTGAATGTTGTTTTTTTTGTTTTTGGATTCTAAAAACTCCAAAAACTCCCACCATTCAAACCCTTAACTTTCATTTTCAGAAGAAAAAAATCCAGAAATGATATATATTTATTAATTTGTCAAACTTAATCAGAATTAAAATTGTTTTATAACTAATACCATTTTAAGAAACTTGATTCAAAACTTCAATTAGTGACATATTGTACACAATTCTTTTTATCAAAACATCCAAAAAAATTATAATATTTATTAATTCATCCATTTCAAACCTAAATAAAAATACTTTAGAATTGTAAATTTACATCGGAAATATGTTTTAAAACTAATTAATATTTAAATATAAAAAATTAAAGAGTTTCCCTTGCCCCCTATCCTTCGGATATAAAACGAATTTTAAATAATATTTTTTTTGGAACTTTCTGATTTTTTCTCGAGAAATATGACGTCATATGTATTACGTCAGCAATAACCTCATAACCAAAATGGTTTGTGGGGGTTAAATTCTACCTTCCTTCCCACTCTCTTCCTCTCATCTTCCCAATTCTTCTTCATCGTCTTCTCTCTCTCTCTCTCTCTCTCTCTCTCTCTCTCTCTCTCTCTCTCCTCTTTCTCTGTGTCTTAACCTAAAAATCTTATCTTTTTCTCTCACCTCCCCCACTATATTATACACTTTTCACCGCTCCCCTTTCGATCATATAATCATTAAACGCACAAAAAAAGTAAAAGCCAACTCCATTTTTATGGACATTAGAGCTTTAAAGCAAGAAGTTGCCAAGCAACTTGTTGAAGGCTACCGGTTCGCCTCTCAGCTTCAGATTCTTCTCTCTAAGAATCCCGATCATGGTCCCAACGACCTGAACCGGATCGTATCCGGTTCGGGTCCGGTGGATGAGCTCATGGCCAAGATCTTGGGTTCTTTCGACAAGACCATCTCTGTTCTGGGTTCTTTTGAGCCCGTCTCCGTTGCTGTTCCCGTCGATGGCTCCCGGAATACTTCTTCCGGCGACTCTCCGGCGGCGGCGGTTTCCGATGGGCGGTGTGAGAATTCCGGTGACTGTAGGAAGAGGACGTTGGGGGTTAACAAGGGCAAGAGAGGGTGCTACAAGAGACAGTAAGCTCTCTCTCTCTCTCTATTTCTCTCTCATGATTTTCTTTGGGATCGTGTTTGATGATAGTCCATGAATATTTCGTGGATCCAATTTTTGTCCTCTCTTTTTTTTTTGGGGGTGGATTTCGACAACTGTTGATGCAGCTTTTCCACATGTAATTACTGTTCGTACCACCATGTTTACTGCTACATATTGAACTGACATTTCATAAAGGGTTATAATGAGAGTTTGGATTGGTTATTGACAGAAAGATAAAATCCATTTTCTTTCCCATGACAATAATAGTTGAGTTCCGCAATCTCAGGCTGAGTTCAGACAGCAGATCTACTTTTAGAAACCTAACCAAAGAAGCGGCTTTCTTGGTCAACTCCTGACACAAGATCCATCCATTTGGACAAAGCAATTCGTCCTATATATATTTAACCTATGTTTTTTTAATTATTATTGTTCTCGCTTTCTTTGTGAATCATACGTGTGATTTAGACTTTACGTTATTATATAATTGCAGGAGGAAATCGCAATCATGGACAGTAGAGTCCAACACATCTGAAGATGCTCATGCTTGGAGAAAATATGGACAGAAGGAGATTCTTAATGCTACATATCCAAGGTCCTTAATCCATATATATATATATATATATATATATATATATATATGTATATGTGTGTGTATGTGTAGATGCGTAAATCTAAGTATTCTAGAAGCATACAAGAGAGCACACATGTATATTTACATAGATAAAAAGGCTATAAACAGTGTTATTCTTTTGTCGTTTACACACACACACACACATATATATGTATAGTTTATAAGAGATTTTGGTTGTGAATGTTGCAGAAGTTACTTCAGGTGCACACACAAGAACACACAAGGGTGCAGAGCTACAAAGCAAGTCCAGAAACTCGAACATAATCCAGAGATGTTCCAAATCACATACATAGGCAACCACACATGCAACAGCCCGAACGAAGAGATTCCGGCCAAGATCGAGCCTTTCGAGATCGCCATGGATTCTGACAACACCACATGTGGTTCTTGCACCATTAATGACCAGATTAAAGCTAAGTTACAAGACGAAAACTGCAGTGACGTTACAGGAACTGTACTGAAGGAGGAATTAGAGGTGGATTGCGATGATCATGATCGGAAATACTACCAACCCACGGCCGAGGACTTGTCTTTGGTTTGGCAAGACTTGGCGTTTGATGAACATGATCTCATGTATGGATCCATGTGGGGAAACGAGTAAGTAATTCTCATGGTATATTGTGTATAGGTAATCGCCATTGGAGACCGCAACAACAAGGAGCTTTCCACCCAAACTTGGATAGTTCAACCGGTGACATGGATGTAAAGTATATGTCTCGTCCCGAATTCGAAATCCAAATTTAAAGAGAAACATTCATCCGAGTACTCAGTTGTAAAAAAAAAACAAACAGCTTTTTTTTTTTAATCTCGGATGCCTATTGTATTGTGTATATATAGGTAATTAATTATTAGGAATATAATTATCTATTATATGATGAAATTATATTCCTAACAGTAATCGAACTAGGAATCCAATATTGGACTTTGTAAAATTATATTTATAAGAGTGTTCTCTTTTTGTTAAAATTATGTTTTTGTTGTTCAATAAAACACCATAAATACGAGTGTGTGTGTGTATATATATACAGAAAATGAGCAATAATTTATTTGATTAGAGGGAATGTGGACGTGCAAGGGCTTGAGTTCTATCCGTAAATAAATAGTGGCTATGAATGCTTTGCCAAAAAAAACGAAGAAGAAGAAGATAGGATCGGACAAAGACACAGGCATTATTACGCATGTTGTAACGAGAAGTTGATTTTGTTGCCTTCTCGTTGTTTCCTTGTACAGACATGTCACCTTGTCCGTGTCCCTTGAGTGCGACTCCCGAGTCGCATATATGACAAACTCGATGAATCGGTCCATCGTGTTTATTTATATATATATATACATATATTATGTACCTTATACGTTCACAAATATTTAATCGTTATAATATTTCTAGAAAAAATCTAGAGAGAGTGTGCACACACACACACATATATATACACATTAATAGATATATATATAGATATATATATATATATACACTAAATTATTTGTCTGAATCTTTTTACGTTAGATTCCTTGGACGGCAAACCTCTTGTTAGCGAACCGACAAAACCCCGCCGAAGTTTTCGAAACAATCTGTATAGATAAATAAATAAATAATTTCCTTCTTTTTATTTCTTTGCATAATAAAACAATATGTAAATCCGAGACCAAAATCTTTAATAATAAATATATAAATGATTTTTTTTTTATCAAAAACGTCTCCTTTTCCTCCGGCGAATCTCACTTGTCTCCTCCGTCACTGGATACGGTTGTGGCCTTGGCAGTCACCGTGGGCCGGAAAGATCAAACCCATGTCGCCGCCGCCGGGAAAGCTGAACATTGCGGTGGCCATGTCGGCGACTTCGGCGGCTGATGAAACCGGAGCGGTGGGGGAGATGTGACACGTGTGCGAGCCACGGTACGTGACTCGGAACGTGAACGGGTCATGGTCGAGTCGCTGAACTTGCTTCGTCGCCGGACAGTTGTATAGTTTCTGGTGGGTGCATCTGTAGTATGCCCTTGAAAACAAAACCACAGATGTATTTGTTATATTTTGTACGAAAATTATAGTTATAAATTTATAATTATGACTATAGTTATAATTATGATGTCTTAGGTTACATATTACGTATGTTATATGTATATATTACGTATGTAAGAGACTTATATGTGTATATATAAGCAAAAACTAGAATAATAATTAAAATTACCGAGGGAATTTAGCACCGAGAATTTCTTTTTGGCCGTATTTGCGCCACGTGTAATTATCGTCCGGTGGCACCTCTGTGTTTCCCATCCTCGGAGCTGCCACCAACACTGTTTGTTGTGTCCCATCTTCTTTGTTCCTACGCTCGCACATAACATATTTATGTTATATGATCAAATATTTATATTATATTTATTACAGTTGTGGATTGGGATTCCAGATATACGGCACAAGGTATATATAATTGGATCGGTTAAAATCAATAAAAATATAATATTTACGTAAATTCTCGTGTCGGTGCTTGGATTTTTAATGAAGAAACCTTCTTCTATTAGCATTCCAAATAAAAAAAAAGGTTGTAGGAATTCACCATTAATTTGATTTGCTTGACGTATGATGTCATCGTACATCTCTATGAAGATCAATACATTCAGAAAATAGTATGAATTTAAGCGTGTATATATTATAATATTGACACACGTTATGCATGTATACACGTATGTTATATATATATACACACACATTATGCATTATGCATTATTATGCATGTATACAAATACGCTATACACATATGTATATGTCTATACCCTATATAGACATTTACCTTCTCCGCGGCCTTGGCGTCGAGGAACCGCTACCGCCGCCGGAATCCGTAGGCTCCGTACGCCGCAACTGCACTGAAACCTCCGCCTCCGTCGCCGCAGAACCAGCCGGAGCATTTACTCTGGCGGGGGCCGCCGCCTCCTCCGTCAGTTGCGTCTGAATCACGGCGTCCATGGACTGCGACGCACCAGGCCTTGACCAGTACTCCTGCAGCAAATCGGAATCAATCTTCAGCAACATCTGGTCCGAACCAGACAAAACCGGCATCGCCGGTTCAGGCCGGTCGGGTGCGACGCCGGAGTTTCTCATGAGGTTCTTGAGCCGGTCGTTTGCCTGGCCGAAGGTTTTGGAGATCGAATCGAGAGAATCCGACAGAGATTCCGGCGGTTTTTCCGGTAAGCTTGATTCGAGGTCCTTAACCAGTTCGAATCCATGGAAGATCATAGGCATGATCTCCTCCATACCTTGTGTTTAATACTTGATTACAAATTTTGGTCCGAATGTGAGTGAAATTGTTGGTGTCTGTATTCTATTTATATACATACGTGTGTATATATATATTATAAGTTAGCTTCTATGATGGGTCCATTTTTAAATGACAAAAACCGAAACATCAGATTATTCAAAGGTGGTCAATTTGTTACATATACAGCGACGTAAATATCGTTTTCAAACGTTAAGCTTACTGTGTTAATTTCCTAAAAATACTGTAATTTTTCTAACTAAAAATGAAGTTAAAAAAAAACAAATCATAATCATCATATTCTACTGGTTTCTTAGGTTATAAAAATCAAACCGTTACTGAAACGTTATAAAAACATTAGAGAATAATGTACCAACTCTCCAAGTTTGAGGTTACAAATTTGTTCAGCAATAAATATTATTTGGAAATATATAATCCTACCAAATATGGATAGGAGGAAACTCACACATTGATAAAGTCAAATATATATATATATATATATATATATATATATATTAAGATTGACTGTTGGGTTGCATTGAAGACACACGGTAAAAGAACAAGTAAAATAGTTGACCAAGTCATGGGTCTTCTCTTGATCCATTTACTTGTAGAAAGATCTGTTTTTGAGGTATAGGCGAAGACTTCTGCTCGAATTTTGAAATATACTTAATTACATAATCAATTTAAACAGGGATGTTAAATATTTATGTTTTCCATTCCGTCACTTTTTTAAATTAGTTTATTTAATCATTCGTATCGTTTTCATCATTTAATTCCAAAAATATTTTAGTTTGATTTTAAAAAAAATCCCATATCAACCGGTTTCCAAATTAAATTTGATTAATTTGCATTACTCGATTTGATCCATTTTAATTTATCACTCTAAAAGATACATAATTTAGATAGAGATTAAAAGAAATTCACACAGTTTTGGAGGTTGAAGATAGAGATATATTATATTAAAATTAATAACAACAATTCTATATGGATTAGACATGATTAAACATGTGAGTTAAGTTGGATTATTTTTAAAATGCAAGTGTAACCTTTTCGGCCATTTATTTGTTGGTCTCTGTGAACGCCGAGACTAAGTCCATCTAGCCCGTCTCCAATTCAACATTTTTTTCACAAATTTTTTTTATCAATTACAATAATAGATTTCCATTTTCTTTCCCACGGGGTGAATATTTTGAATTTTTTTATTTATTTCATCATTCTCGGGATTGAATTTTGTTTTTATTTATTTTAAAAATTTTATATTTTATTCTCATTTAGATTCGGTTAATTTAATTTTAAATTTTTTTAAATCAAATTCCATTCGGATACAGTTTTATATAATCTAATTCAATTTAAAAGGTGAATTTAAGAATTAAAATAGGCAAAATAAATGTACGAATTAAAATGAAAAAAGAAGAAGATAAAAGGGTGAATTTTTTAAAATGAAATATTTTAATACGAATAGTCAAATATATCGGTCATTTTTTTTTTGGGTTCGCAGTTCGCACTGTCCAATATGGATCGAAAGTGTAAAAATTGGACTGGGCCATAGTCCAGGCCATGGGCTATAAAAACGCTTAAAAAATCCAACTCCGTGGCGTCTCGCAGTCTAAAAAACCACACGAAGTGCGTTATCGTTTCCTCGAAACAGCGACAGTCGCTCCGTTCTGTTCGATCGTCGTAATTCACATTTCACACAAACCATTCAGGAAATCGCCTGGATCGAAGCTACTCATTTCTGTGTTTTTTCCGCTTGGATCAAATCACCGTTCTTCAATTCCACATCGATCCATAGATCCGTTCGAACGCAACAGACTTACTCCATCTCCGGGTCGAGAATACACAGAGGTACGAGGATGTTCAATTTCTTGAAGGGAGTGGTGGGCGGATCTGGTACGGGCCTCAAGGATCTGCCCTACAACATTGGTGATCCGTTTCCTTCTTCTTGGGGCTCCTGGTCTCACTTTCGTGGTACCTCCAAGGTAAACCTTCCAATCTGTGTTTTGTATTTGACATGTGTATATGATTGTGTATAGATGATGGTGTTGTACTACATGTTTGCTTGGCTTAATCTCAGCTGCTACTTTTCCTATTGGCATTTTCTGTTTGTTTTCTGGGTTAGTTTTGATTTCGGATTTTGGATCAGATTTTGGCGTATTTCAGTGTTACTAGAATCTGAAATTACGGGTGATTTCAGCTGGCTTTCCCCCCACTTGGTAATAGATTCGATTCTGAATCAGATTTTTGCCTTTGTTTCATGTTCAGTAGTTAATGTTACTTCTCGTCCAGTATAATGGGCCTTCATTCCCATGATAGTGTTGTTCTTGGATCTTCCTGTTTGAGTACTCTAGGAATTTTGAGATTTCCATTTTTTTTTCTCATTGATTATGGCATAAGTTAAGCTTGTGAACTGTCTGGATCTAGTCTGGTAGTAAGGTGGATTTGGCTCCTTGGACTGTTATGATGACTATACTCTCTGGTCATGTTCTACAATGCCTCATGCTAGGAGCATATATCTCATCAGTTTTATAAATTTTATGCATATACCCTATTTCTATTTTGCCAGCTTCACTTTGGAATTTCTAACATGTTCTGATGAAAATCTCATTGTTGGTATTGGTGGTATTTTCAGGATGATGGATCTCCGGTTTCGATATTTTCTATTTCTGGTAGCAATGCTCAAGATGGGCATTTGGCTGCTGGTCGGAACGGTGTTAAGCGCCTTCGTACCGTAAGTTATTATCATAGATGGGCATGATTAGGCTCGGTTCATGCAAACAATATGTTCTTCTTCCAGTATATAGGCTACAGTGGAACGATCTACTGAAATAGCCCAGGGCAGCTGATGCTCTTATTTGAGAGAGAAATGGCCAATTTGGTGATTGATAGCACCTTTTCTAAAGCTAGAAGCTTTAAACTTTTTTTGTAACACTATATAAGTTGCACCACTGGAACTGTTGTTCACCGGAATAGTGTGGACTATGGCTCCATTTTATTTTTGTGACTGAAGTTGTAATCAGTGTTTTCAATAGTGCTGTCTGTGTTTGCCCCTTTGTTACATCAATTAAATGGCTAGTTGAACTGAGAAGCGCATATTCTTTCTTCCTCCCTTGAAATTGCCAAATGCACGTGTTAAGTATCTCATCGTACTATTGATCTGGGTGTCAGAATTATGTGGAATACTTTTAGCTCTTTCTGTAACATTAGCACCTACAATTCTTTGTCCAGGTGAGGCATCCGAATATACTGTCATTTCTCCACAGCACAGAGATTGAAACTCATGATGGTTCTGCTACTAAGGTTACAATCTATATAGTGACTGAACCTGTTATGCCACTGTCTGAAAAGATTAAGGAGCTAGGCCTGAAAGGCACACAAAGGTATCTATTTTCTGATGAGCTTGTTACCAGGAAAAGGAACATAACATATTTTGTACTGCAGCATCTTAGTGTCTTGTGACAAGTCATTCCATACTCCTGGCTGTCTTTTTCTTTTGTGTGTATCATCAGTTGACACGAAACTTTTGATCCCAAAATGTTAGCTTGTCATGGATGCTCCTCAAACATGTCTGTCGGAATCTGTTGTAACAAGGAATTGTTTTTCGTTCAGGGATGAGTATTTTGCACTAGGACTGCACCAGATAGCTAAAGCTGTGAGCTTTCTGAACAATGATTGTAAGCTTGTAAGTATTTCCATATAAACATTATTATGTCAGTAATTAGAATAAATGGACACTATATATTCTTGTCAAATCTCGGAAATTTCCTGTAGATGGTGTCATAAAAATATCTCTGTTTTTATGCTTTTTCTTCCATTTTATTTCAAATAAAACTTTAAGTTGCACTGTATCAACAGGTTCATGGAAATGTCTGTCTGGGGAGTGTTGTTGTTACACCTACTTTGGATTGGAAACTCCATGCCTTTGATGTTCTGTCAGAGTTTGATGGGAGCAATGAATCTGCTAGTGGACCTATGCTGGTATCTTAATTAATTATCATAATTCATTTAGGCATCACTGTTGTAGTTTTCTCAACATTATGTCTACTCTTGTTTTGGTCTCTCTGTGTAAATATTTGGACAACTCTGCTCACATCAGGATTTATTTTTTGAAACCTGGTAACTTCAGGACATCTTGTCCAAGTGAAGGAATAGGCTTTGCTGTCTTGAGAGATTTTCTCTGTCGTGGTTTTGCTTCCTTCTCATTTTTAAAGTTTATCTTGTTTTCAGCCATACGAATGGCTTGTTGGGACACAACATAAACCAATGGAGCTGGTGAAATCTGATTGGGTTGCAATAAGAAAATCTCCACCCTGGGCCATTGACTCATGGGGCTTGGGTAAGATCCTGGCTGTAGTTAGAGCGTACTGTTACGTTGTCATGGTGACATTGCCAAACATAAAACATAACTGGCCGCCTTGTGTGTGATGCCTCATGAAAACCTTTTGCTTCCTTTTCTGCAGGTTGTCTAATTTATGAACTTTTTTCTGGTACAAAACTGGGAAAAACAGAGGAGCTGCGTAACACTGTTTGCATTCCTAAGGTTAATCTTCATTTATGTTATTTCCATGAATACCTGTTTTGTTCCTGAATATAGGGTTGTGCGTCTTCTGGGCCTCTCATATTTATGGATGTAGTGTCAGTGTTTGGCATTTAAATTATTAAAGAAGTGTTTTAGCCAACGGCTTCACATTTTGCCCTAACCCGTTGCAGTTATTAGTTTGTAAGCCTTTTTATCTTTTAAAAGTTGGGTTCATTTCATTTGCACGTTTCTTTTCTCACAGTCTCTGCTTCCAGATTATCAGCGACTCCTAAGTTCCATGCCTTCTCGCAGATTGAATACCTCCAAACTACTGGAAAATGGTGGTGAGCTTTGTGTCTTGTTTACAGATTATGACTAAATAATCATGTGTTTCTATTCTTTATCATTTTGGACGACTTATTCTTTTTGTTCTTTTCCTCAGTACTGTTGCTTTTGCCATTCTCTGGATTTATGCTTCTGTCTGTTATAGTGATTCATCATTTTTCTCAGTTTTTTTTTCTATCATTCCTCATCTCTTGCTTCTCATCTTCTATATACTTGAATTGACAGAATATTTCCAAAATAAGCTGGTGGACACTATACATTTTATGGAGATCCTTAACTTGAAAGACAGCATCGAGAAAGACACTTTCTTCCGCAAGCTTCCAAATTTGGCTGAGCAGCTTCCCCGTGAAATTGTGCTGAAAAAGGTTTGACTTGTAAATTGTAGTGTAACACCAAGACAGCTATATGTTCTTTCAGTTGAAGGCTTTGCTTTCTGGTATTTGACTAGAATTTCTGGTTTCTGTAGCTACTTCCTTTATTAGCCTCTGCCCTTGAATTTGGTTCAGCTGCTGCCCCTGCATTAACTGCTCTATTGAAGATGGGTTCTTGGTTATCAGCTGAAGATTTCAGTGTCAAGGTTCTGTTCATGCTATATCACTCGATTGTTCTGTATGTGTTGCTATTTTCGGTTTTATTTGTGTACTTTATGAACGGTTTTCTTTTTATGACTCACAGGTGCTGCCAACCATAGTCAAGCTTTTTGCTTCCAATGATAGAGCTATTAGGGTTTCACTTCTGCAACATGTTGATCAATTTGGAGAGTCACTATCAGGGCAAATTGTTGATGAACAAGTAAGTTCAATGCCTCCTTTCTCTCGGGCAGGAAAGTTTTTGGCAATGGTTGGTAGGCAGTGGTTCTGATGATTGCAGACTTTAACGTCAATGAGGAAATGTACTTTCACTAGGTATTCCCTCACGTTGCCACTGGATTTTCGGACACATCTGCTTTTCTTCGGGAGTTGACCCTTAAATCGATGCTCGTGTTAGCACCTAAGGTTTGCACCTTACCCATTCTATCGCTCCTTTTTTCTGTGTCTTCTTCACAAAACTCTGAAGCAATATTTTTAAAGAATTTTGTTTTCTGGTGAATTTTTTTTTAAAGCAGTTTAGCATGTTATCATCTGTTTCGTCTTATCAGAAGACAATTAGCTCGTCTGTTATTATAGCTAAAAAGTTATGTGTTTGTTTGTCATACATGCTGATAATCTTAATCCAATTCTGTCTGATTTTTTTTTTCTTTTCATCTGCTGCAGCTTTCTCAGCGTACAATATCGGGATCTCTTTTGAAATACCTTTCCAAACTACAGGTTCTGCATCTATCACCTCTTAATAGCTTGACCTTTCTTTCTCATATTTGCTGTTTTTTGTACAATAATATCACTGTGTTATGACTTGCTGCCTTGCTGGCGACTATCCTTTGTTTTTCTAATTAAATGTTGATCTGCTAGAGATATAGGTTCTTCCCTTTTACTTCTGAATTTAATTTTCTGTTTGCCACAGGTGGATGAAGAGCCTGCGATCAGAACAAATACCACTATATTACTTGGAAATATTGCCAACCACCTGAATGAAGGGGTTGGCCTCTGCTATAGTTACTCCTCTTTGATTCCTCATTCTGAACTGTTAATTTCTTGTCTGAAGCCAAGCGATTACGGATTCTTAATTGTTCTTTTGCTGCTTCATCTTGAAATTTATGGTACAGACGAGGAAAAGGGTTTTGATTAATGCTTTTACAGTGCGTGCACTGCGAGATACATTTCCTCCTGCTCGAGGTGCAGGTATGTGAAGTCCTGGTCTACTGGATCCTAATTATTGCATAGTTGTCAGATGATTTAGATTCTCTTAAATTCAGTTCTTCTCTGTTTGGTTCAGGATATTCCAATGCATCATGTTTCCAAGTATCATCTTATATATATATATATCTCGCTGATTTTTACTTAATGCAGGGATTGTTGCATTATGTGCCACGAGTTCCTATTATGATGATACTGAAATTGCAACTAGGGTTCTTCCAAACGTTATTGTGCTAACCATTGATCAAGACAGGTTCCTTTTTTTGTTGCATGCCTTTTCTTTTCTTTTTTTCAGTTTTTTTGCTCCTTAGATTTTTCAGCATTTTATCTTTTCAATTTTTTTTTGTAACAGCGAGGTTCGATCAAAGGCATTTCAGGCTGTAGAACAATTTCTACAGATACTGAAGCAGAACTATGAAAAGGTATACATAAAATCTATCAAATTCCCGGGGGCTTTTTATTGGGTTGAATTTTGATAGCTGGGTATCTCAACCTGCGTCCTGGATATGGTAGTCCAAGATTCAAATTTTATGCCTACTAGATCTCAAGATTTGATACTCTCTCCTTATTTTTTTTCCATGTTTTTAGACTGTTTTACTTTTCGAGTTCTTTGTTCCTCGCATTTTACCCTTTTTTTGCTGATACGATTGCTATTCGGTGTTGCATAGACAAATGCTACTGGACACACAACAGCATCTGCAGTAACCACATCAGTTCCTGGAAATGCTGGTCTTATTGGGTGAGCATCGTTTATTAGCTTTCTCTAAATGAGCTATTTTTGGACAGTTTTTGCCACAAAATACGACACTAGGTGGATGAATTTATCTTTTTTTTTTCCCATAGATGGGCTATGAGTTCTTTGACTTTAAAGGGTAAGCCCTCAGAACAAGCACCACTTGCTGCTTCTGCTTCGGTCCCATCCCTTACTTCTATGGCCTCAGATGCAAGCACACGTAAGCTTCCTACTATTTGACGTACTTGTCGTATTTATATGAAAGGGTAGTGTAGTTTCATCTCAAATTCCATAGAAAGGTTGATACATGCTGTAAAGCATACATATTTCTAGTCTCTTCTCTCTGTATTGTCTGCCTCATAATCTTGGTGTTCTTACATCGTTTCATGATGGAAAATCTTCCCAGCAATGGAGATGCCGAGTTTAAAACCGAATCATGCACGTTCCAACTCAGACTCCACAGATCAACCTGCTCCCCCGTCCCCGACCTCAACAGATGGTTGGGGAGACATAGAGAACGGGATCGAAGAAAATCATCATGACAGCGAGAAAGAAGGATGGGACGACCTCGAACCTCTCGAAGAACCGAAACCTTCCCCTGCTCTTGCAAACATTCAGGCAGCTCAGAAGAAACGAACCGTCTCTTCACAACCTGCTTCTCAGTCTTCAAGGCCTCTTCCGGGTACAAATTCTCCGGATCACATCCTTTTAATAAGTGCATTTGCTTCTGGGTTTGATCATAATGATGTGATAAATTCTCCTTTTCACAGCTACGAGTTCACGGCCAAAGAATATTACCACCATGAAGGCGGCCAGAGCCGAGGATGATGACGATTTATGGGGATCGATAGCTGCTCCAATGCCGGGGACTACTACTTCAAGAGCATTGAACGCGAAAAAGGCGGCAGGACAAGGCAAAGACGATGATGATGATCCATGGGCCGCCATTGCTGCTCCATTACCGACCACCAGAGCAAAACCTTTAATGTCTGGTCGTGGCAGAGGAGGAGGGGTCAAACCTGCTGCTTCTAAATTGGGTGCTCAACGCATAAACCGAACCTCATCCGGGATGTGAGTCAAAGACAAGAAGGAAGGGCTATAGGAAGAAACAGAACTTGACATTATGTAAATTTTTTTTTTTTTTTTTTTTTACAATCTGCAGGTGATTGACTCATTTCATATAAGCACAGGACGAACCAGGAAGGATATGAAGATCACATCCGGACGCATTATTTGATTTGTAATACCATTCTTTTTTCACATCAAAAGAGTTTTTTTAATATATTTCTTATGTGCAACTGGAAAGCAAAATGTATACATGAGATCTATAGGATAATTAAAACAAAACCCAGCATTGAAATCTTTATCATTGAAATTTCATAAACAGTTTTAATACATAACAATATTTTCCATGATGCAGATTGTGCTCCTTGAAAAACCTAAAAGGCAAAACCGAATTCCTTATAAGAAATATTTACGTATATATAGAGATTTAATTATTTCCGAAGGAGGGTAGACCGGTCAGGTACAGCGTGTGTGTGAAATTGTAGAAGACGTCATTATCATTCTTTTGACAATCATCATGAAATCTAATTGAATCATTTGGTAAAATCTAAAAGAATTATGAAGTTTTCCATTCCAAACAAAGATGGAGACACTGACAGAGTTCCCGAGTTCTTGGGACATGCTTGAGCTCTGCCACAAAACTACCTCTGCAATCTTGAGAAAGAGTTAGCTTCATCTCATACTTCTTCAATCTGCAAAATAAAAACCAGAAAAAAAACAAATTTGAAGTGGAATCCGATTTGCAAGACAGGAAAAAAACAGAGAAGTACGAATGAATCTGACCTGAGGAAGACCCATAAGTTCAAGAACAGCTTTATTAGGGGTCAGTTCACTATCTATTATCCGAGCAACTGCTGTCAGAACCGGCAACTTGACATTGTACTTCTGTGCCAACGCTATGACTGCCCCGGCTGTTGATACACCCTCTGCCACCTGCTCGGTTTTAGCTTTTGATTTATATCATTTTCTGATTCCACTAGTTCGGTTTCGTCACATGCAAGTGACTCAAGGGACAGGGGCTATGCCCATGCAACGGACCTGATTCATTGATCCTAGTATGTCTTCGAGCTTCTCCCCTGATCCTAGCCGGACACCAACAGTTCTGTTCCTTGAGAGATTCACGAAACACGTTAGCATTATGTCTCCAGTTCCTGATAAACCGGTTATGGTTGTTGGCTTTGCACCCATCTGCCAACGCAGACAAAAAAGATCATCATACCTAGCAATTGTAACATAAAAAGTTGAGCGACTGATTTCCCGTTTGACAGAATGAGGGACATGGGGAAAAAAGTTTCGACATTTTAGAATAGTGGCGCAGTGTTTGGAAGAACCCGTTATTGACATTATAGATATACGTGATTCAGCTACCTTGGTGGCAAGCCATCTTATCTCGGAACAACCTTGTGAAACAAGAGCGGCCATAGAGTTGTTACCGAGTTTCATCCCTTCAACAATGCCTGCAGCTATTGCTAGCACATTCTTCAGGGCACCAGCAATTTCCACCCCTGTAACATCACTGTGAGTTATCAGAGGTTACAAGCTGAGCACATGCTACTGAGACAGCAATACACAAGAGAGGTTTTTAAAGCAACTAGAAACTGGGTATATGGTATTTCAGAAAACATCAAACAATACTCCACAAGCAAAGGTTTTTGAAATCAGTGCGATGGGCTCTGAAAGTTTGTACCTTGATGTGTTTATTCTTAAGTAACTAGAAGCTAGAAGCTGCTGAACAGCATTGGCCAATTTCTTATCTTTTGACGCCACCACCATGGCTGCAACACCAAAATGAAATAGTTCAGGAAATATTTACCATCCAAATCACAAACTGCGACACTCTCTGAATTTCAGGATAGCAAAGCAAAACCAAGGTCGCGAATCAAACCGGTGGGTAACTCGTTCATCAATTCCAGAGCGAAAGAAGGTCCTGAAAGTGCAACAAAAGGTTGTCGAGGGTTCTTTAGTGCATTGGGAATTATCTGAGACATCATCCTTAGAGTATTCAGCTCCAACCCTTTGCTAAGCGATATAAAAGGCAGCCCCGGATCAATGTAATCTGAAATTCCCTCCAGAAACGACGAGCTGAACTGCACAGAAGAAAATTGAAGCAATTTGCTCCCCAAATCACCAATAACAGACGAAAAGCACGTGTTCAGACAATAAACTCAATTGAGAATTCAACAACATAACAGCAATGAACTCAGACAAGATACAACACCCAATGGTCTCAACCTGCACTGGAACGGCATGGAGGCAATAATCAGCGCCAAGCAATGCCGATTTGGCATCAGAGGTTGCAACCACATTCTCCGGCAGCTTATGCTCAGGGAAGTACTTACTATAAACAGAGCAAATTCCATTAAAGGAAATCATATCTACGAAATGATCAAGCATAAGGGCTAAACAGCAAAAATGGCATTTTGCTCAAAAGCTACCAGTTTCGATGATCCTCGTTGATAGACTGACAAACAATAGGGTCACGAACGAGCATGCTGACTTCCAGTCCTTCCTTCCTCCTTGCGACATGGGCAGCCATTGCCGTACCAAATGAACCTCCCCCAAGAACAACGACCTAAAACCCAATTTCGAGAAACACCCCAGAAACCTTCAAACACGCGAGACAGAACACGAAAACGGAAAGAAACGCTAAAAAAATGGTAAGAGGATAACCTTGCGAGTGCGCTCGAGAACGTCGGTTTTGGCTTTGGCACGCCATGAGCGCGACCAGCGAACCAGCTTCTCCCACGCGATGCGAACCACTCTTCGCCGGTCGCGGCTCTTAGGATCAGATGGGTCAGTGACTGGCACCGAATCAGCTTCCGGGGCATTCGGAGAGGAAACACAGTGAACGACTAGAGGTTTGGGTTTCAGCACCGTCGGATGCTTCACCCAGAAGTGCAGCTCCAATGAAACCGGTTTTACCAAAACCGCCATTTTCGCAGCTCCTTCGAACACCCAAAATGAACCAATCAAAAGAGAGAGTATCCAATTTTTTTTTTCTTTCGTTTGCTATCCGAAGAAGAAGAACAATGCAGACAAATTTCGGGCCAAGATCAATATGGGCCCGGAAAAACATTGGGCCTTAACCGGACCCGGTTAAGTGGCTTCATCCTCCCATTTAAGGGATTAACCGTGATTTGGTTAAGGCCTTTACCTGTAATTTGTAATTTGATGCTGTCAAACTGATTTCGGCCTCTGTGTCTGTGCCACCAATTTGGTAATTTCCTTTCTCGTTGAACTTTTCAACCTCTATCCTCACTGTAACCTTTTTGTGGCCCAAATAGTTATATTAACGATTATGCTTTTCTTTTACTGACCTTTAAATTCATTTTCTGTCATTTCTTTTTCTTCTTTTTTTTGTTATAAGGTATTTGTATTAATTAAAGGAAACATGTACCTCAAAAATAAATAACCTCTTATATCAGAGAGCGGATGAGATTTACAAAATAAAACCATAAGAAATTGGATCGGAATCGAGGCCTGATGAGTATCAAATACAGCCCACGGCCCAAATACAGCCCACTACTAAGGAATCTACATCCACGTCATCTATGGGTCCCATGTTACGTCTTACGTGGCACACCGTGTAATGAGCGCACATGGAATTTGGGGACCCACCTGAAAAAAATCCAGCAAACGTAATGATACTGTCCACACGCCAACTCATCATTTTCCATCACGACGCGCGTGCTCCTCAAACTCTCGTTTCCCACGACGTCGTTTTATTCCTCCACCCCCCGCCCTCTCTCTCCCCCTCCTCCATCGGCGATCTCCGGCAAAACCAATGTCCGTCAACGACGGCATCGACTCTCGCCTCATCTTCCACGAGGAAGATGACCCGTTGCGGTTCCGCGTCGGCGAACCGGGTCCCAAGAGCCGGGAACTCGCCTCCTTCTTCGGCGGCGACCGCCGGTTCGAACTCCGCCGCAGCTTCTGCGACGTGAGAACCGATCACGTTGAGACCAGGGGTTCTGATGGAGACGACATGGTCAACGACGATGCTGAGGTCCGAAAACGCGCCGCCCTAATCGAACCCGGCGATAATTGTAGTTCTGCAGCTGACGCGGGAACTGACAAACATGGTGAGAAATCAATGAAAAGTTGTGTGTTTTCTGCTGTCTTTCGAGTTCAAACTCCACGAATTTTGGAGCTCTCTGAATTCTTTTAGAACCCTGTCGGATTCTGCTGACATGGGTCATTCTTAGGTTCTCTCGGTAGGGAACTGGTTTTGAGAGTAGATGAGGCCGGAAAATCATCATTTGATCTCGGTGAAGTAAATAACAAGGTGACGATCGCCGATCCGCATGGTAATGTATACCAATCACAGTATAACACGCAGGCAACGAGGGAGTTTGCGTTTGTGCAGAAGGACAAAGCCTCCACAAATGTTGGCTCTTGCGAGTCTCTTAGGACCATTCTCTCTGATCCTGTCACGTAAGTCTCCGGTCGTTGTCTCAATCTTTATTGGAATCTGAGTTGAGTTTTGTTGATGATGCTACTCTGTCTAGTGTCTCAAGTCTCGTGATGTTCATGCCAGAGTGATGAATGTGGTAATTGTTGCGTCTGATCCTAGAGGCAAATGATCAGTAACCCGTTATGCCAAAAAGTCCTTCCTTTTTACTGTTTTATGACAGGTTTTCAATAGAAGTTCATCTCGGTATACGTATACGTAGGTTAAGAGTAGATTGGTCTCAACGTTCACAGAGATGATTTACTAAATCTTAGGTTTTCTTCCTTTTGATAGCGGAGCCCTAATGGATGATGCCATGATATTGCCTTGTGGACATTCTTTTGGTGGTGGAGGCATAGAAAAAGTTAAAAGAACGGTAAATCGCAGCCAAAATCTTGAAAGACCTTATTTGTTTTATCCCAAGCATTCCTATATGAATCTTAATGTCCAAGTTTCAACAAATATTTTCCAGAAGGCTTGCTGCACGTGTTCTCAGCCAGTTTCAGAAGAGTCCATAAAGCCAAATCTGTGTGAGTAATAACGTTTACTGCTACTTTAAACCTTAGAATCAAACCGTCAACAAGTGCTCACTACACATGTTGGGATGGTTTTGTTCAGCTCTCAGAGTGGTAGTTCATGCGTTCCGTCAAGAAGAAGAGGTGGACCATAGCCATTTCCCGAAGCGGAGGAAAGAAAGGTCTGATCAGGTTCGTCTCTTTATTTATCCGCCTTGTATGATTACAAGTTCGAGGGAAATCCAGATTAAACAGTGTTTTCCTTCTTCTGATCTGTAGGACAAGAGAATTTTCTGTCTTCCATCCATGGTGGAAACCCCAAAGAGTAGAGGCATACAGTTCCCTTACTCCATTGGGGATCGGGTTATCATAAAGGTCTGAAATTTTCATTGCTGAGTGTTCTTGCACAACCTTGATTTGGATTTATATGCTTAACAAGCAAAGTTCCTGTGGGGCAGGGGAACAAAAGGACGCCACCACGGTTTGTCGGTCGCAAGGCTGTTATAATGACACACTGCTTAAATGGATGGTTAGCCGCTTCTCTTAGATCTCCATTTTGTTATATTAGATAGGTGATTCAGTTGTTTGTCAAGTGTTTGCATGTTGATTGAGATGGATAAGTTCTGCTCCGATTGGTGGATAAGTTAGTGCAAATCTGACCGTGGACTTGAACTTAAATACTAACAACTATGTAATAATGTACTATGTTGTCTATCCACACACATACACACACAACAAAGGATACTAACCGTTTTCCCAAATGGAAATGCATTTCAGGTATGTAGTAAAGACATTGGACAATGCAGAGTCTATCAAGCTGCAACATTGCTCACTAGCCAAGGTCTCAGATGATCCGTTTGCTAAGGTAACGGTGGCTGAAATGGCACCGGCTTGGCTTTAGCCCTGTAACCCTGAGTTCAATGCCAGTCATAACCCGAAAAGCATATACCTTTTGCTGCAACATACACTTCACACTGTCTCTGACTTGATCCACTCTTTGCTCTGGACTCAAACGGCAAAAGTGGATACTGCACTTATGGAGGTGTGGTATAGGTTGCGATATTAACACAAAAATAGTTCCTTTATGTATGTTTAAGGATGTGTGGTATGGTGTTTTCCTTTTTGTACAAGATGGAAGAAGACAGCTTGTAAGTCATATCAAAATGTGTCGTTTAATGTTAACTATGGTGCTTCAAACTTGGTTGAGAACAGAATACACTTTATATAAGATGTCTTCATGTTACATATCCACCAACCGGTTTTTGTTTACAAAAAGAAAGAAAACACTGACCATAAGTTATTCAAATGGGACAGCAAAGAGAGCAAGATCAAGAACAGGATGAGTTCATCATTGACAGCAAAAAACTGCAGGTTGAGTAGATAGAAGCTGCAGCTGCCTGAACAGCCATACTTGTCTCCATACTGCAGAAAAAAAATATTCCGATACGATTCACCAAATGCTAACTAATCTCACATTGTGTAAGTTGCATAGCTTAAACTAAATTTGTAATCGTTTTCAATGCCTTTTTATTTTTACATAAAATGGATATGTAAATAAATGTCTGGAAACTTGAATAGAATGGACAAGAAGGGATGTGATGCCAAGTTTGACAAGTTGGTATGCTTACCTGGAGTCAGTGTCGGATACTCCTGATGATTGGGAACTGACAGTTGAGACCATGTCCATATACCGCAGACCTTCATTGCAATGTGACTGCATTTCTTTTACTTTGTTTAACCAACAGTCCTGAAAATTGAATACAGAAAGCAAAAGAATTTATATTTATATAAAAAAAACACTGCCTTTGAGTTTCTGTGAAGAAGGCATCGGAATGAATACGCACCAAATTTCGTTTTTCATCAGAAAGAGCGTTATCCATCTGATCAAACAGCGCAATCCATCTCTTCTGATGCTCCATCATTGTTTTATCGTTACCCTGAGGAGTGTTTTCTTGGTTAGTTGGAAACTCTCTCGAAGCAAGAAGGGGTAACTCGGTTGTTAAAATGCTCTGAACTCTATTCCTACTGTGTTCCAGAGCTGCAAGAACAATAATGACTTTCAGATCATTAAACCGAACCAATCTAAGAAGCTTCTGTAGTGTCTCAGAGTTCGGATACATGTTAGAGTACCTGAAAGACGCCCGGTGATGTCCTGATGAAGTAATTCCAACCACTGGGATGCAACGGTTGCAGCTAAAAACCAAAGAAACATTTTCCCTTTTTAAGGATTTCTTTCCCTTCCCATTTCTGCATATCAATTAGCCATTCATGCACTAAAACAGAGATATCTTATACGACAGGCAATCTTGCAACTTCTTGGACAGTGAGGACGGAGCTTACATATTAGTACTGAAGCAAAATCTGTTGTAGAACTTAGGCATTCTACTTCAAACGTGGGCATAAGATTGGTGAAAAAGTTTAGAAGTTACAATCTGAAACATGAAATATGATATAAAAGCAATTTCTTAAAAGGAAACACTGACCTTCAAGGATAAGGGGTGTAGGATTTGTGCAGTTGGAGGAATGCAAATTGGCAACAGAATCGGCATTCTCGGTTGATGGCAACTTGAAGGGTACTTTCCCGTCTTCTCCAACTGACTCTGGCATTCTTGGGTCAATCATCCCCTCTAAAACCGTAGCAGGACGATCACATGCTGACTGCAAATGCTCTCTTCTCGGGTCTGGATCGGCTAACGAGGCATTATCACAGGAAAAATGGGAAATACCCCTCGAGTTCGAATCAACATGGCATTCTTCCCCGACAACATCTTCAGTACCGATTCTAACCAGTGTTTTAATGATTGAACAGACCTGTTTCTTATTTCTGACACGGTTAATGATCCCTGGGTTCAATTCCTTCAGTAACCCAATTGGGGCAGCAGTATTTGAGAACCTATCCGCCTGTTCCCGCTCGGGGAGCTCCTTTCTCTTCTTCAGACACTCGCCTTTACGCTTGCTCTTCTGCTGTTTTTGAACAGGCCGATCTCCAGGAGAACTCGATACAACAGAACTCGACACCGCTGCTCCACCAAGAGGGCCAGAGAGGAAACCGTTTCGTTTCATTTCCTTCCACCGCCGCATAGAATCAGACTCCCCCAAAGTACTATCTAAATTACCCAGTCGCAAGGAACCTGCTTTTTCACTGATATGATATTGAAGCAAGCTGTTCTGTTTCATCTCCATCCATCCCTGCAGTGGACCAGACTCCTCTACTGCCCTGTCTGAAGCTTCAGACACAACAGAGATCTCCCTAGACTTCAAGTGACTACTGTTCTTCAGAAATCGTGATAAATTATGTTTATCTAAGCCGGAAATGTCACCAACCTTGATATCTATATTCAGTTCCCTCCTACTGACATAGTTGGTATTATCTTCATCCTCTTTCTCTACCCTATCCGAAGCTTCTGCATCAGGAACCACATGAATCTCAGTGACACCAGATTTCTCTTCTCCACTTAGATTTGATTGCCTAGCAATCTCAATGTTTCCAACAGATTGAGATTTCAGATCGGAAGTTGCCGCTTCTGCAGCATAAAGATTAAAGCAAGCAAATTTAACATATAATTCTAAGACACGCGTATATGAATAGGATAAATAGACACAGCTTCGACTTCCAATTTCTTTCATATCTTGAAGTTAGACAAGAAAAACGAAATCCATCCAAATGACATTCTTCAGCATCGACCGAAGAAATTACCGTCTGGAACGGCGAGACCAGGAACCAGATCTCGCACTTTCGCACGTTTAGACCCAAATTCGTCTCCCTCTCCGGATCCATTGCCGTTCCGCTTCTCGCCCAGAGACTGTAAATTACGAAACCCAGAAACCCATTTAAACAATCATCACAAACAAGAAAGAAAACAAAGAAAAAAACATGGTGTACAGATTTTTTCACGGAAAGTCATCAGAGAGGCCCAAAGAGCGCACTTTTGAACCAATCGCCTGTTCGGAAGGAGACCCATTGAAAAGTCCTCTCCCTTCCTCCATCTCGTCACTAATCCAAGAACCCTCGAGTTACGCGCAAAGATTTACTAAATCCAAGATAGGGAATTGAAAACAGCAGATTTCATTAGATGGGCAGCAAGGACATCAGGAACAGATCCCAATCCCGACAGTAAAGATTGAACAGAGAGGAGACGAGAAGATGTTGAAGGCCGAAGGGGTTAGAGATTGAGGTAAGTGAGAATGCCGGAGTTGGGTATAATCGGTGAGAGAAAAGACGATGTCTTGAGAATTCAAATGCTGAAGGCTTTGTTATAAAGGGAGCCTCCTCGCCCTTTTCGCCGTCCACACTCACACAACCCAATGACCAGGCTTTCTTCGTATTAGTTCGGCGATCGCGTTTGGTTATTTTTTTGTATTTGTATTTTTTTTTTTAATTTTTATTTAGTTTGATTTTTATTAATATAAGTATTTATATTAAAAAATGAGAAAATCTTTTGTATAACTATATATGTATATATTTGTTATAACTTCTATATTATTAGACGATTTTTAATATTTTCAAATGGAAAAATATACGAACTTTTCTTCATTTTAAATCATAAAGTTTACTACTAAAATTTCTAAAAAAAAATATACCTTATTTAAGATGGTTTCTTGTTTGATGTGTAATTTTTTAAAAGTCTTTCTAAAGTCTATTTGTTTAGAGTTGTTGTAAAGTTTAGTGTATATTTTTTGTTGAAGTCTCTAAAATTTAAAATTTTAAATAGAAGTTGATAAATTTTCGTCGATAAATTTGAAAATTAATAACTGTATGTATATGGTTATTTTATTTAAAAAATATAGCCTTTTAGTAATTTTTCTATTTCAGATTCGATTTTATAAAATTATTTGGTTGGGATTCGAAATGTAATTAGTGAAGCGTTCATAAATTCACTACTAATAATAATAAAAATGTTTATTATAGTGGAGAATCTTGACATAGATCATTCTGTCATCAAAGGTTCTCTTGATCTCTTTCGAATTTTAAAAGGTTTTGGACATTCAAATCCGATAATGATGAGAATGGAGAACATATTGAATGTGGTATGAATATTTCGGTTCCAATGTACAGAATTTGTTTATGGAATTAATAACCTCTCTGTACGTTCTCTTTTCATTGACCTGTTTGCACCAACCAGCTATTCCTCAGCTGCCACGTGGCCGTTTCCCTAAAGCTTTTCACCTTAACCAAACAGAAGTGCGTGCAAACCGGCCCTAAACCGGACCCTACTCGGGTCGTCTTCAATAGGTAGCAAACCGGTCCACATTCCATTCCCCTCCCTTGCGCTACTATCCCCCACGCGCTCGTTCCTTCTTCGCGCGCGCCTCCGTCTCTGACGTCATCCCCAGTGCCGCTCCCCTCCGTTGAATGCCGATCCGTGACGTCACCGTTTCCGAGCTTCTCAACGAATATAACGCCCTCCGGCGTTCGTTCTTCCCCCCTCTCCCATCTTCCCTTCACCGCCGGCCAATCATCCGCCTTCTCCGCCGCAGTCGTCGCCTCCGTGGAGGTCAGAGATCCGTTCCCTCCGGCGTAAACTTTGAGCAACAGTGGAGTTTCCCTTAGATTCTTCACGATCTCAACCACCGAATCTCTCATCCACTCGTCGAGCTTCTCCCTCGACACGACGGCTCCCCCGTTTCTTCCTCCTCCGCCGATCCTTTTCCCTTCCAAATTCACCACCGCAGACGGCACCATATCCGCCTTTGACATCCGGATCTTTCTCATCTCGATCAACCGACGACTCCGGCGACCGTAGATCGGAACAATAGGCGGAGATCGAACGATCACAGTCCGCCGATCGCGGACGATTCCTCCTCCGCCTACGCCACCGCAACAAATCCTCGCAGATGCCGCCATATCGCCTGCCGAATGGCAATGCATTGAGATCGGAGACAGGAAAAGATCGCCGGAAAAAAGGAACAAATTCCTGTACATATATATTCGAATCTTCGGCTGTTTTCTGTTCTGGTTGCTATTTTATTATATACGTAGCGACGTGGCCTTAATTGAATCTCTCTCAGCACACGAAGTTGTCAACTGCGAATCTGACGGTTGAGATTAAGCGCTATCTAATCCGTTTGAAATAAGATGAACTTACACATCACGTTTCCTCGCAAGTCTCAGCACGGTAATAATCATCTATATCGCTGCACACCACAGACCAAGGAACCATACTTGATCTCAACTGTTCGATCTTAATCTAACGGCTAGGGATGAGTGATAGGGCAACCACGTGACGACGCGGTTCGGCTGCGTGCGTGGCTTGGGTGAGCACGCGTCTGTATGGTCCATTAATGGCACCGGCCACGTGATGCTCCACGTCAGCGTAAAAGTGCATCGTGTAATTTTCCACGCTGTAATTTCCTTTAATGTATATTTTGCGCTTGTGGGTTGGGCCTTTTACGTTCTGTGTGCTTCAGTTTTAAAAGTTTTGGCGTTGGGCCTCCACCGAGATGAGTCGACCGGCTCACCCTACGCGACTACCAAAAAACTTGTTTTATGACCACCAAAAACACATGGGGCTGTACCGGGTTTCCGATTTTGAAATTTTAGGAATTTGATTCGAAAATGATTTATTTAGTTTTTTAAAATTTATAACAAATTAGTACGGTATATTATTCGGTACAGTTTGATTTCAGTTTTTGTTAAAAAAATTAGATTTTCTTAAAAAAAATTTGGTTTTTCAAAATTTTTATAAAGTTCAATTCGGTTCAGTTTGGTTATATAAAAAATATATCGTTCGGAAATTTTGAATGATACAATTTGAAAAAAATAACGAGATTTTTTATTCGATACGGTTTGATTTCGAGAAAGCGAAGTGAATGTTCGCCCCTAGTTTTACCCATAATATTATTATAGTAAAGGAAAAAATGTGATATAAAAAAATATATATATATATACCAAATTTGTAAAAATATGCAACGTAAATAAATTCCAGTGATGGACGCCCGCGTTCGGGACTTTCATCTATGGTGCCTCGTCAAGGAACGCACATCAGTAATAAAAAAAAAATACATATAGTTACATATATACATATATTCACCTTGAGGAAATTCTTTTAATAAGGAATAAGTTCAAACGAGATTAAACTTATCGTTTATTACGGTCGATTCATGTTTCACGTATATTACCCAATCGATAGCATAGCAGTTGAGATTTTCCATAATATAAAATAACATATATTAATGTTATAGATGCTTATTATATATATATATATATGATGTGTATCAACGTGTGTATATATATGTATATGTCATGTATGTATATATGTAAAATAAGTATTGTGTATACTATATCTATAAATATGCATATAAGTGTGTGTGTGTGTGTATTAATATGTAGACAGTAGATCTAAGTGTGGTTAGTATATATATATGAGAATATATAGATTTTTCTTTTTAAAAATTGTTGACGTAACTACTCTTCATGCCATAACATTTTTTAGGTGATCGTGGAAATACGACGATAACGTCACCAATTGCTGAATTTGTATAATTTTGTATACTTATGTTAAAAATTTATCAAATATATTTTTTTAATCAATTTTAAATAAGATGGACAAAATAACCGAATCCAAAATAACCGAACAAAACCGATCGATATATATCCGAATCGAACCGATTAATATTTCAAATCCGAAATATTCAAATCCGAATTAACCGAACTCAAATTAATCGTAAACTGAATAAACCGAATCTGAATTAACCGTAATCGAATGTAACTGTTTATTTACCTATATACCATCAATTAATATATAATATATTTTAAATTTAATTAAAAAAATTAGTTAATGATATTATTTTATAAATATAACAAAAAATGAGGTATATATATTTTAATTTAATCATTGATTTATAATAAATATACTGTGGATCGTTTTTGTTATTTTTATATGAAAATTGATTGACTTTTATCGATTTTTTATTTAGATAAATCTAAAACGAACCGATTAAAATAATATATTCGTTATATATGAATATTTCAAAATCAAAATAATCGAATCTAAATCAACCAATTTCGATTAAACGGAACCGAGTCGATCTTCCACCTAGTTGTAAACGGGATTACCCTAGTTTTAAACGGGATTTTTCAATAATAAATTAACAGATAAATAACAAATAAACCACAGAAATTAGGCCGCATGAAACGATGGCGTTTTAGTTCCTGTTCTCGTGTCTTCTCGTCGCCCTTCGGACAGAGAGCGCGGCAACGTGATCGTGACATCTGAATCTGTCTCTGTCCGATTCCGACAGAGAAAGCGACGAATCGGGCATGGAGGATCCTTCAAAACCTAACCCGAGCAATCACTACCGTCCGCAATGCCCGGTTCCGCCGTCGGCCAACCCAGCTGCTGCTGCTCAGGCGCCGGCTCCGACGCCGTTCCGTGGTCCGTACCACCGGCGCGCGCACTCGGAAGTGCAATTCCGGCTACCGGCGGACCTGGATCTTTCGGAACCATTCGGCGGATTCGACGACCTTGGATCCGAGGACGACCTCTTCTGCTCGTACATGGACATTGAGAAGCTCGGATCCGGATCCGCATCCGATTCGGCCGGACCTTCCGCTCCGAGACCCGATAACCCGGTTCCGGCGGAAAATGGCGGCGAGGCAAGGGATTCGAAGCCTAAGCACAGGCACAGCCTCTCCGTCGATGGGTCTTCGACATCGGAATCGATCGAAGCCAAGAAAGCCATGGCTCCTGACAAGCTGGCCGAGCTCTGGGTCGTCGACCCGAAAAGGGCTAAAAGGTTTTTTTCCCCTTTCCCTGCCGATTTGATGCGATCTGATGAAATCCGATTCCTGTTATCTAGTGAGAATGGTGGCTCCTGTTTTTTATTACAGTTCGTGTGAAATTGTCATGATTTGAGCAGAAAGGTGGTTGCTTTATGACCTTTTGATTGGTGTAAATGGACATTTCTGGTTTGGATGTTCATGTTCTTGAGATCTATCTTCTTGATTACGTATCACTTTCATTTGGTTTGATTCTTGATCTTGGATCCTCGGCCAAATTTTGAAGAAATAAAGTTAGAGGCAAATACCATGAGGGCCCCATACGTGCCTTCTGCTTAATCTCTGTTTGAATTCGTGGAATGTCTCTTTCATACGGAAAACTCTAATGGCCCCCAACGATTTCTTGACCAGCTCTATGTTTGATTGGTAGATTGAAGGTTGTCGTTACTCGATTTTAGTTTGGTTGGCAATCATCTGATCATGTCTTGTCAGAATCAAACTTGCATTTATCTGATAAAGTCATCCTAGTTAGTTGTATGATATCTCATAGCCAAACTTATCATTTCCCGGTGCCTGATAAGGTCCAGCACAAGAGATTTGCTAATATGTTTTCCCTAAACTCTTGAATTCGAAATCGGAATATTTAAATGTGCAGTATTAGCTGATGGCCCGATCATCTTGCAAATACATGTAGAATCATTGCAAATCGGCAGTCTGCTGCTCGTTCGAAGGAGAGGAAGGCTCGTTATATCTTGGAGCTCGAGAGAAAAGTCCATACCCTCCAAACCGAAGCTACTACTCTTTCAGCTCAACTCTCTTTGTTCCAGGTTCTTATCATACATAATGTATACATACATATACGTATATATATATATATATATACATGTGTTGCTGCTGTATCACTGACCGTCTTTTCTCCTGTTTTATTTCGTCTTTTAGAGAGACACGAATGGTTTGTCTTCTGAGAATACAGAGCTCAAGCTTCGGTTACAGGCAATGGAACAGCAAGCTAAGCTGAGAGATGGTATGTTGAAACCTTTTACCTTATACAAGTCTCGTCTCTGACAAGATCTTGATTGTTCACGCCTCTATGTGTATTAGGACCTTGTATACTCATGCCGAAAGGTTTATCTACGTATATGCATGAACATATACTTACTTTGACATGATTTCTGGTTTGGAAAAGCATGTTCTTCGAATTTCATATGCCGTAATATCGATGACGAATATCTCCATGCAGCACTGAACGAGGCGTTGAAGAAGGAAGTCGACAGGCTGAAATTTGCCACGGGAGAAATGTCGCATGCCGACGCGTATAACCTCGGAATGGCACGGAGCTGCGTGCAATACCCTCAACCACCGCAAAACTTGCAAATGGCTCCTCAATTTTACGTCTTCCAGCCCAACAACACGACTTCTCCATCTGCTCATCATCCGGCACTCGTTACTGCTTCAGGCCAATCACCGCATTCAAATTCATTTTCGGATGCGATGCAGCAAGATCCTCTTGGCCGGTTACAGGGCCTTGACATCAGCAGCTGCGGCAGAGGCTCGGGCTTCGGGAGATCCGATTCAGTCAGTGAAAGCAGCAGCACGATAAACTGATCAACTCGTCCTGAAAAGCCCCCCCCCCTCCCCTCCATATCCATTTGTCGATAAATTAATCTTTCCCCCCACTTAAATTCTTAGCTGAAGGTAATCTCCTGATGATGTCTGATCCTTTTATGTAAACTGTTTTTTTTTTCAACTTCTGAGTTAGAGACCACAGGTGTCCACTTATCTGACTTCCCAAGCCCTGATTCATTTCGAAACACGTTCCTGTTGGGAAGCCAGCGAAGGAGGAGAAGAAGAAGAAAATCTCTCTCTCTCTCTCTCTCTCTCTCTCTCTGTGAACAGAGAAGTCGTCGTTTGGTTTTTCCAGGGGCTATGATGTAGCTTTAAGCCTTTAACAGAGTCTTTGCAGGTCTCATCAGTGTGTTTGGTTCTTTTTTTGGGAACCTTTAGGGAATATATGAGCTTCAACTGTTGACTTTCTTCTCATGTACTACTCTGCTGTACTCCTGTTTCTCTCTCTCAAGAATCTTGTAACAACAGAAAAGCTTACTAGAGATCCCCCATTTGTCTGAATCTGACAACTATTTTTTTTGTTGTTGCTACCTTAATCCTTGATTTCAAACGCTGACTGACATGCCACAAACAATAGTTTGAGTTGAGTTCATAGGAGACTTTTTAACTGAGCATCTCAATCGAATCTTGTTGGCCAAGAAACTGATTCTTGATCTGACGTAATGTTTGGAAACTGACCCTTCGAACACAGTTCCGACAAGGTTGGAAGAAGAACGAGACAGGATCACTTTTATGACGTTCGAAGAAGTGTCATTCGATTAAAAAAAAAAAGAGAGAGAGAGAGAGAATTTCCAACTATAAAGTGCGGGGAATATGACTTTGTGCTTTTGCCATCGTGCTCCACCGCTGTAAGGTTTTCTCCGCTTCTCCATCGGTTATTTCCACCCCGGCGGAGAAATTCCGGCGATCGCCGGCCATGGCGACCTGCGGCGGAGAGGTTGCTTTCAAGTTGTCAGATTCTTTCGTTCTTAAGATCCTCGAGGGCGATATCACCAAGCGGTCCGTCGATGGCTCCTCCGATGATATTGTTACTCTCTCTCTCTCTCTCTCGATCAATCAAATTTTAGGGTTCTTGTTTTGGTTTCTTCCATTCCCGCAAATAATGACTTTTTTAACAGAGAAAAAATAAATTATTTACATTAAAAAACAAATTACACACGGTAGAAAAACCGAATATAATATAAGAAGGAAAATGAGAGGGAGATTACATAAAGCCCAACAAGGCCCAAGGCCCAAGGCCCACTAGGTTAGATCCCTTGAACGCATTTATAAAATCATCTTTTATCATCACATCATCGTTCACAGTCGAAGAGCCGCACAAAACCCTAGCTTGGAGCTGTACTGTAGGCAGGCAACCATGGTGGGTACACCCCCTGAATCCTGATCGCTTTCTAGAATCCAATTTTCTCACGTGATGTTTTTTTCTACGGTTGGGTTTTTTTGTAGACTTTCAAGCGCAGGAACGGTGGCAGGAACAAGCACAACAGGGGACATGTCAATTTCATCCGCTGCTCCAACTGCGGCAAGGCCTGTCCTAAGGTGGGTGATCTCCTCACATTCGTTTCCTGGATTTTAGATCTGTTTATGTGATGTCTCGGGCAGTTCGATCTGATGTTGTTGTCGCCCTTTCACCGTGAAAACGATTGGCAGGACAAGGCGGTAAAGAGATTTATCGTCAGGAACATTGTCGAGCAGGCAGCTATCAGGGATGTTCAGGAAGCCAGTGTCTACGATGGTATCTCTGATTTTCCATTCTGTTTCCCGCGATTGATATAATGCCCTTCTTAGTTCCTTTGTGGAATCTGTAGCTTTATGGACAGACAACCTTCTATGTAGTTTTGATTTCCTGTCTTGGATGCATTGGTTGGTTGATGTGTCTGCTGTTTAACTGTTGTCCGTTTGGGTGCTTAGGCTACGCTCTGCCGAAGCTGTACGCCAAGCTGCAGCACTGTATCTCGTGCGCCATCCACTCTCACGTCGTGAGGGTCAGGTCCCGCACCAACCGTAGGGTTCGTACCCCACCGCAGCGTTTCGCCAGACGCAGGGTAATTAATCTCTTAATCCATTTATTTAGATAACCCTAAAAGTTTTGAGCTTTTTTCTTCAATTCTTGTTTTCATTGCTTGTTTTTGTCATTTTTGTCGAGATAAGAGGGTTTCTCTTAGGCTTCATGTATGTCTATGTTTGACTTGCTTCAGATGTGAAGTCTTAAACTTTTCAAGATAATCCTTAATCGTATGAAGTTGTTTTAAACTGAGTTCTATTTGATCATTGATGTTTGGAAACTCTGTTCGGGGTTATTGTCAGGCTGGTTTGTGTGATTTGGTTGTGCATTATGCCCTTTGTGGGTATGTATATCATGTTTGCTCATATTTTTCCAGATTTGATTTGTCAGTCAGCTTTTGTGTTTCCCAATTCTCATTCTTATTCATTAGTTATGTTTGGTTTCTTTGCTTACCTCCTATTAGTTGCCATAGATGTGGATGGAGTTTTTGTGTCATTTGTTGTGTAATGGATTATCACAAGTAGCTGAATGGTAATAATGAATGTTTTTACAGGAAGACATGCCTAAGCCAGGGCAACCAGGACAGGCTCCCCGTGTCCCCGGAGCTGGAGCTGCACCCCGCACCTGAGATTCTACAGACCTTGCTTCCTTCCCCCAATCCATGTTCACTAGTTTCTTTTAACGTTGTCTGAAATTTTACTTTGGGGATGCTTTTATATTTGTGATTTTGATCTCTCGAGTTCAAATGCTTTGAGACTTGCTATAGTTATTCGACTCAGACCAGATGGTTTTCTTGTCCATGGATTTCGCCTTCCGCTTTAAACTTTTATAGGGGTGCTCTCTGACACCCTACTTGAGCTTGTGGTATTACTTGATGCATTGGTGTTAACCCGTTAGTTCATGACCTTTCAACTTGTTTAACATGCTTCTTTTAAGCCACATCAAGTTTAACTAGCATAAAATTATGTCTATATACAACTGTGTGTATATATATATATATATATTTATGTATGACAAATTGGCAGTTTCTCCTTGTTTATCCTTACAAAAAAGGTGATCCTATGTGAGCTTGTGGTGTTTTGTTTTTTGATGTGTTGGGCTTTAAAGCCATTGGTTAATCTGTGAAGTAGAAGGGTTAGCAGAGACAAGACTTTCAACTTGTCGAGCTTGCTTTAATGTAATTTAAGTTAATCTAGTACAAAGAAAAGATAAATCTCAATTTGGCAATTGCTCCTTAGCTATCCTTACAAAATCTGCCATGTGACAATCTGTTTTAATAGCATTGGGAATAATGTGTGACCTGCTTGTGGCGTACCCCTCCTGCAACACCATGAATCCAATCGAGTTTTAGGGTAGCCTCTCTTATTTCCCTCCCAGAAAAGGAAAGAGTTCAAGAGATCAAAACAAGAGATTTTACCTTGGCAAGAGCGCTCATCATCTTCTTAAGCGAGGGAGAATTCATCTTTGCACGGCTTGCCATCTGATCACAACAGGGAAAACGGTCATTTGTTAACACGTTTCTATAGTGAAAGAAGCACTATTTGTCATCTACTGGCAATCGGGTTTCGGTTGAAGACCTCATCCATTTTAATGTATCCGGGGGGTAGCCTCGGGTCACTCTCCTCGATCATCAGGCTTAGAAGCTTCTCCAAGTCACTTCCAGTGCCGTCGTTGCCCACCCATCCCCATTCCTTTGCCAATTCCAGCATTTCCGTAACATAGGATGCGTCGTGAAGGGCTCCAAGCCACAGTGGACCCGAGACAACGAGTGAGGAAGAAGCCTTTGTGTCGCAGCAGGGACAGCCGATCAGACCAAGTTGTTCCCATCTTACTGTCTGCGAATCACCGCAGCGATTACAGTAAGTCACAAAACCATAGTTCCTGTCACGAAATCAGCACACAGTTTTCAATTAGGTCAGAAACCTAGAACCAGATATCGAATTCAATACAATTAGCCGGATCATAAGAAAGAGGCTACCTGTCCTCGTGTAGCTTCCCACGGTGAACCCGAAGCAAGACTCTAAACACGGGCCCATGATAAGAGTAGTAGGAGAAAAGGGGTGTGACATGATACCCGAGCAGAGAGGCCTCTCTCACTGCTCCGCCTATTACCATTCGCAGCCCGATCTCATTCCCAAACGGCATTGGTCGGATAAATGCCCCATAGGCTGCTAGAGAACTACACAAGACGAAATGATTGAAATGATTCATTGTTCTCATTCCTACAACAATGTGGAAAGCATGAGCTAAGGCTAATCCAGAGAATTTCCCCACCACCAAAACCCGAATCTTCTCTAATGCAATCAGCCCAGAAACACAAACTCTAATAGCCGATTAGAGAAAAAACTATATAAGAAATATGGTGTATCTTCACTCACTTGTAAGGTCTGTGACCACCGGAAGAGTACCCATCCGTGGAGGTGAGATAAAGCAAACCATCCAACTTCAACGCATTGAAAGCGTCTCTGAGGAAAGCCGAATCGCTCCCAAACGAATCCACATCTATCATATCGAAGAAATCCCCGAGCAAATACCTATCGATCATCGCTTTGTTCGCCAACATATGAGACACGACCCATCTTCTCTCGTCGCCTGAACCCCTCTCAACCTTACTCAGATTATCAGTGATAATCCCTCGATAAGCGTCGTTGGCATCATTCGCCATGACAAAATCAGCTCCCGCCTCCACAAGATAACGAAGCGACCTGATTCCGCAGCCACACATGGCGTCGAGGACCCGTAACCCGCCTTTGGATCTCTTGTATAGCGTCGCCGAGAGCACGCCGAGGTCACGGCCCGTGGCGCTCTCATGGCGGAAAAAAGTCTCTCGAGTCTCGAATTCAAGACCCCTCTCGGTCACCACCTCCGATTTCACGCAAATGGCGTCGTGTCTCCATTTGAAACTCCGGAAACCTCGAGGATTTGGGGGTTTAGGCTTAGGGTTTTGCGGTTTAGGTAGAGAGAAGGAAGAGGATAGGGTTTTAGGTGCGACAGCTAACATAGCGGGAAAATCTAACTCCATTTTCCCCCTTCGAAATAAATAAGTCCGTCCGATCTCCTAATTCGCCACGTGTACGATTCAGATTCATGGTTCCTAAATCAGAATTAACCGTTTGATATGCCAGGTCGTTGATTAGTGGGTCCCACATTAAATGGACTTCACGAGTTACCTCTCTGTTTCTGTGTTTCTGGGGTTTGGAAGAATTTTAGGGTTTATTTTTTTCCACATCTTTTATATAATTGATTTTTTTATTACAAAAACGTTTCCATTGGAATTGCCCGTAATGAGAGAAATAGCGAGGATGAATAGGAAGAAGAAGAAGAAGGAAACAAGAAATTATCTTTTAAAAGCTTTTTTTGAGGTCAGTTACAGTGAATTTCAGGACAAAAAATGGCGGATTTGGGTTTTTATAAACTTTCCATAAAATGCTTTTTTATTAATTTATATAGCCATAATTTCCTTGTTTCATACGGTGAGAGAAACCCATTTTCTTTTTTTTCGGTTTCTTTTTTGTTTATTTGATGATTGCTGCGGTTTTTGTTTGTATGTCTGTTTTCTTTCCCTTTTATGATGTGTACGCTATGATGGTTTTTGCCTGAATTTCGGTGAGTTATCTTCGTCTCTCCTTCTCCAGTATCATACGAGATTACTGTCTGTAGAGATGATTCTGTAACGTTTTGTGCAGGCGTTGTTCAGACAAAGATCTGAACTTTCGATTGAACCTCTTCGTGGGTAAATGGTTTCTCTGTCTTTTGCTTCGATTAATCGCGTTAGCATTCGCCATATTTTTTGTGGGTTTAATTCTTTTACTGTACACCTGTTTATCTGAAACAATCGAATTCGACGAAGCAGAACATGCTTTGAGATTGTCATGATAACGTTAAATCTCGCTAGGGTTTGTGGTTTCTGGTCTAAATTTGTTCTTGCATTTGACCTTTGCCCGCCATGTTCTTTTCTTTTCTTCTTTTTTTTCCTGGTGATGTTTGCCGATCCCAATGGAAAAAGCTGACTTTTTTTAAACCCCTTTTGTCTTGTTTCTTTTTTTCTTCTTTTTTTTTTTTCTGTTCTTCCCAGCCGCCTTCGTGGTCCTCCGTAAAACATTAAGTATCCAAACAAATTCTCGGGTTTTTTTTTTCTTTCCAAAATGCTGATTCTTCTGAAAATATGAAGCGGGTTTAATTAAAACACCAAGTCCTGTTGCAGAGGTTGGATTTTTTTTTCCTTATTGTCATATGGGCTT
Organism: Tarenaya hassleriana; assembly: GCF_000463585.1. Classification (NCBI taxonomy): domain Eukaryota; kingdom Viridiplantae; phylum Streptophyta; class Magnoliopsida; order Brassicales; family Cleomaceae; genus Tarenaya; species Tarenaya hassleriana. Next base: position 638,900 of record NW_010960187.1, on the reverse strand, counting down.
CCTTTTGTTTTGGCTTGTTTCAGCTGGAATTTCTTCGGTTTTGTGAGATTAGACCAAAGAATCTCATGACATATGGACTAAAACTACAGGTAATCTTCCGATGCTTCACGTAGTATTGTACATTTCTGCATCCACGAGGCGGAGGGAGTGTTTCTGAGATAATTTCTGTGCACACGTAAGGTGAAAAGCTTGAGTTTTTTTTCAGAGAGGAATATCATCTGGTTTCAGTCAAATTCTTGATGGGTTTTTACTTGAAACAGCAGTATTAGTTTCGAGGAGGACCTAAGTGTTGGGATGCCTGTTCTTTTGCATTCACTATCAGTTACATCGGTCATGTGTTGTGTTTTGCTCTGTTTCTTTACCTAAACTATGAACTCTCATTGGCAACCGTCAAGCCGGACATAGGAGTAATCACACTGCCCCATTGGCAGGAGAATTTCTAAACCATCCATTGACGGAATTGAGAAATCAGATGGGGGGGAAAAAATCTTGTTCCTTTTTCTTGTACTTGGTGTGAAACTAACCTGCCTCATTTTCTCTTTTCCCATTCTCTCTGTTTATGGCATCAATCATCTTCTTCTACCCTGTTTTCCCATTCCTTAGGTTGAAGTGATTTATCCTCGGGAGTGTTTTTCTTGTTTTCCATGAAACGGTTTGCTAAAGGGTTCACTCGAATTCTTCACTTTGCTTCCATTTCTTCTCTGTATAATGGTTTGTAGATGTCTTGATATGTCAACCTCGCACGAGTGGCACAGTGAGTGAGGATTCCCAAGTTATCAATGTGAAAGTAGTTTGAGATTTTTTTGGACATGGGAGATCTTCAAGAAGAGAGGTTGTCAGTCTCTTCCTCATCATCCTCGTCATCATCATCATCTTCCTTGCTGTCATCAAGAAAACCACCTCGGACAGAATCACTGTTGATAGAAGGGGAATATTGGATGATTGCCGAGGAGAGGACCAGGGAGATACTATGCACCATCCAGCCGGTTCTTGTTTCCGACAGAAGTAGGACTGAAATAATCGATTATGTCCGGAATATAATCAAAGCTCATCACGGAGTTGAGGTTAGAACTTCAGTGTATCAATCGACATGTTCCGCTCTCTGTTTTATTTCATTTTATACACATTCCCTTTGAATATGACAAGGTATGATTTCAGCTTATCCTGTTTGTGGAAATTTCATTTGATGAATTCCATCCGAAATGTTCGACTTGTAGGAGCTAAAGAATTAGGTGTATACATCCATAGAGATGTTGTGTATCAGTTGCATTTTTACACAACCTGTTTATGTGTCCTAAATGGACTTCTCTTGCTGTCCCCTTCTGATTATTTTTGTGGAGCCACTTTTTTTTTAAGCTCTTAACGATTTAGTGCACATGTCCTCTACCAGAAAGTATTGGTTTTGTGTAATGTGGATCATCGGGTTTTGCATATTTTCGCTTGTTGAGAAACTGGTTGTATCCACAGGTCTTTTCATTTGGTTCAGTGCCACTGAAAACCTATCTGCCCGACGGCGATATTGATCTGACGGTCCTGATTCATCAAAACAAGGAGGAAGAATTGGCTGATCAATTATGCAGTATGCTTGAAGGTGAAGAAAAGGAATCTGATTTCCAGGAAACCGATCATTTCCAAGCAACGGATGTTCAGTATATCCGTGCTCAGGTTACGTTTCTGCCTTCTGCCTTCGATATTTCCCGACCACTTCTTCAACTAAAATTTGTTCCAATGCCTTTGTGGTGATCTTTTGGCTTTTGTCATGTCTGATTATTAGGTCAAGGTCATAAAATGTAATATCAGGAACATAGCTGTGGACATCTCCTTCAACCAAATGGCCGGACTCTGTGCTTTATGTTTCTTGGAGCAGGTAAACAATGTCTATCCGGATATGGGGTCTAGGGTTTATAAAAAAAACATTAAGATCGGTGTTTTGCGCCCTTGATAGCTTCGTAAGCCTTTCATGGAATCTGCCTCTTGATTTGTATCATTATCTCTGAATCTTTTTCGCGTAATTGGACAGATCGACCAACTTTTCGGAAGAGACCATCTATTCAAGCGTAGTATCATCTTGATCAAAGCGTGGTGCTATTACGAGAGCCGTGTTCTTGGTGCTAACACTGGACTGATCTCGACATATGCCTTGGCAGTATTAGTCCTGTACATCATCAACTTGTTTCATTCTTCGCTGTCTGGTCCTTTAGCTGTGAGCATTCTTGAATCTTGATCTGAACTGAAACATCATCTACTTCCAAGTTATTAACGAAAAGATAGATTTAACCGTCATTCTTTACAACAGGTCCTGTATCGGTTCTTGGATTACTATGGTTCGTTTGATTGGGACAATTACTGTGTCAGTGTCCATGGTCCTGTCCCAATCTCTTCTCTTCCAGAGGTTAATGGTAAAGATTTGCAGAATCAGAAAGAACTTGTAATTCCTTCCCTTCACGTCGTTTTCCTTTTTTGACGTTTTCTTTTCTTGCTTCATGCAGCAGTACCTCCAGAAATTAACGGGTTTGAGTTGTTGCTCGACGAGAAGTTTTTCAGAGAATGCACTGAACTATATTCGTTTCCGACAAAGGCTGTTCATGATTTTCCCGTCAAACATCTTAACATCGTGGATCCTTTGAAACACAGCAACAACCTCGGGCGGAGTGTGACAAAAGGTATTTGTTCAAGAATCCGCCTTTCGTTTTTTCAGTTTTAGACACCTTTGAGTTTGAGGAAAGGGTTTGTTTTTGTTTTTACCTTTCCTTAGGCAATTTCCAACGCATAAGACACGCCTTTTCGTTGGGAGCTCGAAAGCTCAGAGACGTTCTAACGCTACCCATCGAAACAATGGGCAGCAGACTCGAGAAGTTCTTTGCAAATTCTTTGGACAGGAATGGGAAGGGACAAAGACAGGACGTTCACAATCCCGTCACCGCGTTTGGCACCGGGAGATCAGAATTATCGGAACTGAAGGGAGACTTTGACGGTTATTACAGGAGTCTTGTGTACGGGCAGTGGTATCACGGGTCGAGTTGTCAGGTTCAGGACACAAGTGCTTGGAACATAGTCCGTTGGTACGTGAACTGTCAGAAGAACGAGTTCTATCACAAGGGTCTGAACGTATCTACGCCAATGCAGCCGCCTTATCCTCTTACTATTTCTCGTCTGCCCTCTCCGCCGACTATACACCTTCAAAACACGGCAGAATTGAGAGGAACCGGCACTTATATCCCTGACATGGTGAGCCGGTTAATCACTCACTCCCGAGTTTTGGCTTATTCGACTCGTTAAATCTAATATTCCTCACTCGGGTTTTCGCAGAGTCAGAGGTGCTATGCCGACGATAATATGTTCAGACACACGAGTTCAGGAAACTCGTCAGCATCGGTTCAGACAAGTCTGCTTCTGAAATCAGATGAGCCTAGTGATGGTAAGTTGGAAGAAGATCCTGCCATGGCGACCAGAGATGATGAAACTGGCAATGGATGCAGTCTCTGTAGAGAAGAAGAAGAATCTACGAGGCCCGACACCTGTGACCCGGATCAGCAAATCCGGGTATCGATATCGGGATATTCGTCCTCGAGGCTGTCGGCCATGTGAAAGAGATCCTTGCAATCTGTATCTGATTATTTCACCAGACAAGAAACACAAACAATGGTTTCTGACTGAGGAGTTCTAACCAGATGGGACAGTCAGCTTCTGTAGGGATTCAACAGAGAGAACAACTTGCAAAGGACTGTTTTCTGTTTTTTTTTTCCCAGATTGTCTTTACTTCCATCATGTTTTTTTTTACAGTGCAAGAAAGAAAACAATACTGCAAAGAAACTTCTTCTTACAGTTAGGTATCAATTTTCGTCCGAATCCATCTAAAAAATAGGGCTTTGAAATGAAAAAAATTCGAGTTTCTAGGTCTGATTTAAATCAGGGTTTGTATCGATCCGAAAGTTCGATTTTTTTTTAATAAATTTTAAAATAAGCTATTAAACGGGACAGGTCAGTCCAGCTCGAATCTGAACTCGGATCGTATGTAGGGGTGACCATTTCGGTTATTAACCGAATAACCGAACCGAATAAGAGTGGTTCTGTTCAGTTCAGTTATTTGCTTAATAACTGAATGGTCGAGGAAGTTGAATAACCGTTCGGGTTCAGTTCGGTTCGGTTAATAACCGAATAACCGCGGTTAATCAAACGGTTATTAGAGTTTTTATAATATTTTAATTTTTACTCTTGTTATTATTAGTGTTATTTTTTTGGTAGTTCATTTGTACCTTATATGTTTCACCTAATAAACCATAAATCTAGTTCATTTGTAGATTTTTTTGTAACTTTTTTGGAGGATTAATTATTTTATAGATTTATTTGGATAGATATTTTGAAGTTTGTATAGGATTAATATTCTTTTTTAAAAAATATATCATAACCGAACCGAACCGATCTAAAACCGAACCGAATAAACCGAAAAATTTAACCGTTTGGTTCTAATTTTATTATGCAGAAACCGAATCAAACCGAACCAAACCGAACTGAATAAATCTATATAACTGAAATAACCGAACCTGAAATAACCGAACCGAAATCCGAAATGATCACCACTAGTCTCAACATCACATGGAACGGACATTGAAACAAAAAATTGTTACAAAATTTCTGAGTATCGGTTTGATTTTTGAACCGGGTATTCGAAATTTTCTGATGTTTATCCGTTAGTGGAATTCATGGCATTAGTTTGGTGAGGGTGAGAATTCGATTTTCAGATTCGGTTTAGATCGATAATGTATGGATAGATAGAGGGGAAAGAGAGATGGTCCGGTTAATTTGACTTTTGGAAAGGAATAATCATTGTCGGTCGAATTCTTTTTTTTTTTTCAAGTTAGATTTGATTTGATTTGATTCTATCCGATTTTTCTATTTTCAAAACGAATTGACATAAAATTTACGATATTGGGCTATTTTAAAAGATATTAATATTATATATATACATATGGTAAGTAAGATCTGTCAATTACAAAATCTAGCAAAGAGACTTTATCTTTAAAATAAAAGAGAAATTTTATCAAAAAAAAAAAGAGAAAAAAAAATGATGAAATCAGATAAGATAACATTAGGTGTTTATTGGTTGCCATGAGGCGCCCACGGGACGGGAGAGTATCCATTTCCATGGTTTGGTTATGACGTGATCCCTTAAGACGTGACGTCATTGCTGGCCGTTTTTATATTGAATTTTTCAATTAATCTTTGGATAAGATAACCTTTTTTTAATAATATTTTTAATATTATAGTAAAACTCAAACTATATAAAACGAACTGATGAATTCAACCTTTTACTTATTTACTTTTTGAACTTTATTTTACTCTAAAATATAATTCGATGGCCTCCTTATTTCTCTCTAGAACATATTATTTTAATTATATATATATATACACATATATATATACACAGAGATTTTATCGATATAAAACCTATAAAATTTGTTTACTTAATTGTTTGATATCTTAATTTTATTTTTTGTAATGATGTATTCAATATTTCTAGGATCTTCAACCAAAAAAAAAATATTTGTAGGATTTATGAGTTGGTCGCTATAAATGTGCGTGTATATATATATATACGTGCAAACTTCTTCATATGATAAATATCATGCTTCAACAAAGACACGAAGATGTTAATACGATTGTGTGGCTTCTTATAGGTGAAAAAAAGGGATTAAATGGATTATATCATTACGTAAAAAGATAACATTTTTATTTTATTTTTTAAAAAAGGAGGAAAGTAATAATGTAGGTGTTAGAATAAACTCATCATTACAATTGTTTGCCATATTCCACGAAAGTCGGCCCTTTTATTTGTTAGTGCACTGCTTCTTTGCTCCTCATATTGATCCATATATATATACACACTGACACACACACTACAACACAATTATATATATATATATATATTGATATTATATTATTATGAACAACATTAAACCCAAATGCAAAAAAAAAAAAAAAAAAAAAAAACATGAGTTTGATCGTTTATTGAGGAAAATGGCGGCAAGGAAGATTAACAATCTCTGTGTTCTCTTGCTTCTACTTCTCCTGATCTCTGATCGGAGAGGAATAAGATCAGTACCGGAGAACTTTCACGGCGGATTTCCGGCGATGACGGCTGGTTATTCAGGAGATGATTATGATGAAGGAGCATCATCATCATCATCATCTGATTATGATGATGTACATGGGAGGCAAGGTGATGTTCCAAGTCCTGGTATCGGACACTGAAAGACGCAATTAATCGTATACGAATGCATTGTGTGTATATTATACATGGATACGTGCGTGCCAAATTTGTCATGTGATGTGGTATCATGGTATTGTCCTCCATTTGGTTTTATTGGTATTTTCATTAATGCCTTTGCTGTGTGGGAGTTCCATTTATGTAAATAAAATACTAAAATGATGTATATTGTTAAATATTATATATATATATAGTGGTGGTAGAGCTGTGCATTGAGCATGAAACAAATTCCACTAATCATAATAGCAGTAAAGGAAATTATTTTCATTATAAATATGTCCCAAAAAAGGATATTTGGTACGTTCATGTAGCATGTAGATACACGGGGCATTGGTATGGGTTGTTTGTTTTCTGTGAAGAAAATGATTGGAGTATATATATATATATATATATATATATATATATATATAACATGGCTTCATCATGATTCATGAGTTCATTCCAAATTCTGGATCCGAATAAATATTATCTAATTATATTTAAAACAAATTCCATCTAAAATCAATTGAATCTGAACTGGCAAAATTTAATTGGATCTGATTTTTTAAGCTAGATTAATGAATCCAAATTAAAAAATTAAATTATTAAATAAGTATTTTTAAAAAATTAAATTCGGGCGTAGGTTTTGTAAAAACAAATATATCCATTTTTAAAGAATTTTTTTTTCAAAATTTAATGTTATTTTTAAATTAAATTTAATTAAATTCATTTTAGAAAAATCACAATAATTTAAATTTACATAAGTGGATTAGATTTTTATTCTATTACATTTTTAATATCCATACCATTATGTAAAATGGGTACACACTCACGAATGGATGCGGGAATTAGCGGGAAAATGTTACATAAGATGGCGGGAAAATCCCAACTGCAGTATATGCCCTAATTCGCGGGAGTAATTCTGGAACAGCCCACTTCTCACCGCACATGTTCGCTTCACAGATCCTACAACGCGGACACGTTTCCAGAGATCCGGAAATGGGAGGACCTCCGTACGATTGTCTAGCAAATCCGCTTGGAGCCGTCCGATTCACCTTCGAAAAGGCGATATCTTCCGGCTCCGATCCGGCGTCATTTGACGGTGGAGACTGGGGCGCCGTCGATCTCTTCCGACACCTCTTCTCCGACGAAGCTGCTTTCTCCCAGGTTACTGTTCTCGTAGAGCTCTCCTCGGTTCAAGACAGTCTATGCTTATCTGGTTAGGGTTTAAGGCATTCGATTTAGGATTTCTGGTTGATTGGTTTTTAAATATCTCCGAGGAAACCCAAAACAAAAGTAAGATTCTTCAGGGTTTAAGCCATTCGGTTTAGGATTTATGGTTGATCGGTTTTGAAAGATCACCGAGGAAACCCAAAACTAAACTATGAATTTTTCATCTGTGGGTTTAAACTACTGGTAAAATCAATTACTTTCTGGTTTGGTCTGGGCTTTGTTGGTTGATTGGGTTTCGAGGTTTTGTTCTTGCTGGTGAATGATTTGTGGTTAATATTTAGCTGTTGCCTTTCAAATTATTTGCTCACTGGTGGTATTTTGCTGAGAATTATGAGATGTGGTGTTTGTCTAATGCAGGTTCCAATCCTCGATTCGTCGTCTATCAAATGGGTACAGCCCAACAGTCTTGTCAGATTTCGTGGGATGATACAGGACATGCTTGGAAATGAATTCTATGTCGGTGCTTACAAGGTAGTCAATCTATCTCTTACCGTTTGTAATAAAGAAGATTGTAATCTCGGTTTTGTCACTAGCATAAGATAAATGTGTTTTTTTCTTTGTTAAGGATGGTTCCACGTGGAGAACCAATAAGTACAGTGATGTTTCCCAGTTTCCCTCAGCTTCTTCCCCTGATATGCGAATCTGGGAGCGTCGCCTGCTATACTGCATTCCTGTATGTTCTCATTATTCATGGTGGCCTTTGTTTGCATGTGTATGTATGGTGTTCATACATAGTCAAATTTGTGGAGAGAATTTTCATATGGTCAGTAATATGCAGATCCCTGGACAAAATTCATGGACTGAACCTTCCTCTGAGGCATTGAAGAACAGCTTCATGGATCTTACAGGCGAGTGCAGGGAAAAGCGTTCGAGGGCAGATGAAGAAATGACTGACTCCATGGACTTGAATGTAAATTCTTGTCTAGTTTGTTTTACATATTGTCATTTTATTGCACTTGATATTATCTTAGGTAGTTATGGATGTCTTACTGTATTGCAAGTCTCATACTACCTTAGATTATGATCTCTAGGGGAGGTGAATGAAATTCGATTAAATGCTTTGAGTTGTCATGGGTAGGGATGTTGATGAATATTGCTCTGTCTCAAATCGATTAGATAGTCATAGGTGTGATAAGATGGATGTTATTATCGTGTTCAGGTTCCACATGTTTCTTTATAAAAAAAAATTAGGATTTTTTTTTATCTATATAGTTTACATGACTTACCATATGTAATGACAGATGTCCGAGAGTGACTTCAGAGATTCTCCCGCCAAGAAAATGGTAAGAATTCATACTCTATCATTAATTTGTTAGCAAAAACATGACAGTGCTTAAGTTGGCATTGATTCAATCAACTGGTAAGAAAGACCATAGATTGGAAAATGTTTCTAGAACTGCCACTATGAGAAGCATAGGTTTTACTTATTGCAAATAAACTTCGTATTCTGATTAATTTGTGTGAGAATATCCTTGACCTTTTCGATTTTCTGTATACTAGAGAGTGGATGAAGGTCATTCTTCATCTTCGGAATCTCTGGTTAGGGGGACTGATAATGCACCAATGAATTTGGCTATTCAGCCCGCTGTTAACAAAGATTACATTCCTTGTCTTGTGAAGGTAAATATTTGATTTCTTGTAAATTTGTTTTACATTAACATGCATATATACAAATCACGGGAATATTATACATTAACATGCATATGTTCATCATGGGCTTCTCTATCTGCAGATATATGATTCTCCAGAGGCAGAACTGAAGCTGAACGATGTGATTGAGTTTATAGGGGTGTTAAATTTTGAACCAGACAGTGTGGCAGATAGAGATGCCCATGATGAATCCTCCGAAGGACTTGAGGTTGACACAGTTCAGTTGCCCCCTGGAAAGGTAGCAACATAATTCAAATGTTTCCAATCAGTATCAGTATACATATGGATATTCATTATGTAAGTAACTGGGCTTTCTGATTAAGGTTCCACGCCTCCATTGCATTATCCACCGGAAGCTTGAAGCACAACACTTTCTGTGCGCTCCTTTGATAGAGGCAAGTGTTAGCAGATACAGTTTTCAGCTATCTTGAATACCTTTTTTCCTGCATTGTTTCTCAAAGCTCTTGTTAATTCGATCCTGCAGCCAAAGTCCCCCCAAATATTCAAGGAGATAAGAGAGAGTTTGATGAAGCACCTTACAGGCTTGCTTGGAAATGATTACATTGTGGCTCACTTTGTATTGTTGCATCTTCTATCGAAGGTACTAGGCTACGCTTAATTCCTTTTATGGAACTGAGAATAGCAAGTTACATTTTGTTTATTCTCATGCTGTTGCCTTTGATACTAGGTGCATGGTAGAGTAGATAATGTTGCAATGGGTAAGCTTTCACTTAATCTCATGCGGCTGAATAAGGAAAGCGTATCTATCTTCGGTACCCGACTTAGTCACGCCCTCAAGAGTCTCCTACCATTCACACAGTCTATACCACTTACTATCGAGTATCTAAACACAACCTCCCTTGCCCCCAAGAAAGATTATCAAACAAACAGGCAAGATCCATCTCTATTGTGTAGTGAAGTGCCTTCAAAATTTTTGCTTCTTTATTACATCTTCCTGTTTCTGTGAGTCATTTGAGATAAAAGAAAAAAACAAAATTTTGTTAATGACCCAGATTGGTGACTGGAATTCTGCAACTTGCTGAAGGTACACACTTGACATTTGATGAAACCCAGTTGGAACCTGGCACTTTGAACTCTGTCGGGGTTGAGAATGCAAGTTTGCTGAAAAATCTATTGGAATATCAGAAGGTAATGTAGAGTAAACGTTAATTCTTTTTCTTTTTTTTTTGCTTCATCAACTCCTAAAGTATTAATTTGTTTGACCTATATTATTGTTTCAGTTGGAGTATGATTTCCAGTACTACAAAATGGAAATGCCAGCAGATGTTCAAATGCTTATATTCTCCGAGGGGAAGTCGAACATTATGCCTGCTGATGTGGTTGTACCTTTTCAACCTTCTGAAGTGAATTCCCTCGAGGAAATAGCCCCGGAAGCAGCAGAATCTTGGAGGTGGTACTTAGCAACTTGTAGATCGCTATCCCACTCAATAGGACAGGAGATTCAACAGGTAATTTGCATGTCTTTAAAACCAGAGAGTCTCACAACTTAATTAATCAGGCTGTCTTTGAAGAAAGAAACCCTCTGTTTCACATGTTGGTGTTTTGAACACAATTGTTGTCATATACATTCGCAGGTGGTGGAGAATGATTTGGTAGCAGCGAGGCAAGCAGATCGTAGTTTAGGCAGCCAAGACTTGAGCAGGTACCAAAGCCTTTGACTGTGTTTTTTTAGGAGTGGCCATTTTGGTTTCAGTTCAGGTTCGGGTTTTTTATGTGTTATTCAATTCCGGATTGGTTCGTTTTTGCATAACCGGACCTAAATGGCCACCCATAATTTGTATTGCCTTCTATGTTTCTCGTTTTCTATTTCATATGGGCACGAGTATATGATCAAGTGCAACAAAATTTGGTTTTTTTTTGTTGTTGTTGTGATGCAGATTGTTGACGATGGCTCGTTTGATGTCTGCAAGTTATGGTGAGACAACACTTTCATTAGAGCACTGGCAAATGGTGTTGGAACTGGAGAGGCTTAGAAGGGAAAGACTCAAGTGAGGCTTTTAATGTTTCTTGCCATATGTAGTAATCTCGATGAAGTAAAGTGTCTTATACAAAGTATCTGTTGTTGTAAGAATAATCTAGATTTAGAATATTCGTCCCCTTTTTAAACTTGAGGTTCGAAGGTTTAAATTCGGTATGAGACGACGTTTTGCGTATTCGTTTCACCCGTTGAACTATCTAAATTTGGATCATATTCGAATATTTGCATGAAAGAGAAACGTACAATGGATGTGCAATAATATATGAAATTAAATAAACCAAACGTATGTGATAAATACTATGTCAATTGTCCAACAGTTTCTAGAGCAAAAGAGGTAGTTAGTGAGCAATTAATTAACATGTAGTGAAATTTTAAAACTTTATTATTGTCTTTTTTACTATTTGATCTAATTGTTATTCGTAAGAACAGAATAATATATAGTTCACAACAAAGAAAATGTGATCGTGCAAGAATTTTTGGGATGTGAAATCTTCAAAACATGGTTGGTACGAGCTAAATTTAATGGTTATGGGGCTATTATTATTATTATTATAATTATTATTATTATTAGATTTTGATTGAATAAAAATATCCAAGTAAAAAACTTAAACCCCCAAGTAAAAAATTAAAGTCGTATAAAAAGAAAGAAAATTGTGTGAATAAAAGGGCAAAACCAAACCAAAATTGGAAATTTAAAGAGGCCTATAAAGAGATTAGGAAAATGAAAAACAAGTAAATACTTTTTGGGATGTCGTTTTAACTATTTCGCATTTCAATTTTATAAACAGGATTTATTGAGTAGGGCTTTGTGCATAAGAAGGCGAACCTTAATTTAACCAAATCTAACCGATCCGGTTTATTCAGAATAATTTTACAAAACCAAAAAAAGAGCGAGCCAAACCGAATGAAAGGCCGTGCATTTTTTATTTTCCTGTGTTTGCAAGAATGGAAGAGCAGAGGTGCTAGCATCGTACGCTTCGCCGTGAAAAAGAATCGGTGAGACTGGAAACCTTTTAGGTTGCCAGAAAAAAGGTGAGATTCTTTCTCTAGAAAATTCTTTATTTCTTGGATTTGGCTTCAAGGTCTGTTTGATTGGTGAGAAAATGCGAGAAAAAAACCCCAGAAATCGCGGTTTTTTGTTAACTCTTTACTTCAAACTTTCCTCATCGCCTCCCTTTAGTTTGTTGCTGGTGAGAGATAGAATTTGATCTTGCTAGTTCTGAATATTCCGTCAAGTTTTTCGACCATCGAGGAAGAACAGAGTTTAGGGTTTATCTTAATTCACAACCAAAAAGTTGCCTTTATGCAAATTATGAAGACCCTTTTGTTAAATTATCAGGATTTTTATGGGACTCGCTTCTCCACAAGATCAAAAGTGGGTATACACAGAGACAAAGTGATGAAACTTCTCAGCTAAGTAAAATATAAAGGAGGAAAACAAAAACAGAGTAGAGGTTTTGTTGAAATAGAAGGGCTTCTTTCCAAAGCCAAATGAAAGGTCGAATTTTTTAGAAAGGAAACTTTTGAGATTGGTTTGATCTCTCAGATAATCCCCAAGAACACCTTAGAGTCGTGAAGCTTCCCTCGAATTTTCCTTCAAACCTTGGTTTTTCTGTTTGTCCTCCCATCTTGGAATAAGGTTTCCATTTATTATTCTCTTTGTTATTTGTAAATTTCCTGATATTGTTCTCAGAAACGTCTATGATGCAACCTGGTTACTATCTTTTCCATGGTTTATTGGGTTAGAAATTGAAGCATCCAGCACAAATTTCATCTGTATTCTTTACTACTCTACCATTGTTTTCGGGGAATTTGATCCAACACAAAGTTGATCTTTGAGTTCATCCACAAGCACTACTCCACGATTGTTTCCGGGTATTTTGGTCAATCATTTTGGGTTGTACATTGTAACAAGCTGCTAGGCTTTGAACCCACTTGACTACTATTTGCGGATAAGTCACTGATTTTGGCAAAAAAAAAAAAAAGGTCTATTGCATTCTTCTCGCAGTTGTAATTTGAGCATAGAGAATTCAGATTTGGGGGACTGAGATTGTTCTGAATCTCAAGTTGGAGTCTTTTGCAGTCTGAGGATTTGTCAAAATCCAGAGAGTCTTAATTCTCATGGCAATGGTTTTCGTTGTGGTTTATCGTGTTGTGATTTCATGATTTCTACCGCAGGGTATGGCCAGTGAATCTACGCACAAGGAGGTTTTCTTCGGGGGACTTGTTAAGGCCTTCAAAGAACAATGGCAGGTCGATATCCGACTCAAGCCAGGAGACGACGACAATGCCATCCCTGCCCACAAAGTCATTTTGGTACCTTCTTTTCTCCGTGAATTCAATCTTTTTCATCAACATAACCTGTTATATCTAAAGGTTAAAGGGAAACAATACCCGATAGATTCCGTTGCAGAAGTATCAATGTTTTAGCTACCCATTTGTTTTATACATATAGGCTGCGAGATCGAAGGTGTTCAGAGACATGTTAGAATCAGACGAATGCAAAGCTTCACAAGACGAAACAATCACCCTGTCTGAGCTGAAACACGAAGAACTAAAGACTTTCCTCGAGTTCTTGTACAATGGGTCGTTGTCCTTCACAGAACTCAAGCAGCATGTCCGCCCTCTCTACCTCGCAGCAGATAAATACGAGATCCCTTACCTTCAAGATCTCTGTAGAAACCATCTTATTTCCAACCTTAACTCCTCAAACGCTCTCGATGTTCTGGAGCTCTCGGATATTCCTTCAGATAAGCCCCTTAACGAGGCTGTCTCGAGGTATATTATAGAACATATGGACGAGATAGCGTTTTCGCAAAATTTTAAGCCGTTTGTGGAGAAGAACCCTAGCCTTGCGGTGGAGATCATGCAGGCTTTTCTGAACAAAACAAAGGACTCAAGATTACGACGTTATTATTATTGATGATATCTTCTGCCCTTTCAGACATGATAGAACAGAACAGAGCCTTGGTGTTGAAATTTTAGGTTCTTGTCTCTTGGGATGTTATTGTTGGGGAGGATGTGTTTTTTTACCAGGCAGAAACGAATATTTCTCATATAGCCCCTCTACTTCTTTACTATTTACGAATTACACCCCAATTGTTTTTGTCGATCCTTTTAAATTTTTATAACGACAATAGTTTAAAAATCATGACTTAAAAAAAATCATATAAAATCATCAACTTTATAATTTTTAATCCAATTATATTTCTATATATTTATTATATTATGAAAATTATAATTTTTATATAAAACTTATGAATTGGGCATATGTCAAGGTTTATAAAATTCGTGATTTGATATAAAAATTATAATTTTCATTATTTTATACGAAATTTTTGTAGAAAATTCGTGATTTTTTAGGTGATTGTCTCGTACTTTTATCTTGAATTAAGCTATACAAACAAATCTATAATTCTCTTTTATTGAATTGAATAATAAAGTTGTGTGTGTGACCCAAATTTAGGTGGTCCAGTGGTGAGAGAATATGTGAAGCATGCTCTCATCCTGGATTCAAACTCAAGCGTGAAGAGAGACATTCACCAGAACTTCTCCGATCGGAGATGTAGTTGGACCAAATGTTCAGTGAACTTTTGGATTATGAAAAAAAAAAGTTGTGTGTGTGTGTGTCAAATGTTTGAGTGTAATGTTTTTTGTATGCAACAGCCATATCAAAATCAGAAGGTATCGATCAGTATTATATTTTTCATTGGAAACAATGTTATTAAACTATATAAATAATACATTACGCGATTTGGAGGATTAAGGGGGTTTCATCTTGGCAATTTTTTTCCCTAACGAAACCGATCCATCCTTGTTCAGTTAGCAACTTTGCATTTGTTTTCGAACCGAACCAAACTGAATTAAATTCGGTTCAACATTTTCTATCCACGAACCAATCCTAACCTGACCAAAATTTATTCGTTAACTCCCAAACTTAATGACAACCTTCATTGACTATACTTTGTTTCCCACATTTTCTAATTCCCAAGTCTCCATTGGCTTAGAAGTAAAAATTAAATAAATAAATATTTAATTAATTAATTATTTTTTAATAATAATAATAATAATTACTGTCGTGGGGGAGAGGGCGATGGATCAGGACGTGGTGCAGTGCAGATATGTTCTGTCTTGTTCATGTGTCCTTCCACGTTTTCTGGAATTGTTTTGCTCACGTGATTCATTTTCATTTGTCTTCTCCCTTTTTTTTTGTGATTTTCCGTGATGGGTTTTATTTATAAGAATCATTTCTTTTATTACTGCCGGACCATATAATATATACATGAGCATATTTCATCTGTCTGTTTTAAGGATTTTTTTTTTGGGTATCCTGTTTTAAGGCAACAAATTAGTGTGTGTGTATATATATATAAC
>NW_010960187.1:595873-623373 GCF_000463585.1 Tarenaya hassleriana | reverse complement strand
CACTCTTTCTACGATTGAATCACATATAATTCGACATATAATAAATTTACGGTTAAAATATGTGTGTTATATATGTATAAACTTATATATATGTATGTGTATATATATATGAACGAAAGTGTCAAAGAAAATTAACAAACGGCAATAATTATTTAGTGCGACTATTTGGAGAAAGATACAGTTGATTTCCACTAATTATATCTAACAAACATTTCTTCCCGAGAGAATCTTAACCTACAAGATAAGAAAAAAAACACAACGGAACGACAGTTAGGAAAATGATGTTTTGTAATATATATATATATATATATATATATATATATATGGTAGGGATAATATTTGGATCAGTACCTGTTGATTTTAGCCCAGTGGACCGGCGCTTTCATAGCCCCTGATCGCTTCAGTTATTGCGTGTTTCACTGTTTCAGCATCCATATTTTCTCCGTCTTCATTCTGCTATTTTAGAAACCATAGGAATAATTAATCGACATACAACCATCTATATGTATGTGTGTGCATGCATGCATACATACATACATACATACATACATACATACATATATGTGTGTGTGTGTGTGTGTGGGTACGCATGTATATGAATCGCTTAGTGATGAAGATAAGTGATATCTTACTTCTTCCCCTACGGCTTGCAAGCTAAAGGTGTCCGTACACGAAACCCTAGCTTCAAGAACATTGAGTCCCAAATCCTCGAAGGCTTCCAACACGGAGACCAGCAAGCCCTGCTGATTTTTCCCTGTGAATACATTTATCAGAAAACCCTTTTCTAGGGTTTCAACTGTAACCTGCAAATCAAACGTCAAATTAGAAACTTCACTGACGACAAATGTATATAGTTAATTGGACTGTACGATCTATATATATTTAATAAAGTGAATACATTTATTTGTTTCTATATGTTTTTGGTAATGTTTTAATTATCGTACCATGGGAAATGGATCGGTTCGATCCCTTGAAGATTGCTCGGCTGCGATCTCTTCGTTGATGGTTTCGACTTTCTGCTTAAGTTCTTGGATATATTTGGAAGCATCCACCATGATCGATGCTTCGTTCACCTAATTCCATGTACACATACACATAGTTTAGTACTTCGAAATCAGAATGGCCATGTCGAGTGCCCATGAATTTCTTTCTTCATATTTGGCTGACATTTTTTTGTCTATATATGTAATGTAAGTGTCTATGCTTATAAGAGAGAATCGAGTAAATTATGTAATGTTTTATAAAAGGAAAGTACCCAAAAAAAAAACACAACTTGCGTATATACACACAAAAAAGGAAAAAAAAACGACCAATATATCAAGCTTAACATGTATGTACATGTGTGTAGCATATCATCATCATCATCATCATCATCATGTGATCCTTAAGTTCACTAACGATCATTCATTTAAAGATTGATTTCCTTTATTTGCCTCACAACATAGTTGATGTAAAAAAAATGAAACATTTGGTTCAAAGAAATCTCAAAATTAAACAAGTTATTACTTACACTAAAGGTCTTTATAGCGCCCATCTCATTAAAAAGAAAGATTCAAATGATAGAGAGGCTGAAAATCACGGGAGCACCGAACTTTTTTTTCTGGATAAAAAGGACCAAACTTTGATCATGTGAAGAATTAAAAATCTAAATCAAGCATGATATGAAGTTATACATGTGTGTGTGTGTGTGTGTGTGTATATGCATATGCATGTGTATATAACTAGATCTATAGATACAGCCACAAACGGAGCACACCACACAATGATCGAACAGGCCATTGGAAGAAAGAAAACAAAGGAAAAGAAAAGAGAAAGGCTATGAGGGAGAGGATGCTATTAATTACAGCGTGGGAGTTAGTGATTGAACGAAGCAATTGAAACTTCTCATGCATAGAGGAATCTCTCTTCTGCTCCCTCGAAGCCATTCTTCTTCTTCTTCTTCTTCTTCTTCTGAGTTTTCCCCAACTCTTTTTCAATGCAATGTAGAGCAAGTGTGTGCGTATATATGTGAGAGAGTGTGTGTGTGTATATATATATATATATGAGGCTCTATATAGAGAAATGGAATTTTAACGTTTATAGGATGCTCTTCTCTCACATGACTGCCATGGTCTCTTGATCGGTACAAAATATAATATACGGACAACTGGTAACTGTATCTCGTGAATTACTTGATTGCCTCTATATATGCCCTAACCGCGATATTCTATATAATATCCTAGTGAATATCTATATATATATATATAATATGTATATATATATTAATGGTGATTATATGATATATGTATATATATTACGCGTGTGTGTGTATATCTCTCTACCTACCAAACTAATGTGAATATGTAAATTGACGATTGAATCACTTTTTCTTTATTGTATATGTTTCTGAGAATAAAACACCTGAGTGTGATGGTAACATAAACACGTAAACCTTAATTTATATCAGAGATTAATCTATCCATACACATGGGCACATACTTATTACCTTTAATAATGATAATAATTAAATACGTTGGTATATATTTTACACGTTCTACCCAAAAAAAAAAAGGTTCATCTTGTCACATCTTTGAATGATTTCCACCACATATAATCACACACACACACACACACACACACACACACACATATATATATATATATATATGCATAAGAGATTCAAATTAACTAATTATATCATTGCGTGAAAAAAAAAAAAACAACTACTATAGCCTATAGCTATACCGTATTCTTTATTTGTCATTGATTGTCTAATTGCTAGTTGAGATATACCCAACTAGGTCACTACATTGATTTTCAAATTCCCTTAAAACGGCACACCATATAATAAACACAAAAAAAATAATATTAAGGTAATGATATTCATCGAAATTATCGATATTTTGAAAGAACGAACTTCTTATAGGTTGCAATTGTTATACCTAAAGATGACAAGTTCTCTGTAAGATTAACTCATTGTGAATCGACTATAGGGTAAGTGTTACATTCTCAATGAAGTACAAACTATATATATATATATGCAACTAAAACTAATCAAGAAAATTATGAGATGTTATTACAACATAAACGGATATATAATATACAACAAGGAATCACCAATCTCACATCAATGAGCTACCACTTTTTCCATTAGTTTAAAGTACCCAATCGCATATTCTAAATTTACAGATGATTTTAATTAAGAAGAACAAAAAGGCAAAAGCGAAAAAGAAAAAAAATGGGAATCATGAGCTCGTGATGGTGAGAGGAGGAAGTGGAAATGATGAAATAAGAAAGAGAAAAAAAAAAAGGAAAAATGACTTGAAAGCATCGAGAGAAGCGAAGGAGAAGATAAAAAGCAAACAAAAGAATGTTAGTTGTGATTTTGGAATGCCTCCAAACACTCCTCACGGGAGATCTTTGTGAAGACTACTCTCCCCTCTCTCTTCTACCTCTCCTTGTCATCTCTCTCTCTCTCTCTCTCTCTCTATATATATATATATATATTATCCCTTTGATCTCTACACTTGTGAGTATGTGTATATATTTCTTTTTTGATGAAAATACATGTATCACTCACCCTTTTTGAACACACACCAAAGTGGGCTCATGCCTTTCGAACACATCGCGTTTATGTTTAGAGCTTCATGTGAGAACCAAAATCCTTTTGGCAAAATATGTTAAACAACTCAATGTTATGAGAACCGCGAATCTCCAACGTCTTCTACGTGGAATAGTGAGCTATAATTACGTGTATACTATAAAACTATATACATATATATATATATATATATATATATATATGTTTGTGAGAGAGAGAGAGAGAGAGTGGAAGTATGGATCGTTTGGGGCCAAGATTGGTAGCGTTATATATATATATAGAGCATTGTCTATATTCCACAGGGACAAAGGAACGTACCCACCAATTCACATGTATGCCGATTAATCATCACAACCAAACAATAACGCTACATAGCACGATACCCTTCTTTCTTTCTTTCTCTACCACCTTCGTAAACATCCAACTATTCACTTCCTTTTTCACCTTTACAGCCTGATCTTATACAATTGATTATCAAATTAAAAAGGGTTTGAAAAAAAAACATTTCAGATTGATTTATACCTATTGAGTGCGTGACCGGTTTAGTTTGGTTATTTTGTATTCACTATGGGTTTGATTTGCATTCATCTTGCAAAAGTGTATTAGAGTATACATACATGTGAATATTTAGTTGGTTTTTCTCATATTCTGTTTACTGATCAATGAGGAATCAATGCTTATACAAATCTTTCAATTAAACCAAATTTAAGCGACCTAAATCGGTCATATGATCTATCAATTAGAGTAACAGTAAAAATAATTTACGCAGCTTACTGCGTATGAGATTTGGAAAGAACGAAATGGTAGAATCCACCCGGTATAATGAATTATGTTCACCATTTTCGACGTAAGATTTAAAGATCGGTGAGAACCATTCTCTATTCACTTCAGAGTCTGACGAACACAAGAATGAACGATTTCCTTCGGCATTGGTACCGACTAAATTAGGTTCTGTGTTTCACTTTTACCCGTTTATGTATGGGAATCCCTTGTATTTTGTAAAGTTGTTTTCTTTGTAAAGAACTCTCTTTTTGGTTAAGAAGTAGTACAATCACATTCATACAAAAAAAAACAGTAAAAATTATTTGGTTGCGAAATATTTTTTGCAAATACAAAATTTAGTCGTGCGGTGAACTTACGGATTATAAAAAAATTTCAACGTGGGAGATATTCTATTTACATTGGTACCAAGGTTTCGACGAAGCACGTTGACGAAGAAATCGTGGAGTGGAAAATATCTATTGCATTTAAAATAGATACATTCAGATATATATACGAATTCATGCATGTGTCTATATGTGTAAGTGTTCGATCTTTAAAGACAAAAATAAAATATGTTATAATTGTATATATCAAGAGGGTTACGAATTAATTATTCCAATTTCTGGTATGCCTTGGTCACAGTTTAATGTTTTTTTAATCCCTTTTAAAATACTTAATTGTGGACCTTATTATAAAATATTAACCGATTGCAAGAAACTGTGTGCCATGATTCAATCCTCTTTCGATTGAGTGTGACCGGATACGTACGTGTGTCTGTATGTATGTATATATATATACACACATGTGTGTGTGATACTCCGGAAATTAAATAAAAATTAAAGAAAATGTGAAAAAAGAACAAAATTAACAGATAAGCAATTTTTTTTTGTCGTCTTCATATGTATTGAAATCAACTTATAAAACTCGTAATCTTTTTGCCAATCACATATATTTTGGTTGATTGATTGAGGCATAGATGAAGCATTACAATCACTAGTACCAACACAAGGACCGATGGACGTACGTACGTACGTATGTATGTATGTATGTATGTATGTATGTATGTATGTATGTATGTATGTATGTATGTATGTATGTATGTATGTATGTATGTATGTATGTATGTATGTATGTATGTATGTATGTATGTATGTATGTATGTATGTATGTATGTATGTATGTATGTATGTATGTATGTATGTATGTATGTATGTATGTATGTATGTATGTATGTGTATGATTATACGTGGAGCATGTATCCTTGGACATGTTGTAGGAAATGTGAACAGGTGTCCTCAATGATTTTATACATGTATTACGCTTTATAAATCAATATATATGTATACATATATATAATAGTTTTATTAATGCAAATAGCCAGCCGGTTTTATTTTATTGTACACATGCAACGCAAATTTGGGATCTTTTTAACGTGTCAAATTTTTTTTTTCAAACTTTTGTATTATTTTTTAGTTTTTATTTAATGCACGAGATAAGCGAACCGAGTTAAGACCAAACATTTTCTAACAAGTATACAAACGAGTTGGCTCGAACCCAAAATTTTTGAGATAGTCACGGTTCGGATTGGTCGAGTTAACTGGATCGTTTGTTTTCGAACAATTTCAAGTGGATATATTATTAGGTATTAATAATACAGTTTTCAAGTTTTGGGGTCATTTTGGGCTGGATGATTCGGTTATAGAAAAATTATAACATTCGTTTTTTATATCAATTTCGGTTCAAGTCAGATTCGATTTTTTTATCCATAAAAAAACTTATTTTTTTTAAAGAAATTTTCTGTTTTTCGATTGTTTTTTATTTGACTCGGTTTCAACTTTTTTTTAATTTAGAAAAATAATAACCATCTAATTTTATATCAAATTCGATTTGATTACAGTTATTTTTTATTCGATTCGGTCTGGATTCGGTTGTTCGGTTAATAACCAAAATGGTCGTTTTATTTGTGATGTTTGGGACACTAAAATGAGTTGGGATGACAAAGACAAATAAAAAAAAGATGGAACTGTAAACCGATTTGTCTATAAACATAAAACTTTTATCTTGTGACATTGATATATATTATATATATACATCATATTAATATTGGATTTTTTTTTCTGAAATTATGGCGCTTATTTGCGGACTTGTACGCATTTTCAGTCTAATTTAATTTGTTCATCAAATCAATATATTAATAAAATTATGCAACGAAAAATAAAGAGAAGAACATTTAAAAATCTGAAGAAGGATCACCAATCATATTGCTGTAACAAGATGTCAGAATATATATATATATATATAAAAGTTTTTTTTCAAAAAAAAATCCAAACCCTAGAATAATCGAAAAGTTTTTTTTTTCAACAACGTTAAAACAGACAAAACCTTAAGTACATGCCAAATTTAGATAATTACACTTCTCGATCGAAATGATCCAAATAGTTTTATATTAATTCTTTTTATTAGATATTTTTTTTAAATTGCATGGTTCAATACTGATGGCAGTTGATTTAGAGGAAAACACAACAACTGTAATTTAATAATGACCATGAATTAATTGTAAGTGTAATGGTAATTTTAATTCGATTCTACGATAATGTAAGAGAGTTCAGACACGAAATGATTCTTGTGACTTGCTAAGCCAAAACTCACGTGAGTTGCATTTCTTGAAAGTACATTCACATGCATATATTTGACGATAAAAGACAAAATTATATTAATCTCTAAAGTTGTGAAATAAGTTAGAGAGAGAGAGAGAGAGAGAGAGAGAGTTTCGTGTTGGCAACTAAAACGCATTGACACTACAACACACACACACACACACATATACACTATGTATATATATCTATGTATATATAAATACTATCAAATTATATAATAAATAAGCCTAATAGAAGGGTCACGATCACTATTTTTGAATTCTAATATCTACAAACATATATATACAAGTACAAAAAAGACGTAAAGAGTCTCGTGTTTGCGACAGCTATATCTCTTTTGTCTTTCTCCTCGGCTGAATTATATTATATTCTTTCATAAAATAAAATTGTGTTATATTCCTTTTCCCGAACAAATAATGGTTAGTGTCATTTTACGTACCATTCACAGCTTTACGAACATATCTAATCATGGTTTAGGATTCCAATAAATATATAATAAATGGAAATCCAACATAGATCCACGTGTAAATCAATCATTCGTCCAATCGCCTATGCCTTTGGAGAAGGATTCTGTGCGACTGCACCATTTTTACGAGTTGATCCAAGCCTATATATGTAGTTGTATTTAATGACGTTTTAGAGAATATATTTTGTTACTAAATGGATGTGGCTTTAGATTTTCTAAATTATTTTTAAAATTTTTACAATTTTTTCTTTAATTAAAAATATCTAATTTCAATAAAGTGTTGATAGAAATGTGATTTAATAAGGGTATACATGATTTTTTTTATATATATTTTCTCAAAAGTTTTGTGAAAAATTCTAAAATGTGATTTATTTAGAAAAGAATGGAGTGATATTTTGCTAATGCAAACCCAAAAAAGTTAAAGCTCGTCGTAGTCACCGGAAAGTTAAACTCGTGGATATTCAATGCATTCGTGGAAATTAATAGAAATTAAAATCATAAGTTTTAGATTCTTAAAATTAACAATTGTTTGTTTTTGTTATAGTTTATTGATAAATTAATGAATTTATTTATATATGTACCATAGTAGTTTTTTATATAAAGTATTCATATTCTCTCCAATTAATACATTAATGAATCGGATCGTACGTTGTAAAAATAAATGACACGAACGGGTAATGGTGACACAAGTACTCTCTTCCGCTTGTAATTATTAAATTTATGCTATTTGTATGCATTGAAAATTACAAAATAGCTTTTGTCTATGTCACTGATACAGATAAAAAATATTTATGTATCTCTCAGTAGATGTTGCTTCAAGAATGGGTTATTTAATTAATAAGCTCCAAGATTTGCATGGGCCATCCATATATATATATATATATATATATATCCGAAATTCACAAGAGGAGACCAAAAGGACAAAATAATATTTGTATATATCTTATAAGAATGTAAAAATAAAATAAAATAAAATTTTGTAGTAAGGGTTGTTGCGTTCGTTCTAACCTCAACCCTTCATGAAGGTGACAAAAGAATCAACGAAAATTATGTCACGGGGGCGATTTTGGCCATCAAACATCACTACACACACACACACATATATATATATATATATATATATATATATATATATATATTCTAATATTCTAATTATTGTGTATACATATATATGACGATTTCGATATCCATACAAAAAGGCAAACCCCCAATCATGTAGATCCTCATCATATCATATACATATATATAAAAAAACGCGTACATAATAGCAAATATTTTTATGTAGCAATAGATATATATATACACGTTAACAATATATATATATATATATATAGATGTTTGCTGGATCTTTCAGGCATTGAGAGATAGTACCTTCTTAAATTATGAAAATTCATGTTTGTCGCAGACCCCACGAATCTCGGAAAGAGAAAGAGAGTAAACATTTCAGGGGGGAAACGATGGGTACTTTTGATTCTTGATTGGTTCACAAAGAATTATAAAAATAAAAATAAAAATCTTCTACATAACATAATCCGGATTTCATGCATGACTAGATTAACCAATTATAAAATAAATAATAAAGATATGTGTTATTTCGATGTGGAGTGGCTGAATTGTATAGATGGTTGAAAATGGTAGGGGTGTCGTTGTCCCAAATCTCGTGTGCTCGACTAGCGGTTGAGGAGAAAATACATATGTTAATTGTGGTAGACAGAGTGCCTGCAGATTTTGAAAGATATAGTCGAGTCGCCTATATCTTTGTCTCGGATGGGCCCAAAAAGGCTTCATGAATATGTTTCCTTAGGCCCAAAAGGCCCAAAACACAGTCAAAGGGGAACACATAAGAAAAGGTTGCATGAATTTGTCTCGGATGGGCCCAAAAGGCTTCATGAATATGTTCCTTAGGCCCAAAAGGCCCAATAGAATCGGACGCAAAACAAACAATAACGAAAAGAGCCCTAGTTTGCCATCTATGCATTTCAGGATTCATGGAAGACTCTACTGTTACATAGAGAGATCGGAGATTCGCTTCAAAACTGCGAGTTGTATCATGTTCTTCTCCTCGAACTCTCATCGGTCTTTAAAGCGATAATAACGTCGAGATTTATCTCGTTTTCGTCATCCCAGTGGAATCTTACGAACCCTTGGGTATTGATTTCGGATACTGTATCGTGCCTTTTGGCAATGCTCTGACTCGCCTTTCTGAGTACAGTAGAACGAGGTTGGGTTTTGATCAATACAGACATGAAAATACATACATTTTATACAGTCACGTGTAAATCCAGCAGCTACAACAATCATTACATCATCTTAGGATGTTTCAGATCAAAACCAGAAGAAAAAAGAGTGAAGCTAGTTTTGATTGTTGCCTTGGCGTCTGTCCCTTCTCCAGTCCCATGGCTTCTCTGGATTCGACGAAGCCCACAAGCCAACACGTCTCTCCCTTGCCTCTTTCTCCCACTGAATTTTACGTTCAAAAAACGATTTTTAGCACACAAGTCCTATCGTCGATAAACTCTCTCTTTGAGGATTATTACTCTCTTTTACCTTTGCAAGTATGGTTCGCTTGTCGTATGCTACATAATGCCACGCGAGTCCTTTTTTCAACATTACTTCCTGCATATAAAAACCATTTCAGGAGGTCCAATAACCGAATAACGCAAAAACGTTCGGATCGTATCTGATAAACAAACTGAATTGGTATGGTTTCGTTAACGTCGAACTCAACCCAGAATCCGAAACGGCCACCCCTAGGTTTAGTAGATTGGAGACACAAACGTCAAATGATTGTAGTATGTGAAATACCTGTACAAATCTCCCATTGCAGTATATATCTCCTACATATCGTCCATACCGATCTTCTCCATAAACTAAGATCCTCAAACTTTTTTTTCCAACCATCTTAAGTAACTCTTGTTGTGCCTCCTTCCCATATGGCATCTGGCTCTCCGGTGCATCTATTCCCCTGTTTCATTTTCATCCCGGATTTTCTTCTTCTTAAGCATTCTACATTTTATTTAAAAAGACCAGCACTTTTAGTTGATCTTCTCTCGGAGGAAAAAAGCTTGTACCTTAGTCGAATTCGGAACTTACGAGCAAGGATTTCCTCGTTTTGAATGTTTAGGATCCTGAATTCACGATTTAGAAGACGAAAAGAGTCAACAACTCAGAAGCATTCAGTTGTCCAGGTTTAAAACCGGTACTCACCTGTAACCAGAATCCGTAATTTTCTTGTGAAGTTCATCTGCTTTGTCGTAATCTTTCCGCTCACGAGCTTTTGCTCTTTTAACTGACGCAAGAATTACCTCTTTCGGAACAGTAGATGATACAGATGGGTCGGCAGTACTAACATACACAGTGATTGTATCGCCATCTGCCACGGCTTTCGGATCCACCTTACATTTTCATACGACATGATAATTTAATAAGCAATGTTATACGATAATCCGAAAAAAATTATTCATCTTTCCTAATCGATACAGAAAATTTTCTAACCGGAAGAGTTTGAAGTTCATATAGTACTCCATCGGGTAAAGAAGTGGGAGCCTCGGCGGAGAGGTTAACAAGAGTGTGAGGCAAGGGGAGTCCATAGAAAGTTAAAAGCCCCTGTTATAAACAAAAGAACCACATTAATCTTTCAAAAACTCGCAGAGATCTCTCATCTTACACGAGATTCATACCTCAACATCTGCCTTCTGATGCCTCTTTAAGGTGTCAATGATAAGTCTAGAAGCTTCCTCAGCTGTCTGTGGTGGAGGTTTTGCTTGCTTCCATGCATCAAGCATCTTTCTATACCTTCACATGTTTGGAAGATCAAAACAAGTTCAGACTAATGCAGTAGATTACATGTAAAGCTAAAAGCTTTTCACACAACAAGAAACTTTTTACCAGTTTGCCTGAGCTTTTCTGGAGGATACGACATAACTGCCGAGCTCTTCAGGAACCTGGTGGAAGAACAGTGAAATTTCAGATCGCCATTTGAGCAAACCCAATTGATTATTGATGTTCCAATATCTAAAAAACACTCTGAAACATGAACAAGATTTGACAAGGGAGGAAAAGAAATACGAGAAAAAACATGTGGAGGAAGAAGCATAATGATCAGAATGTCTGATCTGCACAAATTAGGGTTTGTTCTAATCGGCATTCAACTCAAATGTTCACTCATCCCAGCTTGTGGGCTAGTCCAAGAACACATTTTTAAGCAGGTGAAACCCGGAATTATCAATAAAACCCTCTGAAAAAAGACAAGGACAGAGGACAGGAAGACAAAACAACAGTAGACAAGGAAATCCAGAAGCAGAAATGGCCAGAGAGGATGAAACTGGAGACCTGGGAAGTGATCTCGAAGTTGAAGAGATCGTGGGCAAGAGCAGAAACACCGACGGTGGCGGCGGAGACGCCGTGAGGACCGAGAGACTCATCGGCGGTCGTGGGTTTGCAGCATTTTCCGTACAGAGACCTCAGTGCGTTACCCATCTCGATCCAATTTCAGGAAAAAGCTTCGACCTTTCGGCTGGAGAATTTTCCAGAGGACAGAGGAGGAGAATCCAGGACGGAGAACAAGGAGGAAGAAGAAAAATCTATAAATGGGTAATCGGAAATTATTTAAAATTAGTTCAAGAAAGAAACTTTGGGAGAGATTTTAAATATCTCAATTTTCAGCTCGTGGCATTTTTTTTATTTTTTGTTAACTTTAACTTTTTATTTTTTAAAATTCCTTCAATCTTGTTGAGCATATTGCCTTGTTATATTATAACGATTTTATAATCTTAATTTTTTGTGAGAGATTTTCTTTCTAGCCTTGTTTTTTTTTTAAATTTTCTAAAAAAAGATTATACGTATATAGGGTATATAATATATATTGGAATTGTGACATCGAAATTTCACAAATAAATAACTAAACTTCACGTGCGACAAAAAAGCAAATTTCAATTATAATCAATAAATACAATTATATGCTTGTGTTTACAAAAGAAATAATATCTATACAAAAGCATCCCAACAATGATTAAAATTCTTGAAATTCCAAAATAAATAAATAAATAATATATGCCTCGGATCAGACGATTACTTACCCACCCAAGTAAAATGAAATGTAGAATGTCCAATCCGAACACGCACAAGTCAAGCCTACGTGTAAGTCACTGTAAACTAGTCAGCCAATGAGAAAGCTACACGTGGGTGGAAGCTATTGGATTAAAAAAAATAATGAAATAACCTTAGATTGTCGTTATTATTTGATTAAATAAGATTGAAATGGTTTGACTTTTGATACGTCAAGTTGGACGTATTTGGGTCATCATTGAATTTAGCATCTTTATTAGTTTAGTTTTTATTTTGATTATTTTTTTAACTTAATATAATATATAGATAGGAATTTTTACATATTCAGAATATGTATATATATAAGTAAATCGAATAAGAATTAATGGGGCGGCCTAAAACTGCGTCGCGTTCGGGGCATGCGGTGCACCACACGAGACATGTTGCGCTTTGATGTTTACTTTCGTGTTTTTTAGCTAATGTAAGATCTAAAATACGTACCATTGTACATAATATTACAATTATAAGTATCATATCTCAATATCGTCATTCATTATATATATATATATATATATATATATATATATAAACTGTTTCTGTTTGTTTGTCAAATTTTACTGAAAAGAGTGACATGTTTTTTATTAAATCCGTTTTATTATTAAAAATATTTTTGGAAGAAAACACACCATATATTATTTTGGACCCACACTTGAATAGGGACGTGACGGAATGAGAGAGAGAGAGAGAGACAAAGAACTTTCTACGTGTTCATATATTCGAGAAAACACCCAACAACGTTGTCGTGACTCACCAAAAACACAACACACGTTCACACAAAAAAACAGAGAGCCAAAAACCAAAGAGATCTTCACCACAAAGAAACACTTTTGGAACCTTTCGTGGAGAAGAGGACTCCTCCGACGATGGAGGTGAAGTGGTGGGTCGATGGCCGTAGAATCAAGCACAGAGGCTTCTGGTTCAAACCAGATTTCATCAAAGCCTCCGAAGAGATTCAAGCTCACTTCACCCCTCTCTCTTCTGACATAATCCTCTCCTCTTTCCCCAAAACCGGCACCACCTGGCTTAAAGCCCTCACCACTTCCATTCTCAGACACTCTTCATCATCATCAAACAGCGGTACTAAAGATTGTGTTTCTTACCGTGAACATAATGATGATGATGATGATGATGATGATGACGTCCTGGGTGCTCTTAATCCGCACCAAGTCATACCCTTTTTGGAGATCGAGACGTTCGGCCAAAGCCCTACAAGGGACATCGCCAAGATACCGTCTCCTCGTGTTTTCAACACTCATCTCCCTCTCTCTTTCTTGCCCGAGGCCGTCAAGACCTCGGGCTGCAGAATTATATACATAACCCGCAACCCTGCAGACACTTTTGTATCTCTTTGGCATTGGTACAAGTACAGGTTCGGGACACAGATCTCAATCCAAGAAGCTTTCGAAGAGTTCTGTGAAGGGTTAGTCCCCGCTGGTCCGTACTTCGAGCATGTATTGGAGTTTTGGGTGGGGAGCAGAGACGTAAGGACGAGGGACCGAATCCTTTTCGTGACATACGAAGATCTGAAGGAGAAACCGGAAGAGAACGTGAAGAGAATGGCAGAGTTCTTGGGGTGTTTGAAGGTGAAGGAAGACAGTGATGGGGAAGTGGAGAAGATTGTGAGAGAATGTAGCTTCGAGAGGCTAAGCAAGGTGGAGGTGAACAAAGGCAAAGGACAAGAAGAAGAAGAAGAGCATTGGAGTGGGACTAAGTTTGGGATGTTCTTCAGGAGGGGAGTCGTGGGAGACTGGAAGAATCATTTGACCCAAGAAATGATGAAGAAGCTCCAAGAGATTGCTGAGGTGAAATGGGCAGCCTCCGGTTTGGATCTCGACATTTTTACTCGTTAAAATTTAGGGTGCAGGATCTGGTTATACCGATGTGACTGCGGTTCTCAGTGGTAGCGTTTTCAAAATGTTGGTAGCGATTGTGGCAGTTGGCACTGAATAGTTGGTAAATGGTTGTTGGCAGCGATTGCGGTTGTTTGCGGATAGAAGTGAATAGTTGTATGCGTTTGTAGTTGCGATTTGATATGTAAATTACTAAAAAAGACAAGATTTTAAGATAATGTTTCAAATATATTATAAATAATTTTTATATTATCATTTAATAAAAAAATATTTTATATAATTTATAAAAAAAATTGTAAAAATATTTTGAAAATAGAAATTTCATCAATTTAATTTATTTTTAATTTAAAAGAATTTTAACAAGAAAATATTAAAAATAATTATAGATAAATCTAAAAATTATATATAATCATATAGCATTATATTTCTTTTAACTTAAGAGAACCATTCTAATCCTCTATATTATTACGAGATTTTTTTGTCTGAACTATAAGGAGTCGTAACTTTTGTTCATCTGGAAGAGTTATAAACACACCCCGCATTATCTCATTTATCGTTATCAAATTCAAAAAAGCTCAATAGAAAGGGTTCATGGGAACCAAATCGGGTACAACCATAATCACATTCACAATATTGGTCATGCGTTCTTCAATTGAAGGCCCTTATTACACTTGCGCTTGCACTTCATGGCTCGATGTCAATCGCTCCAAGTACACATTGCGTTCATCCATTGTTCTAGCAATGCATATAACTCGAATTTGATATCCGATTCGTATCCAATAAATATTTTAAAATAAATATCCGTATTCGATTTATAAACTCCGGATATCCGAATTTTTTGTTTGGATACAACGGATCGCTTCGGTTTTTTCGGATATTATACACGCCTCTAGATTTAGGAACTCAATGATTTTTTTTTTTGAACTCAATGATTTTTAGGAACTCAATGATATGTTTCTGCTGGTTGTTATTTTGAACCCATTTTCATTTTTAGAGTTGTATAGAGGTTTTCTCTTCTTCTTCGTTCTTCAATTTTGGATTTCTATAATTTGTCGTGGTCAATATTGGAGGGTTCAACAACTACGTAACGAAATGAAAAAAAAATATAGATGAAGAAAGTATCGTAAATACTAAATAATTCTTATATAATTTCCAACACAAAAGCTTTTCTCAAATTATTTTGTCGGATTGTCTCCAATAGCATATGGAAATTGGACAGACGACTTGCTTTATAAGGATGTAACCTTTGGCAAAAAAACAAAATGTGGTTCTGCGTTACAATATAATGAATATATTTGGTTATTTTTTAACAAATAAATATATATATATATATATATATATATATATATATATATATATTTGGTTATTGTCATCTTCGTTCATTCTCTGAAAAACAAATAAATTTCAAATATAGAAAAAATCAGACTGTCTAACACCGGACTATTTTTATTGTTAGACAATGATAGATAGAAATATCTTTATCTTACTTAAATACTGTTTAATTTTAAATGATATGATCTAATGTTTGATAATTTAGATTCAGTTAGCAAGGACGAAAGATATTATTCAATAATGTAGACTCGAATTTTGAATTAATTTTTTAATTATGTGGCACTAAAGATAAACACTAATCACTTACTCTGACCAAAGACAAACCTTTTAATTTAAAGTTTCCGTTTTGTTCAATTTCCTCGAAACCATTACGAAAGGGTTACACCTCGACGTAACGTGTCCGAATTTGCATGGACCGACGTGTTTCCCATGCAAGCCCTATCGAGCTTTTTTTTTCCATTCTTTTCACGTCTCATTTCTCTCCATACTAACGAAGAGGTTAGACTTGTTCTTATTCTGCAACTATATATATATATATATATTCATAAGAAAACTAAATACATATTATTATGAATTTGTGTGTAGTGATGATTTTAATATTATGTATTCAGACGAAAGGTTGAAACCCGAGTCAGTTAAACTTGTTCACAGGGCTCTTTTCTTCTAAAGTTTAAAATAAAGATGTGAACAACCCAATTTTTTTTTTAAATAGGGAATTGATTTTTTATGACATTATTTTTGGTAATAGAGAAATTCAAAATCTGTACAATTATTAAAATCAATAGTTGAATATATATATATATATATATATTCTCTATATCTAACCGAATACAGTGCTTAAATTAAATTTGTTTCTGCTAAATATAACTAATATCTTCTCCTATATGTTTTTGTTTGGCAAAGTTTTGTTAATTACAGTATATGTAACGTTTAGAAAAACGAGCAAACCAACTAATACATTAATCCCTACTTTGTAGGATTTAAGAACATTGCGAAAATAAGGCATTTCATATATTTTTTTTATGATTTCTAAAATGCCTAAAAATCGTAATTCAGGTTATACTTTATATAAAAATCCGAAATTCGATCATTTTATTTTCTCGGACTTTGTTAACTCCTTCTCACGTTTGCAACCGAGTCTATAGAGTTTTTTTTTTCCTTATCATTCTACGCTGTCGTTGGAGTTAAAATGAATAATTTAATTCTAACAAAAACGAAATAAGTAAGATAATATTTTATCACATTAAAATTCTGGAGAAGAAATTGATCAAACTAAAACCGAATTTTATTTTAAAAAAATAAATTAAAATCTAATATAAAATCAGATATATTAAACAATAATAAAATAAAAGAACTAAACCCTAATTATCCACGGTATTAGTGGGCTCTTCATGGGGGTTTGTTACAAACCGCGTAAATTTTGTGGGCTGCAATTTTCGATTTATGTGGACTGCCACTTGCGTCCACCCTCACATTAAACTATCCACTAATCCTAATTCTTTATTATTACTTCGTTAAAAAATGAAAATAAAAAATGCAGCAAAAGCCGTTATCCTTATCCACACAGTGGCATAACGGGAATTACGTTGAATATTAGGGGTAATAACGTCCAAACGTATAAGACAGGGAATAGCTTAGGCCCAAAGCAAAGAGTTAAAGGGCAGGATCCAGCAGGTGACGGATTCGGGAAATTTCGATGACACGTCATCACAAAATATCTGAAATAACACACGGGAAAAAAAAAGTTATTTAAATACCCTTAAGCGTATCGTTTCTCCAAAAAAAATCCATTTCGAATTTACAAAAACGAAAAGAGCAAACCTTTTTTTTTCTCGTTGGCTTCGGATCTTGGTTTCTTTGTCCTCTGAAGTGTTCTCGTTTCTTGTATGCCGTGGAAGAGTGGTGACAGGTTCGTTAAAAGATTTCGATTTCTATTTTCATTTTCTCGTCCTGATTTCTGTGTTATCTATCTTCTTTGCGGTTGATTTGTAAAGGGGGTTTATGATTCTGTGGGCATTTTGATTGTTTTTCCGGTTCGTGTTCAAAAGTATTGATTTTGTTTTTTTTGCATGTTGGGTCGATATTTGGGAAATTTGTCTGATTTTATGGTTTCTGGGTTTAGATTAGAGGGTGAGTGTCCTTTCTCTGCTCCGGTTTACGTTCTGTCGGGTTTCTTGATTCTTTAGTGGATGGAAACTGGAGAATTTCTACAGAAAAAGGAAGAATCTTTTGTTCTTGGGAGGAACTGTAGATATTTCCATTGTTCTTACTTGGCCTTTCTAATGAATTCGAGTTTGCTCCATGTCTGTATATGTATCTATCAAGCTCGTTCGTGATCGAATCTTCTTTTTGGTTCACTGTCATGCTCCGTCTCTCTCTCTCTCTCTATATATATATATTGAGGAGGTTTATATTGTTTCTTAGAAGGTGGTTTCCTTCTAAGTTGTATAGTTCACTGTATTGACTGTTATAAATGGCCGTTCTTGACCAGAAAACGGCTGTTCTTGATCAAGTCGTTAATCTCTACTTCAAATCTGGTTCTTGAAGCTTTCCATACACTTCCTCGATCGAATCACTGTCTCATTTGGGTCTTTTGCATTGCTCGTTTCCTTTTGGGTTACTTAGCCTTCATCTACTGCTAATTAGCTACAGACGTATGTAACTGATTTTGATGTACAAGCAAGTTTAATTCAATATACACGTAACCTTTAACAAAAAAAAAGTCATTAACCTCGCTTCTTTGCCGCCCAATTCTTTCAGGAAAAGGAAGTCAAGGAGCAGAGGGGATGGTGCCACTGTAGCTGAGATTCTAAACAAGTGGAAAGAATACAATGAGAGAGAGGAGACGTGTAGCGGTGGTGAGAGAGGTAAAAAGCGGGCCCGGAAGGCTCCTGCAAAGGGCTCGAAGAAGGGTTGCATGAAAGGGAAAGGAGGACCTGAAAATGGAGATTGCAGATACAGAGGAGTTAGGCAGAGGACCTGGGGGAAGTGGGTTTCCGAAATTCGGGAGCCGAATAGGGGCAAAAGGTTATGGCTTGGCACTTTCCCCACTGCATATGAAGCTGCATTGGCTTACGACGAGGCCGCGAGGGCCATGTACGGGCAATCCGCCCGCCTCAATTTCCCGGGTTCTTGTTCGATTGCCACCACGGTTTCTGATTCCACAACTTTGTCGGATGGTTCAGAAATTTGCGCTGTTGAGGATGCCAATGTGGTTCCTAGTAGTGTTGAAGTGAAACTAGAGGACGGTAACGGTGAAGCAGTTTGTTGTATACCGAAGATGGCGAAAGCGAGAGAGGGAAGACAAGTGCGAGAGCAGGGTTCAAGTGATGGTTATGGCAATAGACAGGACCTGAAAGAGGAGCCTAGAGAGCAATGTTCAAGTGATGGTTATGGCGTTAGACAGGACCTGAAAGAGGAGCCTAGAGAGCTGAGTTCAAGTGATGATTATGGCATTAGACAGGATGTGGAGGAGGAGCCTGTACTAGCAGTAGCAGCTATCGATGAATCTACAAATTCTGGAGAGGATGAACTGGCGCTCGGGCAAGAATCATGGCAAATGTTGGATGTAGAGGAGCTGTTGGATCTGTTAGAGGACAACCATCTCTCTGCCAGAGAGACAAAGCAAGATTCAGAAGCTGAAAGGCCATCAGATTTCACTTACCAGATGCAGTATCCAGACGCCAAGTTGCTCGGAAGCCTCAACCACATGGAGAACGTCGATTCTGGATTCGATTACGGGTTACCGATTGCTCGGGACAACGAAAAGATTTCCGATTTCTTCGGCCTGGATTTACCGAGCTTGGACTTCGGAGAAACCCGTCTCGTGGACAGCCGAATCGTTGCTCGGGATCTCGGATTTGCCCCTAAATCGCCAAAGGTGGAGACTTTCGATTGCGATTGCAGCACAAGGTGAAAAAGAAGAGCTTGGAGCTGAAGTTTCATCTGTTCACTGTCCAACTCTTGAAGCTGGCGACTTTCAGAATCGGATGATATACTAATTTCATCGTTTTTGTATTATATACTCTCCTGAAGCACTGATGCATGTGCAGTTGGGGATATGATTCGTTCTTTCATTTCTTGTGAATACAGATTTTAAAGTCTCAAGTTTTGGCAAATTTATGATTCATATTAGATTCTGGGTTTGTCTTAACTTTGATCCTGCGTAATTGCAGTACTTGATATGATGACCACTCCAAGAACCGTCAATGTTTTGTCTTGACAAGTTCTGGTGAAATGCTGAATTTCATGTATATTGATGGATGTGTATATGCTGAAGGTTCAGGTTCGGTTTATTCTCGGTTATTTTTTGTTTTAAAATCTTATAAATAAACAATTATGTGTTTTTTTATTGATTTGGTTGGATTATAACAGTAAACGAAACAAATTTTATAGTTATATAAAGTAGTTATAAAAGATATAACATGTATGGTATATTAATCATATATTAATTATTGATATATAGATAAACAAACGATTATATTCGATTTATTAGGATTCAAATTTATTCAAATTAAAGATTAAATTTAATTCGGATTTGGTAGTGTACTCCTTAATTGTATCGTTGGAACCATAATATCGGAAAAAATTATAAATATGATTTTTATGTAAAATTTCGAAATATTATTTCACTTAGATAAATCGCGTCGCGATTAATTCGAATATTATGTAGATTTTCTATGTGTTATTTTAATTTTTAACCAAGTAAACAAACTATACTATAGTATAAATGGTCATCCTGTCTCCGAGAATAAAATGCTAAGATAATCCAAATAAATGTTTTGTATATTTTTCCTTAATTGGATTAGATCATATTAATTTGTTGTATATTTTAATCGTAATTAAAATGGTGCTAATAATATGTATGTTTAATATTGGTGGTGGGGAGGGAGATTTTTGTGGTACATAACCAAAATATTGCAAGATCAGCAACCTGTATTTGTAAAGGATTCTACAAGTTGCAAATTCTACAAATAAAATTATATTTAATTAATAATATGCAATTTGTTCGACTATTTGTATCATCCTAACAACTAGTTCTATGAAATATATGGTTGTTAGAAAAGATAATGCATTCTTTATTTTATTTAATTTTTTGCTAAATTATATAATATAATACACACATACTTGTTATATAAAAAACTATATATATACAAACCTTGCATAATAATTATAAACTCCAACCATGTGTAAATGTAGGAAATAGCCACAAGCAAGTAGCAATAGTTGAATTACATAATAATATAATTTATATACTCTAAGATCAATCCATTTATAATGAAAGATAATCTAAATCCGTTCGGCCAAATCTTCTCGATTGAACGTACCGAATAAAAAAATATTTAATTCTAACTTTGTTCAAATCTTATTCCGGATTCAAATTCAAGTGCGAAGAAAGATATCCATTGGAACTTTTTCGATTATAAAGAAGATGTAATTTGACCACTGGTGGAGTTCTGAATTATAAAAAAACTTTGTTCACCCAACTTATTAATATCAATAAGTAAACAATATTTGATAAAGAAGTTTATACCGAGTTCTTTACTTATAAATTATAAATTAGGCCGAAAATATCATCTTAATCTTTAATATCATTTTGATTTTCAATATATATATATAACTCGATAATCTAACCAAATAAATTAACAACTATATTTATATCTTATTTATTTACGTATATTTTTATTTATTATTAAAAGTCGTTTGAGATTATAATTCAAAACAAATACGATACAAAATATAAAAAATCATATCCAAATCCAAATAAAAACTGTTTTTATATGTAATTAAGTGCAAACAAATATAAAATTATAATCTACCATTAAAATACAAACAAATACTTCACCAAAAAAATCAAATAATTATTAAATTCTACTTACATTTTTATGTATTTGTAAAACTAAACCATAGTTGACTCGCGAATTAACAACTTTTGAATTCAACTCGATCTACTTTATTTCAAAAAAATTTAACCCAATTCATCTCGAACCGATTCGCGAGTCGCGAATCGTTTTCCCTTGCTTGCAAGTTGCATGTGGTATGCATTGGTCTCTCTCTCTCTCTATATATATATTTGTATATGTGTGTATATAATGAGATAACAAATAGTAAAGAGTTCTAGTGGGACCAATGGTCCACTGTGTCGACAAATCTTGACATGATTCTATTTCGAGTTATTTTAATTATTTTTAGCTATCTGGATTATTAAGACAACATGGGCAACTGAAATATTCGACATAATTAGGCTTTATATCACTCGCTTAATAAGTAATTATAACTCCTTAATTTCAATGTAAATGTTGGAGTGGCCGCGACTATGATGAATAAGGATTAAGGACTGCAATTGGACATACCAGATTATATAATATATACACATATATATAGATATATATATATTATATATATAAAGCTGTCGATTTTGTTTTCTTCAAAACCAAACATATTAGGAGCGAGGTCTAATTGGATAAGAATAGACTTGAAACGAAACAAAACCTAAAAAAAAAACAAATAAATAAATACAATATTTTCTATATATCCAAACAAAATACTAAATTTACACGACGAAACCCCCAAAATCAAATTCCTCTTACTTCGTACATCATGATCTGTATAAATACATATAAACACAAACGTTGTTGCTTGCTTATATGTATACGCACCTCATGACAATTTCTCTCGTCATCCCTCACAAACAAACCATTAATCATTTTTAGGAAGCTACAGAGTACATAAGAAATGTTTTTCCGGCTGCAGTTCCAGCGATCCGCCGCTGACGTGGCAAACGGCGCCATGAGCAACGGCCACAAACAGCTCCAGCGGCCGTCAACGCGAGTGTGCCTGACGCGCGGTATGCAGGTCCCCGAGCACGTGGCGCTCAGGCACACGCGTGCGTTGGGCCCGTGGCAGTGCTGCTCCGTGGTGACCCGTCATATCCACGCGCTGCCGTCCACCGTGTGGGCCATTCTCCGCCGGTTCGACAGCCCTCAGTCGTACAAGCACTTCGTACGGAGCTGTCACGTGGTGCAAGGCGACGGTGTCCACGTGGGGTCCATGCGAGAGGTCCGTGTGGTGTCGGGCCTTCCGGCAGAGTTCAGCGTCGAGAGGCTTGAGATCCTGGACGAGGAGCTCCACGTCATCAGCTTCAGCGTGGTCGGTGGGGACCACAGGCTCAAGAACTACAGATCGGTGACGACGGTGCACGAGTCGCCGGACGGGAGGGGGACACGTGTCGTGGAGTCATACGTCGTCGACGTGCCCACCGGTAACACTAAGGAAGAGACATGCAGCTTCATTGACACCATTGTACGGTGCAACTTGCAGTCGCTGGCTCAACTCGCCGAGAACTCGCCCAAGACTCAGCAAAAAATCTCCTAATTATTTTTTTTCTTTCTGTGTTTTTTTTTTTGCTCAATAATTACAAATTTGTGGGTTTGTTCGTTTTTCGAGGTTAGGGCTTTGGGGAAATGTAAAGATATCGGACCTCTTTTGTAATTGTACGTATAGTTCTTGAACTTTATAACAAAGATCTTT
Source organism: Tarenaya hassleriana (assembly GCF_000463585.1). NCBI lineage: Eukaryota > Viridiplantae > Streptophyta > Magnoliopsida > Brassicales > Cleomaceae > Tarenaya > Tarenaya hassleriana. The sequence goes on along the minus strand of NW_010960187.1, from coordinate 600,090 downwards.
GTGTTAGGGTTTTGCCAAATCAACGTCACAGCTTGCAATTTCAAATTACGTCCAAAATCTATATTCACTGATTAACACCATCAAATACAGACTCCAATTAGTGATTAGATTTCCTCGTATATGAACCGTACGTATTATATAATATATTTTACTTTGTTACAAAAGGTGGCTTCAAGAAATCAATTGTATATATATGTTTGTACAATTGAAAACTATGGTGAAGTTTATATATATATATATATATATATGTTGGTAGAGGGCTTAACTATAATATAATCATCGACCGTGGAGGTTAAGATTTGCACGTTTTTGTTCGTTTTAATGAACTTGTATATTGTTCATCGATAGATTTAAAAACAATTTCTTGAGATTATGCAATTTTCATTTTCATCATATATAGCTTGCCATTAGAGAAAGCAAAGAAGCGTGAAAGCAAAGAAACATTCACGATCTTAATTAGCACTACATTTTGACAAATGGTAGACGATGCGCCTTCTAGAATCCAAAATTTTGATCAATAAATTAAACTAGGAATTTGGCCAATTGCAAAATGCAAGTTGGGTTTAATAAAATTCAACTTGGTTTAGGTAAAAAAAAAAAAAAAAAAAAAAACAAGGCAAGTTGCAAATAGTCGCTAAATATTCCATCAATATTACAAATATAAGTTATTATTATTATTATTATTACTAGGTATTTACCCGCGCGAATCGCGCGGAATAAAAATATATATAGATTTTTAATAATTTTATTATTAATTTTAATTTTAAATGTAATATATTTCATTTTTATAGAAATATCGAGGTGGAGAGATGATATTTTTTTTTTCGATCTATAATATAGAACCGTTGTATATCAGAGTAATATTTTATTAAATTTTATAACTATAAATTTTTTGCAAATCGAGTGATATCTAAAAATATATAAATATTGAAAGTTTTAAAATATAATTTTAAACAACAATATAAATTTAGTTATCATCTCAATTTGTTTTATCTGATTTTTCACAACTCGTAACAGATCTATTATCGTCTCATATAATTTGATCCGACGGATATTTCACTTAGAGTATACATTTTAAAATCTGATCCGATAAATCTCTATTTCAAAATAAAAACACATAGACACCTAACACACTCTTACACATTTTAGTTTTTATATTGCTGTTTTTTATTTATTTTCAAACATATATAAAAAGATTTTTTGGAATCAATTAAAGAAGCAAAACATTTTCCCCTAATTATAATATTATTATTTCAATACAACAACAATAATAATACATAATTAAACTGTGTAAAATGAATATAGATACATGTATAGATATAGAGAGAGAAAGTGACATTTTTTGTTCAACCTTGTGCTCGCCCCTCTGGCCTTTCCCTCTCCTTATTGCGGTCGAGCATTATTTAGTCTTATTGGATGGAGAGGAGAATGAAACTTCTCATCAACAATGATATAGAGCAAATTCTAATTAATTTTGATAAAAAAAATAAATTAAGGTGGTGGATCATGAATCATTTCATAAGCTACCGTGATAGAAAATTTTATAATATAATATAATATTTGTCTATTGATTACTCAATCAAATTGATTTTAAATAAGATATACTTATTTATATTATATCGTTTTAGAAAGAAGAAAACAAAGGTCTATAGAAAAGATAGATAGATAATTGTGAATCACTATTAGCAATTTAAAAAATATACATATGTTACACCAAGTATATTTATTCACCAATCTTGATATTGAATTTGATCAATTTGATATATAACCAAAATGTCGGTGCGTAATAAGTGATAACATTTTCCTGTCTTTCAAGGATACCGTATCTCAAAATTGTATAACTACAAAAAGGGTCAAAGTTGTTATGCTTGGTTGGTTTGATTAATTTGTATGTTATATCCATATATAAACTCAACTCAAACATCACCCCAACACATTTATTATAAAATTATAGAAATTTTTTTCAGATATAAAAATATGATTTGTTAATATGAATGTAGTAAAACTATAAGATAGATGAGTTGTTTAAGTTGGACTAAATAAAAATAGAAAACTTTAACAATATAAAAACATCATTATATTTTTGCAAACATAATTAAATCAATGATAGAATATTGACATCGCTACATAGATATTTTATCGACTCAATGTAACCGATTTGTTATGGTTGTCTTCAATATTGGTGTGACTTTCCTTCAATGTCTGCAAAAAATTCAGTTGTAAAGTAATAATAAAATTATTCATGTAAATATTATAATAATAGATTTTTTCAAAAATGATATAATTTATTTACCTTAGACGGAAATTTTTGATAATGTTGAGTTTTTCATCTATATAAATCTTTGTAGACGTTGATGTATTTAGCGATAGAACACCTAATACGTAAAATATATTAGTAAACATAATATAACCATGATAATGGTTTTTAGATATTAATCTATCAAATATTTAGAAATTAATTTGTGTTAAATAATTACCGTCGATAATCTTTGGATTTACACCCGTAACAACTATGATACTTTTTCTGATATTCAATCTATGTATTTGTGAACGGAGTTCTGCGGCGAAATCATCCCATACGGAAAGCTTGACGATATTGTTGCTGGTTTTTATATTAAAATTATATGTTAATATGTATAAAACTAATTAAGTTAAAAAAATTTAAAATGACATTACTTGCAATGTAAATAAATTTTAAAACTTACTCTTCTAATAATAAACGGAGAATAAGTTTCTGAGTTGATGACGACATTCGTAAATTTGATCCTTGTATTGCGACTAAAACTCCAATAACATCTGTAACATTAGCAAATATATTAATTATAAAATCCAATATATTTTTTTTTATTTTTTATAATATCACATACCTGGTAGATCTTGTTTTTTGTCCGCCAATGCCAACAAATCGCCGTATAAACATATTCGAAATTTCTCTTTGGCAATACTATAAGTAGTTATAACAATCTTTTCAACAATAGTATATTCCGTAAAATAAATACGAAATTTATTGTTCGTTAATTTGTATATATTTTTATTTGGTAGAATCTTGAAATGTCTGATTAAAAATACATCTCCCTCGTTTAATATACTTTCAAATTTTTCTACATGATTCTGAAATATTTTTCCTTCAACAACATTCTCCTGCAACGATGTAAGTTGAAAAGATTAGATTTTTTATAATCATAACATAATAACATAAATGCTAACCAAAACGTACTTTTTTATCGATTAATAAGAATCCAACGCCAATCAATCTATTTTCATTGAAAGGATTCCGTTCATCCCAGATCCTTAGAAATCTGGCCATAATACACCGATAATTATGATGTGTACTCATCTGTTCCAATCTTATATGGGTTGATATCACTGGGTGCATCTGATTTTTCGATTCCTACAATGGATTTAATTTGATTAATTAGTAGATAAATATTTTGTTTTATATAAATTAATAAAAATTAAACAAAATTAAATGTAAGAGATGTTTTGATGGTGCACCAAATTGCTCGAAATAAAAAAATATTATATATAGATATGGAGAATAATATCTATATAATATGTGATTCATTGTTATTAAAATCAAGTTTTAAAAATAAACTTAATCATATATATAAAAAACAAACATGTTAAAGGTAAATTGACAAACAAAACAAATTTTTTTAACTTCTATATATAAACATATATATAATATATATATATATGATATAAATAAAAAAATAAATATATGTTTTGTACGGTATTATGTGAATAAAAAATATAATATATATATACGATAATTTCAAAAGCGATTGACACAACTAAATACTAAAAAAAGCGGGATCAAAAGAAAACAAAAAAAATACAATCGAATAACAAATCTAAACGAATCTGAATGGATCTTTGATATCAAATACATACAAACACAAAAATGATCGTTTTGTTGGATTCAAAATTTGTATTGTTGATGTGTTTGTTCGGGGGACATTTCCATCATTTAATAGTTTGGAATTTCACTAATTAAAGTAATTACTGTTCTAAGTAATTGTACATGTTTCGATAATTACATGTTCTAAGTAATTACATGTTTCGATAATCGCGGAAAACCCTGATGAAAAACGACGAAAAGTTATGTTTGTTAATATTTAACAGATTGTTAACAGCCTAACACTAAGAAATTGATATGTTTGGCTAGTTGATTTATTAATCAAAAGTAAACCCAGAATATTCTATTATTCATCAAT